>NW_023601433.1:26428496-27028496 GCF_014898055.3 Talpa occidentalis
CTTTAGGATTCCTTGTAGTATTTTTGAGTGGGGGTTTTATTCGTAATGAAATTCTAGAGTTTCTCTTTGTCTGGGAAGGTCATATTCTTTCTTCATGGAGGAAAGAGAGCTTTGCGGATAGAGTATTCTTGGTTGGCATCTGTTTTCTTGGAGTCTGTTGACTATGTCCCTCCACTCTCTCCTTGCCCGTAGTGTTTCTTCAGAGAAGTCTGATGTCAGCCTGATTGGTTTTCCTTTGAATGTTATCTGTTTCTTCCCTCTTGTCAGCTTCATTACTTTTTCCTTGTCCTGGATTCTTGGGAGCTTTACTATTATGTGTCTTGCTGTGTTTTTCCTTTCGTCGTGGAAGTTTGGTGTTCTTCTTGCTTCTTGTATATCAATTTTCAGCTCCTTCTTCGCATTTGGGAAGTTCTCTTCAATTATCTCCTGGAATATTTTCTCTGTTCCTACATCTCTCTCCTCTCCTTCTGGAATTCCTATAACTCTTATATTTCCTTTCCTCATGGAGTCAGATAGTTCCCGAAGTCTTTCTTCATTCTTTTTCCTTCGTACTTCTCTTTCCTTTTCTGTTTTGGTTCTTTTTATTTCTGTGTCTTCAAGAGAACTTATTCGTTCTTCCATTTCATCTATTCTGCTTTCCTTGCTTTTCCCGGAGTTCTTTAGTTCCTCCATTAATTCTTTGATCTCCTGCATTTCTTTTACTTCCCTCTTTAGGGACTCAATTTCATTCTTCTGACCATTGTTTTCCCTCTTTAGGGACTCAATTTCCTTCTTCTGATCTATCACTTTTTTAATCATGGCAATTTTAAATTCTCTTTCTGGAAGGCTCAGAAGTTCTTCCAAGTTGCTGTCGTTGCAATCTGGGGAGTGGTTTTCTTTTTGTGGTGTGCTTCTTTCCTGAGGAGTTGTTAGGTTGCGTGTGGTTCTTCTACTCCCTACTGTCTGTTTTCTAATTTGTCGTATGCGTTGGGACACTGTGTTGCTCGGACTGACTGACATCTTGGGTGAACTTCTCCGCTCCCCTCTGGCTCTTCCAGGAGCCATCTCTGTCTTCTGGGGGAGCTTTCTGCTGGTTTTAGGCAGTTTTTACTGAAGAAATGTCCCTGTTTTCAAATAGCGAAGCAGGATGCAGTCCCTGCGCCTCCGGTTTCAGGCACACTCTTCTGCGCCCCCGGTCTGCCCCGGACGTGGGTGCCTGCTCCCTCTGTGGGCTCAGACTGCTGGTCGGAAGGGGCCTGGCGTGGAATAACTTCCCGGCTGGCCACTGGGTCCTCCAGACGCCTTCTGGCCTTTTCAAGCAGTCTTAAGAAATTTCCTGTTTTATGGGGTGTTAGTGACTTTTTTTTCCTGGTCGCTAGGTGGCGCCAGAGATCTCTCCTATTGTCCTTGGGGGGCTGTTTTTCGCCTCCCCCCACCCTGTGGGACAGGCAACAGAGCGGGAATGGTAGGGTACACCTCAACAGCTTTGGGGTGCTGTGTCTGCCTTGTGCCCCACCGTCGTGGAGAACCCACGCCCCGAATTTTCGTGCCCGGGTCTCAGTTCAAAGCCCTCAGTTCCAGGATGCGGGCTGTAGCCCAGTTCAGTGGCGCGGGAATGGCGCCTTTTGCACCGCTCCCGCGCCTGGGTGCCTGGTTCCTGCTTACTCAGGGAGGGACCTTCACCTCAGTGAGGACCTCAGCGCGTCTCCCCGCAAGCCTAGGTCGTCTCCCCGACCTGGGCAGCTGCGATCCCGGTCTGCACTTGCTTTTTAAGCGAGCCGAGTGTGCCGCTTTCCACGCAAGCTTACCGGCAGCCCAGGCTGTGTGCCCGTCTCCCGGGGTCTTTGTTCTTCTCTAATGGCGCCCGGAGCCGTTCGCTCACCGCCGCGGCGGATCCTGCAGGGTTCTCCACAGCTCCCGTTCACGGGGTGTGGTGGCTGCAATAGTTCCTTTCCACTCACAGTCCCACTTGCTGCGTCGTTTGTTCTTGTGGGTCGTTTTGGTTTGTTGTTTTCCTCCTCTCTGTGGGTTGGAGAGTGCTGCCTCTGTGGGCGGGGGAGGGGAGCAAGGTTCTGCGCTTCCCTCCCTTCTAGTCCTCTTTTATGGCCACTTTCTTCTTCGGGTAGTTTGCTGGAGTCACCCGTTTATCGTCCGTGTCCCACTTCTCACTGGGACCTGCCGCTTTTCCTCCCTATTAACTTTTTTTAATGGGAGATCTTACTCGCAGCGTCTCCTCGCCGCCATGTTCTTTTGTAATGTCCTCCTCGTTTATTTCTATGGTGATCTGAAGCACGTCTGTGTCACACTCCAGCGAAGGCTACTCCAGGGGGCACGGAGTTGGGTCCAGGCCCCAGGGCCAGCTGGTTTTGTCTACAACTAGCAGGAAGTCCAGCCAGGAAAGGCAGCAGGCAGATGCAGGTGTCTCAGCCTTCACACAGGGGGAGGCTGCTGAGAGTCCAGCCGAACATGGCCACGGCCTGGGAGATAAGGAGGTTGTGCCCATAGCCCGGCCACCAACACCGATGGCCCAACAGCCACTACCCAGAGACACCCACCTCCAAGTCCACTCCCCATCCCATACCACACCTTCTCGAATCCTCCCCTGACTGTGCTTCATTTTTTTAGCAAGGGACTTTGATATCACACCCCTAAATTGTCAGCCTGTGGAGAACTGAATGTGCATTTCTTGCCACCTATGAAGACCTTTTGGGGTGTTTCCTACATGATGCTCTCTTGCGGGCTTCAGACCACATGGCAGTACACATGGCCAACGGAAGCTGAGTGTACAGAGTGGATATGAGTGGCGACCTAAACCCAGGTACTATTTTGCTGACAGTACAAGTTATGATCAGGGGAGAGAGGAAGCTTGACAGCCTGAATTCCGGTCTCGTGTCCTAAAAGGAAGTGGCTGGCCTCACACAAATGACTTTGCTGCTATCAGTTGCCTATTTTCTAGGGAACATTGCGTGGCAACAAGAGACCTAGATTTATTATATAGAAATAATAGCAAAGAATGGTTTTAAAGTGTTATTCCACTTATGGTATAAATTTATACTTTTCATGTATAAAAACTGTAGATAAAAAATTTAAATTATAGTCAAATATATTGATTTATGTGCACGAATTATACTTAGGGTTGTAGTTGAACAGGGTGGTGGGTACCTTTGTGCAGCTGGAATGCATCTGTATTTGCCTTGATAGAGTGTAAGAGCTGGGCTCCTCTCTTTACTTTGCAGATCAGACATGCTATCTGGGTCCCACTGTAGAGGGACAAGGTGCTCAGGGGCTGGCTGGGGGCAGCTGAGGCAGCACAAGCCCTGCCTTCCCTGATGAAGGAGGCCCGACAGTGGAGTCCCTGAGGGAGAGCATTCCTCTAGGATATCCAGGGATCTTTACCAAATTCTGGCCTTGGCAAGACTCGTTTTTCAGTCATGGGTTTCATGTACTGCCTCCCCTCTGCTATCTAGCTCTGTCGGCCCTGCTGTGGAGGTGGGGGACAGAGACTGCTGCCAGGTCCACTAAATAGGGCCACCTCCTGTGGCCTCAGCAGGATTCTCATATAGGGAACAGAGGGAGGAACTGCGTGAAAAGTCCATCTCTCAGTGATGTAAAGTTACATGAGGGAAGATGAGGAATCCAGCAGATTCAAAGATATTGTGGCGCAGAACCCGGGTTGGCTGGACCCATATCCTGGACCCATATCCTTCCCCCTGTTCCTCATTTTCTAAAGAGGTGACAGACTTGAGGGGAAGAGGGTTTATTTACTCTCTGCCTCGCCTCATATACAGGTGTGTTGTCACAGGGCAACTTCGAAGGAGACTTGGCATGACATACCAGACCCCTGACCCATCAACACCCCACCATCTGTGGGCTCCTTTCTTGCAATGTCTTCCCCAACCTGAAATGAATCTGAGGATTGTGATGCTGAGAAGCCACACTCCAAAACAAAATCAAAATAGATAAGGACTTGAATGTAAGACCTGAAATCTGAAAACACAGGGCAAAAACAAACTCCTTATACCAGACTTAGTGGTATCTTTGTGCATCTGACTCAGACAGGAAGGGAAATAATAGCAAAAAGAAACAAAAGGAGGGCCTCCCTGATGGTGCAGGTGGTTGAGCCCAGTGCTGTGAAGCTGTCCGCAGCCTCTACAGTGCCAGTTCCATCCCCACCGGCCTCAGAGCAACCCACATGGCGAGCAGACCTCTCCTGTCTCACCCACTGCTCCCCTCAGCAGTGTATTTCGTCAGTCTGCCTGTTCTGTTCCCCGCTCTGTCTCTGGTGGATCCTCTCACCCTCCCACGCATTTGTCCTGTATCCTGGTTCTTGTATAAATAAATTAAATCTTAAAAAAATATATAAACAAAAGGAGCAACCTGGAACTAAAAAGCTTCTACAAAGAGAAAGAAAACATCAAAGCAGGGGCCTCCCATGCCTCCCCTGACAGCGGTTGAGTGCTGGGTTGTGAAGCTGTCCATAGCCTCTGCAGCATTGGTTTGATTCCCAGACTACAGGGAGGGTCCCACATGGCGCGCAGACCTCTCGCTGCTCCCCTCAGCAGTGTGTTTCATCAGTCTGCCTGTTCTGTTCCCCGCTCTGGCTTTGGTGAATTCTCTCACCCTCCTGAGCTTCTGACTGTACCCAGTGCTTATATAAATAAATAAACAAATCTTAAAAAAAAAAAAAAGAAAGAAAACATCAAAGCAAAAAGGTAACCTATGGTATGGGAGAAAATAATTACAAATTCTATATCTGACTAGGGATTATCAAATATATATATAAAGAATATATATATAAAGAATATATATAAAGAATATACAAAAACAACAAAAAACAAAAATCCAATTTTAAATTGGGAGAGGATGTGAATACACAATTCAAGAAAGAAGACATGCAGATTGCCAACAAGAACATGAAAAAATGTTCACCCTCCCTTATTGTTAGGGAAAGGCATATCAAAATCACAATGAGATATCATCAAACACCTGTTAGAATTGCAATTATTATAAAATCTAGAAATAAGCATGATGGGCATGTAGAGAAAAGGGAAACTTCATCCACTATTAGCAGGGATGAGAACTGGAACAGCCTCAAAGGAAACTGTATGGAGGTTTCCCCAAAAAACATATTTCTATGGAATAGAAATACCATAGGACACCATAGGACACAGCTATTCCACCTTTGGATATTTAATTTTTAAAAAGCCTAACTGTAAAAGATATAGGAATCCTTACATTCACTGCAGCATTATCTATAATAGTCACTATGTCAAAACAACCTTATTTCCCATCAGAAGATGAATGCATAAAAAGATGTGATATATGTTATATATACTTGATATATATGTGTATAATGAAATATTACTCAGCTACAAAAAAAAAGATGAAATTTTGCCATTTGACCACGGGCAATGGACCTTGAGAGTATTATGGCAACTAAAACAAGTCAGAGAAAGTAAGACAAACACTGAATGATTTCAATCATATATGCAACATAAGGAAACAAACAAAGTAAAACAAAACTCCGATACAGGGCACAGTCTGGTGGTTCCCAGAAGGCAAAGGCTGAGGGTGTGGGTGGAAAAGGAAAGGGACAGATGGACGTGGATTGATGGAAACTAATCCTTCAGTGATGGTCAGGATTGGTGACCAGGTAGGTTGAGTTATAATGATATACACCTGGCACTTAACCAAAGTTATAAACTAGTGACCTCAATAAAATGTATTGAAGGGAAATAGGGTCCATCCTGCCACTCCGAGCACAGCTGTCTGAGATGGATGCTACAAAGAGGGGGTGACCTCCAACACAGGACAGAGAAATGGACAGAATGAGCAGTCTTTCCTGGCACCAGGTGCTCCTGCAGCGCACAGGGTCCCGAGGCGCCCTCTGGTGGTGGGCGCAAGCACTGCCCAAAGCAGGAAGACAGGCCATGACCTCTGTATCTTTAAAGCACCAGAATCCTGGGATACAGGGAGCAAAAGAACAGAATCTGCAGGACATTGGGCTTTCACTCAACCTGGAAGCTTCCCTGGTCTCCTGATGTTCTCTCTGCTCCTGTGACTTTCCAGGGAAGAGATTTAGGATTGAGGTCCGCAGAGACTCGGAGTGATGATTTGGTGAACGATCACTCAGTGCCCCAGTCAGTGTGTCTGAGGTCCCAGCATCTGCTTCTTTCAATCTCCCCAGGAGACAGCAGGGGGCCCTGGGGCAGGAAGAGAGAGGAAGCTGATTTGCATGAAACATCTTTCCCCCCTAAGGAAAGGAAGTATGAAAATTCTGAGGACACTGCACTCCAAACCAGGAGCTGAGAAGGCCACATCTCGGGTGTGTCCCCACCATGACCTGGATGGTGCTTTTCTATGGCTTCTCACTTACAGCTCAGGTTATGGAAAGGGACTCTCTCCTAGGGGGGCACATAAAGCAGGATGACCCTGGTCTCATAACAACACCTGCCTCTCTCCTGTCATTTCAGGGGCTGATTCTCAGACTGTGACCCAGGAACCATTACTGCCAGTGTCCCTAGGAGGGACGGTCACACTCACCTGTGGCCTTAGCTCTGGGTCAGTCTCTACTGGTAACTGCCCCACCTGGTTCCAGGCCGCGCTCCACACAGGCTGATCTACAACACAAATAACCGCCCCTCTAGGGTACCAAATTGCTTCTCAGGCTCCATCTTTGAGAACAAAGCCACCCTCACATTGTTACAGGCCAAGCCTGATATAAAACGGGTTGCCTCACTGTGGGTCCTTGCCCACGTGCTTAAAAGGGACTTCAAATACTCAACTGCAGGCACACACAAAAAGTTAATAAAAGGTTTATTTACAAAAGAAAGTGGAAATGAAGAAATGAATAACTCAGGGAGAGAAAGAGGGATTTAAACACACAAAGGCATCCTACCCATTCTGCTGCCCTGAAATCCCAATGGCACGCTGAGAGGTGGTGAAGAGCCAAGAGCCAAGAGGCCAAGAGAGAGAGACTCAAGGCCCACACATCTGGTTTTACACCAAACCTGGCTGCTTAACTCCTCCCTCAGATCCCAGCAACCCTCCCTTTGATGATGATGGGATTTGTCATTTCTAGTGTCTTGATGGCTTTGGTCTGTATGGAATTAGCTCAGTACATTCTTTTCCCCTAACAACATCACTGGGGCTCAGACCGAGGATGAGGCCATGTATCACTGTGTACTGTATGTGGGTAATGCCATTTACACAGTGATGTGAACAATCTTACCCAAGGAACTGAGAGAGAGAAAGGGACATTGCAGACACCAGCACCAGCTGTGAGTTCAGGGGAACTTTGGAAAGTCTTCAGCATTCACTGGGTGCCTCTCCTCCTGCTCACCCTTCTTGCTCACTGCCCAGGTTCATGAGGTTTCACAGCCCTGCCTTTCAGGGAATCACTTGTCTTTTCTCTTCTTTCTGGTGTGTTGATTTCCTTTCAGGGTCCAGGTGACAGGCTGTGGTGACCCAGGAGCCCTCACTGACCATGTCCCCAAGGGGACATCACTTTCCTCTCTGGTTCTAGCACTGGAGAGGTCACCAATGGTCTCCGTGCATACTGCTTCCAGGAGAAGCCTGTTCAGGCCCTCAGGACAGTGATGTGTGGGAAAGAGAATAAACACCCCTGATGGGGCCCAGTACTCAGGTCCATCCTTTGGGCCAAAGTCGCTCTCACTCTGTCAGGTGCCCAGCTCAAGGTGATACTGAGGACTGCAGCTCTTTCCCCAACAATGGGTACAACACAGTGAGAGGCCAGGATGGGGAGCCGGGACACAAACCCAAGCATGACAAGACCGGTTACAAATATGATCTCTTGACATCAGGATGACACACCAGACATCTGAGCTCCCGGGCAGCCTGAATGATCATGATCCTTAGAGAGAAATGTGCAGGAATAGATCTGAATTGATTTTCATTCCTGTTGAGGCCTAATGTGGAGGAATATTGTGAATACTTAGGAGAATCTTGTCCAGAAAATTCAATTCCCATTCCATATTCCAGGAAGAAGAGTTCCTTCTGGGTCAGTCCTAAGGACTGAAGTCAAAAACATGTTCTCCAGACAAATCATCTCCAGTGATTTACTTGGTAACCCAGGAGTTAACAAAATCAATAAACAAAAAGACTTCCTTTTCTGTATTACTAAATTTTATTTAATAAGAAAGCATCGTAATGCATTCCAGCTGTGTTGCATTTTAAAGTACAATGTCTTGGGAAGTTTCTTCCTTTCAAATGTTGCTGCTAAATTGCTTACCCTAAGAAGATATGTTGAGGTACAATAACAAACTTTTCAAAATATGATTTTATTTTAAATTTTATTTTTAAGATGAAGTCTTATGGGAGTATGATGGCCTCCTAATCTAATATGACCTCCAAGGACATCCCTTGGAGGCAGAAATTATAACTATTCATCTGAAGGTAAAGAAAATCCAAGATTTCATACAAATCACCAGTAACTATGAAGAGGCAGGAAAGATTCCACTCCATAGTTCAGATGTAACAAGACCCTGGCAATCAGAGTTTGGGATTTCTAGACTCCAGAATTATCAGACAAAGTTTATACTTTCTAGATTATCCAGTGTGGTGCATTGATTGCTAAAGCATCACTAGGAGGCCAACACACCAAGCATCCGACTAATTATATTTCTAAATTTGCATGCATTTCTTTCACCTCAATACTCAAGTTTTTTAAAAATGATCCATGTAATCTACATGATGAACAAGCTGAAGGAGGAAAAATCACATGATATTATCAATCAATCAAGATGGAAAAGACATTTATAAAAGTCAACCCCATTCATGAGAACAACCCAGAGAAGGAGCCACCAGGGCAGCATCCTCAGTTGTTAAAGGAATTTAGGCGGCCCCTGCAGCTCAGGTCACACCTAAGGTGAAACCCTGAAGACACTCCCCCTAGAGCTGCACGAGGCGAGCATGTTCATGGTCACCACTGCCCTTCAACATGGACTGGACTATCCTGCAGGACCACAGGTAAGAAAAACCATGAAAGCCACAGACTCAAAAGAACAGGATGCATTTGTCCCCTTTATTACACAGGAGATGACGCAAAGGACAGAATATACAAAAGAATATACATGTAGGGGCCTCCCCGGTGGCTCAGCGGTTGAGGGCTGGGTTGCGAAGCTGCCCGCGGCCTCTGTGGCACCAGTTCGATCCCCGGCTGCCACCAGCCACTGGAGGAGGGTCCCACATGGCGCGCAAACCTCTCCTGCCGCCCGCTGCTCCCCTCAGCAGTGTACTTTGGTCCTTCTGCTGCTCTGCTCCCCGCTCTTGCTCTGGTGAATTCTCTCACCCTCCTGCGCTTCTGACTGTACCCAATGCATGTATAAACAAACAAACAAACAAACAAATAAATAAATAAACAAATAAATAAATAAATAAAGCATGCCTCTATGAAAAAAAGAATATACATGTATATAAATTCCAACAGTCATAATTCCCAGAAGTCTCTATAATGCCAGAACAATAAAAATATTATTTAAGTGAATTTTTAGAAACAATAGGTGAAAACTAACTGGCAATGCTAGCTAAAATCTGTCAAATCGAAATATCCGGGAGCACATTTATCAAATGTTATAAAAACATACATGCAGAAATCTGTACAGCACAGGTAAAAGTCATCTAAGGGATTGACATCAGTGGAGACATGTCCTGATCATAGAGAGAAGACTCGCCTTGGAAAACGTATCAGTTATTTTCAAATTGACTTAAAGTTTATTTCTATTTCTATTGAAACAAGATAGAGAGTTTACATCAGGGATAGACACATATGTCATTGTAACAGAATAGAAAATCCAGAAATAGATCCAGTAATGTAGGGATCATTGTTGCAAACATGCAAAAGCCTTTCAGACAAGGACAGTCTTTTCCACAAAAGGTCATAGACAGTTGTACATCCACTGGGGTCAATGAATGACTTAAATCTCGTGCCTGATAAAAAATTCACTCAAACAGTTGAAAGAATTAACTACAAAATAAAAAAAAAATGAAGAAAACATGGGTGGAAATATCCGTGAAGATGTTTTGCAAAAAATTTTTATAAGACCCCAAAAGCATAATCCATCCCAAAATAATTTGGACATCAGTAATAATTCATTGTTCTTCCTTCACTTTGTGAATAAGTAAAATAATTAAATTCCCTAAACATAGAAGGTAAAGATAGGTGCAAATTAATTTACAGGAGAATAGTCATAGTGCATTGCTTTAAAACATATGATTTTGGGAAACTGAAAATGCATCCAAATTCAAAATTGTCTACCAGTGGAAAAATAAGATGCTTGCAATGTCTTCTCGGGTCATAAAAAATAAGCGGTTATTTATGTCCATGCGGCATCTCGTCCACCAGGTCGCCACTGAGTGTGGGGGCGCCTCAGTGACCATATGCAGTACGACAGCTCCCACAGCCTGTGAGTCAGTCCCAGGAGTGTGACCTACACAGTGACCTTGGGATATGCAGACCCCAGCTGGGCTCCCAGGGCTTTGGGTCTTGGTGAGTGTGTGTCCTGTGACCAGCAGGGGTCGTTTTGGGACTGTCCTGTGGTTCCTGAGCACTGTATAGTAAAGATCATTTATGCAGAAATGCCTGTCACTGGGGACTGAGCCCTGAATCCCTGGTGGGCACTCAGCAGCTGTGTCCCCTTGCGTGGGCACCGTCCCTTGAGCCGGGACCCATGTGTGGTGCCAGCAGGTGCTTCCTCCGACCATTTTCCCTAGGGGTGAAGCCAACCTCCCTCCTGCTCAATGTGGGGTGTGAGCTGAGCCCCACCACCAGGGCTCAGGGAGGGACTGGGCAGTCCCTGGATGAGCCATTTGCATGCACAGCCCCTCCTGTGGCAGAGGGTGGGGAAGAAAAGGAGGCCTGGGGCAGCCCAGACCCATGTGGACCTCAGGAGCTGTGAGCACCATGGCCTGGACGCCTCACTTCCTAATGCTTCTCTCTTTTTGCACAGGTAATGCAATTTGGGAACAGTAGATGCACGGGGCCCTGATAAATCCTCTTGTGCCCAGCATCAACATCTCCCGTTCTCTCTCCCTTCCAGGATCCTGGGCCCAGTCTGCATTGACTCAGCCACCATCAGTCTCTGGGAACCTGGGCCAGAGGGTCACCATCTCCTGCACTGGAAGCAGCTCCAACATCGGGAGTAATTATGTGCACTGGCACCAACAGCTCCCAGGAACAGCCCCCAAACTCCTGATATATGGTAATGACAAACGGCCCTCAGGGGTCTCTGATTGATTCTCTGGCTCCAAGTCTGGCAGCTCAGCCACCCTGACCATCAGTGGGCTCCAGCCTGAGGACGAGGCTGATTATCACTGCTCAAGTTGGGATGATAGTCTGAGTGGTCCCACAGTGCTCCAGACCTGTGGGGAAGTGAGACACAAACTCCCTTTCTATTCTGCCAAGAGCAGGCACCCCTGGCAGCTGCTGCTGAGGCTCAGTCTGGGGCTCTGCTTCTTTGCTGCTGTCCTGGCCCAGGCTCCTCCAGGGCACCCCTGGGGGAGGCCCCTCCCTCCTTCTGTCCTCAGAGTCACTCCCAGCAGCACATCCCTAGGTGAGTGGTCTCCACAGAAAGAGTGTCTTGATCTCCTCAGGTTAGGGCTGGTTACATTCAGACTGCTTTATATTCATTTTTTCCCATTTCAAAATATTAAGAATTCATTTTCTGTGCCCTGAATGCATCACTGGATCTCATACACTCCATGCTATGCTGATAGGAAAAATCAGCCCTGCTGCAGCTGCCATCTTATTTATCTAACTTGAACCAGTGCTGAGTAGTTTTTCTGATTCTATGATTTTTATGAAAATGTGTCAGTTTAACGTTACACAATCATAAAATGAATCTAAGTATTTTGTCCACAGAAAAACCTCCAGATGACTTTATAACAACTTTTCCACCATCATCAACAACGAAAACAAAGAAAAATCTGGGCATGATGCTCACTAGAGCTGTGCATCTGATTATGAAAAATGGAATCAACTTTGACGGCCTTTTCCAGGTAGCGTTTGTGTAGCAGGGGATTTTTTCAGAGCTAAGAAGAATGAACTATACAGTTACCTAATGAGACATGTGGTGATAAATTAAGTTGTAAGGAACAGAAAAGTGACTGAAAAGCTCATCTGTGCCCACTTCCAGAGCGAGCTCACCCCACAGTCTGCTCTACCTGCTCATCTCTATTAATGGTGTTTTTATGCCCTGATGTCATTTATAGCAAATACTTGGTTTCAAATATCAATTCTTGTCACCAATCAGTGTCTCTGTGGAAACAAGCTGAGGGCAGGAAGGTAACCTGGACCCCTGTTCTGGCAAGAGTGACAGTGCAGAGTAGGAGCCAAAAGGCTGAGGAGGGGGGAGTCTGCACGCACCTGTTTTCATTTTGTATATATATATGTATGTGTGTGTGTGTGTATATATGTTTACATATTTGTTCATTTTTGTATAGTGTTTGATTTCTCCACTCAGGTGAATGCCCATAAAATTCCCAGCACCAAGTCACCCCTGAACATCCCCATAGTCTCTTGTGCTCTTCCTCTGCTTTTTTGACCCCTCTCCTTCCCCTTCCCTCGAGTTATGTCTCATTTCTAGTTTGCCTGCAAGTTTTGTCTTTTTTTTTTCTGATCCCTTGTTCGATTTCCCTGTATTAGTCCTATAAGTGAAGACATGCAAAATGTTTCATTTTCCTTCTGACTGATTTCACTGAGCATTATCCCTTCCAGCTCCATCCATGTTGCAGCAAAAGGCGTAAGTTTTTGATACTTTTTATTTGAAATTTTCCACCCCGCCACAGCCACTTCCACTCCCCTGACACTTCCAGGACAAAGCCTTTTCAGTCTGTTCCTGGGCTGCAGCCAAGGATACATATTTTCATTATAGGATGAAGGATTCCTGGGATCTAATATCCAGCTTGCTGCCTATCGTCAATCATACTTTATCGAGCACATTAAACTTGCTACGATAATATCTGTTGTAAACTTACCAAAAGAGAAAAAATTATATATATATATACATATATATGCTCACATACATAAAAGTAAACATGTTAATTAATTGGATTTTGGTAATTTTTCCTACAATGTGTATGTATATTAAATCCTCGTGTTCTGCACCATAAATATTTGTCTTTTACACACGAGTTTGTTTGGAAAGCATAAAATATTGGAAATCCAATTTCAAAAGTTATGTTTCTTTTTCTTAAGATTTATCACATTATTGAAATTCATCTCTCATCATATCTGTATATTTCCTACCTTCCTATACTCACTTTCCCAAGTCTAGGTACTGACTGACCTCTCCATAATGAAGAATTTACTGATGATTTTCTCTCTCATTGTAGGCAAAAGGCTGACAATGCACTGAGAACTTAATTAAAAAAAAAAAAACACAGGATGTCCTCATTGTATTATTGTGCTGGATGATGGGTGGGTAAAATAATTACATTTGTATATATATATATTCATACACATATACATTTTATATACACATGTCTCTGTATCCGTATACATGAATATATATTTACTCCAAATGTAGTGTTTTAGACAAAGCACCAAAATTTGTAGAATTAACATCTTTATGTTTTCATGATCTGTGGCAGAACACAAGCCTTGGGGAAAAATGACCATAGAAAAAATTCATGGGACAGAGAAAAAGTAAGGACAAAGTGAGGAAGTTGCCAAGTTTAAAGCAACAGTGGGATCATTGCGTGTATGAAATGTTACAGCACACAGGCCCCCCAAATCTGCTCCACTGCAAATCCTTACAGAAACACACACACACACTAAATAAATCACAGATGAGAGATAGGTAGGCAGATAGATAGATAGGTAGGCAGACAGACGGACAGTAAGGAAAGGCAAACAGGAAAAATGACACTTTCTGAAAGTCTCCTAAGAAGGTTCCTGGTGGGCCAATCAGTGGCAGCAGCACAGAGGCCCTGAGCTCCTCAAATAGACCCTCCCATTGCTTATCTGATCTAATGCATTGTGCACTGTCACCTGTTTCAAGGGACCAGTGTACCAGAGTGTGACACTCCCTTCACCTTGAGGGAGCTTGGATTGTTCTGTGCCTTGACTATTCTGTGCTTTCACCCAGAATGTGAAAAACAAAAGTTGTTTTTTTTTTTTTAAGATTTATTTATATAAGAACCAGGGTACAGGCCAGATGTGCGGGAGGATAAGAGGATTCACCAGGGACAGAGCGGGGAGCGAAACATGCAGACTGACGAAATACACTGCTGAGGGGAGCAGCGGGCACAACGGGAGAGGTCTGCGCGCCATGTGGGACCCTTGCCGGCCAGCCGGGATAGAACCAGTGCTGCAGAGGCTGTGGACAGCTTCACAGCGCTGTGCTCAACTGCCTGCGCCACCAGGAGAGGCCCGCAAAAGTTTGAGATAAAGAACTTCTCAGAGCAAAAGTCCTGGTGCAAGGAGCTACACATGCTGAAAACAGCAGCAGATTGTTGTGCTGAGAGTAGCAAAACACTGAGGCTTCATTAACGCTCTCCCTGATTTCCTGGGCTTGACTGGGGCCAGGGGGTTGCCAGTTCCCCACACTTAGGCATTGCTCAATTGCCTGTTTGTTTCTTTGACTTTTTTTTTTTATTTTCTGCTTAATTCTAAATAATATTGAAACTGCTCTTTCTGGAACTGGGTGGCACCTCCATGGTGGAGGAAGGTGAAGATTGTTGTGTTAAGTCACCCTAACAAGGGTGTAGCATCACTGACTGTGGGGGTGACACACACACTTGGCATCTGCTCACTATCAGCTGCACTGTTAATAACATGAGCAAGAAGAACAGACTGGGGTCTGCTGTTTTCAGTCTGGAGTGTGGGTGGGGAGCACAGAGAAAAGGGGGGCAGGTATAGGTGAGTTAGAGAGGAGATGGAGAGAAAAGAAAGAATGAAAATCTCCGCTGTAGGCACACACAGGAACAGGCACTGCTCCGATGCAGTGTGGGTGGATGTGTCAGGGTGACCTGTTTCTGGTTGAGAATTTGAATGGATTTCACGGTCCAAGTGAAAAAGGAACATACATGTATTAACCATGGGCTAAGGAAAGGAGATAGTTGTATATTTTCTCTATTTTTATTCATAGACTTATTTGTTTTAATTCAAAAATATTTAGTGATCAACACCTACCTACCACGATGCTTCAGACATTTAATGCTCCGAAGAGCAAACAAGATCAAGGTCATGGACAACTTGTGGGTTTTCCTGATTCCCATGAAATATAGTGAACTTGTGATTTCTGTGAATTAATCAGAAGGAAGCAGTAAGCATTTTCAGGACAAAATGCCAATTCTGAAGTGAGGAGGGAGAGCAATTCGTTCAAGCAGTCTTTGTAAATCTCTATGGACATCCATACCCTCTCTAAATGTGATATTAGCAAACTGTCAGCTGGTTTCCCACTAACTCTGGATTAAAGTTCGAATAATTTTGCATTATATACACAAAAGATTTTATTTAAATATCAAACATTAAATGTTTCCTCCCGGCAACTGTGGAAGGGAGGGATTTCCTCGTGGTTTCAGAAATGCCTGAGAGCTCATTTCCAAAACATTACCTCTACCTGGGGTCATCCATTTTTTTTCTATATAAGCTGTCTGATCCCACAAAGTGGGAGAAAGCCAGGAAAGGAACCAAAAAGCCAAGAGTGGGGCTCCTGCTGTGTCAGGGAAGGGCCTGTCCTACACTATCCAACTGGTCTCATCAGTGACAGTAGGTGGATGGTGGCACTAGAGGAACTGTCATTTACCTTGCACTGTGAGTCCTTCCCACAAGGAATTTCTCCTGGAGAAATAAAAATTTCAACCCTGGTCATTCATCCCAAAAAGACACCGTGAGCCTGGTTAGGTCCTCCAAGTAGTGATCCCCTGCAGTGGACACTGTTGTCCACTCATTTCAGGCTCACCGCACAGCAGTTGAAGCACCTGGCAAATCGGTGATTTCAGTAAATGTCCTTTGCCCCTATTTCTCGGTTCACTATTCAGTCACTGCTTTCTAAATTCGCTTCATAAACTCAAGGTACTAATCAGGTACAGCCTTTCTCACTCTAGTGGTTGTCATTGCCGTGTTACCTGCTGAGGCACCTCCTCTGCCTCCTAAGGAATGGGATGCTTCCCCCACAGCCCTTTGCATATCAGATTTCCACAATCTTTTAAAGTGTCCATTAAATTCAGTGGCAAACATTATTGAATAACTGGGTTAATCATTGATGTGAAGGAAACAGAGGAGCAATAATAGCACACACCAAAAAGTGCTTTAAAGCAAATACTTTTCCTTTGTACTTTCATTTTAATTTTCAGAGGCAGAGACTCTCCCCAGTTCTCTGGCAGGTTTATAATGACAATGAATGGACGACTGATGGACAAGATCCAGTCACTGTTAACTTTCTCAGCAATAGGCTTAAGCTACTGTTTCACCCCTTGCATCCCAATATATATAGTCACACTGGGCACAGAGTCCACATCTACAGAGGAAGCTGTGGCTCAAGTGTCAGGGGAGTGTCATAGGGGGGATATCTTTTGTCCTTAATACACCTTTATTAACACAAGTGTATCCACATTGTCCAAGGATCTGCATGGGTAAGGCTGGTGACAGCTCCCTGAATCACCCACACCCATAAAGCTTCTATACTTGCTATTGCACACACAGTCTCACTCTGATTTAATAAGCCCCCTAGAAAACTAATACTTTTCCCCTCAGTCAATTCCCTTTCTGTGTGCATTGCAAATGTTGAATTCAGGAAATGAGACTCCCGACTCTAACTCGCAGGTGGAGAGATCATTACTCCTTCTTCCTAAAACTGTCAAGCCTTATACAATCAAGGTGACTCATGATTGAACATGCATCTCCTACAATTTGGCAACTTGAGTGCAGAAACTGGTCTCTAAACTCTAGCTCTTCTGTGAAAGCAGCTGTGTCCAGACTGTCTCAAACAGGCTACCCTGTTTGCCTAAGATCCAAGAACAGATCACTTCTCCGAGGGAAGGCAGAGCCAGTGCTGCAAGCTCAGTTTGCCTCTCCTGTTTCATCAGAAAGGAGTTCAGAGAGAGGGTTTCATCGTGCAGTTGCCAGGGAAGGACAGCTCAGGACTCGCTCATTTTCTTTATAAAAATTTCATCAAATTCCCTCTTTTAACCGGTTCTCATTGTACCAGAAAATATATGGGCTTGAAGATGGTATATATTTCTGTCAGCTTCATCTTCTTCAGCAACTTTTCTGTCTTCAGTTTCCTGACACTCCCTTTGAGCAACTTCACGCTGTGGTTCTCCACTTCCCTGCTCTACCCTTCACAGATAGCGTCTAAGATGCTGCGTGCAAAAGGCCACTAGAGCATGAAATACCCCCTGATCCTGACCTCCTCAGGTGCACATGGACCCTGTCATAAGACCAGCACAGCAGTATGTTCCCATCAGCCTTTCCTTATCACACCATCTTCCTCCTACTTCTCCTCGTGTTTATTTTTACAGTGAACTGGAACATCTCCGTGTCACACACCAGCCCAGACTGCTCAGAGGGGAAGATGCTGGGTCCAGGCTGCAGGGCCAGCAGTTGCTGGCACTTGAAAAAATGTTCAACTTTCCTTATAATTAGGGAAATGAAAATCAAAGTCACAATGAGATATCATCATACACCTATAAATGTTGCAACTATTATAATATCTAGAAATAGACATGATGGGGATATAGAATAAAGGGAACGATCATCCACTATTACTAGAAATATAAATTGAAACAGCCGCTAATTAGGGAAAAATCACATGGAGGTTTCACTAAAAAAAAGATTTTTATACGGAATGTAAACACTATAGAATACAGCTACTCCACCATTGGGTACTTATATTTTTTTAAAAAGAGCTTAGCTATAAAAGATATAGGCATCCTTTCATTCATTGCAGCATGATCTATAATAGCCAAGTTGTCAAAAAGCATAATTTTCCATCAGCAGATGATAAAGAAGACGTGATATACATTATATATACGAGAGAAATAAGTAATGAAATATGACTGCTACAAAAAAGATGAAATTTTGCATCAATAGACTTTTGAGTATTATGGTACGGAAAATAAATCAGAGAAAATAAGACAAATACTGTATGATTTCTAGTATATGTTGAACATAAACAAAGCCAAACAAAACTCTCTGATACAGGGCACAGTCTGGTGGGCCACAGAAGGGAAAGGGCTGAGGGTGTGGGTGGACAAGGAAAGGGACAGATGGACGGGGATGGATGGAAACTAACCCTTCAGTGATGGTCATGACGTGGTGACCACCCAGGTTGAGTTACAATGATGTACACCTGGCACTCAACATTATAAACCAGTGTTTCTCAATAATTGTATTGAAGGGAATAGGTTCCATTCGGCCACTTTCTGCACAGCTGTCAGAGATGGATGCCATTAAGGGGGGGTGAATTCTGATGAAGGACAGAGCAAGGCCAATGTGAGTAGTGTCTTTTCTGCCACCAAGTGCTCCTGCAGCGCACAGGGTCCCGAGGCTCCCTCTGGTGGTGGGCGCAAGCACTGCCCAAAGCAGGAAGACAGGACATGACCTCTGGATCTTGAAAGCACCAGAATCCTGGGCTACAGAGGAGCAAAGAACAAAATCTGCAGGACACAGGGCTTTCACTCAACCTGGAAGAGTCTCTTATTCCTTTATGTTCTCTCTGATGTTGTGACTTTCCAGAGAAGAGATTTAGGACAGAGGTACCCAGAGACTTGGATTGATGATTTGGTGAACAATGTCAGCCCATCACTCAGTGTCCCAGTCAGTGTGTCTGAGGTCCCAGCATCTGCTGCTTTCAATATATCCCCAGGAGACAGCAGGGTGACCCCAGGGTAGGAGGGGAGAGGAAGCTGATTTGCATGAAGCATCTTTCCCCCCAGTGGGTCCAGGAGGCATGAAAAGGCCGAGGACACCCTACTCCTGCCCAGGAGCCCAGGAGGCCGCATCTCGGGAGTGTCCCCACCATGGACTGGTCGGTGCTTCTGCTCGGGATCCTCGCTTACAGCTCAGGTCAGGGGAAGGGACTCTCTCCTAGGTCTGGGGGTGGGCAGAGCACATAAAAGCAGGATGACCCAGGTCTCTTAACAACACCTGCCTCTCTCCTGTCATTTCAGGGGCTGATTCTCAGACTGTGACCCAGGAGCCATCACTGTCAGTGTCCCTAGGAGGGACGGTCACACTCACCTGTGGCCTTAGCTCTGGGTCAGTCTCTACTGGTAACTATCCGGGCTGGTTCCAGCAGACCCCAGGCCGCGCTCCACACACGCTGATCTACAACACAAATAACCGCCCCTCTGGAGTCCCAAATAGCTT
Organism: Talpa occidentalis; assembly: GCF_014898055.3. Classification (NCBI taxonomy): domain Eukaryota; kingdom Metazoa; phylum Chordata; class Mammalia; order Eulipotyphla; family Talpidae; genus Talpa; species Talpa occidentalis. The sequence goes on from NW_023601433.1 coordinate 26,447,809, forward strand.
CTCAGGCTCCATCTCTGGAAACAAAGCCGCCCTCACCATCACTGGGGCTCAGACTGAGGATGAGGCCGAGTATCACTGTGTACTGTACATGGGTAATGGCATTTACACAGTGTTGTGAACCCATGGGGAAATGTAGCCAAAACCTCCTCAGATGGCCAGAAAGGCTCATTCTCAAAAGGAGAATAGAGAAAGGCTGAGGGTAAATCCCCCAGGGGGAGAGAGGCTCTGTGACCTTGTGTGTGCTGGTTCATCCCCAGGTTCCTCCTCCTGGCCCCGTAGCCTTTGTCCATCTCCAGTGTGAGTCCTGAGGACTGTGCCTGTGCCTCCTCCCTCCCTGTCTGCAGGTGATGACAAGGAGGGCCCCCAGCACCCCACCTCAGAGGCTTCTGTACTGCAGGAAGACTTCTTATTCAAGGAGCACTAACAGCTACACCCTCATCCATGAATTAAGCATGCAGAGAAAGGAGCATTTCCTCTCAGTGTTAAATGGGAGCATTACTGGGAGTTTCTCTAAATGAAATTCCCTTCTCAACCCACTGAACAGAAGTCTGTGCTGTGAGTGAGGATCGGCTTTAACCAGCATCCAGGAGACTTGTGTGGACAAGAAACATGGTGCCCTGCCTCCGCCTCTATTGTCATTAAGGCAATGTTTAACACGATGTGAGAATAACATCCCATGACACATTCACCCCCCAAATGACCCTTCAATAATCCAAGACCCTCAGAAACAGATTTAAAAATGAAGCCATCACTGAATTTGTGGTTGAAATCAAACTACAGCCAGGAATTGAACGATTTCATGTAAAGGTCCTCTAAGGATTGAAGAGTCAGGAAAATAAAAATTTGAATAAGAGGTAATAGACAGACACTAGCCATGAGATGATTTAGATGCTGATATAAATGCTAGATATTTTTTATTCAACAATCATAAAATCCATAAAATCACTAAGTACAAAAACTCGCAACAAATGAAAAAGGAGAAAATCTTAGAACTTATAAGAGTTCTTAAACATAAACTAAATGAAAAAAAAAATTGAAAAAACCTAATTTTTCAAATTTCAAATGAAAACTCTCTTCAGTGACTCAAGCATAGGAAACAATTATTCATTTATAGTAAAAAATGTCTTGGGCCTCCCCGGTGGGCCAGTGGTTGAGCGCTGGGTTGCAAGCTGCCTGCAGTCTCTGCAGCGCCGGTTTGATCCCTGGCCACCAGGCGAGGGTCCCACATGGAGCTCAGACCTCTCCTGCTGCCCTTTGGTCCCCTCAGCAGGTACTTCGTCAGTCTGTCTGTTCTGCTCCCCGCTCTGTCGCTGGTGAATTCTCTCACCCTCCCACGCTTCTGACTGTACCCAGTGCTTGTATAAATAAATAAATCTTAAAAAAAAAATAAAGTAAAGTAAAAAAGGTCTCAAATTTCTTCTGCCTACCTCCCCACACCACACCACTAATATTCTCTAGAGCACACACCAGCGGGCGCTGTGGGAAATCTCAGAGTTGGCCAGGCTCACTCAAATGGTTCTGACTGATATCTGTGCCTGTGCTCATGGCCTCCGTGAGAGCTGACAGAAGGTGCTTCCACCCAAAGGACAAACACAGACACCCAGATACCCCAGGACAACTCCTAGAATGAAGATACACACTGGACTGAGGACCCAGAACTGAATCGTGGTGTGCACTCATATTTGCCATTGTACCCCCAAAGCCACCTGGGAGAGTTGAAGGGACATTGCAGACACCAACACCATCTGTGAGTTCAGGGGAACTTAGAAGTCTTCACTATGGCCTAGGTTCTCAGTCCTAATCCCCCACCTCACTGACTGCCCAGTGTCATTGGAAACAATCTGTACTGAAATCCTTGATTTTTCAAATACTATACAAGTGTCGTGGACATGGCTTCTGAATTTATCTCTGTGTCAGTGTGATGATCTATACCATCAACACAGGGTACTCACCTCGTCACTCTGGTGAGTGGAGCACATGGGATGGGACACAGGACATCGAGTGCAGAGCAGGGCTCAGTGTGGTGATAGGAATGGACAGTGATGACCCCCATCCTGACCACAAATGCCCACGGAGCTCTCCTCTCACCCAGGCCCAGGACCCCTCCGTTATCCAGGTGCCTGGAGGTGAATCCCAACCACACAGACATGGTGGGCTCACGGGAAGAAGCCCGTTGTGTGGAATATGAGCAGAGTTGACATTTTTGCAGAAATTAACAAGGTTCACATTCAACCCATGTGCTCCTAGGGGATGCCAACTGTGCTAGCTGGGCAAGGGCATATGAAGACCCACAGACTGTGCACCTATGCTTGTACCCTCCAAAACCTTGTCTTCAGTGCCCTCCTGTGTGTGAATATGGGGAGGGTGGGTGGAGCAGCAAAGTCAGGTGTTGTAGCTTCATAAGCAGAGTGGCTCTCAGTTTGTTGACATGGAATATTCTGCAAGAAGAAAATGAGGTTTCTTAACATTTTAGGGCAACTCTTGCTGCTCCATTTTCATGCCTAATCTCAATACTTCCTGGCATTTATTTATTATAACCAATGAATAAATTTTCCCCCTGACTCACCATCACTCATCTCACCGGCCTCCTCAGAATATTCCATGAAGAAAGATGGACTGCTCCCCAGGGCTCCTCCATGACCTGTCTGAGTTGAAAGAGAAGATCCTCTTAGTGACTGAGGGGAGAATGTGTGATCACAGGTATTTTCTCATGACCCCTGAGTCTAGGATTTGAGTATATTTGCAAGGTGAAAGCAGAGCGGAAAAGGAGTTGTTTAGGAAACGGGTTATAGTGTCTGCAGTCACCTCTCCACACATTCACAGCAACAGCAGGAACAAAACTCTCACATTTATTTGTTATTAAACTAAGACAGAGAGTAAATCAGGGAGGATAACTTTATTTAAAACACAAACAAATTGCAAGTGACCTAAGGCAAAAATATGATCAAAAAATGACACAGATACACTGAAACTAAAAACTTAGTATTACACAGCTCCATAAGTCACTTCAAAAAATAAGTCACATTTTCACTGGTGTGAGGTTTTCCAAAGCCTTTATTACAGCCAAGCACTAAGTCCGATATAATCTGTAAACAAAATGATATGCATCAAATGATACTTTGAAATATTGCTGAATTATCCACTTTTGAATATGCCAGTGGGGTGATCCCTAGAAGGTATCTGTTGAGTCATTTATGTGCGCTTCCTCTAAAGCCCTTCACAGCTCACTGGTCCATGCCCTGCAGCAACTGACTAAGTACACATCTGCATCATTTAGATGTTGTATAATGTACTCACAATCTTTCTATACTTACCTGTTTGTGCTTCCCTGTCAGCAAACACACACAAAGTGGTGAATCACAAGCCCTGGGGTTAGAGCCTGGAGGTGTGAACAGAGACATTTTCTTGGTGAGCTGCAGACCCCATCTGGGCTCTCAGGACTTGGGGCCATGGTGAGTGTGTGTCTTGTGACCAGTAGGGGGCGCTGTGGGACTGCCCTGTATTCCACAAGAAGCAGCCCAGGGAGGACATTCATACCAAGCAGCCTGGGCTGGGCCTGGCCCTGGGCTCCCTGATGGGGACTCTCGGCAGCCATATGTCCTCTTGCTAGGCATAGTCCCCTGAATAGGGGCCTGAGTGTGGTGGCAACAAGTGCTTCTTCCCAGGGCTCTCCCAAGGGTGAATCAACCTCTCCTCAGTGTGGGGTATGAGCTGAGATCTAGCACCAGGTTCAGGGGTGAGTCTGGGCAGCCCCTGGATGGAACCCAATTTGCATGCACAGCCCCTCCTGTGGCAGAAGTTGGGGAAGAAAAGGAGTCCTGAGGCAGCCCAGCCCAAGATGGGCTCAGGGGCTGTGAGCACCATGGCCTGGACGCCCTTCTAGTCCTCCTCTCTCACAGCACAGGTGGGGACAGGCCTCCAAGACCCTGAACTCTCCCGAGTGTCATTTAATCCCAGGAGATCCTATTCCTATCTGAGATGGATGTTTATTTGGATTTGTCATGTCTGTGTCTGCAGGTTCCCTCTCCCAGCCTGTGCTCACTCAGCCCCCTCCCTCTCTGCCTCTCCTGAGGCCACAGCCAGACTCACCTGTAGCCTGAGCAGTGGATACAATGTTGGTAGTTTCAAGATAGTCTGGTACTCCTGAACTACAACACAGAATCAGAGAAGGACCAGGGCCCTGGGGTCCCCAGCCACTTCTCTGGAGCCAAAGATGCCTTGGCCAATGCAGGCCTCCTGCTCATCTCGGGGCCGCAGCCTGAGGACGAGGCCGACTACTACTGCAGTATATATCATGGAAACACAGACTCTTCAAAGTGCTCCAGGCCCAGGGGAAGTGAAATAAAATCCTCCCCACTGCTCTGCTCTGCTCACAAAGGGACCCTGGGGGGACCCTCCCACCCATGGGTGGGCTCTCATCCTGCACAGACAGAGCCTCATGCATATTCCTCAGGCCTGGGAGACCCTCAGGATCGGCCTGCCCATGTCAGCAGGGACCGGGGCCCATAGCGCTCATTCCTTGATGCCCCAGGTTCAGTTCTCAACTCCAGGGAGGACTTACTTTGACTCCTCACCTTTGAATGGCCAGTCAGGCTGTTGCCTTCTTCATAGGTTTGGAGGATTTAATTATGTCATCATTAAATTACATCATCATGTGTGGCCCCCACAGCTGCCAAATTCATTGTCCCCATTCACCCACCTGTTCTAGAAGCATACACCCCAAGATGGTCTCTTCCATATCCTCCTTGACTCCTGCTCTTTCCCTTCCCCCGTTCCATGACTTACCTAAGGCAGGGAATGTAAAGAGAACTGGTTTTCCTTTGAAAAACTCCGGATTAAAACCCAGGATCTATCAGATACGGGACAGTCGTGATGGACAGGGTGTGAATCTCTGGGTGTCAGCGCAGGTGTCCGCAGCCCCTACAGGGGTTCTCCCCTCTCTCCCTGGGGATGGGGACACGGGATATGGAGACACACGTGGGCTCAGCGTGGTGATAAGATTGGACAGTGCTGACCCCATCCTGACCACTGGGCTCCATCTCACATGGGCCCAGGCCCCTCTATTGTGCCGAGAACCTGAGGGTGAATCCCAATCACTGGGACGTTGTGGACTCCAGGGGAGAAGCCCTGTGGGTGCAGACATGAGCAGAGTTGGACATTTTTACAGATTTCAATGATGTTCTCATCCAAACCATAGGCCCCTAGGGGCTGCCAACTGTGCTAAGTGGGCAAGGAGAGATGAAGACCCACAGACTGTGCATCTGTGAAAAGAAGGGGAAAGCAGTGTGTCCTCCAGAACTTTGTCTCAGTGTCCTCCTGGGTGTGATGTGGGGAGGTTGAGGGTGGAGAAAACTCTCAGGTGTTACAGCTTCATAATCAAAGTGGCCCTTCATTTGAGTGACATGGAATATTGTGCAAAAAATGAGGTTTCCTATAATCCCAGTTCACTTGTTTCTATTCCATGTTCATGTCTAATTTCAGTTCTTCATGGTATTTATTGATTAAGGCCTCTGATGCATTTTCCTTCTGGCTCATATCTCTACACTCAACTCTGTCTCCTCAGAATTTTTCTGGTTTCTTGTGACTGTGACGATGGAGTCTGAACAGCACCCCAGTGCTCCTCCCTCTTCCTGATTGAGTGTTGGAGTCTCCAATATGGCAGGGGCTCACAGACTTGCCCTTGGTCCCTTCTGGAGAAGACAGAGGCCTGGCCTCCCTTTCCTCCCTGCAGAGCCCACTCACCCCATGACATTCTACACCTCCGATGACACGGAGTAGCTCCGCTTGTTTGGGCCCTTTGCACAGGTGGGATGTTACGTGCCGTGAGCTGAGGCTGCTCTGTAGACATATTGGCTGTGGGTCTAGATGTGAGGAGTGCTAGGTGCAAAGGGCGAGCCCTGACCCCAGCACTGACCAGGATGCCCACGTGTCCAGTAGCAGAGTCTGCTGTGTCTAGACCTTGCTCATGGCCCCACAGCTGAATGCTTTGAGAGCTCCCCTTGTGCTACAGAGGTCCCCCAACCCTACCAGGTGTAACACATTTCCTACCACTTCTGGTCTCTCTTTATTCAACTGGATCCTGATTTAAGTAGAGGAGGGGCTTGGGCAGCCATCAAAAAGTAGAGTATTTGCATGGAGACCTCTCACCTTCAGAAGGGGACATATAAGAGTGCTGGGTGGGCTCAGGTCTGGTGTGGGGTCAAGAATAGGACCTGGGGGGGCATCACCCCCATGACCCAGGCTCCCCTCCTCCTCACCTTGCTTGCTTTCTGCACAAGAGCTGCCTACCAGGAATTCTGGGAGATGACACCCACCTCCTCCTTGAGATCAGGCACTGCTATTGTTCATTGCACAATCTTTTAGGGACATTATAAATGTCTGTACCTGCCAGAGCATAGAGCAATGCAGTGATCTGATGCTGAGGATTATTGTCACATTCATTGAGAAGGGGGATGAGGGATAAAGAGGAAGATGTAACACCTTGAGTCTTATTGATGTTGTTTGAGGTAGGATGACATGTGAATCAAGTTTTGGATTATTTGCATAGCTTTTCCTTCTGTAAAATGGCTCACAGTATTATTACCTATTCTGTTTTACTCTCCGGGATGTTAGGGAAGTGTGCTGCTGTGAATGATCCAGGGTGTCTGACACCCTGTGATTTCACCAGATCCCAAGTCAAACCCTTCTCTCCCCCACACAGAGGGGCATCACCCTGGGAACCATAGAAAGGACTGGGGTCAGGATGTGAAACCACAAGGGTGAGGGACTCTGGAGGTCTGAGAACAAGGAAGGGTGTGAGATGTGTGAGGGGTCAGGGAAGACCATGAGGGCTCTGAGGGGAGGCAGAGGGTGGGGCTCATGCCCAGAGCAGTGAGGGTCCTGAGGGGATGAGCAGCTACTGACCTGCTTGAGGTGAAGTGGAGGATCCTCTGAATGGCTGAGGAGAGAATGTGAGATCACAGGTATTTGCTCAAGACCCCAGAGTCTAGAAGTTTGGGGACTTTTGCAAGGTGAAAACAGAGTAGAAAACGGGTGTGGTGAGGGAAATGGGTTGTGGTTTCTGAATTCAGCTCTCCACACATTCCCGGCTACATGAAAACATTAAACTCTCACTTTCATTTGTTATTTAAACTGTCATAGTGAGTAAGTCATGCAGGAAGGAAAATTTTATTTAAAATAAAAACAAATTGTATGCGTCCTAAGACAAAATTCTAACAAATTATGACACAGATATTGCAAAAGCCAAAATCTTAAGATTACAAAGCTCCATATGGAACTCAAGAAATATGTTACAGGCTTCCCCAGCATGAAGTTTTCCAAAGTCTTTCACTAATTCATTTCTAATCTGTAAACAATATTAAATACATTATGTATTTTCAAATTGTTGCTGAATTACCCACTTTTCAATATGCTGTTGATGTCATTTCTAGGAATTTCCATTCTCTGACATTTCCCTGAGCTTTCTGTAAGGCCCTTCACAGCTCAACCGGCCCATCCTCAATAGCACAGGATCTGATGCACTTCTGGATCATTTAGCTTTTAGTATAATGTTCTCAAAATACTTCTTTCTGTAAGTGCCTCTTTGCACCTCATTGACAGTACCCAAATACAATGTATGGGAATCACAGTCCTAGGAATAAGAACATGCAACTGTGAATAGAGAAAGTCTCTCCTGAACTGCAACACCAATTGGGCTCTCAGAACTTCAGGCCAATGTGAGTTTTTGCGCAGAGACCAGCAGGGGGCGCTGTGGGACTGCCCAGTGTTCTCTGCACACCAGGCTGTGAGGTAAGTCACACCAGGGAGCTTGGCCTGTTGTAGGCCAAGTGCTCCCAGGTGGAAACTCAGCTCTGTGTTCTTTCTTGTGTGGCACAACTGCTGAGCAGGGACATGTGTGTGGTGGCAGTAGGTGCTTCCTCCCAGGGTTTTTCTCAGGGGTGAAGAAACCCTGCTCTACTGAGTGGGTGTGAGCAGAGCTCCTGCACCAGGGCTCAGGGAGGGGCTGGGCAGTCACAGCTTGAAACACATTTGCATGCACAGCCCCTCCTGGGGCAGAGGGTGGAGGAGAAAAGGAGCCCTGGGGCAGCCCAGCCCCATGTGGGCTCAGGGAAGTGTGAGCACCATGGCCTGGACCCCTCTCCTGCTTGTTCTCCTCTCTCACTGCACAGGTAACTGGATTTGGGGCTGGGAAGTGCCCTAGGAAGATGCATGGGCCCCAGATAAGTCCTCTTGTGTCTAGACCCAGCATCACCATCTCTGTGTCTCTCCCTCTTCCAGGATCCTGGGCCCAGTCTGTGCTGACTCAGCCACAGACAGTCTCTGGGAACCTGGGCCAGAGGGTCACCATCTCCTGCACTGGAAGCAGCTCCAACATCGGGGGTGGTAATTATGTGCACTGGTACCAACAGCTCCCAGGAAGAGCCCCCAAACTCCTGATATATGATAATGACAAACGGCCCTCAGGGGTCCCTGATCGATTCTCTGGCTCCAAGTCTGGCAGCTCAGCCACCCTGACCATCAGTGGGCTCCAGCCTGAGGACGAGGCTGATTATTACTGTGAAAGTTGGGATGATAGTCTGAGTGGTCCCACAGTGCTCCAGACCTGTGGGGAAGTGAGACAAAAACCCCCTTTCTCTTCTGCCAAGAGCAGGCACCCCTGGCAGCTGCTGCTGAGGCTCAGCCTGGGGCTCTGCTTCTTCTCTGCTGCTGTCCTGGCCCAGGCTCCTCCAGGGCTCCCCCTGAGGGGAGACCCCTCCCTCCCTCTGTCCTCAGAGTCACTCCCAGAAGCACATCCCTAAGTGAGGAGTCTTCAAGAAAAGAGAATTTCCTTTGCCTCAGGAATAGTTGACTTCTAAGGTGGTCTGAATTCCTTTGTTTTCTTTGAGTTTTCAAGATGAGAAACAAACCTTGGACTGTGAACCTGTCAAGGGGACTCAGCCCTGACTTGGTTGCTCTGGAAGGATCGGCCAGTACAGTTTGCACTGATTATATTATTGTTGTTTAATTGAAAGAAAGGACTGGTTTTGTGTGATTTCCACCTCTGAGTTGGTCATACAGGTAATAACAACAAATAAAATTATTAAAAATTTAAAAACTTTTCTCTTGAGATAACCGTTTTTGTGAATATTCAAATTACCTAATTCACAACAAGCAAAAATGAAAACAACCAAAACTCTTCACTTGGATGTTTGTAACAGCTATATGCATCCCAACACCCCACCCTCCACCCTGGGAAAAGCACAGGTGTCTCCTGTAGGTTGTACATTTAGGGCAAATTGAAAGGAATGAACTATCAGTCACAAGCTTGAATTTAATTTCAAATGGGTATTTCTTACAAAAGAATAATGTCTATAACATTACATAAAGCAGTTTGTTATTCTATCACAACCTGTAAAAGGCACACTCTAGTGATGGGGAAAGCTGAGCACTGACAGGCGTGGGATGAGGGGCAGGGGTGAGTAGGTGAAGCACAGCTATGTTGGCTTGAATGCCAGAGAGAGGAATCCAGTGAGGGATTTCCACACAGCGATGGTCATCCGCTGTAGCGTGGCTGGCACTCGTGGGAAACTATCATCATAATGTTAGGGGAAAAAGAATGTCCCAAAGCTAATTCCATACAGGCTTTGTGGACTCCACCCCCACCCCAGGCCAAAGCCAAAGACACTGGGAACTCCAAATCCCATCACCACCAAAGGGGAGGTGGCTGGGACCTGAGGGTGGGGTTAAGCAGCCAGGTGGATATAAAAGGCAGACATGTGGGCTTTTGGGTTCCCCCATTTTTGGCTCTCGGCCAGCTCGCAACGTCCGGCCAGCTCTGAGAGTGACTTTGGGTTTCCAGGTCGTGGGATCGGGTAGGACGCATTAAAGACTTTATTTCCCTATTTTCTCCCTGAGTTGTACATTTTCCTTATTTCCTTTTCTCTTGTAAATAAACCTTTTATTAACCCTTTTGTGTGTGTCTGTAGTAGAGTATTCATAAGTCCCTTTAAAGCGCGCGGGTGAGGACCCACAGCCAGGAACCTGTTTAATATCGGGGTTGCTCTATAACAATAACAGAAGCTAAATGTGCAGATTCAAACAATCCAGCAGTCAGGGTCCAGGATGGAGCGAGAATGTGACCGGCCCCCTGTCTGCAGGATGGACCATGAACCCACATCCCTATGTGTGAGGAGGAAGCTGCTGACTCGGCAAATTGGAATCCTGGAGACTGTGAAGAGGAGGGAGGAGCATGTCCTGGAGCACCTGTGCTTATGGATGAGGCTGACCCTGGGGCCTGGTCTGGGATTGCATGTTTCTGAGCTGCGCATGGCAGTTTAGTGATGAAGCAAATGGCTGGAGTGGAAGAGCCAGAGCTCTCTCTCTAGGACTGGAAAGTCACTGCAAACCCAGGAAAGAGCTGGAATAGCCCGGGGAGCCCTGATGTGGAGTGTGGAGCGTCAGTGTGAGGCCATGTTTAGCTTCATGAGACAGATGGTTCAGGAGTATTTACAGATATGTACACACGCCTGGATAGGATGGTTACACAGATATTAATTCTATTTCAGTTAAACTTTCCACTTCAATTCAAGAGGTATGTTTTGAAAATATGCTACTGTTGCCCTGTTATACGGTGAAATATTTTTTGAAATAGGTATCTATTATCGAAGTCTGATTAGTGATTTAATATATACTGTCTGTGCTGTCAGATAAGAGAGAAATCAACTGGCTCTGCACGGAGAACTGCTCTTTCCTGTAAATCCTGCTACAATGTGTGTTTAAGATTGTGTGTTATGAGTCCCTCTACTGTCTTTCCCTTAAGCCTACACAACACACCCCCTCGACACACACATCTTGATGGAAGGTTTCCTACGTCCTTTGCAATCACTTAATGGAAATGATTTATTTCATAAACATGGTGTCTGCACCTCAGCTCTACTGACAATGTGGGGTCATTTCTTGTGTGTGTAGGGGCTGCTTTTCCAGGGAGGACATTGACAAGCCTCTGTGCTCCACACAGCACAAGCCAAGCCAGTGATGGCCCCTCTCCATGTCAGGAGACACAAAAGGTTGCCATATGTTCAGATACCCTCTGGGGGACAAAATCACCCCATTTGAGATCCACTCAGTTAAAAGCCACTGTGGGTTTTAAGGCCACTTTTGCTTAGAGTCCGTCTGTGCCATTCAGCTGCACGAGGCACCTGTGAGCTCTCTGTGACCCGGCCCCGTGCAATAGACAGACAGCACCACAGCACTCAGTGAGGTCAGAGCCCGTGGCCTGATCCTATGGAGTCTTCTCTCAACCGGAGAGTGGAGTTTATGAAAATATGTGGATTTTATAAGGAAACATTCATGAAAAATCATTAGGAGGTACTATTTTTATATAAATTTTAGAGGAGAAACCAGGAGCCCAATCAGTAAAAAGTAATAGATGCAATGTCATTAAAATAATTCATTGTTCTTCATTTGAAACGCATAAGTGTATAGGGAATACAATTAAATTACCTAAAGAAAATAAGATGAGGTCAACTTAATAACGAGTAGCTGGAATCCATTTCTTTAAGGGACCTGAGCTTGGGAACACTGAAAGTAGGGGCCTGTTCTAAATTGCACTCCAGAGGGACATGACGCTTGCAGTGCCGTCCATGGGTATCAACAATATAAGGTGTCATTTCTGAATATGTTTATATATTTACCGATCAGGATTCCTTCAGAGATGACAGAATCAACAGTAGCCATGGACAGCTGGGACACACTGTCTAGGAATCACCCCTGGGTGTGTGACTAGAGACAGTGACCTGGTGGCTGCAGACCCCAGCTGTGCTCAGAGCTTTGGCCACTGTGCCCTTGTGCATTGCAAGCAGCAGGGGGCGCTGTGGGGCTGCCCAGTGGTGCCCCCACCAGCTGTGCGGGGAGGATCATTCACTCAGAGGAGCCTGGACTTGGGGGCAGCCCTAAGCTCCCTGATGGGCTTTGTCAGCTGTGGCCTCACAATCCCACGGGCCAGGAACTGTGTGTGGTGTCAGGAGGTGCTTCCTCTTAAGATTCTCGCCAGGGGTGAAGCAAACCTCCCTCCTCCTCAGTGTGAAGTGTGACCTGAGCTCCAGTCCCAGTGCACAGAGGGCCTGGGCGGCCCTGGAAAGAACACAGTTTCCATGGACAGCCCCTCCTGGGGCAGAGGGTGGGAAAGAAAAGGAGGCCTGGGGCAGCCCTTCCTCTGTGGGGCTCATGGGAAGGGGAACTAACAGGGGGCTGTGGGCACCATGGCCTGCTCCCCTGCCCTCCCTGTCCTCCTCTCTATTGCGCGGGTAATTGGACATAGGGACGGGGGCAGGGACTGGAGAAAAGGCACGGGGCCCTGCTTCCTCCTCTTGTCTCTAGAGCCAGGGTCACCAACTCCTCACCTCTCATGGTCCAGGATCATGGGCCCAGTCTGTGCTGGCTCAGCTACTCTCAGTAGCTGGGGGTCTGGGACCCTCAGCCAGAGGGTCACCACCTGCTGCAGTGGAGGCGGCATCAACAGCAGGAATCATGGTGTGCACAGGTACCAACAGCTCCCTGGAAGAGCTCCCAGGGAAGTGATATATGGCAACCACAAATGAACATCTGGGGTCCCTGATCAATTCTCTGGATCCAGGTTGGCAGCTCAGCCACCCTGACCATCTCTGGGCTCCAGCCTGAGGACGAGGCTGATTATTACTGCTCAAGTTGGGATGACGGTCTGATGGTCACACACGATCCAGGCCTGTGGGGAAGTGAGACACAAACCCCCTTTCTCTTCTGCCAAGAGCAGGTACCCCTGGCAGCTGTTGCTGAGGCTCAGCCTGGGGCTCTGCTCCTTCTTGCTGCTGTCCTGGCCAGGATCCTCCAGGGCAGACCCTGGAGGCAGGTCCCTCCCTCCCTCTGTCCTCAGAGTCACTCCCAGAGGCACATCCCTAGGTGAGGGGTCTCCATGGAAAAATAGTCCTTGTCCTCTCAGGTTAGGGATAGTTATGTTCTGGCTGGTTTATATAATTTTGTCCTTATTAAATCAGAAGTAATGAATCATTTTCTGTGCCCCTGAATGTATCAGGGGACCTCTCCCCACATGTTGTGCTTCCAGGATGGCAGCCCTTCTACCGCTGATGCTTATGTATCTGAATTTACCTAGCACTGGTTATTTATGTCTATTTTTTGATATTTTGTGAAGAGGGTATCAATATGAAATTAAACATTAATAAAAATGAGTCGAAGACACTTTGTCCATGGCAAATATGCCATGACTGCACCATAATCAACAAAAACAGAAATCAGAAATCAAGAAATGGGCACACTTTATTTATTACAGATTTATAATAATCACCAAAACTATACAGTCAAATTACATATGTGTATATAGATATACACACATATATAAACATTCCTACACACGCAAACAGATACGTACTGAGAATAATATTGCTAAGAAAAAGAAAAACGAGAGAAATATTAACAAATTGTGTGTTGCTAATTCTATCCTACTTTGAAGAACCCTAATTCTGTAAAGGGAAAAATTACCAGTATCAACAGGAATATAGAAGAATAGAGGAAAAATTGAAAATGTGAGCCCTGGAAATTAGTTTTAGAGCTGTGGGATTATTCTATGCTGATGTGGTATTGGTTAAATGACCCTACGGAAATACAATATCACCTGGCAGCAGCAGCAGCAGCAGCGCAGCAGACACTTCATGGAGCGTAGACGCACCCTGAGTCTCCTCACTCCCAGCTCAGGAGCAGCCCGTCTCCTCTGGGCCAACAGGGCAGCCCCATTCTTTTGTCTGTCCAGCATCGTGTCCTCAGCTGCACAGCAGTCCCCACGCTCTCCTGTGTCATCTCCCCGTTAGTCCACCAACCTCACATTTAGGCCAAGCAGAGAGGACAGGAGGCTACACCCCTCCTTCTCAGTGAGGGTCACTCTCAGAAGTTGGGTACACAGGAGTCTAGGAAACAAGTCAGGGTGAAGTTGGTTGAAGAAAGATGGAACAAAGTTTCTCCTGGAGACCAGCAGGGGGCGCCATAAGAAACTCCCTGGGTGTTTCTGTGCTCAGGATCTTCCAAGCTGGGCAGCCCTTACTGAGAGGAGGGCCCCAGGGCTGGGCCTTGGCTTCTTGTGGGGACTCAGCAGCCGTGTTCAATAGTCCAAGAGTCTGTGCGTGGACCTGGCATTTGCTTCTTTCCAGGCCCATGCATTGGGGGAAAATAATGCCTCATACCCGCCTCCCTGTCCAAGGACCGCTGAAATTGAAAGTGCAGTGGGGAGAAAAATTTGCATTGATAGCATCTCCCTGTGAGGCAGTGGGGACCGGATTAAAAAAGGTCTGAAGCAGCTTTTTTAAGAGCTGTAGGGACCCAAATGGCTGTGAGCACCATGGCCTGGACACCTCTTCTCCTGCTCCTCTGTCACTCCACAGGTAGAGACAGGACTCAGAGACCCAGACTGTCCCTATCCTGAAGCATTACCACTGGGCCCCACACCCATCTAGGACTGATCTTCATATGCATGTGTCTGTGTCTGCAGGTTCCCTCACCCAGCCTGTGCTCACTCAGTGGCCCTCCCTCTCTGCCTCTCCTGGAGCAACAGGCAGACTCACCTGCACCCGGAGCAGTGGCCTTAGCGTTAGCAGCTATACCAGACACTGGTACCAGCAGAAGGCAGGGAGCCCTCCCTGGTACCTCCTGTACTACTCCTCAGACTCAGATAAGCACCAGGGCCCCGGGGTCCCCAGCTGCTTCTCTGGAGCCAAAAACGCCTAAGCAGGGCTCCTGCTCATCTCGGGGCCGCAGCCTGAGGACGAGGCCGACTACTACTGCAGGACATAGCAAGAAACTCTTCAGAGTGCTCCACACCCAGGAGAAGTAAGACAAAAATCTCTCCACTGCTCTGCTCTGCTCACAAAGGGAGCCTGGGAGGACCTTCCACTTCCACATGGGTGGGCTCTCACCCTGCACAGACACATTCCTCAGCCCTGGGAGACCCTCACAACTGGGCCCGTCCATGTCAGCCGGGACCTGGGTCCGAGCATCTCCTTGATGCCCCAAAGAAGATTCTGAACTTTGACTCCTCACCTCTCAATGGCAGGTCAGGTCTCCTTACAGGGCTTGGAAGATTAAATTACGGCATCATGTGAATTATTTCATGTGTGGCCCCCACAGCTGCCAAATTCATTGTCCCCACTCACCCGCCTGTTCTAGGAGCAGACACCCCAGGATGGCCTCTTCCCGATCCTCCTTGACTCCTGCTCTTTCCCTTCCCCCCGTTCCATGACTTACCCATCAAGACAGGGAATGTAAAGAGAACTGGTTTTCCTTTGAAAAACTCTGGATTAAAACCCAGGATCTATAAGGTACGGGACAGTCGTGATGGACAGGGTGTGAATCTCTGGGTGTCAGCGCGGGTGTCCACAGCCCTGACACGGGTTCTCCCCTCTCTCCCTGGGGACGGGGACACGGGACATGGAGACATACGTGAGCTCAGCATGGTGATAAGATTGGACAGTGCTGACCCCACCCTGACCGCAAATGCCCACTGGGCTCCATCTCACATGGGCCCAGGCCCCTCTATTGTGCCAAGAACCTGGAGGTGAATCCCAACCACTCGGACATTGTGGACTCCAGGGGCGAAGCCCTGTGGGCACAGACATGAGCAGAGTTGGACATTTTTACAGATTTCAATGATGTTCTCATCCAAACCATAGGCCCCTAGGGGCTGCCAACTGTGCTAAGTGGGCAAGGAGAGATGAAGACCCGCAGACTGTGCATCTGTGAAAAGAAGGGGAAAGCAGTGTGTCCTCCAGAACTTTGTCTCAGCGTCCTCCTGGGTGTGATGCAGGGAGGGTGGGGTGGAGAAAACTCTCATGTTTACAGCTTCATAAGCAAAGTGGCCCTTAGTTTGAGTGTCATGGAATATTTTGCAAAAGAAACGAAGCTTCTTGTAATTCTAGTTCACTTGTTTCTAGTCTATTTTCATGTGTAATTTCAACTCTTCATAGTATTTATTTATTATGGGCTCTGATAAATTTCCTTCTGGCTCATGCTCTCTACACTCACCTCCGTCTCCTCAGAATTCTTCTGTTTTCTCGTGACTTGTGACGATGGAATCTATAGAGCAGCCCAGGGCTCCTCCCTCTTCCTGCCTGAGTGTTGGGGCCTCCTTTATGGCAGGGGCTCACACCTTGCCCCTTGGTCTCTTCTGGAGAAGACAGAGTCCTCACCTCCATCCCTCCATGCAGAGCCCACTCACCCCATGTTATTCTTGTTTTGTTTTTAATATTTATTTATTTATGCATACAAGAACTGGGGTAGAGGCCAGAGGTGTGGGGATGAGAGGATCCACCAGAGACAGAGTGGGGAGCTGAACAGGCAGATCTACTGAAATACACTGCTGAAGGCAGTAGTGGACGAGTCAGGAGAGGTCTGCTGCAACATGTGGGTAGCCCCCTGGCTGGGAATCAAACTTGTGCTGCAGCAGCTGCGTTCAGCTTCATAAGTTGCATCTTAACTCCTTCTGCCACCAGGGAGGCCCTGACCCCATGACATTCTACTCCTCCAGTGACACGAAGTAGCTCTGCTTGTCACGGGCCCTGTACGTAGGAGGGAGGTTTATATGCAGTGACCTTAGGCTGCTGTACAGATGCCTTGGCTGTGGGTCTGGAATGTGAGGGGTGTTGTTTGGGGAGGACGAGCCCTGAGCACCAGCACTGGCCCAGGATCTACATGCCTCCTGTACCACAGGGCGCTGTGTCTGGGCCCTGCTCAATCCCTGCCACCTGAGAGCTGTCAGAGCTCCCCTTGTCCTGCAGAGGTCCCCCCACCTTTCCAGGTGTCACCTATTTCCTCCATTTCTTGTCTCTCTTTACTCATCTGGATCCTGCCTTAAGTAGAGGAGGGGCTTGTACAACCTTGAAAAAGTAGGTTTCATGGAGATCTCTCACCTTCAGTATCGCGGGAAAGAAATACATTTGATGGTTGAGGTCACAAATCAGATCAGGGGTTCATCTCCACCATGAACTCATCTCCTCTCCTCCTCACCCTGCTTGCTCTCTGCACAAGAGCTGGCTGCAAGGAATTCTGGGAGCACATCTTCGTGTCATCTGGGAGATGACGCCTACCCCCTGCCTGAGAGCAGTCATTTCTGCTGTTTCTTGTACAATAGAGACCTAGATTTATTATATAGAAATAATAGGAAAGAATGAATTTAAAGTGTTATTCCACTTATGGTATAAATGTATAGTTCTCATGTATATAATCTGCAGATGAAAATTTTAAATTATAGCCAAATATATTGATTTGTGTGCATGGATTATACTTAGGGTTGTAAGTACAAACAGAGTGGTAGGTACCTTTGTGCAACTGGAACGCATTGTATTTGCCTTGATAGAGTGTAAGAACTGGGGATCTCTTTTTACTTTGCAGGTCAGACATGCTATCTGGGTCCCACTGTAGAGGGACAAGGGCCTCAGGGGCTGACTAGGGGCAGTTGAGACAGCGCAAGCCCTGCCTTCCCTATGAAGGAGGCCCGACAGTGGAGTCCCTGAGGGAGAGCATTCCTCCAGGATATCCAGGCATCTTTGCCAAATTCTGGACTTGGCAAGACTCGTTACTCTGTCATGGGTTTCACGTAGTGCCTCCCATCTGCGCTCTAGCTCTGTCAGCCCTGCTGTGGCGGTGGGGGACAGAGACTGGGGCCAGATCCACTAAATAGGACCACCTCCTGTGGCCTCAGCAGGATGTCTCATCCAGGAAACAGAGTGGGGCAACTGCATGAAAAGTCCCTCTCTCAGTGACGTATAGTTGCATGAGGGAAGATGAGGAATCCAGCAGATCCAGAGATACTGGGGTGCAGAGCCGTGGGTTGGCTGCACCCATATCTTACCCACGTTTCTCGCTTTCTAAAGAGATGACAGACTTGGAGAGGGAGCAGAGGGCTTATTTACGCTCTGCCTCACCTCATATACGGGTGTGTTGTCACAGGGCAACTTTGAATCAGACTTGGCATGACACACCAGACCCCTGACCCATCAACACCCCACCATCTGTGGGCTCCTTTCTTGCAATGTCTTCCCCAACCTGAAATGAATCTGAGGATTGTGATGCTGAGAAGCCACACTCCAAAACAAAATCAAAATAGATAAGGACTTGAATGTAAGACCTGAAATCTGAAAACACATAGAGCAAAAACAAACTCCATACACCAGACTTAGTGGTATCTTTGTGCATCTGACTCAGACAGAAAGGGAAATAAGAGCAAAAATAAACAAATGGAGCAACCTGGAACTCAAAGCCTTCTACAAAGAGAAAGGAAACATCAAAGCAAAAAGGTAACCTATGGGATGGGAGAAAATAATTACAAATTTCATATCTGACGTGGGATTATCCAAAATACATATATAAAGAATATATATATATGTATGTATGTATATGGCCTCCCTGGTGGTGCAAGGGGTTAAGCACCGCACTATGTAGCAATTCGCAGCCTCTGCAGCACAAGTTCGATCCCAGCCGGCCAGGGAGAAGCCCACATGGATCAACAGACCTCTCCCCTCTCAACTGCTCCCCTCAGCAGTGTGTTTCAGTCAATCTGCCTGTTCTGTTCCCCACTCTGTCTCTGGTGAATCCTATCACCACCTCCCACATCTCTGGCCTGTACCCCGGCTCTTGTATGTATAAATAAATAAATTTTTTAAAAAAGAATATATATATAAAGAATACACAAAAACAACATCAAAAAACAAAAATCCCATTTTAAATGGGGAGAGGATGTGAATACACAATTCAAGAAAGAAGACTTGCAGATGGCCAACAGGCTCATGAAAGAATGTTCACCCTCCCTTATTGTTAGGGAAAGGCATATCAAAATCACAATGAGATAGCATCAAACACCTGTTAGAATTGCAATTATTATAAAATCTAGAAATAAGCATGATGGGGATGTAGAGAAAAGGGAACCTTCATCCACTATTAGCAGGGATGAGAACTGGAACAGCCTCGAAGGAAACTATGGAGGTTTCACCAAAAAATACATTTCTATGGAATAGAAATACCATAGGATACAGCTATTCCACCTTTGGATATTTAATTTTAAAAAGCCTAACGTAAAAGATATAGGAATCCTTACATTCACTGCAGCATTATCTATAATAGTCACTATGTCAAAAAAAACCTTATTTCCCATCAGAAGATGAATGCATAAAAAATGTGATGTGTTATATATACTTGATACATATGTGTATAATGAAATATTACTCAGCTACAAAAAATGACGTGACCACTGGCAACGGACCTTGAGAGTATTATGGCAACTAAAACAAGTCAGAGAAAGTAAGACAAACACTGATGATTTCAATCATACATGCAACATAAGGAAACAAACAAAGCAAAACAAAACTCTCCGATGCAGGGCACAGTCTCATGGTCCCCAGAAGGGAAGGGGCTGAGGGTGTGGGTGGAAAAGGAAAGGGACAGATGGACGGGGATGGATGGAAACTAACCCTTGGGTGATGGTCATGATAGGGTGGCCATGTAGGTTATTTTTTTTAAATAATTAATTAATTAATTTATACAAGCACTGGGTACAGTCAGAAGTGCCGGAGGGTGAGAGTCACCAGAGCCAGAGGGGAGAGCAGAGCATGCAGTTGACGAAGTACACTGCTGAGGGGAGCAGTGGGCGGCAGGAGAGGTCTGCGCGCCATGTGGGACCCTCGCTGCCGGCTGGTATCCAACCAGCACTGCAGAGGCTGTGGGCAGCTTCGCAGCCCAGCGCTCAACCACTTAGCCAACGGGGAGGCCGGCACTAGGTTGAGTTATATTGATGTACACCTGGCACTTAAACAGCGTGGTAAACCAGTTACCTCAATAAAAATATTGAAGGGAAATACTCTCCATCCTCCTACTCCATGCACAGCTGTCAGAGATGGATGCTACCAAGAGGGGGTGACCTCGGATGAAGGACAGAGAAACAGCCAGATGAGCAGTCTTTCCTGGCACCAGGTGCTCCTGCAGCGCACAGGGTCCCGAGGCGCCCTCTGGTGGTGGGCGCAAGCACTGCCCAAAGCAGGAAGATAGGACATGACCTCTGGATCTTTAAAGCACCAGAATCCTGGGCTACAGGGGAGCAAAGGACAGAATCTGCAGGACACTGGGCTTTCACTCAATCTGGAAGCTTCCCTGGTCTACTGATGTTCTCTCTGCTCCTGTGACTTTCTAGGGAAGAGATTTAGGACTGAGGTCCCAGAAACTGGGAGTGATGATTTGGTGAACGATGTCAGCCCCATTATTCAGTGTCCCAGTCATTGCATCTGAGGTCCCAACATCTGTTTCTTTCAATCTCCCCAGGAAACAGCAGGGTAACCCCAGGACTTGAGGCAAGAGGAAGCTGATTTGCATGAAGCATCTTTCCCCCCAATGGTCCAGGAGGCATGAAAAGGCCGAGGACACCCTATTCCTGCCCAGGAGCCCAGGAGGCCACATCTCGGGAGTGTCCCCACCATGGCCTGGACGGTGCTTCTGTTCGGGCTCCTCAGTTACAGCTCAGGTCAGGGGAAGGTACTCTTTCCTGGGCTGGGGTACATAAAGCAGGATGACCCTGGTCTCATAACAACACCTGCCTCTCTCCTGTCATTTCAGGGGCTGATTCTCAGACTGTGACCCAGGAGCCATCACTGTCAGTGTCCCTAGGAGGGACAGTCACACTCACCTGTGGCCTTAGCTCTGGGTCGGTCTCTACTGGTAACTACCCCACCTGGTTCCAGCAGACCCCAGGCATTGCTCCATATAGGCTGATCAATAAACAAATAACGCCCCCTCTGGAGTCCCAAATCACTTCTCAGGCTCCATCTCTGGAAAAAAGCCACCCTCACCATCACTGGAGCTCAGACTGAGGATGAGACCGAGTATCACTGTGTACTGTACATGGGTAATGCCATTTGCACAGTGATGTGAACCTATGGGGAAGTGCAGCCAAAACCTCCTCAGCTGCCCAGAAGGGCTCAGCCTCAGATGGAGGAAAGAGAAAGGCTGAGGGTAAATCCCCCAGGGGGAGAGAAGCTCTGTGACCTTGTATGTGCTGGTTCAGCCCAGGTGCCTCCCCCTGGCCCCCGGGCTGTGTCCATCCAGTGTGACTCCTCTGAGAATGTCTTTCCTCCCTCTCTCTCTGCCTTTGAGGAAAGGGAGGGAGCCTCGCATCAACCCTGTGACCCACGTTGAGACTCAGAGACCCCAGCATGCCAGGAAGACTCTTATTCAAAGAGCACTAACACCTACACCCTCATCCAATACTTAACCATGCAGAGAAAGGAGCATTTCCTCTTTGGGTGAAATGGGAGCATTACTGGGAGCTTCTGGAAACACGATCCCCCCTCTCAAGTCACTGAGCAGAAGCCTGTGCTGTGAGCCAGGATCACCTTTAACCAACATCTGGGAGACTTGTGTGAACATGAAATATTGTTTGGTACCTCTACCTCTATAGTTATCAAGGCAATGTTTAAAATCATATGAGAGTAACATTCCAGGACATAGTCACTCTGAAATTACCCTTTAAAACTTTCAACACCCTCAGAAATAATTGAAAATTATCCATCATGAAATTGTGGTGATGTCAAACTATATTCAGAAATTGAGAATTTTCACACGTATGGTCTCTAAGGATCTAAGAGTTTAGAAAATTAAAATTTGATGAAGATAAAATATACAGACAACAAATTGAGAGCATTCAGATGCTGATAAAAGTATAAGATATTTTTATTCAATAATCATAATCCATTTGATGACAAAGTACAAAAACACTTGATACAAAAAAGGAGAAAATAATAGAACTTAAAAAGAGTTCTTAAATATCAACAAAATGAAAAAATAAAACTGAGATAACAATTGAGCAAGATGAAAGCTCTCTTCAGGCACTCAAGAATAGGTAACAATTATTCATTTAAAGTAAAAAAGGGCTCAAGTTTCTTCTGCATATGTCCTCACATCACTAATAGTCTCCTGTGTGTGCCAGCAGGGGCTGCTGTGGGACTTCTCATGAGGGCAAGGCTGTAGGGAAACTCTAAGCATTCTGTGTGACATATCCTGGCTGTGCTCATAAACCCAGTGACGGTGACAGCAGGTGCTTCCTCCCAAGGGACACACTCAGACACCCAAACACTCCAGGCCTCCTCCTGAGAGTGAAACTCCAAACTAGGCTCTCAGGACGCAGAACTGAATGGTGGTGAGACTCATATTTGCATAGTGCACCACAAACACACCCTTACCCAGGGAGCTGAGAGAGAGAAAGGGACATCGCAGACACCAGCACCAGCTGTGAGTTCAGGGGAACTTTGGAAAGTCTTTACCATTCACTGGGTGCCTGTCCTCCACCTCCCCCTCCTTGCTCACTGCCCAGGTTCATGAGGTTTCAGAGCCCTGCCTTTTGGGGAGTCACTTGTCTTTTCTCTTCTTTCTGGTGTGTTGATTTTCTGGTGTGTTGATTTTCAGGGTCCAGGAGTCAGGCTGTGGTGACCCAGGAGCCATACTGACCATATCCCCAAGAGGGACATCACTTCCCTCTCTGGTTCTAGCACTGGAGAGGTCACCAATGGTCTCCAGCATACTGATTCCAGGAGAAGCCTGCTCAGGCCCTCAGGACAGTGATGTGTGGGACAGAGAATAAACACCCCTGATGGGGCCCAGTTCTCAGGTCCTACCTTTGGGCCAAAGACGCCCTCTCTCTGTCAGAGGCCCAGCTCAAAGCAGGCCGAATACTGCAGCTCTCTGCCCGACAGTGAGTACAACATAGCGAGAGGCCAGGATGGGGAGCTGGAACACAAACCCAAGCTTGACGAGACCGGGTACAAATATGATCTCTTGACATCAGGATGACACACCAGACTTCTGAGCCATCGGGCAGCCTGAATGCTCACTATCCTTAGAGAGAAATTTGCAAGAATAGATCTGAATTGATTTCCATTCCTGTTGAGGCCTATTGTGGAGGAATATTGTGAATCACTTAGGAGAATCTTGTCCAGAAAATTCAATTCCCATTCCATATTCCAGAAAGAAGAGTTCCTTCTGGGTCAGATCTAAGGACTGAAGTCAAAAACATATTCTGCAGACAAATCATCTCCAGTGATTTCCTTGGTCAACCAGGTTTTAACAAAATCAACAAAACAACAAAAAAAAGTCTTCCTTTTCTCTATTACTTAATTTTATTTAATAAGAAAGCATTGTATTGCATTCCAACTGTGTTGCATTTTAAAGTACAAAGTCTTGGGAAGGTTCTTCTTCCCAAATGTTTCTGTTAAACTGTTTACCCTAAGTAGATATGTTGAGGTGGAATAACAAAAATTTCAAAGATGATTTTTTTTTAGAGATTTATTTATTTATTTACAAAAGCACTGGGTACAGTCAGAAGTTCGGAGGGTGAGAGAATTCATCAGAGCCAGAAGGGAGAGCAGAGCAGGCAGACTGAAGAAGTACACTCCTGAGGGGAGCAGCAGGCCACAGGAGAGGTCTGCACACCATATGGGATCCTCGCCTGGCGGCCGGGGATCGAACCAGCGCTCCAGAAGCCTCTGGCAGCTTTGCAACCCAGTGTCAACCACTGTGCCGCCGGGGAGACTCGATATTGTTTTTAATTTTATTTTTAAGATGAAGTCTTATGGGAGAAGGGGGGCCTCCTAATCTAATATGACCTCCAAGGACATCCCTTGAAGGCAGAAATTATAACTACTTAGCTGTAGGTAAAGAAACTCCAAAGATTTCATGCAAATCACCAGTAACTCTGAAGAGGCAAGAAAGATGCCACTCCTCATTTCAGAGGTAACAAGACCCTGGCAAACAGAGTTTGGGATTTCTAGACTCCAGAATTATCAGACAATAAATTTATACTTTCTAGATTACCCATTGTGGTACATTGATTGCTAAAGCATCACTAGGAGGCCAACACACCAAGCATCCCTTGAATTATATCTCTGAATTTTCATGCATTTATTTCACCTCAATACTCAAGTTATTTTAAAAATGATCCATGCACTCTACATAATGAAAGGGCTGAAGGAGGAAAAATCACAGGATGTTATCAATCAATCAAGATGGAAAAGACATTTTTAAATGTCAACCCCATTCATGAGAACAACCCAGAGAAGCCATGGCAGCATCCTCAGTGGATAAAGGGAATTAGGGGGCCCTGCAGCTCAGATCACACCTAAGGTAAAACCCTGAATATGCTCCCCCTAGAGCTTCACGAGACAAGCACGATAACCTTCACCACTGCCCATCAATCTGGACTGGACGATCCTGCAGGACCACAGGGAAGAAAACCATGAAGGCCACAGACTCAAAAGAACGGGATGCATTTGTCCCCTTTATTATAGAGGAGGTGATGCAAAGCATAGAATATATAAAAGCAGCTAAAAATTTATACATTTATAAATTCCAAGAGTCATATGTAATTCCCAGAAGACTCTATAATACCAGAACAATAAAAATATTATTTAGGGGTATTTTTTTAGATACAACAAGGGAAAACTAACTGGCAATGCTAGCTAGCATCTGTCAAACTGAAATATTTGGGAGTACATATATCAAGTGATATAAAAACATCCCTGCAGAAAACTGGCCAGTGGAGGTAAGTGTCTTCTAAGTGATTGGCACAGTGTAGATGTGTCCGATTGTAGAGAGAAGACTCACCTTGGCAAATTATCAATTATTTTCAAATTGACTTAATGTTTATTTCAATTTCTATTGAAACAAGATAGACAGTTTAGATCAGGGATAGACACGTATGTCAGTGTAACAGAATAGAAAATCCAGAAATAGACCCAATAATGTTGGGATCATTGTTGACAAATATGCAAAAGTCTTCCAGACAAGAACAGTCTTTTCCACAAAAGGTGATAGAACAATTGCAGATCCACTGGGGTCAATGAATGACCTAAATCTCTTGCCTCATAAAAAATTCACTTAAACAGTTGAAGGAATGAACTGCAAAATAAAAAAAAAAATTGAAGAAAGCATCGCTGAAAATATTGGTAAAAAATTTTTTTTTTAATTTTCTAGAGGCATGTCTTATTTCTTTACTTATTTGTTGTTTGTTTTGTTTTTGGTTTATACATGCACTGGGTACAGTCAGAAGCGCGGGAGGGTGAGAGAATTCACCAGAGCCAGAGCGGGGAGCAGAGCAGGCAGAAGGACCGAAGTGCACTGCTGAGGGGAGCAGCAGGCGGCAGGAGAGGTCTGCGCGCCATGCGGGACCCTCCTCTGGTGGCCGGGGAGCAGCCGGGAATCGAACCGGCGTCGCAGAGGTGGCAGGCAGCTTCGCAACCCAGCGCTCAACCGCTGCGCCACTGGGGAGGCCCTGGTAAAAATTTTTAATAAGACACCAAAAGCATTACACATTGCAAAATAATTTGAACATCAATAATAATTCCTTGTTCTTCTTTCACTTTGTGAATAAGTAATATGATTAAATTCCCTAAAAATAGAAGGTAAAGATAGGTGCAAATTAATGTACAGGAGAGTAGTTGTAGTGCATTGCTTTAAAACATATGATTTTGGAAAAGTGAAAATGCATCCAAATTCAAAATTGTCTACCAGTGGAAGAATATGATGCTTGCCGTGTCTTCTCTGGTCATAAAAAATAAGCGGTTATTTATGTCCATGCGGCATCTCATTCACCAGGTCGCCACTGAGAGTGGGGGCGCCTCAGTGACCCTGTGACTGTGAGTCAGTCCCAGGAGTGTGACTACAATGTGACCTGGTGATGTGCAGACCCCAGCTGGGCTCCCAGGGCTTTGGGTCTTGGTGAGTGTGTGCCCTGTGACCCGCAGGGGGCGCTTTGGGGCTGTCCTGTGTGTCCTGAGCACTGTATAGTAAGGATTATTTATGCAGAAATGCCTGAGTACTGAGGGGCTGAGCCCTGAATCCATTGGGCACTCAGCAGCTGTGTCCTCTTGGGCTAGCTCAGTCCCTTGAGCAGGGACCCTTGTGTGGTGCCAGCAGGTGCTTCCTCCCACCGATTTCCCTAGGGGTGAAGCCAACCTCCCTCCTGCTCAATGTGGGGTGTGAGCTGAGTCCCACCACCAGGGCTCAGGGAGGGAATGGGCAGTCCCTGGGTGAACAATTTGCATGCAAAGCCCCTCCTGTGGCAGAGGGTGGGGAAGAAAAGGAGGCCTGGGGCAGCCCAGACCCATGTGGACCTCAGGGGCTCTGAGCACCATGGCCTGGACGCCTCGCCTCCTAGTGCTTCTCTCGTTTTGCACAGGTAACTCAGTTTGGGGACAGAAGCCTGATAAATCCTCTTGTCCCCAGCATCGACATCTCCTGTTCTCTCTCCCTTCCAGGATCCTGGGCCCAGTCTGCGCTGACTCAGCCACAATCAGTCTCTGGGAACTTGGGCCAGACGGTCACCATCTCCCGCACTGGAAGCAGCTCCAACATCGGGAGTAATTCTGTGCACTGGCAACAACAGCTCCCAAGAACAGCCCCCAAACTCCTGATATATGGTAATGACAAACGGCCCACAGGGGTCCCTGATCGATTCTCTGGCTCCAAGTCTGGCAGCTCAGCCACCCTGACCATCACGGGGCTCCAGCCTGAGGACGAGGCTGATTATTACTGCTCAAGTTGGGATAACAGTCTGAGTGCTCCCACAGTGCTCCAGGCCTGTGGGGAAGTGAGACAAAAACCCCCTTTCTCTTCTGCCAAGAGCAGGCACCCCTGGCAGCTGCTGCTGAGGCTCAGCCTGGGGCTCTGCTTCTTCTCTACTGTTGCCCTGGCCCAGGCTCCTCCCAGGTAGCCCCTGGCACAGGCCCCTCCCTCCCTCTGTCCTCAGAGTCACTCCCAGCAGCACATCCCTAGGTGAAGCTGTCACATGGTGTGACCAGGTCAAGTCGGGATTGCCTCAGCTGCCTGGTTTTAGGGCCAACCTGAGCAAGCAGCCTGTGGGCCAGCTGTGAGGCTCCAATAGCAGTGACACTTGCCTTGACCCACAGCACAAGCCTTGGTGGCACTGCAAGTCCCCAAACCTACACACCTGCCCTTGGGTTTGGACTGTGCTGCTGCTGCCTTGGATACTCAGGGGAGGTCTGGTCCCACTCAAGCAAGGTGGACACAGTGAGCATCTGGGCTCTCTGCGTGACTCCATCCCACCCGATTGAAGGACCCTCTCCTGCCCAAGACCACCCAACCTCAGCCCTGGTCTCCTTTCAATTGTGGCAGGTTTTCACATTCCAATGTCACCCAGTAATGTAAACAGACAAACCATGTTCAAACTTAATGAGCAACAATCAAACAGCTGGAATTGTAAATGGACCTTCCGGGCTTGAATGGCTCGCACCCTATAGGTGGGTGTGAGCCATGGGAACAGCCAGATTGGGCCCATTCATAAGATGGCTTCAGATCAGATGTCTCAGGCATCCAGGAAAGACCTTCACAGACAGGTTCATCAGGAAGATTGGTTAGGACGTAGACCACCATAGACCTTCCCAGAGGCCTTCCCAGACCTTTGCATCTGATCTCCACTTTGATCTGTAGCCTGAGGGTGGCACGTGCCTCCAGCCCTGCTTCTCATATTACCTGCAGAGAGCACCACCGGCCTGTGCTTGATGTCTCTAATACAACTGCTGTTGGCACAAGGCATATGTAAGAGCTGTAACACTGCTGCCGTTCTCTGCTGCCAGTGCTTGTGGACCAGAGCTGGCCAGCATTATGGCCAGTGACCACCACTCTAACCTGCATCCAGCCACCTCTGAGAGCCTGCACCACTTCTCATCCTACACTGCCTCCTGGTGCTCTTACACCCAGTGCTGTGTAGTCAGCATGTGGTGCTGCCCAGTGACCTTCAGACTGGAACTGTTGGCTGCTGTGGTGTTACCTCAGCAGTCCGACCTGTGATCACCTCCTGCTGCCATCATGGTTGGCCCCTGGTCCACCACATACCAGCTCCTGGGTCTCATCCAGGGCCACGGCCATCTTGTATGTTGGCCCTTGTTTTGGATGACTGGACACTGCAGACACGATCTGGTGCAAGTCAGCAGGTCATTTGAAGTCTTAGTGCATGATGATCCTGAGTTATTTCTTACAATTTTGTGCTTATGGGTGAGAAGTCACTGGCAGTGACCTGAGCCCAGCTTTGGCACTGTTTTCAAGGGTCTCCATGGAAATAGGAAGTCCTTGTCCTCATCAGGTTAGGACTGGTTACTTTCAGACTGGCATATATATATTCTTCCCCATTAAATTAAAAGCCAGGAAACATTTTCTTTGCTCCCAAGTGTATACATGTTGTGCTAGAAGGATCAGCCAGCCCTGCTGTACCTGATGTTCTTATTTATCTAATAATAACTGCCATGGACTGCTTTTTGTTTCCATTTTGATTTTTATAAAAGATTTATTTATGCATACAAGAACTGAGTACAGGCCTGAGGTGCAGGGTGTGAGAGGATCACCAGAGACAGAGTGGGGATCAGAACAAGTAGATCCAATGCTGAGGGGAGCAGCAGGAGAGACAGGAGAGGTCTGCTGGTCCATGTGGGTAGCTCCCTGACTGGCAGGAGACCAACTCCTGTTGCAGAGGCTAGGGAGCACTTTGCAGTGGTCTGCTTAAACCTTGCGCCACCAGGGAGCCCCCCCCCCCCAATCTTGTTTTTTAATGAAAAGGATATCTAAGTAAAATTATGCAATTATGAAAATAAGTCCAAAAATTATTGTCCACATAAAAACCTGCAAGTGCATTGTAACAGTTTTTATAATCACAAAAGCTGAAAACAAACAAAAAGTTGCACAGAGATATGATGTACACCTTTAATAAAATAATCAAAACTGGAAACAACTTAGATATACTTTAAAAATTGGCATTTTTACACCATGGAATATCCATCAGGGTTAATATATATGAATAATAAGCCACAAAATGATATAATATATATGTAAAGGTCCGTGTCTTTATTATTATCATGGAGAAGACCATGGCAGAAAATTCCCAAACTTCATGATGTATCTTATTTTAGAGGAAGCAAATAATTGGAGAGCATAAAGTTATCTGTAGTTTCAGGAATATAAAAGAAACAGAAGGAAAATTACATATGTGAATGCTGAATATTAGTCTTAGAGCCATGGAGTTATTCTATGATTCTATAATGATGCGTAAGAGACACTAAGAAAATGTCAAATTCACTAAAATCTCACAGCACCACACAGAAGCTCCAGGCTGTGTAGAAACATCACTGAGGGGTGGTGACCCCATGACAGAAGACAGATGGGGGGACCCGTCTACCTGCTCTACAGAAGCAGAAGCCCGCCTTCCTCTGGGAGTTGGGGGAGAAGCTGCTCCCATAAGTCACTCTGAGAATGAGGAGAGGCCATAGGGGTGAAGGCCGAAGACACTGCCCCTGAGCCCTGCCTGGGCTCTGTCATGAATGGGATCCCCCTGATGAGGTCCAGGGTGCTCATGGACCCCGAGGTTCTTGACTTCTACATTAGAAGGAATTCCCGTGAGAGTCAGTGTGGGCGAGCAGGGAATGAAGCTTTATTGTGGGGAAAGTGCATGCTTGAGACTGAAGGGGGCACATTCAGGGACTAGCCCCTGGGTCTAAAAGCTGCTGATGGAAACACGTGTTTAGTTAGAGGGGCAGGCGCTCACAGATGGGATCCTGAATGGGTTGGACAATTTTTGCTTAAGGAAAGGGCAGGAATTTACAGGCCGAATTGTTTGCCCAAAACCGACAGCCTCTCTGGGCCTGTTAGATAAGATAAGAGAGTTACACAAGCAGTGGCTCCCCTGTGGGACATAAACTAATAGGCTTAGAATCAATCTAGTGAATCACTTTGTTCTGCAATGTGCATGACTGTGTTTCAGAAATACAATATGGGCGAGTAGGAGTCTGCAGCCATTGTGCTCAAATCCTGGTCTACTTCACCACGGGTCCTGTTCAGTGACTGGTGGTGGGGAGACCTGCTGGGTCCTGGATAAACAACCCAGAATGTGTTGT
Organism: Talpa occidentalis; assembly: GCF_014898055.3. Classification (NCBI taxonomy): domain Eukaryota; kingdom Metazoa; phylum Chordata; class Mammalia; order Eulipotyphla; family Talpidae; genus Talpa; species Talpa occidentalis. The sequence goes on from NW_023601433.1 coordinate 26,477,760, forward strand.
GAGGAGCGATGTTGGAAGCAGATATCTCACTTTGGGACTGGAAATGCACGTGTGTAACCAAGGGGAGGAGGCCGAGTGACCACTTGGTGATGGACGAGGGTGGGAGATGTCATGGGAGCTCGTGCTGGCTTCAGGGAGACAAACACCGGCACATGTTCCCCTGGGTTAGCTCACTCATCTCTGTGTATGTGTTGCCTATTCTGTGAGAGGAGAAGGGCTTACAATAATGACACCCCAATAGCAAGGAGTGTGACTATTGCCAGACAATTGATTTCAATACCTTTCTCTAATAAACAAGGGGCAGGTTTGTGTGAAGAAATTTTCAATCCCAGTTTACAGAATCATTTAATATGAGCATGGGACATCTTGCTTTGACAGAAAGTAGCTTTCAAATATTTATCTCAGAGCAAAACACACACCAGCACATAGTGTCAGCTCAAACACACATGATACAGGACAACGGGTGTCACAGAGCACCTGAACCCACCTAAAGGGTGAAACAGAAACTATGTGAGCAACCAAATAAACAGACTAGAACTGGGGTGCATTTTTGTGAACATTCAAGTACAGAAAAATTATGAAGGACACAGACTCAACAGAATGAGAAATAATTATGCCATCATTCCAGATCAGATGATGCAACACATAGACTATACAAAGGAAGCTGCAGGGCCTCCCTGGTGGCATAGCGGGTTGAGCGCTGCACTGTGAAGCTGTCCGCAGCCTCTGTAGCATGGGTTCGATTCCCAGCCGGCCAGGGAGAAACCCACATGGTGTGGCAGACCTCTCCTATCTTGCCCGCTGCTCCCCTCAGCAGTGTCTTTGGTCCGTCTGACAGTTCTGCTCCCCACTCTCTCTGGTGAATTCTTCCACCCTCCCGTGCCTCTGATCTGTACCACAGTTCTTCTATAAATAAATAAATCTTCAAAAAAATTTTTTAAAAAAGAAAAAAAAAATCAGAAAAAAAGGAAGCTTCAAATACATATGTGAACTCCAATAGTCAGAAGTGATTTCAAGTTTATATGATACATGAGCATTAGGGAGTTCAGTTAGGTGTGTGTATAGTAGCAAAGAATAAGAGAACTCTTGGGGTTTATAGGCCTGAAGAGAGATCCTGCTCCTTGCCAGCTGACAAGGATGAGAGATTAAACAGAAAGGGAAGCTGAGGGTTACCATGGGAATCAGGTAACCTCCAGCACAGGAGGGTAGCAAATGGTGGTTACTGAAACAGGGCCAGGAAGCACACCTGTGGCCATTAAAGGCTGATGCAAATTCTAAAGCAAAGCAAAGTCTGGTTTCACTATAGATAAAAGCCAGTGAAGGCAGGTGCCCTAAAAGAAACCCCACAATTTCAGAGTATAAGGGGTGTTTCACTCACCCCTCTTCTTACAGGGGAGCTGTCTCCTAATGCCCCCTACTCCATACAGGGTATTCAATACAGCTGCCTTTTCTATCCTCCACCCTGTCTCTGTGAATTCTTTCACCCACACAACAAAAACTGAATTACAATAATAGTTGAAATCTGTTGTAGGGTAAAGAAAATATCAGGCTTTTCTGCCCTTCCGCCATCAGGATAGATGATGGATCCTTGTCCTGAATGCATGTCTGATGGCGGGCACCTGGAGTAGGGTGTGGGCATAGGTAGATGGGATTCAGCTGAGCTAAGACTGTGCTTTTTAAGGGCGGCGTCACGGGGACGCCAGTAGCAGCAGCAGAAGCCGAAGCCGAAGCTGAGAAGCAGCAGAACGAACGCCAGAGAGCCCAGCTAGAGTAAAGACTTGCTGGGGGCTGGGAGGCCTGCCAGTCTTCCAGCCCCCCAGCCAGCACCCCTGCCTGCCATATGCCTGGTGAACCCCAATAAAAGACCTGCAAAAACCCACTAAGGACTCTGACTCCTCCTTTACCCGGTCTGCATGGGATCAGAAAACCTGCACCGTGTCCAGTCCTGCCCTTTACAATTGGCGTAAGTCGAAGACCTGGAGGGACTGAGGAGAACAGACTGTTTGCCTGTGATGAAGCTGGAGGTGCCATGGCGGCACAGAAGGTGGACCATGTCCACGAGCTACAGGACGAGACCTGGCGTGAAGGAGACACCCGAGAGAACCAGCCAATGACACCCAAAATGACCGGCCAACGACTCCTGAGGCAGCAGAATCGTCGGGGAGAAGAGGACCACGATTCAGCGCTCGCTGGTGCTGATGCAGGGAGAGGCCAATGGACTTCAACTGATGGACATGGACTGATAAACTTGGACTGACAATCCCGCCAGAAGGCAGAGGACCTTGGCAGGTTATGTTTTTTTTGAGAATCTGGGGGTGGCCAGTGGGCCTAGATGGCCAAAAACAGCCTGTTATGCCCAGCAGCCAGGTGGAGGAGAAAAGCCAACTAAGAAGGCAAAAGCTGGTACTGATGCTAAGTTGAGAAGCCCTAAGCGGCTGTTAAGCAGCCTGGGTATGCTGAAGCCCTGTGAGTCTCGTAAAATCACCTGTGGGTGATGCCCTGCTCATTCTTGAGTGAGGGTGAGGAGCTGAGGAACCCGTTCCCCAAGGACGGGGGAACGTGGCTTGGGGTGGAGCCCAAGCCAAATGTAGAGTCTGGATCCCCGACCCATGTGCTTGTGCAGTGGGCTGGCCTGAGTGCAGGGGTCTGTGAGTTGCATGGGTGGCCATGAAGGCCGAGTGTTGGAGCGACTGCAGACAGAAACCCTGAGGGTTGGCGATTACCCCCAACAGAATAAAATTGCCAATCCCAGAGCTAGTGCATCCTGGGGGTGGATGCTGTGTGTGCCTTGTAGCCGAGCTACAGCCAGAGAAGGCCAGGAAGCATTCCCGCCCTCCCACCACGCATGCCCACTCGGCCAAGGGGCAGAGGACAGCGTGGCGTGGTGTGGTGCCAAGGACAGAGGAGTGCGGTGGAGTGTGGTGGAGTGCGGGGGTATTCAGCGGAGAATATGTCTAGAACACCAACACGTATGCTTGAAATGGTAATGAACCTACCCCGTTTGGGATGGTTGCACTACATGGAGGTAAAAGATACCAAGATGACGGACATCAGTGGAGACCTGTCCTGCTCGTGGAGAGAAGACTCGGTGTAGTAAAGATGCCAGTTTTTGCCAAATCACAAAGTTTGAATGATTTCCATCTGAACACCACAGACTGGTTTGGATAAAGGGATAAACAAATAGGTCAGTGTGACACATCAGAGAATGCAGAAAAAGACCCACAAAATTGGGTACAGTTGTTAACAAAGTTGCAACAGCTTCCTGGGAAGGACAGTCTTCTGAATAAAAGGTGACAGACATGCATCCGGGTCAATGGATATCAACTACATCTCACACCTAATGAGATGTTCAATTAAGTATATCAAAGAATTAGGTAAAAATAACATTTTTGAAAAAATAGGTGAAAATATTTGTAAACATTTTAGTAAACATTTTTAGACAAGACACCAACAACACAGTCTTTAAAAAATTGTGCATCATCAGACCTCTCCTGTCACGCCCACTGCTCCCCTCAGCAGTGTTTTCGGTCTGTCTGCCTGTTCTGCTCCCCACTCTGTCTCTGGTGAATCCTCTCACCCTCCCGCGCCTCTGGCCTGTACCCCAGCTCTTGTATAAAAATAAATAAAAAAAAATTGTGCATCATCAAAAATAAATTTGTTGTTCTTCCTTCATTTTGTGAAATAGTCAGGCAATTAAATGACTCAAAAATAGTTAATTTCGGTGCAAATTAACTTATGGAGAGTAGTTGGAATCCATTCCTTTCATACACATGAGTGTGGGATACTAAAAATGCTCCAGGTTCTAAACTGCAGACCGATGGGGAAATGGGATTTTGCAGGATCTGCTCTGGGCAAACCAGATTTAAGCAGTTATGTACGTACATGCTGCGTCTTCCTACACCAGGACTCCACTGGGAGTGGAGACGCCTCAGTGACCCTGTCAGCACTAAGGGTCTAGGAGTCAAACCCTGCCTGTGTGACTAGACACAGGGACTGGTGATCTGCAGACTGCACTGGGCTCCCAGGGCTGTTACTCCTGGTGAATATGCCCTGTGACCAGCAGGGAGCACTGTGGGACTGTCTGTGGGCCCTCAACACCTGCTCAGTGAGGGTATTTTTACTTTGGTGCCTGGGCCTGGGGGCTGGGCCCTGGGATCCCAGATGAAGAGTCAGCAGCTCTAATCACTCTGCCTGTCACAGTCCTCTGAGCTGGAACTTCAGGGTGGGGCCAGCAGGTGCTTCCTCCCAGGCCTCTCCCAGAGGGGGAAGCATAGCCTACTCCTCTTCAGTGCTGGGTGTGAGCTGAGCTCCAGCCACAGTGCTCAGGGAGGGGCTGGGCAGCCCCTGGTGAGAACCCATTTGCATGCACATCCCCTTCTGTGGCAGAGGATGGAGAAGAAAAGGGGGCCTGGACATGGCCTGGGCAACCATAGGGCTCAGCAGGGTTGTGAGCACCATGGCCTGGTCCCCTCTGCTCCTCATGCTCCTCTCTCACTACACAGGTAATTGGCAATGGGGAGCAGGGAGGGGTGCCTGGGAAGATACATGGGGTCCTGCCACCTGTCTTTCCCTTGAGACCCCAGGAAAATCATCTCCGTGTCTCTCCTTCCAGGATCCTGGACCCAGTCTGTACTGACTCAGCCACAGTCAGTCTCTGGGAACCTGGGCCAGAGGGTCACCATATCCTGCACGGGAAGCAGCTCCAACATCGGGGATGGTTAAAGTGTGCGCTGGTACCAACAGCTCTCAGGAACAGTCCCCAAACTACTGATACAGTAACAGCAATCGCCCTCAGGGGTCCCTGATCGATATTCCGGCTCCAGGTCTGGCAGCTCAGCCACCCTGACCATCACGGGGCTCCAGCCTGAGGATGAGGCTGATTATCACTGCTCAAATTGGGATGACAGTCTGGACTGTCCCACAGTTCTCCAGGCCTGTGGGGAAGTGAGACACAAACTCCCTTTCTCTTCAGCCAAGAGCAGGCACCACTGGCAGCTGCTGCTGAGGCTCAGCCTGGGGCTCTGCTTCTTCTCTGCTGCTGTCCTGGCCCAGGCTCCTCCAGGCCCCCACTGGGGGCAGGCCCCTCCCTCCCACTGTCCTCAGAGTCACTCCCAGCAGCACATCCCTAGGTGAGGGGTCTCCATGGAAACAGAGTGTCTTGATCTCCTCAGGTTAGGGCTGGTTACGTTCAGACTGCTTTATATTCATTTTTTTCCTATTCCAAAATATTAGGAATTCATTTTCTGTGCCCTTGAATGCATCACTGGACCACACACCCTCCATGCTATGCTGATAGGAAAAGTCAGCCCTGCTGCAGCTGCCATCTTATTTATCTAACCTGAACCAGTGCTGAGTAGTTTTCCTGATTTAATGATTTTTCATGAAAATGTATCAGTTTAACGTTATACAATCATAAAATGAATCTAAGTATTTTGTCCACAGAAAAACCTCCAGATGACTTTATAACAACTTTTCCATCATCATCAACAACTGCAAACAAACAAAAATCGGCTTGATGCTCACTAGAGCTGTGCATCTAACTATGAAAAATGGAATCAGCTTTGACTGCCTTTTCCAGGTAGCATTTGTGTAGCAGGGGATTTTTTCAGAGCTAAAAAGAACTATACAGTTACCTAATGAGACATGTGGTGATAAATTAAGTTGTAAGGAACAGAAAAGTGACTGAAAAGCTCATCTGTGCCCACTTCCAGAGCGAGCTCACCCCACAGTCTGTTCCACCTGCTCATCTCTATTAATGGTGTGTTTACACCCTCATGTCATTTATAGCAAATACTTGGTTTCAAATATCAATTCTTGTCACCAATCAGAGTCTCTGTGGAAACAAGCTGAGGGCAGGAAGGTAACCTGGACCCCTGTTCTGGCAAGAGTGACAGTGCAGAGTAGGAGCCAAAAGGCTGAGGAGGGGGGAGTCTGCACACACCTGTTTTCATTTTGTATATATATATATATGTATGTGTGTGTGTGTGTGTATATATGTTTACATATTTGTTCATTTTTGTATAGTGTTTGATTTCTCCACTCAGGTGAATGCCCATAAAATTCCCAGCACCAAGTCACCCCTGAACCATCCCCATAGTCTCTTGTGCTCTTCCTCTGCTTTTTTGACCCCTCTCCTTCCCCTTCCCCTGAGTTATGTCTCATTTCTAGTTTGCCTGCAAGTTTTGTATTTTTTTTTTCTGATCCCTTGTTTGATTTCCCTGTATTACTCCTGTAAGTGAAGACATGCAAAATGCTTCATTTTCTTTCTGACTGATTTCACTGAGCATTATCCCTTCCAGCTCCATCCATGTTGCTGCAAATGGCATGCGTTTTTGATGCTTTTTATTTGAAATACCCCCACCACCACCACCACCACGGCCACTTTCACTCCCCTGACGCTTTCAGGACAAAGCCTTTTCAGTCTGTTCCTGGGCAGTAGTCAAGGACACACATTTTCATTATAGGATGAAGGATTCCTGGGATCTAATATCCAGCTTGCTGCCTATTGTCAACCGTACTTTATTGAGCACATTAAACTGGCTACGATAATATCTGTTGTATATTTACCAAAAGAGAAAAAATTATATATATATATATATATGCTCACATATATAAAAGTAATATATAAAAGTTAGCATGTTAATTAACTGGATTGTGGTAATTTTTTCTACCATGTGTATGTATATTAAATCCTCATGTTCTGCACCATAAATATTTGTCTTTTACACACGAGTTTGTTTGGAAAGCATAAAATATTGGAAATCCAATTTCAAAAGTAATGTTTCTTTTTCTTAAGATTTATCACATTATTGAAATTCATCTCTCATCATGTCTGTATCTTTCCTACCTTCCTGCCTTCACTTTCCCAAGTCTAGGTACTGACAGACCTCTCCATATTGAAGAATTCACAGATGATTTTCTCTCTCACTGTAGGGAAAAAGCTGACAATGCACTGAGAATTTAATAAAAAAAAACAAAACACAGAATGTCCTACTATATTATTGTGTTGGATGATGGGTGGGTTATTAATTACATATGTGTATTATATATATTCATACACATATACATTTTATATACACGTCTCTGTATCCGTATACATGAATATATACTTACTCCAAATGTAGTATGTTAGACAATGCCCCAAAATTTGTATAATTAAAATCTTTACATTTTCATGATCTGTGGCAGAACACAAGCCTTGGGGAAAATAATGACCATAGAAAAAATTCATGGGACAGAGAAAAAGTAAGGACAAAGTGAGGATGTTGCCAAGTTTGAAGCAACAGCAGGACCATTGCTAGTATGAAATGCTACAGCACACAGGCCCCACAAAGCTGCTCCAGTGCAAATCCCTACAGAAACACATACACACAATAAATAAATCAAAGATGTGAGATGGGTAGGCAGATAGATAGATAGACAGGCAGTTAGGAAAGGCAAATAGGAGAAATCATACTTTCTGAAAATCTCCTAAGGAGGTTCCTGGAGGGCCAATCAGTGGCAGCAGCACAGAGGCCCTGAGCTCTTCAAACAGCCCCTCCCATTGCCTATCTGATCAATGCATTGTGCACTGTCACCTGTTTCAAGGGACCCGTGTACCAGAGTGTGACACTCCCTTCACCTTGAGGGAGCTTGGATTGTTCTGTGCCTTGACTATTCTGTGCCTTTCACCCAGAATGTGAAAAGCAAAAGTTTTTTTTTTTAAAAGATATATTTATACAAGAACCGGGGTACAGGCCAGAATGCGCGGGAGGGTAAGAGGATTCACCAGAGATAGTGTGGGGAACAGAACAGGCAGATGGACTGAAATACACTGCTGAGGGGAGCAGCGGGCGCGACAGGAGAGGTCTGCCACGACATGTGGGACGCTCACCAGTAGGCCGGGATAGAACCAGCGCTGCAGAGACAGTGGACAGTTTCACAGTGTTGTGCTCAACCGCCTGCGCCACCAGCGGGGGCCAGCAAAAGTTTGAGATAAAGAACTTCTCAGGGCAAAAGTCCTGGTGTGAGGAACTACAAATGCTGAAAACAGCAGCAGATTGTTGTGCTGAGAGTAGCAAAACACTGAGGCTTCATTAACGCTCTCCCTGATTTCCCAGGCTTGGCTGGGGCCAGGGGGTTGCCAGTTCCCCGCACTTAGGCATTGCTCAATTGCCTGCTTGCTTCTTTTATTTTTTTTTTTATCTTCTGCTTAATTCTAAATAAAAATGAAACTGCTCATTTTGGAGATGGGTGGCACCTCCGTGGTGGAGGAAGGTGAAGATTGTTGTGTTAAGTCACCCTAACAAGGGTGAAGCGTCACTGACTGTGGGGGTGACACACCCACTTGGCATCTGCTCACTATCAGCTGCACTGTTAATAACATGAGCAAGAAGAACAGACTGGGGTCTGCTGTTTTCAGTCTGGAGTGTGGGTGGGGAGCACAGAGAAGAGGGGGGCAGGTCTAGGTGAGTTAGAGAGGAGATGGAGAGAAAAGAAAGAATGAAATCTCTGCTGTGGGCACACACAGGAATAGGCACTGCTCCAATGCCATGTGGGTGGATGTGTCAGGGTGACCTGTTTCTGGTTGAGAATTTGAATGGATTTTACGGTCCAAGTGAAAAAGGAACATACATGTATTAACCATGGGCTAAGGAAAGGAGATAGTTGTATATTTTTTCTATTTTTATTCATAGACTTATTTGTTTTAATTCAAATATATTTAGTGATCAACACCTACCTACCACGATGCTTCAGACATTTAATGCTCTGAAGAGCAAACAAGATCAAGGTCATGGACAACTTGTCGGTTTTCCTGATTCCCATGAAATATAGTGAACTTGTGATTTCTGTGAATTAATCAGAAGGAAGCAGTAAGCATTTCCAGGAACGCGATGCCAATTCTGAAGCGAGGAGGGACAGCAATTCGTTCAAGCAGTCTTTGTAAATCTCTATGGACATCCATACCCTCTCTAAATGTGATATTAGCAAACTGTTAGCTCATTTACAACTAAATCCGGATTAAAGGTCGAATAATTTTGCATTATATACACAAAAGATTTTATTTAAATATCAAACATTAAATATTTTCCTGACTGTCCAGATGGAAATCGAGAAAGTGGGAACAGCAGGCAAGAGGAGAAAGAGCCCAAGCAACATCCTCCGACCTGCCCCGCAACTGTCCAAGGGAGGGATTTCCTCGTGGCTTCAGAAATGCCTGAGAGCTGGTTTCTAAAACGTTACCTCTACCGGGGGTCATCGATTCTCTTTCTATACAGCCTATCTGATCCCACAAAGTGGGAGAAGCCCAGGAAAGGAAACACATAGCCAAGGGCGGGGCCCCTGCTGTGTGAGGGAAGGGCCTGTCCTACACTACCACACTGGTCTCATCAGTGACAGTGGGTGGCGGTGGCACTAGAGGAACTGTCATTTTACCTTGCACTGTGAGTCCTTCCCACAAGGAATTTCTCCTGGAGAAATAAAAATTTCAACCCTGGTCATCCCAAAAGACACCGTGAGCCTGGTTAGGTCCTCCAAGTAGGGATCCCTTGCAGCTGACACTGTCGTTCACTGACGTTCAGGCTCATCGCACAGTAGTTGAAGCACCTGGCAAATCGGTGATTTCAGTAAATGTCCTTTGCCCCTATTTCTCGGTTCACTATTCAGTCACTGCTTTCTAACTTCGCTTCACAAACTCAAGGTACTAATCAGGTACAGCCTTTCTCACTCTAGTAGTTGTCATTGCCGGGTTACCTGCTGAGGAGCCTCCTCTGCTGCCTAAGGAATGGGATGCTCCCCCCACAACCCTTTGCACATCAGATTTCCACAATCTTTTAAAGTGTCCATTAAATTCAGTGGCAAACATTATTGAATAACTGGTTTAATCACTGATGTGAAGGAAACAGAGGAGCAATAATAGCACACGCCAAAAAGTGCTTTAAAGCAAATATATTTCCTTTGTACTTTCATTTTATTTTTCAGAGGCAGAGACTCTCCCCAGTTCTCTGGCAGGTTTATAACAACAACGAATGGACGACTGATGGACAAGATCCAGTCACTCTTAACTTTCTCACCAATAGGCTTAAACTACCACTTTCACCCAACATATATAGTTACGCTGGGCACAGAGTCCACATCTACAGAGGAAGCTGTGGCTCAAGTGTAGGGGAGTGTCACGGGGGAACATCTTTTGTCCTTAATACATCTTTTGTAACACAAGTGTCTCCACATTGTCCAAGGATCTGCATGGGTAAGGCTGGTGACAGCTCCCTGAATCACCCACACCCATAAAGCTTCTATACTTGCTATTGCACACACAGTCTCACTCTTTGATTTAATAAGCCCCCTAGAAAACTAATACTTTCCCTTCAGTCAATTCCCTTTCTGTGTGCATTGCAAAAGTTGAATTCAAGAAAGGAGACTCCCCACTCTAACTCACAGGTGGAGAGGTCATTACTCCCTCTTCCTAAAACTGTCAAGCCCTATACAATCAAGGTGACTCATGATTGAACATGCATCTCCTACAATTTGACAACTTGAGTGCAGAAACTGGTCTCTAAACTCTAGCTCTTCTGTGAAAGCAGCTGTGTCCAGACTGTCTTAAACAGGTTAGCCTGTTTGCCCAAGATCCAAGAACAGATCCCATCTCCGAGGGAAGACAGAACCAGCGCTGCAAGCTCAGTTTGCCTTTCCTGTTTCATCAGAAAGGAGTTCAGGGAGAGGGTTTCATTGCACAGTTGCCAGGCAAGGATGGCTCAGGACTCGCTCATTTTCTGTGTAAAAATGTCATCAAATTCCCTCATTGAACCTGTTCTCATTGTATCAGAAAAAAATATAGGTGGGAAGATGGTTTATATTTCTGTCAGCTTCATCTTCTTCAGCAACTATGCTGTCCTCAGTTTCCTGGCACTCCCTTTCAGCAACTTCATGCTGTGGTTCTCCACTTCCCTGCTCCACCTCTTCACAGATAACATCTAACATGCTGCGTGCAAAAGGCCACTAGGGCATGAAATACCCCCTGATCCTGACCTCCTCATGTGCACATGGACCCTGTCATAAGACCAGCACAGCAGTATGTTCCCATCAGCCTTTCCTTATCAGACCGTCTTCCTCCTACTTCTCCTCGTGTTTATTTTTACAGTGAACTGGAACATCTCCGTGTCACATGCCAGCCCAGGCTGCTCAGAGGGGAAGATGCTGGGTCCAGGCTGCAGGGCTAACGGTTGCTGCCACTTGAAAAAATGTTCACCCTTCCTTATAATTAGGGAAATGAAAATCAAAATCACAATGAGATATCATCATACACCTGTAAGAATTGCAACTATTATAATAGCTGGAAATAGACATGATGGAGATATAGAATAAAGGGAACTATGATCCACTATTACTAGAAATATAAATTGGAACAGCTGCTAATTGGGGAAAACCACATGGAGTTTTCACTAAAAAAAAAAAGATTTTTATATGGAATAGAAATACTGTAGAATACAACTACTCCACCATTGGTGACTTATATATTTTTTTTTAAAATAGCTTAGCTATAAAAAGCTAAGCTTTAAAAAAACTTAGCTATATAGGCATCCTTTCATTCATTGCAGCATGATCTATAATAGCCAAGTCGTCAAGCAGCATAATTTTCCATCAGCAGATGTGTGCATAAAGAAGATGTGATATACATTATATATATGAGAGAAATGTATAATGAAATATGGCTGCTACAAAAAGATGAAATTTTGCAAGCTGAGAGCACATCAATGGACTTGAGAGTATTATGGTAAGGAAAATAATTCAGAGAAAGTATGACAAATACTGTATGATTTCTAGTATATGTTGAACATAAACAAAGCCAAACAAAACTCTCTGATACAGGGCACAGTCTGGTGGCCCCAGAAGGGAAGGGGCTGAGGGTGTGGGTGGAAAAGGAAAGGGACAGATGGACGGGGATGGATGGAAACTAACCCTTCGGTGATGGTCATGATGTGGTGACCACCCAGGTTGAGTTATAATGATGTACACCTGGCACTCAACATTACAAACTAGTGTTTCTCAATAATTGTATTGAAGGGAATAGGCTCCGTCCTGCCACTCCATGCACAGCTGTCAGAGATGGATGCCATTAAGAGGGGGTGACTTCTGATGAAGGACAGAGCAAGGCCTGAATGAGTAGTGTCTTTCCTGGCACCAAGTGCTCCTGCAGCGCACAGGGTCCCGAGGCTCCCTCTGGTGGTGGGCGCAAGCACTGCCCAAAACAGGAAGACAGGACAGAACCTTTGGATCTTTAAAAGCACCAGAATCCTGGGCTACAGGGGAGCAAAGAATAAAATTTGCAGGACACAGGACTTTGACTCAACCTGGACGTGTCTCTTGTTCCTTGATGTTCTCTCTGATGTTGTGACTTTCTAGAGAAGAGATTTAGGACTGAGGTACCCAGAGACTTGGGTGACGGTTTGGTGAACGATGTCAGCCCTTCACTCAGTGTCCTGGTCAGTGTGTCTGAGGTCCCAGCATCTGCTGCTTTCACTATCTCCCCAGGAGACAGCAGGGTGACCCCAGGGTAGGAGGAGAGAGGAAGCTGATTTGCTTGAAGCATCTTTCTCCCCAATGGGTCCAGGAGGCATGAAAAGGCCGAGGACACCATACTCCAGCCCAGGAGCCCAGGAGGCTGCATCTTGGGAGTGTCCCCACCATGGCCTGGATGGTGCTTCTGCTCGGGCACCTTGCTTACAGCTCAGGTCAGGGGAAGGGACTCTCTCCTAGGTCTGGGGGTGGGCAGAGCACATAAAAGCAGGATGACCCTAGTCTCTTAACAATACCTGCCTCTCTCCTGTCATTTCAGGGGCTGATTCTCAGACTGTGACCCAGGAGCCATCCCTGTCAGAGTCCCTAGGAGGGACGGTCACACTCACCTGTGGCCTTAGCTCTGGGTCAGTCTCTACTGGTAACTATCCGGGCTGGTTCCAGCAGACCCCAGGCCACGCTCCACACACGCTGCTCAACAGCACAAATAACCACCCTCTGGAGTCCCAAATCGCTTTTCAGCCTCCATCTCTGGAAACAAAGTCGCCCTCACCATTATTGGGGCTCAGGCTGAGGATGAGGCCGAGTATCACTGTGTACTGTACATGGGTAATGGCATTTACACAGTGTTGTGAACCCATGGGGAAGTGCAGCCAAAACCTCCTCAGATGGCCAGAAAGGCTCAGCCTCAGGAGGAGGAAAGAGAAAGGCTGAGGGTAAATCCCTGGGGGCAGAGAGGCTCTGTGACCTTGTATGTGCTGGTTCTTTCCCAGGTGCCTTCTCCTGGACCCCAGGCTGTGTCCATCTCCAGGGTGAGTCCTGGGGACGGTGCCTGTGCCTCCTCCATCCCTCTCTGCTGGTGATGACCAGGAGAGCCCCCAGCTCCCCAGCTCAGAGGCTCCTGCACCAGAGGAAGACTTCTTATTCAAAGAGCACTTACACCTATACCCTCATCCATGAATTGAGCATGCAGAGAAAGGAGCATTTCCTCTCAGGGTTAAATGGGAGCATTATTGGGAGGTTCTGGAAATGGAATTCCCCTTCTCAACCCACAGAATCCTGTGCTGTAAGTGAGGATCGGCTTTAACCAGCATCCAGGAGACTTGTGTGAACAAGAAAGGTGGTGCCCTGTCTCTGCCTCTATTGTTATCAAGGCAATGTTTAACATGTTGTGAGGGTGACATCCCATGACACATTCACCCCCCAAATGACCCTTCAATAATCCAAGACCCTCAGAAACTGATTTAAAAACGAAGCCATCACTGAAATTGTGGTTGAAATCAAACTACAGCCAGGAATTGAAGGATTTCATGCAAAGGTCCTCTCAGGATTTAAGAGTCAGGAAAATAAAAATTTGAATAAGAGGTAATAGACAGACACTAGCCATGAGATGATTTAGATGCTGATATAAGTGCTAGATAGTTTTATTCAACAACCATAAAATCCATAAAATCACTAAGTACAAAAACTCGCAACAAATGAAAAAGGAGAAAATCTTAGAATTTATAAGAGTTCTTAAACATAAACTAAATGAAAAAAAATTTGAAAAAACCTAATTTTTCAAATTTCAAATGAAAACTCTCTTCAGTGACTCAAACATAGGAAACAATTATTCATTTAAAGTAAAAAAGGTGTCGGGCCTCCCCGGTGGCACAGCGGTTGAGCGCTGGGTTGTGAAGCTGCCTGCAGCCTCTGCAGGGCCTGTTTCATCCCTGGCCACAGGGCTAGGGTCCCACATGGAGTGCAGACCACTGCTCCACTCAGCAGTGTACTTCGGTCCTTCTGCCTGTTCTGCTCCCCGCTCTGGCTCTGGTGAATTCTCTCACCCTCCCGCGCTTCTGACTGTACCCAGTGCTTGTATAAAAAATAAAATAAATCTTTAAAAAAATAAAATAAAGTAAAAAAGGTCTCAAATTTCTTCTGCCTACCTCCCCACACCACTAATATTCTCTAGAGCACACATCAGGGGGCGCTGTGGGACTTCCCAGAGTTGGCCAGGCTCGCTCAAATGGTTCTGACTGATATCTGTGCCTGTGCTCATAGCTCCCGTGAGTGGACAGCAGGTGCTTCCACCCAAAGGACAAACACAGACACCCAGATACCCCAGGACAAATCCTAGGATGAAGGTACACACTGGATTGAGGACCCAGAATTGAATCGTGGCGTGCTCTCATATTTGCATAATGTACCCCCAAAAAGACACCTGGGACAGTTGAAGGGACATTGCAGACACCAACACCATCTGTGAGTTCAGGATGACTTAAAAGTCTTCACTATGACCTCGGTTCTCAGTCCTAATCCCCCACCTCACTCACTGCCCAGTTTCATTGGAAACACTCTGTACTGAAATCCTTGATTTTTCAAATACTATACAAGTGTCATGGGCATGGCTTCTGGATTTATCTCTGTGTCAGTGTGATGATCTATACCATCAACACAGGGTACTCACCTCGTCACTCTGGTGAGTGGAGCGCATGGGATGGGACACAGGACATTGAGTGCAGACCAGGGCTCAGTGTGGTGATAGGAATGGACAGTGATGACCCCCATCCTGACCACAAATGCCCACGGAGCTCTCCTCTCACCCGGGCCCAGGACCCCTCCGTTATCAGGGAGCCCAGAGGTGAATCCCAACCACACAGACATGGTGGGCTCATGGGAAGAAGCCCCTTGTGTGGAATATGAGCAGTGTTGGACATTTTTGCAGAAAGTAATAAGGTTCACATTCAACCCATGTGATCCTAGGGGATGCCAACTGTGCTAGCTGGGCAAGAGCAGATGAAGACCCACAGACTGCGCATCTGTGAAAAGAAGGGGAAAGCATTGTACCCTCCAAAACCTTGTCTTCAGTGCCCTCCTGTGTGTGAATATGGGGAGGGTGAGGTGGAGCAGGAAAGTCAGGTGTTGTAGCTTCATAAGCAGAGTGGCTCTCAGTTTGTTGACATGGAATATTCTGCAAGAAGAAAATGAGGTTTCTTAACATTTTAGGACAACTCTTGCTGCTCCATTTTCATGCCTAATCTCAATACTTCCTGGTATTTATTTATTATAACCAATGAATAAATTTTCCCCCTGACTCATCATCACTCAACTCACCGGCCTCCTCAGAATATTCCATGAAGAAAGATGGGCTGCTCCCCAGGGCTCCTCCATGACCTGTCTGAGTTGAAAGAGAAGATCCTCTGAGTGACTGAAAGGAGAATGTGTGATCACAGGTATTTTCTCACGACCCCTGAGTCTAGGATTTGGGGGATATTTGCAAGGTGAAAGCAGAGCAGAAAAGGAGTTGTTTAGGAAAAGGGTTATGGTTTCTGCCGTCACCTCTCCACACATTCATAGCAACAGCAGGAACAAAACTCTCACTTTTATTTGTTATTAAACTAAGACAGAGAGTAAATCAGGGAGGATAACTTTATTTAAAATACAAACAAATTGTATGTGACCTAAAGCAAAAATATGATCAAAAAATGACACAGATACACTGAAACTAAAAGCTTAGTATTACACAGCTCCATAAGTCACTTCAAAAAATAAGTCACATTTTTCACTGGTGTGAGGCTTACCAAAGCCTTTTATGACAGCCAAGCACAAAGTCCGATATAATCTGTAAACAAAATGATATGCATCAAATGATACTTTGAAATATTGCTGAATTATCCACTTTTGAAAATGTCATTGGGGTGATCCCTAGAAGGTATCTGTTGAGTCATTTACTTGGGCTTCCTCTAAAGCCCTTTACAGCTCACTGGTCCATGCCCTGCGGCAGCTGACTAAGTACACATCTGCATCATTTAGATGTTGTATAATGTACTCACAATCTTTCTATACGTACCTGTTTGCGCTTCCCTGTCAGCAAACACACACAAAGTGGTGAATCACAAGCCCTGGGGGCTGAGCCTAGAGGTGTGAACAGAGACTTTTTCTTGGTGAGCTGCAGATCCCTGCTGGGCTCTCAGGACTTGGGGCCATGGTGACTGTGAGCCCTGCGACCAGCAGGGGGCGCTGTGGGACTGCCCTGTATTCCACATGCAGCAGCCCAGTGAAGACATTCATACCAAGGAGCCTGGGCTGGGGATGGCCCTGGGCTCCCTGATGGGGATTCGGCAGCCATATGTCCTCTTGCTAGGCACAGTCCCCTGAGTAGGGGCCTGAGTGTGGTGGCAGCAGGTGCTTCCTCCCAGGGATCTCCTAAGGGCGAATCAAACCTTCCTCCTCAGTGTGGGATATGAGCTGAGATCCAACAGCAGGTTCAGGGGTGGGGCTGGAGGCCCCTGAATGGAACCCCATTTCCATGCACAAACCCTCCTGTGGCAGAGGGTGGGGAAGAAAAGGAGGCCTGGGGCAGCCCAGCACAGGTGTGCTCAGGGGGTATGAGCACCATGGCCTGGACGCCCTTCTAGTCCTCCTCTCTCACTGCACAGGTGGGGACAGACCTCCGAGACCCCGAACTATCCCTAGTCTCATTTAATCCCAGGAGATCCTATTCCTATCTGGGATCGATGTTTATTTGGATTTGTCATGTCTGTGTCTGCAGGTTCCCTCTCCCAGCCTGTGCTCACTCAGCCACCTTCCCTCTCTGCCTCTCCTGGAGCCACAGCCAGACTCACCTGCACCCTAAGTAGTGGATACAATGTTGGTAGTATCAAGAAACTCTGATACCAACAGAAGCCAGGGAGCCCTCCCGGGTATCTCCTGAACTACAACACAGAATCAGAGAAGGACCAGGGCCCCAGGGTCCCCAGGCGCTTCTCTGGAGCCAAAGACGCCTCGGCCAATGCAGGCCTCACGCTCATCTCTGGGCCGCAGCCTGAGGACGAGGCCGACTACTACTGCAGTATATATCATGGAAACACAGACTCTACACAGTGCTCCAGATCCAGGGGATGTGAGACAAAAACCTCCCCGCTGCTCTGCTCTGCTCACAAAGGGAGCCTGGGGGGACCTTTCCACCTATGTGTGGGCTCTCACCCTGCAAAGACAGAGCCTCATACACATTCCTCAGGCCTGGGAGACCCTCAGGAATGGGCCTGCCCATGTCAGCAGGGACCGGGGCCCACAGCGCCCATCACTTGATGTCCCACATTTAGTTTCCATGTCTGTGGAGGACTTAATATTTGACTCCTCCCCATTGAATGGGAGGTCAGGCCATTGCCTCCTTCATAGGGCTTGGGGATTAAATTATGTCATCATGTGAATTATTTCATGTGTGGCCCCCAAAGTAGCCAAATTCATTGTCCCCACTCACCCACCTGTTCTAGGAGCAGACACCCCAGGATGGCCTCTTCCCAATCCTGCTTGACTCCTGCTCTTTCCCTTCCCCCCATTCCATGACTTACCCGTCAAGGCAGGGAATGTAAAGAGAACTGGTTTTCACTGGAAAAAATCTGGAATAAAACACAGAATCTATCAGATACGGGACAGTCGTGATGGACAGGGCGTGAATCTCTGGGTGTCAGCGCGGGTGTCCGCAGCCCTGACACGGGTTCTCCCCTCTCTCCCTGGGGATGGGGACACGGGACATGGAGACACACGTGGCTCAGTGTGGTGATACGATTGGACAGTGCTGACCCCATCCTGACCGCAAATGCCCACTGGGCTCGCCTCTCACGTGGGCCCAGGCCCCTCTATTGTGCCAAGAACTGGAGGTGAATCCCAACCACTCGGACATTGTGGACTCCAGGGGAGAAGCCCTGTGGGCGCAGACATGAGCAGAGTTGGACATTTTACAGATTTCAATGATGTTCTCAGCCAACCCATGGGCCCCTAGGGGCTGCCAACTGTGCTAAGCGGGCAAGGAGAGATGAAGACCCGCAGACTGTGCATCTGTGTAAAGAAGGGGAAAGCAGTGTGTCCTCCAGAACTTTGTCTCAGCGACCTCCTGTGTGTGATGTGGGGAGGGTGGGGGTGGAGAGAAATCTCAGGTGTCACACTTCAAAAGCTTAGTGGCCCTTAGTTTGAGTGACATGGAATATTGTGCAAAAAATGAGGTTTCTTATAATTCCAATTCACTTTTTTCTATTCCATGTTCGTGTCTAATTTCAGTTCTTCATGGTACTTATTGATTAAGGCCTCTGATACATTTTCCTTCTGGCTTTTATCTCTACAATCAATTCTGTCTCCTCAGAATTTTTCTGGTTTCTTGTGACTGTGATGATGGAGTCTGAACAGCACCCCAGTGCTCCTCCCTCTTCCTGACTGAGTGTTGGGGTCTCCAATGTGGCAACGGCTCACAGACTTGCCCTTGGTCCCTTCTGGAGAAGACAGAGACCTGGCCTCCCTTTCCTCCCTGCAGAGCCCACTCACCCCAAGACCTTCTACACCTCCGATGACACGGAGTATCTCCACTTGTTTGGGCCCTTTGCACAGGTGGGATGTTTACGTGCAGTGGGCTGAGGCTGCTGGGTAGACACCTTGACTGTGGGTCTAGATGTGAAGAGTGGTAGTTGCAGAGAGTGAGCCCTGAGCCCAGCACTGACCAGGATGCCCACATGTCCAGTAGCAGAGTCTGTGGTGTCTAGACCTTTCTCATGGCCCCACAGCTGAATACTTTGAGGGTTCCCCTTGTGCTACAGAGGTCCCCCAGCCCTACCAGGTGTAACACATTTCCTACCACTTCTGGTCCTCATTATTCAACTGGATCCTGGTTTAAGTAGAGGAGGGGCTTGGGCAGCCATCAAAAAGTAGAGTATTTGCGTGGAAACCTCTCACTTTCAGGAGGGGTCATATAAGAGTGCTGGGTGGGCTCGGATCTGGTTTGGGGTCAAGAATAGGACCTGGGGGGCATCACCCCCATGACCCAGGCTCCCCTCCTCTTCACCATGCTTGCTCTCTGCCCAAGAGCTGCCTACAAGGAATTCTGGGAGATGACACTTACCTCCTCCTTGAGAACAGGCACAGCTATTGTTCATTGCACAATCATTTAGGGACATTATAAAAGTCTATACGTGCCAGAGCATAGAGCAATGCAGTGATCTGGTGCTGAAGATTCTTGACAAATTCAGTGAAGAGGGGGGATGAGGGATAAAGAGGAAGATGTAACACCTTGAATCTTATTGATGTTGCTTGAGTTAAGATGAGATTTGAATCATGTTTTGCATTTGTTGCATAGGTTTTCCTTTTGTAAAATGGCTCACAGTATTATTACCTATTCTGTTTTACTGTCCAGGATGTAGGGGTGTGTGCTGCTGTGAATGATCCAGGGTGTCTGACACCCTGTGATTTCACCAGATCCCAAGTCAAACCCTTCTCTCCCCCACACAGAGGGGCATCACCCTGGGAAGTATAGAAAGGACTGGGGTCAGGATGTGAAGCCACAAGGGTGAGGGATGCTGGAGGTCTGAGAACAAGGAAGGGTGTGAGGTGTGTGAGGGAACAGGGCAGAGGGGTTGGGTTCATGCCCAGAGCAGTGAGGGTCCTAAGGGGGTGAGCAGCTACTGACCTGCCTGAGGTGAAGGAGGAGGATCCTCTGAATGGCTGAGGAGAGAATGTGAGATCACAGGTATTTGCTCAAGACCCCCAGAGTCTAGAAGTTTGGGGACTTCCTCAAGGTGAAAGCAGAGTAGAAAACGGGTGTGGTGAGGGAAATGGGTTGTGGTTTCTGAATTCAGCTCTCCACACATTCCCGGCTACATGAAAACATTAAACTCTCACTTTCATTTGTTTAAACTGTCATAGTGAGTAAGTCACCCAGGAAAAAAATTTTATTTAAAATAAAAACAAATTGTATGTGTCTTAAGAAAAAATTCTAACAAATTATATGACACAGATATAGCAAAAGTCAAAATCTTAAGATTACAATGCTCCATATAGAACTCAAGAAATATGTTAGTCTTCACCCACATGAAGTTTTCCAAACCCTTTCACGAAATCATTTCTAATCTGTAAACAATATTAAATACATTATGTATCTTCAAATTGTTGCTGAATTACCCACTTTTCAATATGCCATTGATGTCATTTCTAGGAATTTCCACTCCACATTTCCCTGAGCTTTCTCTAAAGCCCTTCAAAGCTCAACTGGTCCATCCTCAATAGCACAGAATTTAATGCTCTTCTGGATCATTTAGCTTTTAGTATAATGTTCTCAAAATAGTTCTGTGAGTAACTCTTTGCACCTCATTGACAGTATTCAAATACGATGTATGGGAATCACAGTCCTAGGAATCAGAGCATGCAACTGTGAATAGAGACAGTCTCTCCTGAGCTGCAGACACCCATTGGGCTCTCAGAACTTCAGGGCAATGTGAGTGAGCAGAGACCAGAATGGGGCGCTGTGGGACTGTCCAGTGTTCTACACACACCAGGCAGTGAGTTCAGTCACATCAAGGAGCTTGGCTTAGGTCTACACCCTGTGCTCCCAGGTGGGAACAAAGCGCTGTGTTCTTTCTCATCTGGCACAACTGCTGAGCAGGGACATGTGTGTGGTGGCAGCAGGTGCTTCCTCCCAGGGTTTTCCCAGGGGTGAAGAAACCCAGCTCTTCCTTAGTGGGTGTGAGCTGAGCTCCTGCACCAAGGCTCAGGGAGGGGCTGGGCAGTGACAGCTTGAAACATATTTGCATGCACAGCCCCTCCTATGGCAGAGGGTGGAGGAGAAAAGGAGGCCTGGGGCAGCCCAGCCCCATGTGGGCTCAGGGAAGTGTGAGCACCATGGCCTGGACCCCTCTCCTGCTTGTTCTCCTCTCTCACTGCACAGGTAACTGGATATGGGGCTGGGAAGTGCCCTGGGAAGATGCATGGGCCCCAGATAAGTCCTCTTGTGTTTAGACCCAGCATCACCATCTCTGTGTCTCTCCCTCTTCCAGGATCCTGGGCCCAGTCTGTGCTGACCCAGCCACAGTCAGTCTCTGGGAACCTGGGCCAGAGGGTCACCATCTCCTGCACTGGAAGCAGCTCCAACATTGGGAGTTATGGTGTGGGCTGGTACCAACAGCTCCCAGGAAGCGCCCCCAAAACCCTGATATCTGGTAATGACAAACGGCCCTCAGGGGTCCCTGATCGATTTTCGGGCTCCAGGTCTGGCAGCACAGCCACCCTGACCATCGCTGGTCTCCAGCCTGAGGACGAGGCTATTTATTTCTGCATAAGTTGGGACAGCAGTCTGAGTGGTCCCACAGTGCTCCAGGCCTGTGGGGAAGTGAGACAAAAACCCTTTTTCTCTTTAGCCAAGAGCGGGCACCCCTGGCAGCTGCTGCTGAGGCTCAGCCTGGGGCTCTGCTTCTTCTCTGCTGCTGTCTTGGCCCAGGCTCCTCCAGGGCTCTCCCTGAGGGGAGGCCCATCCCTCCCTCTGTCCTCAGAGTCACTTCCAGCAGCACATCCCTAGGTGAGGGGTCTTCAAGAAAAGAGAATTTCCTTTGCCTCAGGAATAGTTTACTTCTAAGGTAGTTTGAATTCATTTATTTTGTTTGAGTTTTCAAGAGGAGATATAAACCTTGACTGTGAACCTGTCAAGGGGCCTCAGCACTGACTTGGCTGCTTTGGAAGGATCGGCCAACAGTTTGCACCAGATTTTATTTTTTGCTTAATTGAAAGAAAGGACTGGTTTTGTGTGATTTCCATCTCTGAGTTGGTCATATAGGAAATAATAACAAATAAAATTATTAAAAATTTAAAAAACTTTTCTCCTGAGATAAACATTTTTGTGAATATTCAAATTACCAAATTCACAACAAGCAAAAATGAAAACAACCAAAACTCTTCACCTGGATGTTTGTAACAGCTTTATGCATCCCAACACCCCACCCTCCACCCCAGGAAAAGCACAGGTGTCTCTGTAGGTTGTACATTTAGGGCAAATTGAGAGGAATGAACTATCAGTCACAAGCATGGATGTTAATTTCAAATGGGTATTTCTTACAAAAGAATCATGTCTATAACATTACATAGAGCAGTTTGTTATTCTATCACAACCTGTAAAAGGCACACTCTAGTGATGGGGAAAGATGAGAGACTGACAGGCGTGGGATGAGGGGCAGGGGTGAGTAGGTGAAGCACAGCCATGTTGGCTTGAATGCCAGAGAGAGGAATCCAGTGAGTGCTTTCCATAAGTCGAAGGTCATCCGCTGTGGCGTTGCCAGCACTTGTGGGAAACTGTCATCATAAGAGAAGCTTAATGTGCAGATTCAACCAATGCATCAAGTCAGGGGCCAGGATGGAGCGAGAATGTGACCGGCCTCCTGCCTGCTGGGTGGACCATGAACCCACCTCTCTAAGTGTGAGGAGGAAGCTGCTGACTTGGCAAATTGGAATCCTGGAGTCTGTGAAGAGGAGGGAGGAGCGTGTCCTGGAGCTCCTGCGCTCATGGATGAGGCTGTCCCTGGGGCCTGGTCTGAGATTGGATGTTTCTGGGCTGCGCAAGGCAGTTTAGTGATGAAGCAAATGGCTGTGAGTGGAAGAGTCAGAGCTCTCTCTCTAGGACTGGAAGGTCACTGAACACACGAGGAAGAGCTGGACTAGCCCGGGGAGCCCTGATGTGGAGTGTGGAGCGTCAGCGTAAGGCCATGTTTAGCTTCATGAGACAGATGGTTCAGGAATATTTACAGATATGTACACACATCTGGATAGGATGGTTACATAGATATTAATTCTATTTCAATTAAACTATAAATTTTAACAGGTATGTTTGAAAATATGCTACTGTTACCACATTACACAGTGAAATATTTTTTAAAATGTTTATGTTATCGAAGTCCGAATCAGTGATTTAATATATACTGTCTGTGCTGTCAGATGAGAGAGAAATAATGCCTGTTGTCTCGATATTGGTTTCTAAAACTCTCTCCAACATAAGAGGAGAAATTCTTTGGGAGATGGTGAATCTCAGAAGAAGCAAGAATCACACATGATGAAGATGTTGCAGCCTGGTATTCCGTAGAATAAAGAACCATGCAAACAAACACAGCTCACACATGTGCACACCTGTTAACTAAGATTTGTCAGGAGCACATGAACCAGTGTGCAGGGCTGCCAGGGGCAAAACTAAACTGTTTGTGCAAACACACACTGGAGCAGTGTTGGGTTATAACGCAAAGTATAGGACATATTCATGATGCATCCCGCTAAAATGGTGGAATCAATGACTAATGGGAGGTGGGGGAGGAAGAGACAAACTTTTCAAGAAGAGCAGTGTCCAACAATAAGTGTAAAGAGGTGACACTGATGGGTGTGATCAAACAGAACCCCACACACAGAATGTGGACACATGTCAGAACAGGGAACTCTGACGCCGTCACAGTCAGAAGCCCAATGGAGCTTGGTGACACGTTGTAGGCAGGGAACCTGGCTGAGGCCTTAGAGCAGAATGTCCTATTCAGCAAAGAGTAAGGAAATCTTAATACAGTGTGGCAATGGTTAGGCATTGTGCTCTGTTCCCAACAGTTCTTGTTATGAATCCCCTCCCCGCAAAAAAAAATCTTTCCATAAGAAGTGATCTTAACTGAAAAACGGACGCTGACATACACTTAGTGAAGATGAGGTCTGTAGTGGGGTTCCCTGGTGCAGTGGGACTGGAGTCCTTTGAAAGGGACCCTTGAGCAGAAACTCACACACAAGGAGACTCCAGGTGAGATTGGAGTCCTGCTGCCTCAGGTGAAAGAACTCCTGGTAGCCAGGCCAGAGGTCAGGACTAGATCCCTCTGGGCCGCCATGGGGACAAGCAGGTGCAGGCAGAGTGCAGGGCAGTGAGCTGTGCCAGGTACCCAGGTAGGAGAGGGGCAGTGGGGAGGCCAGGGAGGCTGCTGCCATGTGGGGAGGGGGTTGTGAGCCCCCAGATCTTGATGGAGGGGTGACTGGCCACAGCCTCACTCAGGTGTTACTGTCCTGGGCGAGATACAAGTGGACAGGAAATCATGGGGTCCTGAGACCCCTTAGAATGGCCCTCACAGAGGAGGGAGTCACCTGAACACCAGGAAAAGGTGACTTGGGGGCCTGAGGTCACGGAGCCTGAAGTACCTCCCAAAGAGGGGTGAGGACAGGGGATGTGTCACCTGCAGGAAACAGATACTTCATGGGGTGTGTCTTGAAGTCTCTGTTCCCCAGTTTTATGGGCACAATTACAGACACCATGGCCTGGCAGGACAATCAATGGAGACCCCAGGACCACAGGAGAGAGGTGGGTCCCATGCACAGGATCAGCCTGGAACAGCTGAACTTCAGGTGGCTGAATAATGTGTCAGAAAGTAACATCGGTCATGGATTTCATGTCATAACTTACAAATTATAAGTATAAATTACAGGTTCACCATCTAGAGAACATCAGGAAGGTGGTATTAAATGAAAACTGAGTCAAGTAACACTATGGCAGGGGCAAGAGGGAAGAGTTAGTGGAAATTGTGTAATATCCTCTTAGGTGCTTATGTCCTCAGAAATTTCATGAAAACTTTCCCAAGTAGAGAGCCAGTCACTATTCAGGCCTGAGAAAATCACAAAAATGTGGTAGATTAGAAACATGAGGTAACTGAACCCTTCAACCTGAATATTTTGTGAAAATATTGTAGGGCATCTAAGTTTTAATACACAACCTGGCCTTGGAAAGTGGCATTTAATCTCTAGGTACGCGGTATTTCACTCCTAGTCCGTGTCCTCTGCTGGCATCTTCCAATAAACCTGAATGTCCCCGACCAGGATCTCTTGCCCAGATTCTAGAGCTTTCCATATAACTCACTCTCTCCGGCACAACACTGAAGCAGCACACACAGGTTAGAATCTCCCAGTTCATGGAGTCCAGGTCCATGGGCCACACTGTCACCCCTGCCGGGTGTCCAGACCCTGCTGCCCACTTCCCTCAGCATCCTTGGGTGACAGCATCTCCTCTCAGCCCTGCTCTGGAAGCACCAGCATCTGACATTCTGTGTCCTCCTCTGTTAGGATCTGTTCACTAGCAGCACAGGAGCAGCCCAGGTCTGGGAGCCTCGATCAACTCTGCCATATATCCAGGTATCTTGTCCTCAGCAGCACAGTGGTCCCCCACACTCTCTGCATCAGTCTGCCCACTAGTCAACCTATCTAACATTTATGCAAAGCCAGTGAGGCATGCCAAGCCCATATGCCCTCTCTTCCTCCCCATTGAGGAGAACTCTCAGGACTTGGATACACATAAGTCTAGAAAACAAATGAGGTGATGTTTGATTGAATGAAAGAAGGATGGTCTCCTGCAGATCAGCAGGCAGTGCCATGAGCTTTTCCCTGGGAGTTACTGCAGGACAAGATCTTTCAGCTGGGTGCCACCCACTACTCCCTGGAGGACCCAGGATTGGGCCCTTGGATTCTTTTTTTTTTTTTAATATTTTATTTTATTTATACAAGAGCTGGGGTATAGGCTAGATGCGCAGGAGGGTGAGAGAATTCACCAGAGACATAGCGGGGAACAGAACAGGTAGACTGACGAAATACACTGCTGAGGGGAGCAGCCAGTGAGACAGAAGTCTGCTCACCAAGTGGATTGCCCTGAGGCTGGCAGGGATCCAACTGGCACTGCAGAGACTGCAGACAGCTTCACAGCGCTGCACTCAACTGCCTGCACCACCAGGGAGGCTCACCCTTGGTTTCTTCTGGAGACTCAGCGGCCTGCTCTGTCTAGTCCAGGCCAAGTCCTTTGCCAAGAGTCTGTATGTGGCAGCTGCTTCCTCCCAGTCCACCCACAGGGGAATCTACTCAGCAAACCTCCTCCCTTTCCAAGGGACCCATGTGCTGCAAATGCAGTGGTTAGAGGAAGTGAGTGGGACATATTTGCATGGACAGCCCCTCCCCTGTGAGGCCAGAGGGGAGAAGATGAAAGAAGCCTGGGGACCCCAGCTCCAGCTCTGTAGGGACCAAAGTGCTGTGAGTACCATGGCCTGGTTCCTTCTCCTCCTGCTCCTCTGTCACTGCACAGGTAGAGACAAGACTCAAGAGACCCAGACTTTCCCTATCCTGAAGCATTACCACTGGCCCCACACCCATCTAGGACTGATCTTCTCTTGCATGTGTCTGTGTCTGCAGGTTCCCTCTCCCTGCCTGTGCTGACTCAGCCGCCCTCCCTCTCTGTGTCTCCTGGAGCCACAGCCAGACTCACCTGCACCCTGAGCAGCGGATTCAGTGTTGGCAGCTATACCATACACTGGTACTAGTAGAAGGTACAGAGCCCTCCCCAGTTCCTCCTGTACTACTACCCAGACTCAAGTAAACACCAGGGCCCCGGGGTCCCCAGTTGCTTCTCTGGAGCCAACGACTCCTCTGCCAATGCAGGGATCCCGGTCATCTCCAGGTTGCAACCTGAGGACGAGGCTGACTACTACTGCAGAATATATCATGGAAACACAGACTCTTCACAGCGCTCCAGACCAAGGGGAAATAAGGCAAAAACCTCCCCACTGCTCTGCTCTGCTCACAACGGGAGCCTGGGAGGACCTTCCACACCCACATGGGTGGGCTCTCACCCTGCACAGACAGAGCCTCATACACATTCCTCAGCCCTGGGAGACCCTCACTTTCTGGGTGCCCAGGGAGAGGCCTCCCTCCCACCTTTGAACAGGTAAACAGATCATTATCTAGGAAGATGTGCAAATTATAATTAAATGTAGAGATGTTCAACAGTGTAAGGTACTTTGAAAATGCACCTGTAAATCATGAAAAAACACTAGTCTCTGGGGCTTC
The DNA here is from genome assembly GCF_014898055.3 of Talpa occidentalis. Lineage (NCBI taxonomy): Eukaryota > Metazoa > Chordata > Mammalia > Eulipotyphla > Talpidae > Talpa > Talpa occidentalis. The sequence continues at coordinate 26,504,883 of NW_023601433.1, forward strand.
CCCGGTGGCGCAGCAGGTTAAGCGCCATGCTGTGAAGCTGTCCACAGCCTCTGCAGTGCCAGTTCGATTCCCGGCTGGCCAGGGAGATTCCTACATGGTGTGGCAGACCTCTTCTGCCTTGCCCACTGCTCCCCTCAGCAGTGTCCTTGGACCATCTGCCTGTTCTGCTCCCCGCTCTGTCTTTGGTGAATTCTCCCACCCTCACATGCCTCTGATTGTACCCCAGTTCTTGTATAAATGAATATAAATCTTAAAAAAAAAAAGAAAATCTTAAAAAAAAAAAAAACTAAACTAAAAAAACACTAGTCTCCTGTTAGAGTGGCTCAGACTCAACACAATTATATCATTACAACCTGTCCAGGTGTGGGCAGCAGAGACTGTCACTCATTGCTAGTGGGAAGGTAAATGTCACATTCACTTTTGAATCACTGTGGCTACTAAAGTCCCATGTGAAGCAATCCAGAAATCAAACCCTATAGGTAGTTCCTAAATCACTGACTTGTGACACACAGAGTATGCAAATAATTTTTTTTTACTGATGAACTGAATTCTTTTTTTTGGTGAAATGATGTTTCTTAACTTTATTTTTTTATTATTTTATACATTTTTACATCATTTTTCATATTTGCACATAATTTATTTCTGATTTATTCAACTGTGAGCATGTGAAGCAACCAGTAAGTCTTTTTTTCCCATTTAGTTTAAATTTTATTTTTTTATATTACCCATACAATTACAACCCCCTTATTTTGACCCCAAACCCTCCTGTCCCCGCCCCCCACCCCCATAGAGTGTCTCTGGTTCATAATTGTTTGTTGATTTTGATATTTTGTTTCTTATAGTTATTCTTTTTCCTGGTCCCTTATTTAAGTTTTCTAGATTCCTGCTATGAATGAGACCATCCAGTATTTTTCTTTTTCTTTCTGGCTTATTTTGCTGAGCATGATTCTTTCCAGCTCCATCCATGTTGCTGCAAATTGCATGTGTTTATCATTTTTGAATGCTGAGTAATATTCCATGGTGTATATGTACCACATCTTCTTGATCCAGTCATCTATTTTTGGGCATTTGGGCTGTTTCCAAAGCTTAGCTATTGTAAACAGTGCTGCCATAAACATAGGGGTGCAGGTGCTCTTTGGAGTTGCTATTTCTGTGTCCTTTAGGTAAATACCTAGGAGTGGAATTGCTGGATCATATGGAAGTTCTATGTTTAGTAGGTCAAGAAATCTCTACACAGCTCTCCATAGTGGTTGGACCAGTTTGCACTCCCACCAACAGTGAAGGAGAGTTCTTTTTTCTCCACAACCTCACCAACATTTGTTGTTGCTAGTTTTTTTAATATGTACCATTCTCACTGGTGTAAGATGGTATCTCATGGTAATTTTGATTTGCATTTCCCTGATTACAAGTGATGTTGAACATTTTTTCATATGCCTGTTGGCCATTTGCATTTCCTCTTCAGAGAAGTTTCTTTTTAGCTCTTCTGCCCATTTTTTGACTGGATTATTTTCTTTGTTTTTGTTGAGTCTCATCAGCTCTTTGTAGATTTTTGTGATCAGTCCTTTATCATTAGTGTTGTGTGCAAAAATGTTCTCCCAGTCGGTGGGGTTTCTCTTTGTTTTTGTCATTGTCTCTATTGCTGTGCAGAAGCTCTGAAATTTGATGTAGTACCAGCTGTTTATCTTTGCCTTCACTATCACTGCTTTGGGTGATGTGTCTGTAAAGATGTCTTTGATGTGCATATCATGTAGTGTTTCACCTATATTTCCTTATATGTATTTTATGGTTTCAGGTCTTATGTCTAGTTCTTTAATCCATTTTGAGTTGGTTTTTGTGCATGGTGTGAGGTAGTGGTCAAGCTTCATTCTTTTGCATGTAGCAACCCAGTTTTCCCAGCACCATTTATTGAACAAACTTTCTCTGCTCCAATGCATAGGTTTTGCTCCTTTGTCAAAGATTAGTTGACCATAAATCTGAGGATTTATTTCTGGATTTTCTATTCAGTTCCATTGATCTGTGTGTCTGTTCTTGTCCCAATACCATGCAGTTTTGATGATTATGGCTTTGTAGTATAGTTTGAAATCTGGGAATGTGATGCCTCCATTCCCTTCTTCTTTTTTCAGGAGAGCTTTGGCCAATTCATATGGTGATTCCATATGAATTTCATCAATAATTGTTCTATTTATTTGAAGAATGACATTGAAATTTTTACTGGAATAGTATTGAATCTGTATATTGCTTTTGGTAAGATGGCCATTTTAATAATGTTTATTCTTCCAATTCATGAGCAGGGAATGTCTTTCCATTTCTTTGTGTCTTCTTCTATTTCTTTTAACAGTGTTTTTTAGTTTTCTTTGTATAGGTCCTTTACCTCTTTTGTTAGATTTATTCCCAAGTATTTGATTTTTTTGATTCGATAATAAAAGGGATTTTTTTTTATTTCTTCTTCTTCAGATTTATTGTTTTTGTATTGCCATTGAGAATGATACTGGCTGTTGGCTTGTCATATATGGCCTTTATGATGTTGAGGTATGTTCCTTGTATCCCAAGAATTTCAAGGGCTTTTATCATGAATGGGTGTTGCACTTTGTCGAAAGCTTTCTCGGCATCTACTGATATTATCATATGGTTTTTATATTTCTTTTTTTGATGTGTTGGATAACGTTGATTGATTTTCGGATGTTGAACCATCCTTATGTCCCTGGAATGAATCCTACTTGGTCATGGTGAATTATCTTATGGATACATTGTTGGATTCTGATAGCTAAAATTTTATTGAGAATTTTAGCATCAGTGTTCATTAGCGAGATTGGCCTGTAGTTTTCTTTTTTTTTTTTGTGTTGTCCTTGTTCGGTTTTGGTATTAGTGTAGTGTTGGCTTTATAGAATGTGTTTGGTATTATCCCTTCCTTCTCAATTTTTTGGAAGAGTTTGTGAAGGACAGGCACTAATTCATCTCCGAATGTTTGGTAGAATTCATTTGTAAATACATCAGGTCCTGAACTTTTGTTTTTGGGGAGGTTTTTGATTACCATTTCAATTTCGCTGCTTGTAATTGGTCTCTTTAGGTGTTCTATTTCTTCTTTATCTAGCTTTGGGTGATTGTAGAGTTGTAGGAATTTGTTCATCTCCTCTAGATTGTTGAACTTGTTTCCATATAACTGTTTATAGTAGTTTCTGATTATTCTTTTGATTTCTGCTGTGTCCGTTGTGATTTCTCCTCTTTCATTTGTGATCCTTTTTATTTGTGCTTTCTCCCTTTTTTTCCTTTGTGAGCCTGGCTAGGGGTTTGTCCATTTTATTTATTTTTTCAAAGAACCAGCTCTTGGTTTCATTGATCTTTTGGATTGTTTTTTTAGTTTTGATTTCATTTATTTTTGCTCTGGTTTTTATTATTTCTTTTCTTCTCCTGGTTTTGGTTTTTTTGTTGTTGTTCTTTTTCTAGTTCTTTGAGCTTCAAGATTAGGTTGTTTCTTTAAGTTCTTTCTTGTTTTTTCATGTGAGCCTCTATTGCTATATATTTTCCTCTTATTACTGCTTTTGCTGCATCCCATACATTTAGGAAATTGGTGTTCTCCTTGTCATTCAACTCAAAGAATTTTTTAATTTCTTCTTTGATCTCCTCATTAGTCCAGTGGTCTTACGGTAGTGTGGGTTTCAATCTCCATGAGGTAGGAAAGTTCCTTGCCTTCTTTTTATGGTTTACTTCTAGTTTGATGCCTTCATGGTCAGAAAAGATGGTTAGTATGATTTCAATCTTGGTGTATCTGTTGATGTTTGTCTTGTGTCCCAGTATGTGATCGATCCTGGAGAATGATCCATGTACGCTTGAGAAAAATGTGTACTCAGATTTTTTTGGGTTTAGTGTTCTATAGATGTCTGTTAAGCCCAAGCACTCTAGATCCTTATTTAGAGCTTTAGTGTCTTTACTTATTTTTTGTCTCATTGATCTATCCATTGTTGATAGTGGTGTGTTGAAGTCTCCTACTACGTATCTGTTTTCTCTGATGTCTCTTTTCAAAGATGACAATAGTTATCTGATATATTTTGGTGCTCCTTTGTTTGGTTAATGAGTGTTATTTCTTCTTGAAATATTGTCCCCTTGATCATCATGTGGTGATTACTGGGGTCTCTTTTTACCTTTTGAGTTTGAAATCTGTTTTATCTGATATAAGTATAGCTGTTTCTGCTTTCTTTTTTGGTCCATTAGCTTGTAGGATTGTTTTCCATCCTTTAACTTTGAGTCTATTTTTATCTTTTGTAGCTAAATGTGTTTCCTGAAGACAGCAAAAGGTTGGGTTTTGTTTCTTAATCCAGGCCTGCGACTCTGTCTTTTTATTGAAGAGTTTAGTCCATTTACATTTAGAGTTAATATTGATATGTTAGCATCTGTATTTGCCATTGTGTTTGTCTTTCCTTTGATTTTATTTATTTATTCTTTTAAGAACTTTTTTTTTTTTTTGGACTTCTTCTGTTGTTATTCGTCCCTCTGAGGTTCTGGCTTTAGGACACCTTAGAGTATTTTTTGGAGTGGTGGTTTAGTCGTCATGAAATTCCAGAGTTTCTGTTTGTCTGGGAAAGTCCTTATTCTTTCTTCATAGAGGAAGGAAAGCTTTGCAAGATAGAGTATTCTTGGTTGGCATCTGTTGTCTTGAAGTCTGTTGACTATGTCCCTCCACTCTCTCCTTGCCCGTAGTGTTTCTTCAGAGAAGTCTGATGTCAGTCTGATTGGTTTTCCTTTGTATGTAATCTGTCTCTTCTCTCTTGTCAGCTTCATTATTTTTTCCTTGTCTTTGATTCTTGGGAGCTTTATTATTATGTGTCTTGCTGTATTTTTCTTTTCATCATGGAAGTTTGGTGTTCTTCTTGCTTCTTGTATATCAATTTTCAGCTTCTTCTTCACATTTGGGAAGTTCTCTTCAATTATCTCCTGGAATATTTTCTCTGTTCCTACATCTCTCTCCTCTCCTTCTGGAATTCCTATAACTCTTATATTTCCTTTCCTCATGGAGTCAGATAGTTCCCCAAGTCTTTCTTCAGTCTTTTTCATTTGTTCTTCTCTTTTCTTTTCTGTTTTGGTTCTTTTTATTTCTGTGTCTTCGAGAGTGCTTATTCGTTCTTCCATTTCCTCTATTCTGTTATCACTGATTTCCCAGCATTCTTTAGCTCTTCTGTTAATTCTTTGATCTCCTGCATTTCCTTCATTTCCCTCTTTAGGGACTCAATTTCATTCTTCTGAGCGTTGTTTTCCTTAATGACTTCCATCAGTTTTTTCACCACAGCAATTTTAAATTCTTTTTTCTGGAAGGCTCAGAAGTTCTTCCAAGTCACCGTTGTTGCAAGCTTGTGGCTGGTTTTCTTTTTGTGGTGTGTCTTTTTCCTGAGGAGTTGCTATGTTGCTTGTAGTTTTTCTTTTCCCTGCTGCCTGTCTTCTAATTTGCCTTATGCGTTGGGACACTGTGCCTCCGGTAGTGGCCGGCATCTTTTTGGTGTGTTCTTTCAGGAGTTTCAGAAACTAGCAATCCAAACGAGTCAAATACTGTTATGCCACGAGTCTACTAAGGCAGTGGTACTTTGAGTATGTTAGTGGTCACTGTCACAGAATATCTCCTCCTTTTGTGTTTAATTACAAAGTTGCGTCTTGAAGTCCCACAGACTTCCCTGGAGTTGGGGCAGCTAGTTTGCACTCTGGGTTCCAAATCTCTGGATCCCCCTCTGGGCTCCAACTTCCTGCCATGTGGGACCAGGCTTGTGGGGGTCTTCAGCTCACCTCTGACTGCGCAGGGAACCTTCTCCCTCTAGCTCCATGGGAGCCTTCTGCCAATTTCAAGCAGTCTTTATTGGAGAAAGGTCCCTGTTCTAAAATGGCGATTCGGAGACAGGCACACTCTTCCACGTACCGGGTCTGCCCAGACCATGGGTGCCCGCTCCCCCTCTGGGTTCTTACTGCTGGCTAGGAGGGGCCCGGTGTGGGTGAACTTCCCAGATTACCTCTGGCTCCTCCGGGAGACATCTGCCAGTTTAAAGCAGTCTTTACTGAAGAAAGATCCCTGTTCTAAAATGGCGAGTCGGAGACAGATGCACTCTCTCGCACACCCGGTCTGCCCAGGCCCTGTTGCACGCTCCCGCTCTGGGCTCAGACTGCTGGCCAGAAGGGGCCTGGCTTCAGCGAACTTCCCAGCTCTCCTCTGGCTCCTCCAGGAGCCTTCTGCCCTTGAGTATGTTTATATATTTACAGATCAGGATTCCTTCAGAGATGAGAAAATCAACAGCTGCCATGGACAGCTGGGATCACATTGTCTAGGAATCAGCCCCTGGGTGTTGGACTGGAGACAGTGACCTGGTAGCTGTAGACCCAAGCTGAGCTCAGAGCTGTGGCCACCATGCCCTTGTGCATTGCAAGCAGCAGGGAGTGCTGTGGGACTGACAGTGGTGCCCCCACCAGCTGTGCAGGGAGCATCATTCACTCAGAGGAGCCTGGACTTGGGGGCAGACCCTGGGATCCCTGATGGGCTTTGTCAGCTGTGGCCTGGAACAGTCCCCTGGGCTGGGAACTGTGTATGGAGTCAGCAGATGCTTCCTTCTAAAATTCTCCCAAGGGGTGAAGCAAACCTCCCTCCTCCTCAGTGTGAAGTGTGACCTGAGCTCTAATCCCCAGTACACAGAGGGGCTGGGCAGGCCCTGGAAAGAACACAGTTTCCATGGAAAGCCCCTCCTGGGGCAGAGGGTGGGAAAGAAAAGGAGGCCTGGGACAGCCCTTCCTCTGTGGGGCTCATGGAAAGGGGAACTAACAAGGGGCTGTGGGAACCATGGCCTGCTCCCCTGCCCTCCCTGTCCTCCTCTCTATTGAGCGGGTAATTGGACATGGGGACAGGGGCAGGGACTTGAGAATATGCATGGGGCCCTGCTTCCTCCTCTTGTCTCTAGAGCCCAAGGTCACCAACTCCTCACCTCTCATGGTCCAGGATCCTGGGCCCAGTCAGTGCTGGCTCAGCTACTCTCAGTGTCTGGGACTCTCACCCAGAGGGTCACCACCTCCTGCAGTGGAGGCAGCATCAAAGCAGGAATCATGGTGTGCACTGGTACCAACAGCTCCCTGGAAGAGCTCCCAGGGAAGTGATATATGGCAATCACAAATGAACATCTGGGGTCCCTGATTGACTCTCTGGCTCTAGGTCTGGTAGCTCAGCCACCCTGATCATCACTGGGCTCCAGCCTGGGGCCGAGGCTGATTATTACTGCTCAAGTTGGGATGACAGTCTGATGGTCACACAGAGCTCCAGGCCTGTGGGAAAGTGAGAAACAAAGCCCCTTTCTCTTCAGCCAAGAGCAGGCACCCCTGGCAGCTGCTGCTGAGGCTCAGCAGGGGCTCTGCTCCTTCTCTGCTGCTGTCCTGGCCCAGGCTCCTCCAGGGCACCCCTGGGGAAGGCCCCTCCCTCCCTCTGTCCTCAGAGTCACTCCCAGCAGCACATCCCTAGGTGAGGGGTCTCCATGGAAACAGAGTGCTTGTCCTCATCATGTTAAGGCTGGTTATGTTCAGGCTGGTTTATATAATATTTTTCTGATTAAATCAGAAATAGTGAATCATTTTCTGAGCCCCTGAATATATCAGGTGACATCACCCCCCATGTTGTGCTTCCAGGATGTCATCCCTGCTGCTGCAAATGCTACTGTGTATCTGAGTTTTCCTAGTAGTGGCTATTTACATCTGTTTTCTGATTTTTTGGTGAAGAGGGTATCAATATGAAATTAAACATTAATATAAATGAGTTGAAGACACATTGTCCACAGCAAATTTTGTTATGACTGAACCATAATCGGCTAAAAAACAGAAATCAGGGCCTCCCCGGTGGCGCAGCAGTTGAGCGCTGGGTTGCAAGGCTGCACGCAGCCTCTGCAGTGATGGTTCGATCCCCGGCTGCTCCCCGGCCACCAGAACAGTGTCCCACATGACGCGCAGACCTCTCATGCCGCCCGCTGCTCCCCTCAGCAGTGTACTTCGGTCCTTCTGCCTGCTCTGCTCCCAGCTCTGGCTCTGGTGAATTCTCTCACCCTTCCGCGCTTCTGACTGTGCCCAGTGCTTGTATAAATAAATAAATAAATAAATCTTTAAAAAAAAAAGAAGAAAAATCACAAATAAACAACTTAATAAAAACAGAAATCAGAAAACAGAATCTGCACACTGTATTTATTTACAGATTCAGAATAATCACCAAAACTATATAGTCAAATTATATGTCTATATGTGTATATAGATATACACACGTAGAAACATTCCTACACACGCACACAGATATGTACTGAGAATTATATTGCTTAGAAAAAGAAAAATGAGAGAAATGTTAACAAACTGTGAGTTGCTAATTGTATCCTACTTTGAAGAACCCTAATTCTGTAGAGGGAAAAATCATCAGTACCAACAGGAATATAGAGGAACAGAAGAAAAATTGGAAATGTGAGCACCGGAAATTAGTTTTAGAGCAGCGGCATTATTCTATGCTGATGTGGTGGTACTTATGTGACCCTATGGAAATCCAAAATCACCTGGCAGCAGCAGCAGCAGTGCAGAAAATTTATGGGGCGCAGACACATCCCTGAGCCTTATCACGCCCAGCTCAGGAGCAGCCCGTCTCCTCTGGGCCAACAGGCAGCTCCATTCCTCTGTCTGTCCAGTATGGTGTCCTCAGCTGCACAGCAGTCCCCACGCTCTCCTGTGTCATCTCCCCGTTGGTCCACCAATCCAACACTTAGGCCAAGCAGAGAGGACACCAGGCCCACTCCCCTCCCTCTCAGTGAGGGTCACTCTCAGAAGTTGGGTGCACAGGAGTCTAGGAAACAACTGAGGGTGAAGTTTGGTTGAAGAAAGAAGACTTAAAGTTTCTCCTGGAGACCAACAAGGGGTGCCATAAAAACTTCCCTGGATGTTTCGACAACTCAGGATCTTCCAGCTGGGCAGCCCTACACTGAGAGGAAGGCCCCAGGGCTGGGCTTGGCTTCCTGTGGGGACTCAGCAGCCCTGTTCTCAATAGTCCAAGGGTCTGTGTGTGGACCTGGCATTTGCTTTTTCCCAGGCCCACGCATGGGGAAACCAGTACCTCGTACCCCCTCCCTGCCCAAGGACCACAGAAATTGAAAGTGCAGTGGGGAGAGGCAGTGGGTGGGACATATTGGCATGGACAGCCCCTCCCTGTGAGGCAGTGGGGAGGAGATAAGAAAGGTCTGAGGCACTTTGTTCAGAGTTGTAGGGAGCCAAGGGGCTGTGAGAACCATGGCCTGGTCCCCTCACCTCCTCCTGCTCCTCTGTCACTGCACAGCTAGAGACAGGACTCAGAGATCCAGACTGCCTCTACCCTGAAGCATTACCACTAGACCCCACAGCCATCTAGGACTGATCTTCTCTTGCACGTGTCTGCGTCTGCAGGTTCCCTCTCCCAGCCTGTGCTCACTCAGCTGCCCTCCCTCTCTGTGTCTCCTAGAGCAACAGCCAGACTCACCTGCTTTCTGAGCAGTGGATTCAGTGTTGGGGATTTCTGGATACTCTGGTACCAGCAGCAGCCAGGGAGCCCTCCCGGGTATCTCCTGTACTACTCCTCAGATTCAGATATGCACTAGGGAGCTGGTGTCCCCAGCTGCTTCTCTGGAGCCAAAGATACCTTGGCCAATGCAGGCCTCCTGCTCATCTCGGGGCAGTAGCTGGAGGACATGGCTGACTACTACAGTGCTACATGGCATGGAAACTCAAAGTCTTCACAGCGCTCCAGACCCAGGGGGAAGTGAGACAAAAACCTCCCCACTGCTCTGCTCTGCTCATAAAGGGAGATTGGGAGGACCTTCCCACCCATGGGTGGGCTCTCACCCTGCACAGACAGAGCCTCATACACATTCCTCAGTCCTGGCAGATCCTCAGGGTCTGGGCTTGTCCATGTCAGCAGGGACCTGTGCCCACAGCTCCCATCTCTTGATGCCCCAGGTCCAGTTCTCAAATCCAGGGAGGACTTAATCTTTGACTCCTCATCTTTGAATGGCCGGTCAGGGATTGTCTCCTTCATAGGTTTGGAGGGTTAAATTATGACATCATGTAAATTATTTCTTGTGTGGCCCCCACAGCTGCCAAATTCATTGTCCCCACTCACCCACCTGTTCTAGGAGCAGACACCCCAGGATGGCCTCTTCCCGATTCTCCTTGAGTCCTGCTCTTTCCCTTCCCCCCATTCCATGACTTAACCTGTCAAGGCAGGGAATGTAAAGTAACTGGTTTTCATTGGAAAAAATCTGGATTAAAACCCAGAATCTATTAGATACGGGACAGTCGTGATGGACAGGGCGTGAAACTCTGGGTGTCAGCGCGGGTGTCCGCAGCCCCGACACGGGTTCTCCCCTCTCTCCCTGGGGACGGGGACACGGGACATGGAGACACACGTGGCTCAGCGTGGTGATAAGATTGGACAGTGCTGACCCCATCCTGACCACAAATGCCCACTGGGCTCTCCTCTCACGTGGGCCCAGGCCCCTCTATTGTGCCAAGAACCTGGAGGTGAATCCCAACCACTCGGACATTGTGGACTCCAGGGGCGAAGACCTGTGGGCGCAGACATGAGCAGAGTTGGACATTTTTACAGATTTCAGTGATGTTCTCATCCAAGCCATGGGCCCCTAGGGGCTGCCAACTGTGCTAAGCGGGCAAGGAGAGATGAAGACCCGCAGACTGTGCATCTGTGAAAAGAAGGGGGAAAGCAGTGTGTCCTCCAGAACTTTGTCTCATTGTCCTCCTGTGTGTGATGCGGGGAGGGTGGGGGTGGAGAAAACTCTCAGATGTTACAGCTTCATAAGCAAAGTGGCCCTTAGTTTGAGTGACATGGAATATTCTGCATAAGAAATGAAGCTTCTTATATTTCTAGTTCACTTGTTTCTATTCTATTTTTTTGTCTAATTTCAGCTCTTCATAGTATTTATTTATTATGGGCTCTGATAAATTTCCTTCTGGCTCATACTCTACACTCACCTCCATCTCCTCACAATTTTTCTGTTTTCTTGCAACTGTGATTATGGAATCTGTAGAGCACCCCAGTGCTCCTCCCTCTTCCTGCCTGAGTGGTGGGTCCTCCTTTACAGCAGGAGCTCATACCTTGCCCCTTGGTCTCTCCTTGAGAAGACAGAGGCCTCGCCTCCATCCCTCCATGTAGAACCCACTCACCCCATGACATTCTTTTTTTTTTAAGATTCATTTATTTATGCATGTAAGACTGGGGTACAGGCCAGAGATATGGGGAGTGAGAGGATGCACCAGAGACAGAATGGGTAGCTGAACAGGCTGATCTACCGATACACACCTCTGAAGGTAGTAATGGACGAGTCAGGAGAGGTCTGCTGCACCATGTGGGTAGCTCCCTGGCTGCAAATCAAACTTGTGCTGCAGCAGCTGTGTTCAGCTTCACATGTTGTGTCCTAACCACTTGCGCCACCAGGGAGGCCCTGATCCCATGATAGTCTACACTTCCAATGACATGGAGTAGCTCCACTTGTCATAGGCCCTTTGCATAGGAGGGATGTTTATATGCAGTGACCTTAGGCTTCTGTGCAGACACCTTGGTTGTGGGTGTGGAATATGAGGGGTGCTGGTTGGGGAGGTTGAGCCTTGAGCACCAGCACTGGCCCAGGATCCACATGCCTCCTGCACCACAGGGTGCTGTGTCTGGGCCCTGCTCAATCCCTGCCACCTGAGAGCTGTGAGATCTCCCCTTGTCCTGCAGAGGTGCCCCGACCTTTCCAGGTGTGACCCATTTCCTACCACTTCTTGTCTCTCTTTACTCATCTGGATCCTGGCTTAAGTAGAGGAGGGGCTTGTACAACCTTAAAAAAGTAGGTCTTCATGGAGATCTCTCTCCTTCAGTGTCGCGGGAAAGAAATACTTTTGATGGGTTGAGGTCACAAATCAGATCAGGGGTTCATTTCCACCATGAACTCATCTCCTCTCCTCCTCACCCTGCTTGCTCTCTGCACAAGAGCTGACTGCAAGGAATTCTGGGAGCACACCTTCGTGTCATCTGGGAGATGACACCTACCCCCTGCCCGAGAGCAGTCATTTCTGCTGTTTCTTGTGCATTAGTTGGGGGACATTATAAACATACGCACATGCCAGAGCATAACCAGTGAAGTGATATGGTGCTTAGGAATTTTTCCACATTCAGTGAGGAAGGAGAATGAGGGATAAAGAGGAAAGTTCAACAAGATGAGTCTTATTGATAATGGTTCATGTGGGATGTTAAGTGAAGTGAGTTTTTGATTATTTGTATCCTTTGTGCTTCTATAAATTTGGCCTCATATATATTATCAATTCTCTAATCCTGCCTGTGATGATGGGGATACATCCTGCTGTGAAGAATTTTGTCCCTCAGACTTGACACCCTGTGTCTTCACCATGATCTCAAGCCAAGCCCTCCCCTCCCCCACACAGAGGAAGTGTCTCCCCAGGGGACCATAGGAGAGACAGGAGTCAGGAATGTGAAAATAAGGGTAAATAAACCCACAGATTTATGGTCAACTAATCTTTGACAAAGGAGCAAAGACTATGCATTCCAGCAAAGAAAGTTTGTTCAATAAATGGTGCTGGGAAAACTGGTTCGCTACATGCAAAAGAATGAAGCTTGACCACTACCTCACACCACACACAAAAATCAACTCAAAATGGATTAAAGAACTAGACATAAGACCTGAAACCATAAAATACATAGAAGGAAATATAGGCGAAACACTACGTGATTTGCACATCAAAGACATCTTTACAGACACATCACCCAAAGCAGTGATAGTGAAGGCAAAGATAAACAGCTGGGACTACATCAAATTAAAGAGCTTCTGCACAGCAAAGGAGACAATAACAAAAACAAAGAGAAACCCCACCAACTGGGAGAACATTTTTGCACACAACACTAATGATAAAGGACTGATCACAAAAATCTGCAAAGAGCTGATGAGACTCAACAACAACAAAGAAAATAATACTGTCAAAAAATGGGCAGAAGAGCTAAAAGGAAACTTCTCTGAAGAGGAAATGCAAATGGCCAACAGGCATATGAAAAAATGTTCAACATCACTTGTAATCAGGGAAATGCAAATCAAAACTACCATGAGATACCATCTTACACCAGTGAGAATGGCACATATTAAAAAAACTAGCAACAACAAAGGTTGGCGAGGGTGTGGAGAAAAAGGAACACTTCTGCACTGTTGGTGGGAGTGCAAACTGGTCCAACCACTATGGAGAGCTGTGTGGAGATTTCTGGACCTACTAAACATAGAACTTCCATATGATCCAGCAATTCCACTCCTAGGTATTTACCCAAAGGACACAGAAACATCAATCCCAAAGAGCACCTGGACCACTGTTTATAGCAGCACTATTTACAATAGCTAAGCTTTGGAAACAACCCAAATGCCCAAAAATAGATGACTGGATCAAGAAGATGTGGTACATATACACCATGGAATATTACTCAGCATTCAAAAAAGATAAACACATGCAATTTGCAGCAACATGGATGGCGCCGGAAGGGATCATGCTCAGCGAAATAAGCCAGAAAGAAAAAGATAAATACCGTATGGTCTCACTCATAGCAGGAATCCAGAAAACTTAAATAAGGGATCAGGAAAATGAGTAACTATAAAAAGGGAAAATCAAAATCAACAAAAAACTAGGAACCAGAGACACTCTATGGGGGTGGGGGGCGGGAGGGGAGGGAGGGAGGGATTGGGGTCGAAATAAGGGGGTTGCAATTGTGCAATTGTATGGGGAATATAAAAATAAAATTTATTATTATAAAAAAAAAAGAAATAGGCTGGGAAGATGGGTAATATTTCTTGACTTGACACCTTCATCAACGATTCTGTTTTCAATTTCCTGAAGGCTCCCATGAGCACCTTCTCCCTGTGCTCATATCTTCACAGATGACATCTAACACACCACGTGTGGGAAGGCCGCTCGGGCATGAATTACCCCCTGATCCTCTACATCCTCATGTGCACCCGAACCCCAGCATTAAGACTAGCACAGAGATGTAATGCCATCAGCTTTCCTTTCTTTCTAAATAGTACTCCTCCTCCTCGTTTATTTCTACAGTGACCTGAAGCACGTCTGTGTCACACTCCAGCGAAGGCTACTCAAGGGGGCACGACGTTGGGTCCAGGCCCCAGGGCCAGCTGGTTTCATCTGCTCCTAGTGGGAAGTCCAGCCAGGAAAGGAAGCAGGCAGATGCAGGTGTCTGAGCCTTCACACAGGGGGAAGCTGCTAAAAGTCCAGCCGAACATGGCCATGGCCTGGGAGATAAGGAGGCTATGCCCATAGCCCTGCCACCCACACCGCTGGCCCAACACCTACCACCCAGAGACACCCACCTCCAAGTCCACTCCCCATCCCATATCACACCTTCTTGAAGTCTCCACCGATTGTGCTTCATTTTTTTAGCAAGAGGCTAAAGCACAAGTTCAATCCTGGCCGGCAAGGGAGAAACCCACATGGACCAAAAGACCTCTCCTGTCTCACCTGCTCCCCTCAGCAGTGTGTTTCAGTCAATTTGCCTATTATGTTCTCCACTCTGTCTCTGGTGAATCCTCTTACCACACCCCCACCCCCACATCTCTGGCCTCTACACCAGCTCTTGTATATATAAATAATTAATCTTATAAAAAATATATAAAGAATATATATAAAGAATATACAAAAACAACAACAAAAAACAAAAATCCGATTTTAAATGGGAGAGGATATGAACACACAATTCAAGAAAGAAGACATGCAGATGGCCAACAGGCACATGAAAAAATGTTCACCCTCCCTTATTGTTAGGGAAAGGCATATCAAAATCACAATGAGATATCATCATACATCTGGTAGAATTGCAAGTATTATAAAATCTAAAAATAAGCATGATGGGGATGTAAAGAAAAGGGAAAATTCATCCACTATTAGTAGGGATGTGAATTGGAACAGCCTCTGTGGAAACTGTATGGAGGTTTCACCAAAAAATATATTTCTATGGAATAGAAATACCATAAGATACAGCTATTCCACCTTTGGATATTTAATTTTAAAAAGCCTAACTGTAAAAGATATAGGAATCCTTACATTCACTGCAGCATTATCTATAATAGTCACTATGTCTAAACAACCTTATTTCTCATCTGAAGATGAATGCATAAAAAATGTGATATGTTATATATACTTGATATATATGTGTATAATGAAATATTACTCAGCTACAAAAAAAAGATGAAATTTTGCCAGTGTGACCACTGGCAATGGACCTTGAGAGTATTATGGCAACTAAAACAAGTCAGAGAAAATAAGACAAACACTGAATGATTTCAATCATATATGGTACATTAGGAAACAAACAGAGCAAAACAAAACTCTCCAATACAGGGAACAGACTGGTGATTCCCAAAAGGGAAGGGACTGAGGGTGTGGGTAGAAGGGAAAGGGACAGATGGAAACTAACACTTCGGTGATGGTCATGACATGGTGACCATGTAGGTTGAGTTATTTATTTTTTAATTAGTTAATTTATTTATACAAGCGCTGGGTTCATTCAGAAGTGTGGGAGGGTAAGAGAATCAACCAGAGCCAGAGTGGGGAACAGAACAGGCAGACTGACAAGATACACTGCTAAGGGGAGCAGCGGGTGCGACAAGAGAGGTCTGCGTGTCCCTCGCCACAGGTCTGGATCGAACTGGCGCTGGGAGCATGAGGGCAGCGCTCAACCACTTCGCCACCAAGCAGGCCCACATGTAGGTTGCGTTATAATGATGTACACCTGGCACTTAAACAGCGTGGTAAACCAGATACCTCAGTTTAATTATTGGAGGGAAATACTCTCCATCCTCTCACTCCATGCACAGCTGTCAGAGATTGAAGCTACCAAGAGGGGATGACCTCTGATGAAGGACAGAGAAACAGTCAGATGACCAGTCTTTCCTGGCACCAGGTGCTCCTGCAGCGCACAGGGTCCCAAGGCTCCCTCAGGTGGTGGGCGCAAGCACTGCCCAAAGCAGGAAGGCAGGACAGAACCTCTGGATCTTTAAAGCAACAGAATCCTGGGCTACAGGGGAGCAAAGGACAGAATCTGCAGGACACTGGGCTTTCGCTCAACCTAGAAGCTTCCCTGGTCTCCTGATGTTCTCTCTGCTCCTGTGACTTTCCAGGAAAGAGATTTAGGATTGAGATCCGCAGAGACTCGGAGTCATGATTTGGTGAACGATGTCAGCCCATCACTCAGTGTCCCGGTCAGTGTGTCTGAGGTCCCAACATCTGCTTCTTTCAATCTCCCCAGGAGACAGCAGGGGGACCCCGGGGCAGGAGGAGAGAGTAAGCTGATTTTCTTGAAGCATCTTTTCCCCCATTGGGTCCAGGAGACATGAAAAGGCCGAGGACACCACACATGAGCCCAGAAGCCGAGGCAGCCACATCTCGGGAGTGTCCCCACCATGGCCTGGACGGTGCTTCTGCTCGGGCTCCTCAGTTACAGCTCTGGTCAGGGGAAGGGACTCTCTCTTGGGCTGGGGGCACATAAAGCATGATGACCCTGGTCTCATAACAACACCTGCCTCTCTCCTGTCATTTCAGGTGCTGATTCTCAGACTGTGACCCAGGAGCGATCACTGTCAGTGTCCCTAGGAGAGACGGTCACACTCACCTGTGGCCTTAGCTCTGGGTCAGTCTCTACTGGTAACTGCCCCATCTGGTTCCAGCAGAGCCCAGTACGGGCTCCACATAAGCTGATCAAAAAACAAATAACCCCCCACTCTGGAATCCCAAATCGCTTCTCAGGCTCCATGTCTGGAAACAAAGCCGCCCCCACCATCACTGGGGCTCAGACTGAGGATGAGGCCGAGTATCACTGTGTACTGTACATGGGTAATGGCATTTACACTGTGATGTGAACCCATGGGGAAATGTAGCCAAAACCTCCTCAGATGGCCAGAAGGGCTCAGCCTCAGAAGTGGAAAGAGAAAGGCTGGGGGTAAATCCCACAGGGGGAGGGAGGCTCTGTGACCTTGTATGTGCTGGTTCATCCCCAGGTGCTTCCTCCTGGTCCCCAGGCTGTGTCCATCTACAGTGTGACTCCTCTGAGACTGTCCCTCCTCCCTCTCTCTCTGCCTGTGAGAAAAGGGGAGAGAGCCTCGCATCAACTGTGTGACCACATTGAGACTCAGAGACCCCAGCACGCCAGGAAGACTCTTATTCAAAGAGCACTAACACCTACACCCTCATCCATGACTTAAACATGCAGAGAAAGGAGCATTTCCTCTTGGAGTGAAATGGGAGCATTACTGGGAGCTTCTGGAAGCACAATCCCCCCTCTCAAGCCACTGAGCAGAAGCCTGTGCTGTGAGGCAGGATCGCCTTTAACCAGCATCCGGGAGACTTGTGTGAACAAGAAAGATTGTTTGGTACCTCTACCTCTATAGTTATCAAGGCAATGTTTAAAATCATATGAGAGTAACTTTCCAGGACACAGTCACTCTGAAATTACCCTTTAAAACTTAGAGATAAACAGCTGGGACTACATCAAATTAAAGAGCTTCTGCACAGCAAAAGAGACAATAACAAAAACAAAGAGAAACCCCACCAACTGGGAGAACATTTTTGCACACAACACTAATGATAAAGGACTGATCACAAAAATCTGCAAAGAGCTGATGAGACTCAACAACAACAAAGAAAATAATCCAGTCAAAAAATGGGCAGAAGAGCTAAAAAGAATCTTCTCTGAAGAGGAAATGCAAATGGCCAACAGGCATATGAAAAAATGTTCAACATCACTTGTCATCAGGGAAATGCAAATCAAAACTACCATGAGATACCATCTTACACCAGTGAGAATGGCACATATTAAAAAAACTAGCAACAACAAATGTTGGCGAGGGTGTGGAGAAAAAGGAACTCTCCTGCACTGTTGGTGGGAGTGCAAACTGGTCCAACCACTGTGGAGAGCTGTGTGGAGATTTCTGGACCTACTAAACATAGAGCTTCCATATGATCCAGCAATTCCACTCCTAGGTATTTACCCAAAGGACACAGAAACATCAATTCCAAAGAGCACCTGCACCCCTATGTTTATAGCAGCACTGTTTACAATAGCTAAGCTTTGGAAACAGCCCAAATGCCCAAAAATAGATGACTGGATCAAGAAGATGTGGTACATATATACCATGGAATATTACTCAGCATTCAAAAAAGATAAACACATGCAATTTGCAGCAACATGGATGGCGCTGGAAGGGATCATGCTCAGCGAAATAAGCCTAAAAGAAAAAGAAAAATACCGGATGGTCTCACTCATAGCAGGAATCTAGAAAACTTAAATAAGGGACCAGGAAAAGGAGTAACTATAAGAAAGTGAAAATCAAAATCAACAAAAAACTATGAACCAGAGACACTTTTAGGGGGGCGGGGGCGGGAGGGGAGGGATTGGGGTCAGAATGGGGGCGCTGCAATTGTATGGGGAATATAAAAATAAAATTTATTATTTAAAAAAAATAAATAAATAAAACTTTCAACACCCTCAGAAATAAATTGAAAACCTGAAGCCATCATGAAATTGTGGTGATGTCAAACTATATTCAGGAATTGAGAATTTTCACACATGTTGAGAATTTTCACACATGTGGTCTCTAAGGATCTAAGAGTTTAGAAAATCAAAATTTGATGAAGATAAAATATACAGACAACAAATTGAGAGCATTCAGATGCTGATATAAGTATAAGATATTTTTATTCAATAATCATAATACATTTGATGACCAAGTACAAAAACACTTGATACAAAAAAAAAAAAGAAAATCATAGAACTTAAAAAGAGTTCTTAAATATCAACAAAATGAAAAAATAAAATTGAAATAACAATTGAGCAAGATGAAAGCTCTCTTCAGGCACTCAAGAATAGGTAACAATTATTCATTTAAAATAAAAAAGGGCTCAAGTTTCTTCTGCATATGTCCCCACATCACTAATAGTCTCCTGTGTGTGCCAGCAGGGGCTGCTGTGGGACTTCTCATGAGGGCAAGGCTGTAGTGAAAGTCAAGGCATTCTGTGTGACAGATCCCTGACTGTGCTCATGGCCCCAGTGACGGTGACAGCAGGTGCTTCCTCCCAAGGGTCACACTCAGACACCCAAACACTCCAGGCCTCCTCCTGAGAGTGAAGCTCCAAACTGGGATGCAGACGCAGAACTGAATGGTGGTGAGACTCATATTTGCGTAGTGCACCACACACACACCCTTACCCAGGGAGCTGAGAGAGAGAAAGGGACATCGCAGACACCAGCACCTGCTGTCAGTTCAGGGGAAATTTGGAAAGTCTTCACCATTCACTGGGTGCCTGTCCTCCACCTCCCCGTCCTTGCTCACTGCCCAGGTTCATGAGGTTTCACAGCCCTGCCTTTCAGGGAATCACTTGTCTTTTCTCTTCTTTCTGGTGTGTTGATTTCCTTTTCAGGGTCCAGGTGTCAGGATGTGGTGACCCAGGAGCCCTCACTAACTACGTCGCCAAGAGGGACATCACTTTCCTCTCTGGTTCTAGCACTGGAGAGGTCACCAATGGTCTCCAGGCATACTGCTTCCAGGAGAAGCGTGCTCAGGCCCTCAGGATAGTGATGGGTGGGAGAGAGAATAAACACCCCTGATGGGGCCCAGTTCTCAGGTCCTTCCTTGGGCCAAAGTCGCCCTCACTTTGTCAGGGGCCCAGCTCAAGGTGAGGCCAAATACTGCAGCTCTCTGCCCGACAGTGAGTACAACATAGCGAGAGGCCAGGATGGGGAGCCGGGACACAAACCTGTGCTTGATGAGACCGGGTACAAATATGATCTCTTGACATCAGGATGACACACCAGACTTCTGAGCTCTCAGGCAGCCAAATGCTCACAATCCTTAGAGAGAAATGTGCAGGAATAGATCTGAATTGATTTCCATTGCTGTTGAGGCCTAATGTGGAGGAATATTGTGAATCACTTAGGAGAATCTTGTCCAGAAAATTCAATTCCCATTCCATATTCCAGGAAGAAGAGTTCCTTCTGGGTCAGATCTAAGGACTGAAGTCAAAAGCATATTCTGCAGACGAATCATCTCAGTGATTTCCTTTGTCATCTTGGTTTTAATAAAATCAGCAAAACGAAACAAAAAGTCTTCCTTTTCTGTATTACTTAATTTTATTTAATAAGAAAGCATTGTAATGCATTCCAGCTGTGTTGCATTTTAAAGTACAATGTCTTGGGAAGGTTCTTCTTCCCAAATGTTCTGTTAAATTGTTTACCCTAAGAAGATATGCTGAGGTGGAGGAACAAAAATTTTAAAAGATTATATAATTTTTTAAAAAGATTTATTTATTCATTTATTTGTTTGTTTGTTCATTTTTATTTATTTATTTATTTATTTATTTATTTATACAAGCACTGGATACAGTCAGAGGCACTGGAGGTGAGAGAATTCACCAGAGCAAGAGGGGAGAGCAGAGCAGACAGACTGACGAGGTACACGGCTGAGGGGAGCAGCGGGTGGCAGGAGAGGTCTTCCCACCATGTGGGACCTTCGCCTGGCACCTGGGGATCTAACGGTGCTGCAGAGATTGCAGGCAGCTTCGCGACTCAGCACTCAAATACTGCGCCAACCGGGAGGCCTAATATTATTTTCACTTTTATTTTATAGATAAAGTCTTATGGGAGTAGGGTGGCCTCCTAATCTAATATGACCTCCAAAGACATCCCTTGGAGGCAGAAATTATAAGTACTCATCTGAAGGTAAAGAAAATCCAAAGATTTCATATAAATCACCAGTAACTCTGAAGAGGCAAGAAAGATGCCACTCCACATTTCAGAGGTAACAAGACCCTGGGAAACAGAGTTTGGAATTTCTAGACTCCAGAATTATCAGACAATAAATTCATACTTTCTAGATTACCCAGTGTGGTGCACTGATTGCTAAAGCATCACTAGGAGGCCAACACACCAAGCCCAGACCCATGTGGACCTCAGGGGCTGTGAACACCATGGCCTGGACGCCTCGCCTCCTAGTGCTTCTCTCTTTTTGCACAGGTAACGCAAATTTGGGGACAGAAGATGCATGGGGCCCTGATAAATCCTCTTGTGCCCAGCATCGCCATCTCCTGTTCTCTCTCCCTTCCAGTGTCCTGGGCCCAGTCTGTGCTGACTCAGCCACCATCAGTCTCTGGGAACCTGGGCCAGACGGTCACCATCTCCTGCACGGGAAGCAGCTCCAACATCGGGAGTAATTATGTGCACTGGCACCAACGGCTCCCAGGAACAGCCCCCAAACTCCTGATATATGGTAATGACAAACAGCCCTCAGGGGTCTCTGATCGATTCTCTGGCTCCGAGTCTGGCAGCTCAGCCACCCTGACCATCACGGGGCTCCAGCCTGAACGAGGGTTGATTATTACTGCGCTAGTGGGATGATAGTCTAGATGGTCCCAAGGAGCTCCAGGCCTGTGGGGAAGTGAGACACAAACCCCTTTCTCTTCTGCCAAAAGCAGGCACCCCTGGCAGCTGCTGCTGAGGCTCAGCCTGGGGTTCTGCTTCTTCTCTTCTGCTGTCCTGGCCCAGACTCTTCCAGGGCTCCCCCAGGGGACAGGACCTTCCCTCCCTCTGTCCTCAATCACTTGTAGCAACACATCCCTAGGTGAAGCTGTCACATGGTATGACCAGGTCGAGTCGGGATTGCCTCAGCTGCCTGGTTTTAGGGCCAGCCTGAGCAAGCAGCCTGTGGGCCAGCCGTGGAGCTCCAATAGCAGTGACACTTGCCTTGACCCACAGCACAAGCCTTGGTGGCACTGCGAGTCCCCAAACCTGCACACCTGCCCTTGGTTTTGGACTGTGCTGCAGCTGCCCTGGATACTCAAGGGAGGTCTTGTTCTGTTGAAGCAAGGTGGACACAGTGAGCATCTGGGCTCTCTGCGTGACTCCATCCCACCTGACTGAAGGACCATCTCCTGGCCAAGACCACCCAACCTCAGCCTAGGTCTCCTTTGAATTGTGGCTGGTTGTCACATTCCAATGTCACCCAGTAATGTAAACAGACAAACCAAGTTCAAGCTCAATGAGCAACAATCAAACAGCTGGAATTGTAAATGGACCTTCCAGGCTTGAATGGCTCAGACTCTATAGGTGGGTGCAAGCCATGGGAACAGCCAGATTGGGCCCATTCATAAGATGGCTTCAGATCAGATGTCTCAGGCATCCTGGAAAGACCTTCACAGACAGGTTCATCAGGAAGATTGGTTGGGACACAGACCATCACAGACCTTCCCAGAGGCCTTCCCAGATCTTTGTATCTGATCTCCACTTTGATCTGCAGCCTGAGGGTGGCACGTGCCTCCAGCCCTGCCTTTCATATTACCTGCAGAGACCACCACCGGCCTGTGCTTGATGTCTCTAATACAACTGCTGTTGGCACAAGGCAACTGTAAGAGCTGTAGCCATTCTCTGGTGCCAGTGCTTGTGGACCAGAGGTGGCCATCATTATGGCCAGTGACCACCACTCTAACCTGCACCCAGCCACCTCTGAGAGCCTGCACCACTTCTCATCCTCCACTGCCTCCTGGTGCTCTTACACCCAGTGCTGTGTAGTCAGCATGTGGTGCTGCCCAGTGACTTTCAGACTGGAACCGTTGGCTGCTGTGGTGTCACCTCAGCAGTCCCACCTGTGATCGCCTCCTGCTGCCATCATGCCTCCTGCTGCTGTGATTGGCCCCTGGTCCACCACATACCAGCTCCTGGGTCTCATCCAGGGGACATGGCCATCTTGTATGTTGGCCTTTGTTTTGGATGACTGGACACTGCAGACACGATCTGATGCAAGACAGCAGGTCATTTGAAGTCTTAGTGTATGATGATCCTGAGTTATTTCTTACAATTTTGTGCTTAGGGGTGAGAAGTCACCAGCAGGAACCTGTGCCCAGACTGGGCACTGTTTTCAAGGGTCTCCATGGAAATAGGAAGTCCTTGTCCTCATCAGGTTTGGACTGATTACTATCAGACTGGCATATATATATATCATTCTTCCCTTTAAATTAAAACCCAGGAAACCTTTCTTTGCTCCCGAGTGTATCTGGAACCTCATCCTCCAGGCTGTGCTAGAAGGATCAGCCAGCCCTGCTGTACCTGATGTTCTTATTTATCTTATAATAACTGCCATGGATTGCTTTTTGTTTCCATCTTGAATTTTTAAAAGATTTATTTATGCATACAAGAACTGAGTACAGGCCTGAGGTGCAGGGTGTGAGAGGATACACCAGAGACAGAGTGGGGATCAGAACAAGTAGATCCAATGCTGAAGGGAGCAGCAGGAGAGACAGGAGAGGTCTGCTGGTCCATGTGGGTAGCTCCATGTGGGACTGGCAGGAGACCAACTCCTGTTGCAGAGGCTAGGGAGCGCTTCCCAGTGATCTGTTTAAACCTTGCACCACCAGGGAGGCACCCCCATCTTGATTTTTAATGAAAAGGATATCTAAGTAAAATTATGCTATTGTGAAAATAAGTCCAAAAATTACTGTCCATGTAAAAACCTGCAAGTACTTTTATAACAGTTTTCAATCACAAAAGCTAAAAACAAACAAAAATCTGCACAGAAATATGATGTACACCTTTAATAAAATAATCAAAACTGGAAACAGCTTAGATATCCTTTAAAAATTGGCATTTTTACTCCATGGAATATTGATCAGGGTTAATATATATGAATAATACAGCCACAAGATGATATAATATATATGTATGTGTCTGTATCTTTATATTATGAAGAAGACCATGGCAGAAAATCCCCAAACTTCATGATGTATCTTATTTTAGAAGAAGCAATAATTGGAGAGTGTAAAATTATCTGTAGTTTCAGGAATATAAAAGAAACAGAAGGAAAATTACATATGTGAATGCTGAATATTAGTCTTAGAGCCATGGAGTTATTCTATGATTCTGTAATGATGCATAAGAGACACTAAGAAAATGTCAAATTCACTAAAATCTCACAGCACTGCGCAGAAGCTCCATGCTGTGTAGAAACATCACTGAGGGGTGGTGTCCCCATGACAGGAGGCAGATGGGGGGAACCATCCACCTGCTCTGCAGAAGCAGAAGCCCGCCTTCCTCTTGAAGTTGGGGGAGAAGCTGCTCCCATAAGTCACTCTGAGAATGAGGAGAGGCCATAGGGGTGAAGGCCAAAGACACTGCCCCTGAGCCCTGGGCTCTGTCATGAATGGGATCCCCCTGATGAGGCCCAGGGTGCTCATGGACCCCGAGGTTCTTGATTTCTACATGGGAAGGAATTCCTGCGGAAGTCAGTGTGGGCGAGCAGGGAATGAAGCTTTATTGTGGGGAAAGTGCTCGCTTGAGAGTGAAGGGGGCACATTCAGGGACTAGCCCCTGGGTCTTAAGGCTGCTGATGGAAACACGTGTTTAGTTAGAGGGGCAGGAGCTCACAGATGGGATCCTGAATGGGTTTGACAACTTTTGCTTAAGGCAAGGGCAGGAATTTACAGGGAGGGGTAATAAGATTTGACCCATTTGTTTGCCCAAAACCGACAGCCTCTCCAGGCCTGTTAGATAAGACAGGAGAGTTACACAAGCAGTGGCTCCCCTGTGGGACATAAACTAATAGGCTTAGAATCAATCTAGTGAGTCACTTTGTTCTGAAATGTGCATGACTGTGTTTCAGAAATACAAAAAGAGGGAGTAGGGGTCTGCAGCCATTGTGCCCAAGTCCTGGTCTACCTCACCACGGGCCCTGTTCAGGGATTGGGGGTTGGGGAAGGGAATTGCCAGGACTTGGATGAACAATCCAGAATGGGACAGGGTGGACAATGGTGGGAGCAGGTTTCTCACTTTGGGAGTGGAAATGCACGTGTGTAACCAAGGGGAGGAGCAGAGTGACCACGTGGTGATGGACGAGGGTGGGAGACGTCACAGGGAGCTCGTGCTGGTATCAGGGAGACAAAAATGGGCACATGGTCTCCTGGGTTAGCTCACTCATCTCTGTACATGTGTTTCCTACTCTCTCAGTGGAGAAGGACTTTCAATAATGACACCCCAACAGCAAGGAGTGTGCTTTTTGGCAGAAAATTGATTTCCCATACCTTCTCTAATAAACAAGAGAAGGCTTTGTATGAAGAAATTTTCAATTCCAGGTTGAGAATCATTTAATATGAGCATGGAACACCTTGCTTTAACAGAAAGTAGATTTTTCAAACATTTATCTCAGCACATAGAGTCAGCTCACACTCATATGCACAGGACAGGGGTGTCACAGAGCACCTGAGCCACCCTTAAGGACCCCCATTGGGTGAAGCAGAAACAACTGGAGCAACCAAATAAACAGACTAGAATGGGGCTGTATTTCTGTGAACATTCAAGGACAGAAAAATTACAAAGGACACAGACTCAAAAGAACGAGAAATAATTATCCCATCGTTCCAGATGAGATGGTGCAACACACAGAATATACAAAGGAATCTACAAATATGATGTGAATTCCAATAGTCAGAAGTAATTTAAGATTATATGATAGAGGAGCATTAGGAAGATCAGTTAGGTGTGTGTATACTACCAAAGAATAAGTGAGAACTCTTGGGGTTTATAGGCTTGAAAGAGAGATCCTGCTCCTTGCCAGCTTACAAGGAGAGAGATTAAAACAGAAAAGGGAAGCTGAGGAGTTACCATGGGAATCAGGTAACCTCTAGCACAGAAGGGTAGCAAATGGTGGTTACTGAAACAGGGTCAGGAAGCACACCTGTGGCCATTAAATGCTGATGTAAATTCTAAAGCAAAGCAAAGTCTGGCCTGACTTTAGATAAAAGCCAGTGAAGGCAGGAGCCCTGAATATTAGAAAACCAGCAAGGTCAGAGTGTAAGAGGTCCCTCCAACACCCATCTTCTTAGAGGGGAACAGTTGCCTTGTGCCCCTCGCTCCCTTACATGGTATTTGCCGGGGACCAGCCTCCAGCTTAATGCCGTGTCAGGGGTTCCTGAAAGGATGAGATGGCCTAGGTGACACGTTAAGGGGCTGAGGGGAAGGAGATGAGGTAGTGAGAATACACTGACACTGGATGAGGTGCAAGTATTTTCTGCTGAGGGGCTCAGCAGGTTTTTTATTTATGCATTTTTAGCAAGCTGTGAGATTACATTATCATGTGCATAGAAACAGCAGAAACAATCAGTGCATCCCTTTTCCCATAGACTTTTGGCCACTAAGTGCTCTCAGCAAGAAGGCAAACTTTAAAGTTAATAAAAAACTAAGCCTTTCACTAAAACTCATTGTTTCAGCTAAACAATAACCTAAGACAGTTGATAGCCGCCAGTACCTCCCTATCAGCTAAAGCCTAAGCAAGAAGACTTTTCTTATTCACATGGCCTTCAGCCGGAGACCAGCTCTACTCAGCTATCAGAACTTTTTCTACGTAGAAACTCCTTAACTCAAATAGCTTCATTTAAAAACTTTCCCAAGAAACTTCAAGAGAAGGCAAAAGAAGGACTTACTATAATTATTGTGTTGTAATGCTTGTCAGGCATGTTCAATAAATTGTCTCCCATTGTCAAGTGGGCCAAATTGTTTAATAACTAATTTCTAAACAGATAATTTTCTGTGCCATTCACTTACAGTATGCTGATACGTATAATTTATTGCCTAATATACTTTCTGATAATTTTTCTCTCTTCGTGACCAAGAACAAAAAGCAAAGGGATGTTAGATCTTCAGCCCCCTGGTGTGAGGCCCTTTTTCTTAGCTGCTTGCTAGTGTCTTATCTGCCTGGGGCAACAAGGCCCCCTGAAGCAGGTATTCAATACAGCTGCCTTTTCTATCCTCCACCCTGTCTCTGTGAGTTTTTCACCCACACAACAAAAACTGAATTACAATAATAGTCAAAACCTGTCTAACTGAAATATTCAGGAGCATAATTATGAGGGGATGTTCAGCTCGTGTGTGGTAGAAACTGGACAGTGGAGGTAAAAGATATCAAGATGACAGACATCAGTGGAGACCTGTCCTGCTCATGGAGAGTAGACTCGGTGTAGTAAAGATGCCAGTTCTTGCCAAATCATAAGGTTTGATGATTTCTATCTGAACATAACAGACTGATTTGGATAAAGGGACAAACAAATAGGTCAGTGTAACAGAACAGAGAATGCAGAAAAAGACTCAACTACTTGTTGACAAAGTTCCAAAATCCTTCCCAGGAAGGACAGTCTCCTGCACAAAAGGTGACAACCATTGGGGATTATCCAACCACCAATGGATATCAACTACATCTCACACCTTATGAAATGTTCACTGGAGTATATTAAAGAACTAACTAAAACATGACATTTTTGAAGAAAATAGGTGAAAATACTTGTTAAAATTTCTTGGTAAATACTTATAGACAAGACACCACCAGAAGTCTTTAAAAAATATAAATTAGACATCATCAAAAATAAATGTGTTGGGGCCTCCCTGGTGGTGCAAGGGGTTAAGTACCACACTATGAAGCTATCTGCAGCCCTGCAGCACAAGTTAGATCCCCCGCCAGTCAGGGAGCAACCCACTTGGCGAAGCAGAACTCTCCTGTCTTGCCCACTGTTCCCTCAGCAATGTATTTCAGTCAATCTGCCTGTTCTGGTCCCCACTCTGTCTCTGATGAATCCTCTCACCCCCCACATCTCTGGCCTGTTCCCCAGCTCTTGTACGCATTAATAAATAAATTTTAAAAAATGTGCTGTTCTTCCTTCACTTTGTGAAATAGTAAGACAATTAAATCACTCAAAAATAGATTATTAAGATGCAATTTGACTTACAGAAGCATAATTGGAATCCATTCCTTTCATACACATGAGTGTGGAATAGTGAAAATGCTCCAGGTGCTAAATTGGAGAGTGATGGGGAAATGTGATTTTGCAGGATCTGCTCTGGGCAAACCAGATTTAAGCAGTTATGTACGTACATGCTGCGTCTTCCTACACCAGGACTCCACTGGGAGTGGAGACGCCTCAGTGACTGTCAGCACGAAGGGTCTAGGAGTCAAACCTTGCATGTGTGACTAGACACAGGGCCTGGTGATCTGCAGACAGCAGCTGGGCTCCCAGTGTTGTTACTCCTGGTGAATATGCCCTGTGACCAGCAGGGGGCACGGTGGGGCTGTCCTCTGGGCCCTCAACAGCTGCTCAGTGAGCATATTTTTACTTTGGTGCTTGGGCCTGGGGGCTGGGCTCTGGGGTCCCAGATGAAGAGTCAGCAGCTCTGATCACTCCACCTGTCACATTCTCTGAGCAGAAACTTCAGGGAGGGGTCAGCAGGTGCTTCCTCCCAGGCCTCTCCCAGAGAGGGAAGCATAGCCTACTCCTCTACAGTGCTGGGTGAGAGCTGAGCTCCAGCCACAGTGCTCAGGGAGGGGCTGGGCAGCCCCTGGTGAGAACCCATTTGCATGCACAGCCCCTCCTGTGGCAGAGGCTGGAGAAGAAAAGGGAGCCTGCACCTGGCCTGGGCAACTATAGGGCTCAGCAGGGTTGTGAGAACCATGGCCTGGTGCCCTCTGCTCCTCATGCTCATCTCTCATTGCACAGGTAATTGGCTATGGGGAGCAGGTAGGTGGAGCTGTCTTTGTCTTGAGACCCCAGCAAAATCATCTCCGTGTCTCTCCTTCTTCCAGGATCCTGGGCCCAGTCTGTGCTGACCCAGCCACAGTCAGTCTCAGGGAACCTGGGCCAGAGGGTCACCATCTCCTGCACTGGAAGCAGCAACAACATTGGGAGTAATTATGTGAACTGGTACCAACAGCTCTCAGGAACAGCCCCCAAACTCCTGATACATGGTAGCAGCAATCGACCCTCCGGGGTCCCTGATCGATCCTCTGGCTCCAAGTCTGGCAGCTCAGCCACCCTGACCATCACTGGGCTCCAGCCTGAGGACGAGGCTGATTATCACTGTACAAGTTGGGACAGCAGCCTGAGTGGTCCCACAGTGCTCCAGGCCTGTGGGGAAGTGAGGCACAAACCCATTTCTCTTCAGCCAAGAGCAGGCACCCTGGGGAGCTGCTACTGAGGCTCAGCCTGGGGCTCTGCTTCTTCTCTGCTGCTGTCCTGGCCCAGGCTCCTCCAGGGCAGCCCCTGGGGGAGGCCCCTCTCTCCCTCTGTCCTCAGAGTCACTCCCAGCAGCACATCCCTAAGTTGAAGTGTCTCCATAGAAACATAGTGTCTTGATCTCTTCAGGTTAGGGCTGGTTACATTCAGAATGGTTTATATTCATTTTTTCCCA
The DNA here is from genome assembly GCF_014898055.3 of Talpa occidentalis. NCBI lineage: Eukaryota > Metazoa > Chordata > Mammalia > Eulipotyphla > Talpidae > Talpa > Talpa occidentalis. The sequence continues at coordinate 26,534,167 of NW_023601433.1, forward strand.
TTCCAAAATATTAAGAATTCATTTTCCTGCCCTTCAATACATCACGGAATATCACACCCTCTGTTGTATGCTTAATAGGATAAGTCAACCCTGCTGTAGCTGCCATCTTATTTATCTAACTTGAACCGGTGCTGAGTACTTTTTCTTAGTCAATGATTTTTCATGAAAAGGAATCAGTTTAACGTTATGCAATCATAAAAATGAATCTAAGTAATTTGTCCACAGAAAAACATCCAGATGACTGTTTATATCAACATTTCCATCATTTTTTAAGGATTTATTTTGTTTATTTTATACAAGAACTGGGGTACAGGCCAGATGTGCGAGAGGGCAAGATGATTCACCAGAGACAGAGTGGAAAAACAGAACAGGCAGACTGACATAATACACTGCTGAGGAGAGCAGCGGGCGCCACAGGAGAGGTCTGCCTTACCACGTGGGGCTGGCTGGGATCAAACTGCTGCAGAGGATTCACAGCTCGGCACTCAACAGCCTGCGCCCACAGGGGAGGCCTGCAACTTTTCCATCATTATCAACAACTGAAAACAAATAAAAATCTTGGCATGATGCTTATTAGATCTTTGCATCTAATCACGAAAAATGGAGTCAACTTTGACAGCCTTCGCAAGGTAGCATTTGTGTACCAGGGGATGTTTTTCAGAACTAAGAAGAATGAACTATACAGTTACCTAATGAGACATGTGGTGATAAATTAAGTTGTAAGGAAAAGAAAAGTGACTGAAAAGCTCATCTGTGGCCACTTCCAGAGTGAGCTCACCCCAGTCTGTTCCACCTGCTCATCTCTATTAATTGTGTGTTTACACCCTCATGTCATTTATAGCAAATACTTGGTTTCAAATATCAAATATCAATTCTTTTTTTTTTTTAACACACTATAACTTTTTTTTTTTTTTAAGATTTATTTATTTATTTATTTATACAAGCACTGGGTACAGTCAGAAGCGCGGGAGGGTGAGAGAATTCACCAGAGCCAGAGCGGGGAGCAGAGCAGGCAGAAGGACCGAAGTACACTGCTGAGGGGAGCAGCGGGAGGCAGGAGAGGTCTGCGAGCCATGCGGGACCCTCCTCTGGTGGCCGGGGAGCAGCCGGGGATCGAACCAGCGCCATAGAGGCTGCGAGCAGCTTCGCAACCCAGCACTCAACTGCTGCGCCACCGGGGAGGCCCTCAACTTTTTTTTTTAAAGATTTGTTTATTTATTTATACAAGCACTGGGTATAGTCAGAAGCGCGGGAGGGTGAGAGAATTCACTAGAGCCAGAGCAGAGAGCAGAACAGGCAGACTGAGGAAGTACACTGATGAGGGGATCAGTAGGCATGCCAGGAGAGGTCTGCGTGCCATGTGGGACCCTCAACTGCGGCCGGGGATTGAACCGGCGCTGCAGAGTCTGTGAGCAGCTTCACAGCCCAGCGCTCAGCTGCTGCGCCACCAGGGGAGGCCCTCAAATATCAATTCTTATCACCAATCAGTGTCTCTGTGGAAACAAGTGAGAGCAGGAAGGTAACCAGGACCCCTGTCTGTCTGAGAGTGACAGTGCAGAGTAGGAGCCAAAAGGCTGAGGAGGGGGGAGTCTGCACGTGCCTGTTTTTATTTTATTTTTATATATATGTAGGTATGTATATTAGTGTGTGTGTGTGTGTATATATATATATATTTACATAGTTGTTCGTTTTTGTATAATGTTTCATATTTCCCCTCAGGTGTAATCCCCATAAAATTCCCACCACCAAGTCACCCCTGAACATCCCCATAGTCTCTTGTGCTCCTCCCTCCTCTTTTTTGACCCCTCTCTCTCCCCTTCCCCCACCTTATGTCTCATTTCTAGTTTGCCTGCAAGTTTTGTCTTTTTTTTTCCCTGATCCCTTGTTCGATTTCCCTGGATTCCTCCTGTAAGTGAAGCCATCCGAAATTTTCCTTCTTCCTTCTGACTGATTTCACTGAGCATTATCCCTTCCAGCTCCATCCATGTTGCAGCAATGGCATGAATTTTGGTCCTTTTTATTTGAAATTCCCCCCACCCCCAGCCACTTCCACTCCCCTGATTCTCCCAGGACAAAGCCTTTTGTCTGTTCTTGAGCAGCAGCCAGGAAAGTGGGAACAACAGGCAAGAGGAGAAACAGCCCAAGCAACATCCTCCGACCTCCCCGGCAACTGTTGAGGGAGGGATTTCCTCCTGGTTTCAGAAATGCCTGAAAGCTGGTTTCCAAAACATTACCTCTACCTGGGGTCATCCATTCTTTTTGTATACAGGCTACCTGATTCCCACGAAATGGGAGAAGCCCAGGAAAGGAACCAAAAAGCCAAGGGCGGGGCCCCTGCTGTGTGAGGGAAGGGCCTGTCCTACACTACTGCACTGGTCTCATCAGTGTAGTGGATGGGTGGTGGCACTAGAGGAACTGTCATTTTTCCTTGCACTGTGAGTCCTTCCCATGGAGAAACAAAAATTTCAACCCTGGTCATTCATCCCCAAAAGTCACCATTAGCCTGGTTAGGTCCTCCAAGTAGGGATCCCCTGCAGAGGACACTGTCATCCACTGACTTCCAGGCTCACCGCACAGTAGTTGAAGCACCTGGCAAATCGGTGATTTCAGTAAATGTCCTTTGCCCCTATTTCTCGGTTCACTATTCAGTCACTGCTTTCTAAATTCACTTCACAAACTCAAGGTACTAATCAGGTACAGCCTTTCTCACTCTAGTAATTGTCAGCGTGGGGTTACCTGCTGAGGAGCCTCCTCTGCCACCTAAATAATGGGATGCTCCCCCCACAGCCCTGTGTACATCAGATTTCCATAATCTTTAAAAGTATCCAAGCAAATTCAGTTGCAAACATTATTGAATAACTGGGTTAATCATTGATGTGAAGTAAACGGAGGAGCAACAATAGCACACACAAAATAAGTGTCTTAAAGCAAATACATTTCCTTTGTATTTTCATTTTATTTTTCAGAGGCAGAGGATCTCCCCAGTTCTCTGGCAGGTTTATAATGACAATGAATGGACGACTGATGGACAAGATCCAATCACTGTTAACTTTCTCAGCAATAGGCTTAAGCTACTGCTTTCACCTCCTGCACACCTACATATAAAGTCACACTGGGCACAGAGTCCACATCTACAGAGGAAGCTGTCACTCAAGTGTCAGGGGAGTGTCACGGGGGGAGCATCTTTTGTCCTTAATACATCTTTTGTAATACAAGTGTCTCCACATTGTCCAAGGATCTGCATGGGTAAGGTTGGTGACAGCCCTGAAGTCACCCTTACCCATACAGCTTTGTTACTTGGTATTGCACACACATTCTCACTCTTTGATTTAATAAGCCCCCTAGAAAACGAATACTTTTCCGTTCAGTCATTTCCCTTTCAGTGTGCATTGCAAAAGTTGAACTCAAGAAATGAGACTCCCACTCTAACTCACAGTTTGAGAGATCATTACTCCCTCTTCCTAAAACTGTCAAGCCCTATACAATCAAGGTGACTCATGATTGAACATGAGTCTTCAACAATTTGGCAACTTGAGTGTAGAAACTGGTCTCTAGATTCCACCTCTTGTGTGAAAGCAGCTGTGTCCAATTTGCCTTCAACAGGCTACCCTGTTTGCTGAGGATCCACAAACAGGTCCCTTCTCCGAGGGAAGGCAGAACCAGCACTGCAAGCTCAGTTTGCCTCTCCAGTTTCATCAGAAAGGAGTTCAGGGAGAGGGTTTCATTGCGAAGTTGCCTGGGAAGGACAGCTCAGGACTCGCTCATTTTCTTTGTAAAAATTTCATCAAATTCCCACATCGAACATGTTCTCATTGTATCAGAAAAAATATAGGTTGGAAGATGGTTTATATTTCTGTCAGCTTCATCTTCTTCAGCAACTATGCTGTTTTCAGTTTCCTGACACTCCCTTTGAGCAACTTCATGCTGTGGTTCTCCACTTCCCTGCTCCACCTCTTCACAGATAACATCTAACATGCTATGTGGAAAAAGGCCACGAGGGCATGAATTACCCCCTGATCCTGACCTCCTCATGTGCACATCGACCCCATCATGAGACCAGCACAGCAGTATGTTCCCATCAGCCTTTCCTTTCTTGTCAGTCTTCCTCCTACTTCTCCTCCTCCTCATGTTTATTTTTACAGTGAACTGAAACATCTCTGTGTTACACGCCAGCCAAGGCTGCTCCAGCGGGACAAAGCTGGGTCCAGGCTGCAGGGCCAGCGGTGGCTGGCACTTGAAAAAATGTTCACCTTTCCTTATAATTAGGGAAATGAAAATCAAAATCACAATGATCTATCATCATACACCTGTAAGAATTGTAACTATTATAATATCTAGAAATAGACATGATGGGGATATAGAATAAAGGGAACTCTCATCCACTATTACTACAAATGTAAATTGGAACAGCCACTCATTAGAGAAAACCACATGGAGGTTTCACAAAAAAATACATCTATATGGGCTAGAAATACTATAGAATACAGCTACTCCACCATTGGGTACTTATATTTTTTTAAAAAGAGCTTAGCTATAAAAGATATAGGCATCCTTTCATTCATTGCAGCATGATCTATAATAGCCAAGTTGTCAAACAACATAATTTTCCAAGCTGCCCGCAGCCTCTGCAATGCCATTTCAATCCCTTGCCAGCCTGCTAGGGTCCCACACGTCGCGCAGACCTCTCCTGCAGTTCCCCCTGCTCCTCTCAGCAGTGTATTTCCTCATCTGCCTCTTTCGCTCCCTGCTCTGGCTCTGATGAATTCTCTCACCTTATGGTGCTTCTGACTATAGCAAGTGCTTGTATAAATAAATAAATAAATCTTAAAAAAACGATGTGATATACATTATATATAGGAGAGAAATATATAATGAAATATGACTGCTACAAAAAAAGATGAAATTTTGCAAGCTGAGAACACATGAATGGACTTGAGAGTATTATGGTAAAGAAAATAAATCAGAGAAAGTAAGACAAATACTGCACGATTTTAATCATATGTTGAACATAAACAAACAAAGCAAAAGAAAACTCTCTGATACAGGGCACAGTTTAGTGGTTCCCAGAAGGGAAGGGGCTGAGGGTGTGGGTGGAAAAGGAAAGGGACAGATGGACGGGGATGGATGGAAACTAACCCTTCCGTGATGGTCATGACGTGGTGACCACCCAGCTTGAGTTATAATGATGTACACCTGGCACTCAACATTATAAACCAGTGTTTCTCAGTAATTGTATTGAAGGGAATAGGCTCCATCCTGCCACTCTCTGCACAGCTGTCAGAGTTGGATGCTATTAAGGGGGGTGACTTCTGACGCAGGACATAGCAAGGCCAGATGTGCAGAGTCTTTCCTGGCACCTGGTGCTCCTGCAGCGCACAGGGTCCCGAGGCGCCCTCTGGTGGTGGGCGCGAGCACTGCCCAAAGCGGGAAGACAGGACAGACCCTTTGGATCTTTAAAGCACCAGAATCCTGGGCTACAGGGGAGCAAAGAACAAAATCTACAGAACACAGGGTTTTCACTCAACCTGGAAGTGTCTCTTATCCCTTGATGTTCTGTCTGATTATGTGACTTTCCTGAGAAGAGAATTAGGACTGAGGTACCCAGAGACTTTAATGATGATTTGGTGAACGATGTCAACCTATTACTCAGTTTCCCAGTCAGTGTGTCTGAGGTCCCAGCATCTGCTTCTTTCAATCTCCCCAGGAGACAGCATGGGGACCCCAGGGCAGGAGGAACGACGAAGCTGATTTGCATGAAGCATCTTCCCCCCTAATGGGTCCAGGAGGCATGAAAAGGTTGAGGACACCACACTCCAGCCCAGGAGCCCAGGAGGCCACATTTTGGGAGTGTCCCCACCTTGGCCTGGACAGTGCTTCTGCTCAAGCTCTTCGCTTACAGCTCAGGTCAGGGAAAGGGACTCTCTCCTAGGTCTGGGTGAGGGTAGAACACATAAAAGCAGGATGACCTGATCTCTTAACAATACTTGCCTCTCTCCTGTCATTTCAGGGGCTGATTCTCAGACTGTGACCCAGGAGCCATCACTGTCAGTGTCCCTAGGAGGGACGGTCACACTCACCTGTGGCCTTAGCTCTGGGTCAGTCTCTACTGGTAACTATCCGGGCTGGTTCCAGCAGACCCCAGGCCGCACTCTACACATGCTGATCTACAACACAAATAACCGCCCCTCTGGAGTCCCAAATCGCTTCTCAGGCTCCATTTCTGGAAATAAAGCCGCCCTCACCATCAGTGGGGCTCAGACCAAGCATAAGGCCGAGTATCACTGTGTACTGTACATGGGTAATGGCATTTGCACAGTGATATGAACCCATGGGGACTTGCAGCCAAAACCTCCTCAGATGCCCAGAAGGGCTCAGCCTCAGAAGGAGGAAAGAGAAAGGCTGAGGGTAAATTCCCCTGGGGGAGAGAGGCTCTGTGACCTTGTAAGTATTGGCTAATCCACAGGTACCTCCTCCTGGCCCCCCAGACTGTGTTCATCTCCAGTGTGAATCCTGGGGACTGTGCCTGTGCCTCCTTCCTCCCTCTTTGCAGGAGTTGACCAGGAGAGCCCCCAGCTCCCCAGCTCAGAGACTCCTGCACCCCAGGAAGACTTATTCAAAGAGCACTAACAGCTACACCCTCATTCATGAATTAAGCATGCAGAGAAAGGAGCATTTCCTCTCAGGGTTAAATGGGAGAATCACTGGGAGCTTCTGGAAATGAAATTCCCCTTCTCAACCCACTGAGCTGAAGCCTGTGCTGTGAGTGAGGATCAGCTTTAACCAGCATCCAGGAGACTTGTGTGAACAAGAAACGTGGTGCCTTGTCTCTGCCTCTATTGTTATCAAGGCAATGTTTAACATGTTGTGAGGGTGACATCCCATGATACATTCACCGCCCCCCCCCCACAAATTATCCTTCAGTAATCCAAGACCCTCAGAAACAGATTTAAAAATGAAGCCATCACTGAAATTGTGGTTGAAATCAAACTACAGCCAGGAATTGAAAGATTTCAGGCAAAGGTCCTCTAAGGATTTAAGAGGAAAGTAAAAATCTGAATAAGAGGTAATATACAGGGCCTCCCAGGTGGCGCAGCGGTTGAGTGCTGGGTTGCGAAGCTACCCGCGGCTGCGGCGGAGGTTCGATCCCCGGCTGCTCGCCAGCCACCAGAGGAGGGTACCACATAGCTCGCAGACCTCTCCTGCCACCTGCTGCTCCCCTCAGCAGTGTACTTCGGTCCTTCTGCCTGCTCTGCTCCCTGCTCTGGCTCTGGTGAATTCTCTCACCCTCCCGTGCTTCTGACTGTACCCAGTGCATGTATAAACAAAACAAACTAAATAAATAAAAAAAAAAAAAACATGCCTCTATATAAAAAAAAAAAAAGAGGTAATATACAGACACTAGCCGTGAGATGATTTAGACTGATGTAAGTGCTAGATATTTTTATTCAACTATCATTAAATCCATTTTATCACTAAGTACAAAAACTCGCAACAAATGAAAAAGGAGAAAATCTTAGCACTTGTAAGAGTTCTTAAACATAAACTAAATGGAAAAATAAATTTGAAAAAATATAATTTTTCAAATATTATGTGAAAAATCTCTTCAGTGACTAAAGCATAAAAACAATTACTCATTTAAAGTACAAAAGGGCTCAAGTTTCTTCTGCCTACCTCCCCGCACCACTAATATTCTCTACAGCACACACCAGGGTGGCCTTGGGACTTCGCAGAGTTGGCCAGGCTCACTCAATTGGTTCCGACTGATATCTGTGCCTGTGCTCATGGCCCCAGTGAGAGCTGACAGTAGGTGCTTCCACCCAAAGGACAAACACAGACACCCAGATACCCCAGGACAACTCCTAGAATGAAGCCGCACACTAGACCGAGGACCCAGAATTGAATCATGGTGTGCTCTCATATTTGCATAATGTACCCCCAAAGCCACCTGGGAGAGTTGAAGGGACATTGCAGATACCAACACCATCGGTGAGTTCAGGGGAACTTATATGTCTTCACTATGGCCTAGGTTCTCAGTCCTAATCCCCCACCTCACTCACTACCCAGTTTTATTGGAAACAATCTGTACTGAAATCTTTGATTTTTCAAATACTATACAAGTGTCATGGACATAGCTTCTGGATTTATCTCTGTGTCAGTGTGATGATCTATACCATCAACACAGGGTACTCACCTCGTCACTCTGGTGAGTGGAGCACATGGGATGGGACACAGGACATTGAGTGCAGAGCAGGGCTCAGTGTGGTGATAGGAATGGACGGTGATGACCCCATCCTGACCACAAATGCCCACTGAGCTCTCCTCTCACCCGAGCCCAGGACTCCTCCGTTATCCAGGAGCCTGGAGGTGAATCCCAACCACACAGACATGGTGGGCTCATGGGAAGAAGCCCGTTGTGTGGAATATGAGCAGAGTTGGACATTTTTGCAGAAATTAATAAGGTTCACATTCAACCCATGTGCTCCTAGGGGATGCCAACTGTGCTAGCTGGGCTAGAGCAGATGAAGACCCACAGACTGAGCATCTGTGCATTATAACCCCCAAAACCTTGTCTTCAGTGCCCTCCTGTGTGTGAATATGGGGAGGGTGGGGTGGAGCAGGAAAGTCAGGTGTTGTAGCTTCGTAAGCAGAGTGGCTCTCAGTTTGTTCTCATGGAATATTCTGCAAGGAGAAAATGAGATTTCTTAACATTTTAGGGCAACTCTTGCTGCTCCATTTTCATGCTTAATCTCAATACTTCCTCGCATTTATTTATTATAACCAAAGAGTAAATTTTCCCCCTGACTCACCATCACTCAACTCACCGGCCTCCTCAGAATATTCCATGAAGAAAGATGGACTGCTCCCCAGGGCTCCTCCATGACCTGTCTGAGTTGAAAGAGAAGATCCTCTGAATGACTGAAAGGAGAATGTGTGATCACAGGTATTTTCTCACGACCCCTGAGTCTAGGATTTGGGGAATATTTCAAGATGAAGCAGAGAGGGAAAAGAGTTGTTTAGGAAACGAGTTATGGTTTCTGCAGTCACCTCTCCACACATTCACAGCAACAGCAGGAACATTAAACTCTCACATTTATTTGTTACTGAACTAAGATAGAGAGTAAACCAGGGAGGACAACTTTATTTAAAATACAAACAAATTGTATGTGACAAGGCAAAAATGTGACTAAAAAAATGACACATAATACAGAGAATAAAATCTTAATTTTTTTTTAAAGATTTATTTATTTATTTATTTATTTATACAAGCACTGGGTACAGTAAGAAGCACGGGAGGGTAAGATTCACCAGAGACAGAGCAGGGAATAGAACAGGCAGACTGATGAAACACACTGCTGAAGGGAGCAGTGGGCATGGCATGAGAGGTCTGTCGTGCCATGTGGGACCTTTGCCATCAGCTGGAGATCGAAATGGCGCTGCAGAGGCTGCAGGCAGTTTCCCAGCCCAGCGCTCAACCGCTGCACCACTGGGGAGGCCCACTAAAATCTTAATATTATAGAGTTCCATAAGTCACTTAAAAAAATAAGTCACATTTTTCACTGGTGTGAGGCTTTCCAAAGCCTTTTATTGTAGCCAAGCACTGAGTCCGATATAATCTGTAAACAAAATGAAATGCATCAAATGATATTTTGAAATATTTGCTGAATTATCCATTTTTGAATATGCCATTGGGGTGATCCCTAGAAGTTATCTGATGAGTCATTTACTTGCACTTCCTCTAAAGCCCTTCACAGATCACTGGTCCATGCCCTGCGGCAGCTGACTAAAGACACATCTGCATCATTTAGATGTTGTATAATGTACTCAATCTTTCTATACGTACCTGTTTGCGCTTCCCTGTCAGCAAACACACACAAAGTGGTGAATCACAAGCCCTGGGTTCAGATTCACAAGCCCTGGATTCAGGCCCCTGAGTAGGGGCCTGAGTGTGGTGGCAGCAGGTGCTTCCTTCCAGGGACCTCCTAAGGGTAAATCAAACCTCCCTCCCCAGTGTGGGGTATGAGCTGAGATCCAGCACCAGGTTCGAGGTAGGGATGGGCAGACCCTGGATGGGACCCCATTGGCATGCACAGCCCCTCCTGTGGCAGAGGGTGGGGAAGAAAAGAGGCCTGGGGAAGCCCAGCGCAGGTGAGCTCAGGGGCTGTGAGCACCATGGCCTGGACACCTTCTCCTCGTGATCCTCTCACTGCACAGGTGGGGACAGGCCTCCGAGACCCCGAACTGTCCCTTGGTCTGATTTAATCCCAATAGATCCTATTCCTATCTGGGATCGATGTTTATTTGGATTTGTCTTGTCTTGAGTCTGCAGGTGCCCTCTCCCAGACTGTGCTCAGCCACCCTCCCTCTCTGCGTCTCCTGGACCAACAGCCAGGCTCACCTGCAGCCTGAGCAGTGGATACAATGTTGGTAGTTTCAAGATACTCTGGTACCAACAGAAGCCAGGGAGCCCTCCCAGATGTCTCCGGAACTACAACACAGAATCAGAGAAGGACCAGGGCCCCTGGGTCCCCAGCTGGAGCCAAAGACGCCTCCGCCAATGCAGGCCTCCTGCTCACCTCGGGCCGCAGCCTGAGGATGAGGCCGACTACTACTGCAGTATATATCATGGAAACACAGACTCTTCACAGTGCTCCAGACCCAGGGGGAATTGAGACAAAATCCTACCCACTGCTCTGCTCTGCTCACAAAGGGAGCCTGGGGGGACCTTCCACACCCACATGGGTGGGCTCTCACCCTGCACAGACAGAGCCTCATACACATTCCTCAGCCCTGAGAGACCCTCAGGATCTGGCCTGCCCATGTCAGCAGGGACCGGGGCCCACAGCGCCCTTCCCTTGATGCCCCACGTTCAGTTCTCAACTCCGGGGAGGACTTAATCTTTGACTCCTCATCTTTGAATGGTCGGTCAGGGATTGTCTCCTTCATAGGTTTGGAGGATTAAATTATGTCATCATGTGAATTATGTCATGTGTGGCCCCCACAGCTGCCAAATTCATTGGCCCCACTCACCCACCTATTCCAGGAGCAGACACCCCAGGATGGCCTCTTCCCGATCCTCCTTGACTCCTGCTCTTTCCCTTCCCCCCGTTCCATGACTTACCCATCAAGGCAGGGAATGTAAAGAGAACTGGTTTTCATTTGAAAAATGGATAAAACCCAGGATCTATCAGATACGAGACAGTCGTGATGGACAGGGCGTGAATCTCTGGGTGTCAGCGCGGGTGTCTGCAGCCCCGACACAGGTTCTCTCCTCTCTCCCTGGGGATGGGGACACGGGACATGGAGACACACGTGGCCCAGCGTGGTGATAAGATTGGACAGTGCTGACCCCATCCTGACCACAAATGCCCACTGGGCTCTCCTCTCACATGGGTCCAGTCCCCTCTATTGTGCCGAGAACCTGGAGGTGAATCCCAACCACTCGGACATTGTGGACTCCAGGGGAGAAGCCCTGTGGGCGCAGACATGAGCAGAGTTGGACATTTTACAGATTTCAATGATGTTCTCATCCAACCCATGGGCCCCGAGGGGCTGCCAACTGTGCTCAGTGGGCAAGGAGACATGAAGACCCGCAAAGTGTGCATCTGTGAAAAGAAGGGGAAAGCAATGTATCCTCCAGAACTTTGTCTCAGCGTCCTCCTGTGTGTGATGTGGGGAGCGTGGGGGTGGAGAAAAACCTCAGGTGTTACAGTTTCATAAGTAAAGTGGCCCTTAGTTGAGTGACATGGAATATTCTGCAAAAAATGAGGGTTCTTGTAATTCCTGTTCACTTATTTCTATTCCATGTTCATGTCTAATATCAGTTCTTCATGGTATTTATTGATTAAGGCCTCTGATGCATTTTCCTTCTAGCTCATATCTCTACACTCAAATCTGTCTCCTCAGAATTTTTCTGGTTTCTTGTGACTATGATGGTGGAGTCTGAACAGCACCCCAGTGCTCCTCCCTCTTCCTGCCTGAGTGTTGGGGTCTCTAATATGGCAGTGGTTCACAGACTGCCCTTGGTCCCTTCTGGAGAAGACAGAGGCCTGGCCTCCCTTTCCTCCCTGCAGAGCCCACTCACCGCATGACCTTCTACACCTCTGATGACAAGGAGTAGCTTCGATTGTTTGGGCCCTTTGCACAGGTGGGATGTTGATGTGCAGTGAGCTGAGGCTGCTGTGCAGACACCTGGCTGTTGGTCTACAATGTGAGGGGTGCTAGGTGCAGAGGGTGAGCCCTGAGCCCAGCACTGACCAGGATGCCCACGTGTCCAGTAGCAGAGTCTGCTGTGTCCAGACCTTGCTCCTGGCCCCACAGCTGAATGCTTTGAGAGCTCCCCTTGTGCTGCAGAGGTCCCCCAACCCTACCAGGTGTAACACATTTCCTACCACTTCTGGGTATCTTTTTTCAACTGGATCCTCTAGAGGAGGGGCTTGTGCAGCCATCAAAAAGTAGAGTATTTGCATGGAGTCCTCTCACCTTCAGGAGGGGACATATAAGACTGCTGGTGGGCTCAGGTCTGGTGTGGGGTCAAGAATAGGACCTGGGGGAGCATCACCCCATGACCAAGGCTCCCCTCTCTTCACCATGCCTGCTCTCTGCACAAGAACTGCTCACAAGCAATTCTGGGAGATGACATCTACCTCCTCCTTGAGAACAGCACTGCTATTATTCATTGCACAATCGTTTAGGGACATTATTGCCGGGGACCAGCCTCCGACAAAACGTCTTGTCAGGGGTTCCTGAAAGGATGAGATGGCCTAGGCGAAAACGAAAGAACTGAAAACTTAAGGACTGAGGGGAAGGGAATGAGGTAGAATGAGGAGACACTGACACTTGGTGAGGTGCTAGTATCTTCTGCCGAGAGACTCAGCAGGTCTTTATTTATTTATTATTAGTAATAATAATAAGAAAATACATTATCAAGTGTAAAGCATAAACAATTAGTATATTATGTTTTCCATAGACTACTGGCCCCTACGGGTCTCAGCTAGACGACAGCTTTCAAGGTTAACAGATAATAAACCAAACCTAACATTAAAGCTACTTATTTTTTCATTCAGACAATTATTTAAAACAGTGAATAACCGCCAGTGCATCCCTATCAGCTAAAGCCTAAGCATCAAAGGACTATTTTTATTCATATGACCTTCAGCCGGAGACCAGCTGCAGTTCAGCTATCAGAACTTTTTCTACCTAGAAATTCCTTAACTCAAATAGTTTCATATTAAAAACTTTCCCAAGAAACTTCAAGAGAAAACAAAATAGAAGGACCTGCTATGATTATTGTATTGTAATGCTTGTCAGGCATATTCAATAAGTTGTCTTTCATTGTCAAGTAGGCCAAATTGTTTAATAATTAGTTTCTAATTTTCCATGCCGTTTATTTGCAATATACTGATGCATATAATATAGTGCCTAATGTACTTTTTTGGGAAATTTTTTCTTATTTATGACCAAGAACAGAAAGTGAAGGAATGTTACATCTTCAACCTCACGGTGTGAGGCACAAGGAATCTTCAGCCCCACGGTGTGAGGCCCTTTGGGCTTCGCTGCTTGCCAGTGTCTTATCTGGCTGGGGCATCAAGGCCTCCTGCAGCACCTCCCCCTTTTTTGTTTTTGGCCATCATTTGCATAGTTTGTAATTCAACACGTGTCTGATTGATAGCACAGAAAAGCAATTTAATAAACAATGGGAAGAGTATCAATATAATTATGGTGACAAGCAAAACAACACCTAAAGTAATAAATGATGGGAACCAGGCGGCCTTAGTGGTATAATGTTGCAAGGAAGCCAGGAAGGAAGCAGCAACTTCTGCAGGTGTGGAGGAGGGGGCATGAGCTAAACTAATTGCCTTAATATTTTTTTGCAGAGCAGTAAGGTCCAGGGAAACGTTTGTATTATTTCAAACACCCAGTAAATGATTTTTGACATTATTTTAAGAAACAGAAGAAGAGTTATAAACATGTGAAGTGACACAAATTTATTTGTAATCAGAAAGACATTTGGTAGTCAAATGTGTTTTTATGTGTTGAATTTGATTGCCAATATGTAAAAGTGATTTCTCAAGAACATTTAAACGAGCTTTAAACTTATTATCAATGTGGTCTTGGATAATTAAAGCGTGTGTGATGTTACGAGACAAATCATTAACATGGGAGGCAGTGTGAACTTGTTGCACGAGAGTAGTAGTAGAAACAGCAACAGAACTAATAATAGCAATAAGTGCCGTAATACCCAGTATAAGTGCCGCTACAAACCTTTTGGAGCGACGCAGTCCCTGTCCCACAAGCTGAAGAGTATACAGTCCAATGTCATCATACCACGGCTGTTGTAAGCTTACAGGGAGCATGACATAAGGAGGTTGATGTAAGATAACAAAAGTAGCTTTAGACAATGAGCCAACAGAGGTAATACAGTTGGTGAGAATGCAGTCAGTACAATTAACATGAAAAATATGGTGATGATAAGTAATGGTTAATAGTCTGGGGCCCTCAACAAGGAGGGTATAAGGGGGGCCCACACAAGCCCCTACGGTGGAAGCATTAACAGAATGTCCAGGTCGGCGAAAACGCACAGGTGAAGTGGCGGCAAGGAGGTGAAACAAGTCCGGGTATGCACGGGAACCATTTGAAGTGTTGACAATGTAGGCGGGAGTAATCCATCCCGCTGAATACCACCGGGTGACAGGTTCCAGAGGTGGAATGAAGTGATTCGACCGGTTGTAGATGAGAGCGTCCTGCAGGAGAAACCTATAGTCCTCGGGGACATTAGTGGCGGATGTACCTGCTCCAAGCACTGAAAAATCATAAACAGAAAGATTAGTCTGGTAAGGCTGGTAGCGAAGTCCTGCAGAGGGAAACGTACAAGTATGCCAAGTGGGAAATCCATGATCTCTGTCAATAGTATTCCGGGAGTCATCTGAGTTGTAAATTGAACAGGCTGGGAGAGTGGAGGACACTGAAACTCGAGCTATGTTTTTATTAGTGCTGCGAGGACCAAGGAGAGATAAAAGCAGTACCCATAAATCACGGTTAGGTCCGGAGGAGGAAGGCTTTTGGAGATCCTGTTTAAAAATACTTGTCATCAATAGGTAGGCAGCCAGGTAGTTGAGACTTTATATAGTCAAGATTAGATGTAAAACACATAGGAGGAGAATTCATGCATCCCTGAAAAGAAAAGTTATTAGTGCTTATAAACAAAACAAAAGAGTATGAATCGTCACCTAGTAAATCAGAATAATTAGTGAACACACTGGGCGAGGGAAATCCCCAAGGAGTGGGATAGAGAAAGAGGGGATCCAGGATGATGTGTGCATCTTGCTGTACAAGTAGCTGTCGAGCATTAGAGGTTAGGTTTCTGAGCAGATTTTAATTGTCATGATAAGACGTCTTACAAACCCGAAGGTGGTGCAGGGAAGATGATGATCTTCCAGCAGGGGATCTGGAGCAATGGCATCTTGGAGGAGGTGGATAGGGTCCCAGAGGGCTGCACCTATGCATCTTGGGGCGATGTGTCGGTGAAGGCTTTTGAAACATGGTGTCGGATCAGTCTGTCAGGAATCCAAATTGGGCCATTTGAATTCTGTGGAAAGATATAAGCATAGCCTCTCCCATTTGTTAATAACACATTAGGGCCTTTCCATGTTCCAGAAATGAGATTTTTCCACATAGCTTGAGGTTTAGAGTCCAGTTGGTCAGGATCCCAATGTCTATTAATTGTTGACATTCCCTTTACTGTAATGAACACAGTAAATGGAAGGGTACTCATCCCTAAAGGATGACAAAACCATATCCACAAATTTTTGACATCAAGTCGGACTGTTTTTCATGCCCTGAGGGAGAACTTTCTATTCATCCTATTGAAACAGCCTTTTAAAATTTACTGATGGGACACTAAATGCAAATCTTTTACAGTCTTGGGGATGTAAAGGGATGGTAAAAAAGCAATTTTGCAAATCAATAACAATAACATGTTCATCTTTAGGGATGGCCACAGGTGATGGTAAGCCTGGTTGCAAGCATTCCATATCTTGCATAGTAACATTTATTGCTCTTAAATCCTGTAACAGTCTCCATTTTCCTGATTTTTTTAACAATAAAAATTGGGGTATTTCATGGTCCTAAAATTAATTGATCTGTATTAATTGATCCTGTATTAGGTTTGTTACAACCTGTATTTTTTTCTTCTGTAAGAGGCCACTGCTCAACCCACACTGGTTTATTATCTTTCCAGGTGACTGGGTCGGCTGCAACTTGAGCAATGGCCCCTAGGTTAAATTTTGACCGTACCCCATACCGGCCTTAGCGCTTCTGGGAACTGGCTCAATTGGAGTTGTTTTCCCATAAAGATTTTTTTTTTAACCCTTGGTCAGGGTGAAAGCCCATTTGCAACATTTGTGATGTAACTATATTATTAGGGCTGAAAATTAATGTTTCTATTTGCGATAACACAGCTCTTCCCCATAATGTCATAGAAAGGGAAGGAATAAAATAAGGTTGAGAAGTCCCGGACACCTGTCCATTATTTTTATTTAAAATTTGAGAACTTTTTGCCACATTTTGTGCTGATCCCAGTCCAACCAAAGTAAAGGGCGTGGCTTTTGTGGGCCAGGTGTTAGGCTAATTATGCCCTGCTATGCAAGTAACATCAGCACGGTGTCTAACAATTCCTTAATTGCTTTTTTTTTTTTTTTAAATAGACATTACTAAAACTTTTAACAAATCATGATAGTGGTTTCTTTTTAGTAATCCAGAACACAAGGAGGTGTTTTGTGTGTTTGTCACCCCAAAATACTACTTTAAACATTGCAGTTTTTTAAAATTGACTTAAAAACAGTATAGCTTAGTTTTACTTGATAATGTTAATATGACAAAAAATTTACATATGTAAGTATATATATATATATATACACACACACACACTTTTTTAGTCAAGAAAAGAAAAACACTTTAAAGATACATTTAAACAGTAAATTGTTAATATTTAACATAACTTTAATGCATATATGCTTTGAATTTTATGATAAAACTTGAACTAGTTCTTGTATATCAAAAATTTTTGCTCATGATTTTAAAATTTGTTTTTATGAGAACTTATATAGGCGCCGTTTATGATTAGTCCTCCGGAGGTAAAAAACAAAACAAAACAAAAACACAAAAGCAGACACAAACAGACACAGAGATTTCTTGATATACATTTTAAATTTTGGCCATGTGTATATATTTAAGACATAGTTATTTTACCAATATGTGTGAAGATACTGAGGTTTAGAATTTTGCTCAAAAATGTCTGTATTACCACTTTATATTTTACCAGGTTAATTAGTTTTAACAAGAAACTTAACTTTTCACAGGTCCAATAAGTAAATTTAAAAGCTTTATTCAACCAATAAGTATTTTGTGTAGCTTGTTAGCAAGTCAAAAGTAACTCAACAGTTTTGCCTAAGACAATTTAGACTTTAAAATCAGAGAAACACAGGGAAATAGAACTATTTTTGTACAATGAACCAAAATAGTTTTTTTAAGGTGGACAATAGAAAAGTTTAGTCCCCCACAGCAGGAAGACAGTAGAGACCTGCCAGTGATCCCAACACTGGAGAAAAAGTCCAGGCAGCTGCTTGTTGAGATCAAGGGCAGCCCCCACCAGCCCATTGCAGGGGGTTTATATTATTTTAATAAAAACCTTTTAGTCATATTATAGTCATATAATCTTACATAGTCATATTTAACCATTTTCTATCACTTTACCAACTGTGAATGAACTTTGAATACTATTATTTAGAAATGCCTTATTTATTTATTTATTTTAAAAGAAACAACGGCAAAACTCCACCAGGGGGAACCTAGCCTCCTCCCCAAATAATTAACAGGAAAAGATTGGAGCATTTTTTCTTTTATTTAAGATTATGACACATTATCTCTTACTTGTTTTTGAGTTTTTATTTTTATCTCAACAATTTTAGCCAAGTCGGGGCTGGAAATTTGGGCTGGATTTTGGAATGGTCTCATAATTGGGAGCCGATGCCTCTGCAAAGAGGTCAGTACTAGCTCTAGAATCAAGTTTTGGCTTTTGAAAAACAATTTCACTATCCCAAGAATCCTGATCACTTTCTCTAATACTGTTTTGTTAATACGGGGCTGTCAGTTGAGTCCTCTTTGATGTCCTTTAGGCATGCAGACAGCCATAATTTTCTTCTGTCATTTTAGAAATCAAGAACAACACATCTCAACAAAATTTAGGAAACTAGCCAATTGTGCATGAGAGGTCTTAAGGCCTCTCTTAACAAGTATACTTAGATCAATAAAGAGTCCTCTTTCCTTAGACTCAATATGGCCCAATGCTTCTCAACGATAAGACACTCACTCGCCTTATCACGTAATAAGACACTCACTCGCCTTATTACGGTTCTGACTTACTGCTCCCCTCAAACCTGCTTTCTCTACAGGCGGGTATGCGCCCTACCCTATGGAGCAGATCCTAGCCATCCCCGCACGGGAAAGAAATCTTACCTTTCAAGTCCCTGCTCCGGGCGCCACTTGCCGGGGACCAGCCTCCGACAAAACGTCTTGTCAGGGGTTCCTGAAAGGATGAGATGGCCTAGGCGAAAACGAAAGAACTGAAAACTTAAGGACTGAGGGGAAGGGAATGAGGTAGAATGAGGAGACACTGACACTTGGTGAGGTGCTAGTATCTTCTGCCGAGAGACTCAGCAGGTCTTTATTTATTTATTATTAGTAATAATAATAAGAAAATACATTATCATGTGTAAAGCATAAACAATTAGTATATTATGTTTTCCATAGACTACTGGCCCCTACAGGTCTCAGCTAGACGACAGCTTTCAAGGTTAACAGATAATAAACCAAACCTAACATTAAAGCTACTTATTTTTTCATTCAGACAATTATTTAAAACAGTGAATAACCGCCAGTGCATCCCTATCAGCTAAAGCCTAAGCATCAAAGGACTATTTTTATTCATATGACCTTCAGCCGGAGACCAGCTGCAGTTCAGCTATCAGAACTTTTTCTACCTAGAAATTCCTTAACTCAAATAGTTTCATATTAAAAACTTTCCCAAGAAACTTCAAGAGAAAACAAAATAGAAGGACCTGCTATGATTATTGTATTGTAATGCTTGTCAGGCATATTCAATAAGTTGTCTTTCATTGTCAAGTAGGCCAAATTGTTTAATAATTAGTTTCTAATTTTCCATGCCGTTTATTTGCAATATACTGATGCATATAATATAGTGCCTAATGTACTTTTTTGGGAAATTTTTTCTTATTTATGACCAAGAACAGAAAGTGAAGGAATGTTACATCTTCAACCTCACGGTGTGAGGCACAAGGAATCTTCAGCCCCACGGTGTGAGGCCCTTTGGCTTCGGCCCCACGGTGTGAGGCCCTTTGGGCTTCGCTGCTTGCCAGTGTCTTATCTGGCTGGGGCATCAAGGCCTCCTGCAGCACATTATAAATGTCTGTACCTGCCAGAGCATAGAGCAATGCAGTGATATGGTGCTGAGGATTCTTGTCACATTCAGTGAGGTGGGGAGATGAGGGATAAGGAGGAAAATGTAACACCTTGAGTCTTATTGATGTTGCTTGAGGTAGGATGAGATGTGAATCAAGTTTTGGATAATTTGCATAGTTTTTCCTCCTAAAATGGCTCACAGTATTATTATCTATTCTTTTTACTGTCCAGGATGATAGGGGTGTGTGCTGCTGTGAATGATCCAGGGTCTCCGATACCCTGTGATTTCACAGATCCCAAATCAGGCCCTTCTCTCCCCCACAAAGAGGGCCATCACCTTGAGAACCATAGAAGGGACATATGAAGCCATGAGTGTGAGGGATGTAGGAGGTCTGAGAACAAGAAAGGGTTTGAGGTGTGTGAGGGGAAAGGGCAGACCCTGCAGCTCCCAAGGGGAGGCAGGTGGTGGGGTTCATGCCCAGAGCAGTGAGGGTCCTGAGGGGGTGAGCAGTTTCTGACCTGCCTGAGATGAAGGAGGAGGATCCTCTGAATGACTGAGGAGAGAATGTGAGATCACAGGTATTTGCTCAAGACCCCCAGAGTCTAGAGGTTTGGGGACTTTTGCAAGGGGAAAGCAGAGTAGAAAACGGGTGTGGTGAGGGAAATGGATTGTGGTTTCTGAATTCAGCTCTCCACACATTCCCGGCTATGTGAAAACATTAAACTCTCACTTTCATTTATTATTTAAACTATCATAGTGAGTAAGTCATACAGGAAAAATATTTATTTAAAATAAAACCAAATTGTATGTGTCCTGAGAAAAAATTCTAACAAATTATATGACACAGATATTGCAAAAGCCAAAATCATAAGATTACAAAGCTCCATGTGGTACTCAAGAAATATGTTACAGGTTTCACCGGCGTTAATTTTTCCGAAGACTTTCACTAAATCATTTCTAATTGGTAAACAATAGTAAATACATTTTGTATTTTCAAATTGTTGCTGAATTACCGACATTTCAATATGCCGTTGATGTCATTTCTAGGAATTTCCATTCTGTGACATTTCCCTGAGATTTCTCTAAAGCCCTTCACAGCTCGACCGGCCCATCCTCAATAGCACAGGATTTGATGCTCTTCTGGATCATTTAGCTTTTAGTATAATGTTCTCAAAATACTTCTGTAAGTACCTCTTTGCACCTCATTGACAGTACACAAATACAATGTATGGGAATCACAGTCCTAGGAATCAGAACATGGAACTGTGAATAGAGAAAGTTTCTCCTGAGCTGCAGACACCCATTGGGCTCTCAGAACTTTGGGCCAATGTGAGTGTTTGCCAAGAGACCAGCAGGGGGCGCTGTGGGACTGCCCAGTATTCTACACACACCAGGCAGTGAGGTCATTCAACACCAAGGAGCTTGGCCTAGGTCTAGGCCCTGTGCTCCCAGGTGGGAACTCAGGGCTGTGTTCTTTCTTGTGTGGCACAACTGCTGAGTAGGGACATGTGTATGGTGGCAGCAGGTGCTTCCTCACAGTGTTTTCCCAGGGGTGAAGAAACCTTGCTGTTCCTGAGTGTGGGTGTGAGCTGAGCTCCTGCACCAGGGCTCAGGGAGGGGCTGGGCAGTCACAGCTTGAAACATATTTGCATGCACAGCCCCTCCTGGGGCAGAGGGTGGAGGAGAAAAGGAGGCCTGGGGCAGCCCAGTGCCATGTGGGCTCAGGGAAGTGTGAGCACCATGGCCTGGACCCCTCTCCTCCTTGTTCTCCTCTCTCACTGCACAGGTAACTGAATTTGGGGCTGGGAAGTGCCCTGGGAAGATGCATGGGCCCCGGATAAGTCCTCTTGTTTCTAGACCCCAGCATCACCATCTCTGTGTCTCTCCTTCTTCCAGGATCCTGGGCCCAGTCTGTGCTGACACAGCCACAGTCAGTCTCTGGGAACCTGGGCCAGAGGGTCACCATCTCCTGCACTGGAAGCAGCTCCAACATCGGGGGTAGTTATGGTGTGGGCTGGCACCAACAGCTCCCCGGAACAGCCCCCAAAACCCTTATATATGGTACTAGCAGTCGACCCTCAGGGGTCCCTGATCGATTTTCGGGCTCCAGATCTGGCAGCACAGCCACCCTGACCATCGCTGGACTCCAGCCTGAGGACGAGGGTGATTATTACTGTGCAAATTGGGACAGCAGTCTGAGTGGTCACACAGTGTTCCAGGCCTGTGGGGAAGTGAGTCAAAAACCCTTTTTCTCTTCAGCCAAGAGCAGGTACCCCTGGCAGCTGCTGCTGAGGCTCAGCCAGGGTCTCTGCTCCTTCTGGGCTGCTGTTCTGGCCCAGGCTCCTCCAGGGCTCCTTCTGGCACAGGCCCCTCCCTCCCTCTGTCCTCAGAGTCACTCCCAGTAGCACATCCCTAGGTGAGGGGTCTTCAAAAAAAAGAGAATTTCCTTTGCCTCAGAATAATTTACTAGTTCTAAGGAGATTTGAATTAGTTTATTTTCTCTGAGTTTTCAATAAGTGAAACAAATCTGGGACTGTGAACCTGTCAAGGGGTCTCAGCACGACTTGGCTGCTCTGGAAGGATGGCCCACTGCAGTTTGCACCTGATTTTATTATTTGCTTAATTGAAAGAAAGGACTGGTTTTGTGTGATTTCCATCTCTGAGTTGGTCATACAGGAAATAACAACAAATAAAATTATTAAAAATTTAAAAAACTTTTCTGCTGAGATAAACATCTTTGTGAATACTCGAATTACCTAATTCACAACAAGCAAAAATGAAAACAACCAAAACTCTTCACCTGGATGTTTGTGACAGCTTTATGCATCCCAACACCCCACCCTCCACCGTGGGAAAAGCACAGGTGTCTCCTGTAGGTTGTACATTTAGGGCAAATTGAGAGGAATGAACTATCAGTCACAAGCATGGATGTTAATTTCAAATGGGTATTTCTTACAAAAGAATAATGTCTAGGGCTGCCCTGGTGGCGCAGCAGTTGAGCACTGTGTTGCAAAGCTGCCCACGGCCTCTGCAGCACCAGTTCGATCCCCGCCTGCCGGGAAAGGATCCCACATGGTGCGCAGACCTCTCCTGCTGCCCGCTGCTCCCCTCAGCAGTGTACTTCGTCAGTCTGCCTGCTCTGCTCGCCCCTCTGACTCTGGTGAATTCTCTTACCTTTCCACTCTTCTGACAGTGCCCAGTGCTTGTATGAATAAATAAATAAATCTTTAAAAAAAGAAAAAAAGAAAAAATATCTACAACATTACATAAAACAGTTTGTTATTCTATCACAACCTGTGAAAAGCACACTCCAGTGATGGGAAAGATGAGAACTGACAGGCGTGGGATGAGGGGCAGGGGTGAGTAGGTGAAGCAGAGCCATGCTGGCTTGAATGTCAAGAGAGGAATCCAATGAGTGCTTTCCACACAGCGAAGGTCATACGCTTGGCGTTGCCAGCACTTATGGGAAACTGTTGAATCCAAGGGCAAGTTAGGGAGAATTAGGCAGCCTCAGGGACAGTGCAGGTGGGGGCCTCGGGAGAATTAAGGAAGGCTTCAGAGATAAGGGCAGCAAGAGGACTGTAACTAATTCCACTGGGAATAATAAACATCCCAGGACTTAGTTCAACAGTGTTACCAAACGCCGGACTCAGTTTCCCTCAGCTAATAAAGGGAGGCGGAGTTTGGGAAAAGGAGAGGGGTTTAATTTGTTGACAAATGAGGAGGGCAGCAGACTCAGGTCTGAAAGACCACGGTCCTGCCCGTTGACAGAGTGCGGGGATATTCATGCAAGGGGGAGATGAGAAGGGGTCAGCACTGAGACCGGTGGGGCCAGCCTGTTTTTCCTTCAATAGCTGATGTTTGACTTTCTCTGCCCTAAAATGCAGGGGTGCTCATTTGGGAGACTGGGCCATAATGATAAATCTATCAAACAAGGGGAAGATGCAACAAATGGGAAACGACAAACCTGTTAGATAAGGAATGTGAAGATCCCCTGCTCAGTAGCAGAGTGAGACAACCGAGAACTAACCAATCACAAAGAGACTGGTGCAGCTTTAGAATAATGAGGGAAAGAAGGTCTATATTCCCTGAGACAGGACTCCACTTTGGCTTCCTTGCCCCTCCCTGGCCTGGTTTCATGGCCTGGGAGTCCTGCTTTATTTCTGTTCTGTTTCTCAATAAACTTTTTTTTCTCTAAACAAACCTGCCTCTTCTCGCTTGCTTGCCTGAGAGTCTGCGAAGTTCCTGCTGTGGCTTCGTGAGCCACCAACCCGTGGGGGTCTAGTGGCTGGGGCTCAGCACTGCACCTGCAGCCTGGGATCCGTTCCTGGCTGGGAGACTAGGCCTGACAATTCCGGTATCACTGTCATCATAACAGAAGCTAAATGTGCAGATTCAAACAATCTAGCAAGTCAGGGGCCAGGAAGGAGCGAGAATGTGACCGGCCTCCTGCCTGCAGGATGGACCATGAACCCACCTCCCTAAGTGTGAGGAGGAAGCTGCTGACTCGGCAAATTGGAATCCTGGAGACTGTGAAGAGGAGGGAGGAGCGTGTCCTGGAGCACCTGCGCTGGCAGATGAGGCTGTCCCTAGGGCCTGGTCTAGGATCGGATGTTTCTGGGCTGCACATGGCAGTTTAGTAATGAAGCAAATGGCTGTGAGTAGAGGAGCCAGAGATCTCTCTCCAGGACTGGAAGGTCACTGCACACACGGGGAAGAGCCCTGATGTGGAGTGGGGACCATCAGCGTGAGGCCATGTTTAGCTTCATGAGAAAGATGGTTCAGGAGTATTTACAGATATGCACACACACCTGGATAGGATGGTTACATCAATATTAATTCTATTTCAATTAAACTTTCCACTTCAATTCAACAGGTATGTTTTGAAAATATGCTACTGTTGCCCTGTTATACAGTGAAATATTTTTTAAAATAGGTATCTATTATCAAAGTCCGGATTAGTGATTTAATATATACTGTTTGTGCTGTCAGATGAGAGAGAAATCATGCCTGGTGTCTTGATATTGGTTTCTAAAATCTCTCTTCAGTGTAAGAGGAGGAATTCTTTGAGAGATGATGATTCTCAGAAGAAGCAAGAATCACACATGATGAACATGTTGCAGCCCGGTATTCCATAGAATAAAGAACCATGCAAACAAACACAGCTCACACATGTGCACACCTGCTAACTAAGATTTGTCAGGAGCACATGAGCGTGGGTGCAGGGCTGCCAGGGGCAAAACTAAACTGTCTGTGCAAACACACACTGGAGAAGTATTAGGTTATAAGACAAAGTATAACACAGGTATTCATGACCATCCTGCTAAAATGGTGAAATCTGTAACAGATGGGAGGTGGGGGAGAAAGAGACAAACTTTCCAAGAAGAACAGTGTCCAACAATAAATGTGAAAACATGACCCTGATGGACATGATCAGCAGAACCCCACAGGCTGAATGTGGACACATCAGAACAGGGGACTCTGACACTGTCACAGCCAGGAGGAGCCCAAAGGAGCTCCGTGAAAGCTGTGGGTAGGGAACCTGGCTGAGACCTTAGAGCAGAATATGCTATTCAGCAAGGAGTAAGGAAATCTTTATACAATGTGGCAATGGTTAGGCTTTGTGCTCTGTTCCCAAGTTCTTGTTATGACACCCCTCCCCCCCCAAAAAAAAATCTTTCCATAAGAAGTGATCTTAACTGAAAAAGGGATGCTGACATACTCTTAGTGAAGATGAGGCCTGTAGTGGGGTTCCCTGGTGCAGTGGGACTGGAGCCCTTTAAAAGAGACCCTTGAGAAGAAACGAGCACACAAGGAGACTCCAGGTGAGGTTGGAGTCCTGCTGCCTCAGGTGAAAGAACTCCAGGTAGCCAGGCCAGAGGTCAGGACCAGATCCCCCCAGGTTTTCATGGGGTCGAGCAGGTGCAGGCAGAGCTCACAGGTGAGTGAGCTGTGCCAGGTGCCCAGGTAGGAGAGGGGCAGTGGGGATGCTAGGGGAGAATCTGCCATATGGGGAGGGGATCGTGAGCCCCCAGATGTTGATGGAGGGGTGACTGTCTCAGCCTCACTCTCAGGTGTCACTGTGCTTGGCCAGGTCTTCAGGTGGGCTGGAAATCATGGGGTCCTGAGGCCCATAGAATGGCCGCACAGGGGGGTGAGTCACCTGGGCATCAGGAAAAGGTGACTTATGGGGGCTGAGGTCGTGGAGCCCAGAGTACCTCCCAAAGAGGGGTGAGGGCAGGGGATGTGCCACCTACAAGAAATAGATACTTCATAGGGTGTGTCTTGAAGTCTCTGTGCCCCAGTGTTATGGACACAGTTACAGACACCATGGCCTGGCAGGACAAGCAATAGAGACCCCAGGCACTCGGGAGAGAGGCGGATCCCAAGCACAGGAGCAGCCTGGATCAGTTGAACTTCAGGTGGCTGAAAAATCTGTCAGAAAGTAACATCGGTCATGGATTTCATTTCATAACTTACAAATTATAAGTATAAATTACAGGTTCACCTTCTAGAGAACATCAGGGACGTGGTATTAAATGAAAACTGAGTCAGGTAACACTCGATGGTGGGGGTAGAGGGGAAGAGTTACAGGAAATTGTGTAATAACCTCTTAGGTGCTTATGTACTCAGAAATTTCGTGTAAACTTTCCCCATTAGAGAGCCAGTCACTATCCAGGCCGGAGAAAATCACAAAGATGTGGTAGATTAGAAACATAACTGACCACTCTGACCTTAAGATTTTATTAAAAGATTGTAGGACAGCTAAGTTTTTTTTGTTTTGTTTTGTTTTATTTTGTTTTCAGATACAGAACATCTTTTATTTATTTTTTTAAATAATAAATTTTATTTTTATATTCCCCATACAATTGCAACCACCCATTCTGACCCCAATCTCTCCCCTCCCACCCCCCACCCCCAAAAAGTGTCTCTGGTTCATAGTTTTTTGTTGATTTTGATTTTCACTTTCTTATAGTTATTCATTTTCCTGGTCCCTTATTTAAGTTATCTAGATTCCTGCTATGAGTGAGACCATCCGGTATTTTTCTTTTTCTTTCTGGGTTATTTCGCTGAGCATGATCCCTTCCAGCGCCATCCATGTTGCTGCAAATTGCATGTGTTTATCTTTTTTGAATGCTGAGTAATATTCCATGGTATATATGTACCACATCTTCTTGATCCAGTCATCTATTTTTTGGGCATTTGGGCTGTTTCCAAAGCTTAGCTATTGTAAATAGTGCTGCTATAAACACAGTGGTGCAGGTGTTCTTTGGAATTGATGTTTCTGTGTCCTTTGGGTAAATACCTAGGAGTGGAATTGCTGGATCATATGGAAACTCTATGTTTAGTAGGTCCAGAAATCTCCACACCGCTCTCCATAGTGGTTGGACCAGTTTGCACTCCCACCAACAGTGCAGGAGAGTTCCTTTTTCTCCACAATCTCGCCAACATTTGTTGTTGCTAGTTTTTTTAATATGTGCCATTCTCACTGGTGTGAGATGGTATCTCATTGTAGTTTTGATTTGCATTTCCCTGATTACAAGTGATGTTGAACATTTTTTCATATGCCTGTTGGCCATTTGCATTTCCTCTTCAGAGAAGTTTCTTTTTAGCTCTTCTGATCATTTTTTGACTGGATTATTTTCTTTGTTTTTGTTGAGTCTCATCAGCTCTTTGCAGATTTTTGTGATCAGTCCTTTATCATTAGTGTTGGGTGCAAAAATGTTCTCCCAGTTGGTGGGGTTTCTCTTTGTTTTTGTTATTGTCTCTTTTGCTGTGCAGAAGCTCTTTAATTTGATGTAGTCCCAGCTGTTTATCTTTTTCTTCACTATCACTGCTTTGGGTGATGTGTCTAAAGATGTCTTTGATGTGAATATCACGAAGAGTTTCGCCTATGTTTCCTTCTATGTATTTTATGGTTTCAGGTCTTATGTCTAGTTTTTTAATCCATTTTGAGTTGATTTTTGTGTATGGTGTGAGGTAGTAGTCAAGCTTCATTCTTTTGCATGTAGCGACCCAGTTTTCCCAGCACCATTTATTGAACAAACTTTTTTGCTCCAATGTATAGTCTTTGCTCCTTTGTCAAAGATTAGTTGATCATAAATCTGTGGGGTTATTTCTGGATTTTCTATTCGATTCCATTGGTCTGTATGTCTGTTCTTGTTCCAATACCATGCAGTTTTGATGATTATGGCTTTGTAGTATAGTTTGAAGTCTGGGAGAGTGATGCCTCCATTCCCTTCTTTGGTTTTCAGAGAGCTTTGGCTATTTGGGGTTTTTTGTGATTCCATATGAATTTCATCAATAATTGTTCCATTTATTTGAAGAATGACATTGAAATTTTGATTGGAATAGCATTGAATCTGTATATTGCTTTTGGAAGGATGGCCATTTTAATAATGTTTATTCTTCCAATCCATGAGCAGGGGATGTCTTTCCATTTCTTTGTGTCTTCTTCTATTTCTTTTAACAGTGTTTTATAGTTTTCTTTGTATAGGTCCTTTACCTCTTTTGTTAGATTTATTCCCAAATATTTGATTTTTTTTGTTTCAATAATAAAAGGGATGTTTTTTTTATTTCTTCTTCTTCAGATTTATTGTTTGTGTATAGGAAGGCTACTGACTTTCGCGTGTTGATTTTTTGTCCTGCCACTTTACTGAACTGATTGATGAGTTGAATTTGTTTTTCTGTGGAGTTTTTGGGGTTCTCTATGTATATTATCATATCATCTGCAAATAGTGATAGTTTGACTTCTTCTTTTCCTATTTGGATTCCTTGTATGTCTTTCTCTTGCCTTATTGCTCTGGCTAGGACTTCCAGTATTATATTGAAAAGCAGTGGTGAGAGTGGACATCCTTGTCTTGTTCCAGATCTTAATGGAATTGCTTTCAGCTTTTCACCATTGAGAATGATACTGGCTGTTGGCTTGTCATAGATGGCCTTTATGATGTTGAGGTATGTTCCTGGTATCCCAAGAATTTTAAGGGCTTTTTTCATGAATGGGTGTTGCACTTTGTCGAAAGCTTTCTCAGCATCTGTTGATATTATCATATGGTTTTTATATTTCTTTTTGTTGATGTGTTGGATAATGTTGATTGATTTTCAGATGTTAAATCATCCTTGTGTCCCTGGAATGAATCCTACTTGGTTGTGGTGAATTATCTTATGGATACATTGTTGGATTCTGATAGCTAAAATTTTATTGAGGATTTTTGCATCAGTGTTCATTAGGGAGATTGGCCTGTAGTTTTCTTTTTTTGTGTTGTCCTTGTTCGGTTTTGGTATTAGTGTAATGTTGGCTTCATAGAACGTATTTGGTATTGTCCCTTCCTTCTCAATTTTTTGGAAGAGTTTGTGAAGGATAGGCACTTATTCGTCTCTGAATGTTTGGTAGAATTCATTTGTAAATACATCAGGTCCTGGGCTTTTGTTTTCGGGGAGGTTTTTGATTACCATTTCAATTTTGCTGCTTGTAACTGGTCTGTTTAGGTGTTCTATTTCTTCTTTATCTAGCTTTGGGTGATTGTAGAGTTGTAGGAATTTGTCCATCTCCTCTAGATTGTTGAACTTGTTTCCATATAACTGTTCATAGTAGTTACTGATTATTCTTTTGATTTCTGCTGTGTCCGTTGTGATTTCTCCTCTTTCATTTATGATCCTGTTTATTTGTGCTTTTTCCCATTTTTCCTTTGTGAGCCTGGCTAGGGGTTTGTCTATTTTATTGATTTTTTCAAAGAAACAGCTCTTGGTTTCATTGATATTTTGGATTGTTTTTTTAGTTTCAATTTCATTTATTTCTGCTTTGGTTTTTATTATTTCTTTTCTTCTACTGGTTTTGGGGTTTTTTTGTTGTTCTTTTTCTAGATCATTGAGCTTTGAGATTAGGTTGTTTCTTTGAGTTCTTTCTTGTTTCTTGATGTGAGCTTCTATTGCTATATATTTTCCTCTTATTACTGCTTTTGCTGCATCTCATACATTTAGGATATTGGTGTCCTCCTTGTCATTCAATTCAAAGAATTTTTTAATTTCTTTTTTGATCTCCTCATTAGTCCAGTGGTCTTCCAGTAGTGTGGTTTTTAATCTCCATGAGGTAGGAAAGTTCCTTGTCTTCTTTTTATAGTTTATTTCTAGTTTGATGTCTTCATGGTCAGAAAAGATGGTTGGTATGATTTCAATCTTGGTGTATCTGTTGATGTTTGTCTTGTGCCCCAGTATGTGATCGATCCTGGAGAATGATATGTGTGCGCTTGAGAAAAATGTGTATTCCGTTTTTTGGGGGTTTAGTGTTCTACAGATGTCTGTTAAGCCCAAATGCTCTAGGTCCTTATTTAGAGCTTTAGTTTCTTTACTTATTTTTTGTCTTGTTGATCTATCCATTGTTGATAGTGGTGTGTTGAAGTCTCCCACTACGTATGTGTTTTCTCTGATGTCTGTTTTCAGAGATGACAACAGTTTTCTGATATATTTTGGTGCTCCTTCATTTGGTGAGTATATGTTAATGAGTGTTATTTCTTCTTGAAGTATTGTCTGCCTGATCATAATGTAGTGACCATTGGAGTCTCTTTTTATTTTTTTGAGTTTGAAATCTGTTTTATCTGATATAAGTATAGCTGTTCCTGCTTTCTTTTTTGGTCCATTTGCTTGTAGGATTGTTTTCCATCCTTTAACTTGGAGTCTGTTTTTATCTTTTGTAGCTAAATGTGTTTCCTGGAGACAGCAAAAGGTTGGGTTTTTTTCTTAATCCAGGCTGCAACTTTGTGTCTTTTTATTGAAGAGTTTATTTCATTTACATTTAGAGTTAATATTGATATGTTAGCATCTGTATTTGCCATTGTGTTTGTCTTTCCTTTGATTTTATTTATTTATTCTTTTAATAACTTTTTTTTTTTGGCCTTCTTTCGTTGTTATTCGTCCCTCTGAGATTCTGGCCTTAGGATTCCTTGTATTATTTTTTGGAGTGGGGGTTTAGTCGTAATGAAATTCCAGAGTTTCTGTTTGTCTGGGAAAGTCCTTATTCTTTCTTCATAGAGGAAGGAGAGCTTTGCAGGATAGAGTATTCTTGGTTGGCATCTGTTTTCTTGGAGTCTGTTGACTATGTCCCTCCACTCTCTCCTTGCCCGTAATGTTTCTTCAGAGAAGTCTGATGTCAGCCTGATTAGTTTTCCTTTGAATGCTATCTGTTTCTTCCCTCTTGTCAGCTTCATTATTTTTTCCTTGTCCTGGATTCTTGGGAGCTTTACTATTATGTGTCTTGCTGTATTTTTCCTTTCATCGTGGAAGTTTGGTGTTCTTCTTGCTTCTTGTATATCAATTTTCAGCTCCTTCTTCACATTTGGGAAGTTCTCTTCAATTATCTCTTTGAATATTTTCTCTGTTCCTACATCTCTCTCCTCTCCTTCTGATATTCCTATAACTCTTATCTTTCCTTTCCTCATGGAGTCAGATAGTTCCCAAAGTCTTTTTTCATTCTTTTTCCTTCGTACTTCTGTTTACTTTTCTGTTTTGGTTCTTTTTATTTCTGTGTCTTCAAGAGTACTTATTCGTTCTTCCATTTCATCTATTCTGCTTTCGTTGCTTTTCCCAGAGTTCTTTTGTTCCTCCATTAATTCTTTGATCTCCTGCGTATCTTTTGCTTACCTCTTTAGGGACTCAATTTCCTTCTTCTGATCATTGTTTTCCTTTATGAGTTCTGTCATTTTTTTAATCACGGCAATTTTAAATTATCTTTCTGGAAGGCTCAGAAGTTCTTCCAAGTTACTGTCGTTGCAATCTGGGGGTGGTTTTCTTTTTGTGGTGTGCTTTTTCCCTGAGGAGTTGTTAGGTTGTGTGTGGTTCTTCTACTCCCTACTGTCTGTTTTCTAATTTGTCATATGCATTGGCACACTGTGTTGCTGGGACTGGCCGGCATTTTGGCTGAGCTTCTCTGCTCCCCTCTGGCTCCTCCAGGAGCCATCTGTCAGTTTCAAGCAGTCTTTACTGAAGAAAGTTCCCTTTTCTAAAATGCCGATGTGGGGACACACTCCCCTGTGCACTTGGTCTGCCCCGGCGGTGGGTTCCCGCTCCCCCTCTGGGTTTGTTTTTTTTTTTTTTATAGAGGCATGTTATTTATTTATTTATTTGTTTGTTTGTTTGTTTGTTTGTTTTATACATGCACTGGGTACAGTCAGAAGTGCAGGAGGGTGAGAGAATTCACCAGAGCCAGAGCGGGGAGCAGAGCAGGCAGAAGGACTGAAGTACACTGCTGAGAGGAGCAGCGGGCGGCAGGAGAGGTCTGCGCGCCATGTGGGACCCTCCTCCGGTGGCCGGGGAGCAGCCGGGGATCGAACTGGTGCCGCAGAGGCCGCGGGCAGCTTCGCAACCCAGCGCTCAACCGTTGCGCCACCGGGGAGGCCCTCCCCCTCTGGGTTTGGACTGCAGGCCATAAGGGGCCTGGCGTGGGCGAGCTTCCCCGCTCACCTCTGGCTCCTGAGGGAGCCTTCTGCAGGCAGTCTTTACTGAAGAAATGTCCCTGTTCTAAAATGGCGATGCAGGACGTACTCCCTGCACTTCCGGTCTCAGGCACACTCTTCTGTGTGCCCGGTCTGCCCCTGCTGTGGGTGCCCACTCACCCTGTGGGCTCAGACTGCTGGTCTGAAGGGGCCTGGGGTGGGCTATTTTCCCAGCTGGCCATGGGTTCCTCCACGAGCCTTCTGCCTGTTTCAAGCAGTCTTTTCTGAAGAAAGGTCCCTGTTCTATGGGGTGTTAGTGACTTTTTTTCTGGTCGCTAGGTGGCACCAGAGATCTCTCCTATTGTTCTTGGGGAGCTGTTTTTTTTTTCACCCCAAGGGACAGAGAACAGAGTGGGAATGGTAGGGAAAACCTCAACAGCTTTGGGGTGTTGTGGCTGCCTTGTGCCCCACCGACATGGAGGACCCACACCCCAAATTTCGTGCCCCAGGCCTCAGTTCCAAAGCCCTCAGGTCCAGGATGCGGGCTGTAGCCCAGTTCAGTGGCCGCAGGAATGGCGCCTTTTGCACCCTCTCCCGTGTCTGGGCGCCTGGTTTCTGATTACTCAGTGAGGGACTTTCACCTCAGTGAGGGCCCCCGTGCGACTCCCCGTAAGCCTAGGTCGCAGGCGCGGGGACCTGGGCAGCCGTGATCCGTGTTTGCTTTTCAAGCGCGCCGCTTTTCCGCACAAGCTTACCTGCTGGCCCAGGGCTGTGTGCGGGTCTCCCGGGTTCTCTATTGTTCTCTAATGGCGCCCAGAGCCGTTCACTCACCACCGTGGCAAATCCTGCAGGGTTCTCCACAGCTCCAGTTCACGGGGTGTGGTGGCTGAAATAGTTCCTTTCCACTCACAGTCCCGCTTGATGCGTAGTTTGTTCTTGTTGGTCGTTTTAGTTTGTTTTTTTCCTCCTTTCTGTTGGTCGGAGAGTGCCGACTTTGTGGGTGGGGGAGGGGAGCAGGGTTCTGCGCTTTCCTACCTTCTAGTCCTCTTTTATGGCAACTTTCTTCTTCGGGTAGTTTGCTGGAGTCGTCCGTTTATCTTCCGTGTCCCAGTTCTCACTGGGACCTGCCGCTTTTCCTCCCTATTAACTTTTTTCAAATGGGAGATCTTACTCGCAACGTCTCCTCGCCGCCATGTTGCTCCGCCCCCAGGACAGCTAAGTTTTAACCCACAACCTGGGGTTGGGAAGTGGCATTTAATCTCCAGGTACACGGTATTTCACCCCTATTCCGTGTCCTCTGCTCTCATCATCCAATAAACCTGAATGTCCCCGAACAGGATCTCTTGCCCAGATCTAGAACGTTCCATATAACTCACTCTCTCCTGTGCAGCACTGAAGCAGCACACACAGATTAGAATCGCCAGCACAGGGAGTCCAGGTCCATGAGGACCTGTCACCCCTGCCAGGTGTCCAGACCCTACTGCCCACTCCCCTCAGCATCCTTGGGGTGCCTGCATCTCCTCTCAGCCCTGCTCTGGAAGGACCAGCATCTGACATTGTGGGTCCTCCTCTGTTGGGATCTGTTCACTACTAGCTCAGGAGCAGCCCATCTCTGGACCCCCGGTTGACTCTGCCATATATACAGGCATCGGTCCTCAGCAACATAGTGACCCCCCACACTCTCAGGAACAGTCTCCCCACTAGTCAACAAACCTAACATCTAAGCCAGCAGGGAACTCCAAGCCATACCCCTTCACTCTGCCACAATGGGTTGAACTCTCCGGACTTGGGTACACAGAAGTCTAGAAAACAAATGAGGTGATGCTTGATTGAGTGAAAGAAGGATGGTCTCCTGCGGACCAGCAGGGGCGCTGAGCTCTTCTCTGAGAGTTACTGCAGGACAGGATCTTCCAGCTGGGTGCCCCCCACTACCTGGAGGACCTAGGGTTGGGCCCTTTCTTTCTTGTGGGGACTCAGCAGCCCTGCTCTGCTTAGTTCAGGTGAAGTCCTCTGCCAAGAGTCTGTGTGTGGCAGTTGCTTCTTCCCGGTCCACCCACAGGGGAAACTACTCAGCAAACCCTCCTCCCTTTCCAAGGGACCCATGTGCTGCAAGTGCAGTGGTTAGAGGCAGTGGGTGGGACATATTTGCATGGACAGCTCCTCCCCTGTGAGGCCAGAGGGGAGAAGATAACAGAAGCCTGAAGCAGGGCAACTCCAGCTCTGTAAGGAGCCAAGTGGCTGTGAGCACCAAGGCCTGGACACGTCACCTCCTCCTGCTACTCTGTCTCTGCATAGGTCGAGACAGGACTCAGAGACCCAGACTGTGTCTATCCTGAAGCATTACCACTGGGCCCCACACCCATGTAGATTGACCTTCATGTGCGTGTGTCTGTGTCTGCAGGTTCCCTCTCCCAGCTGGGCTCACTCAGCCGCCCTCCCTCTCTGCGTCTCCTGGAGCCGCAGCCAGACTCACCTGCACCCTGAGCAGCGGATTCAGTGTTGGGGATTTCTGGATATGCTGGTACCAGCAGAAGCCAGGGAGCCCTCCTGGGTATCTCCTGTGCTACGCCTCAGACTCAGATAAGCACCAGGGCCCCGGGGTCCACAGCTGCTTCTCTGGATCCAGTGATACCTCAGACAATGCGGGGCTCCTGCTCATCTCGGGACTGCAGCATGAGGACGAGGTCGACTACTACTGCAGAATATATCATGGAAACACAGACTCTTCACAGTGCTCCAGACCCAGGGGGAAGTGAGACAAAATCCTCCCCACTGCTCTGCTCTGCTGACAAAGGGAGCCTGGGGGGACCTTCCACACCCACATGGGTGGGCTCTCACCCTGCACAGACAGAGCCTCATACACATTCCTCAGCCCTGGGAGACCCTCAGGTTCTGGGCCTGTCCATGTCAGCAGAGACCTGGGCCCACAGCGCCCATCCCTTGATGCCCCACGTTCAGTTCCCAACTCCAGGAAGGACTTAATCTTTGACTCCTCATCTTGAATGTCCGATAGGGTTTGTCTTCTTCATAGGTTTGGAGGATTAAATTATGTCATCATGTGAATTATTTCATGTGTGGCCCCCACAGCTGCCAAATTCATTGTCCCCACTCACCCACCTGTTCTAGGAGCAGACACCCCAGGATGGCCTCTTCCAGATCCTCCTTGACTCCTGCTCTTTCCCTTCCCCCCGTTCCATGACTTACCCTTCAAGGCAGGGAATGTAAAGAGAACTGGTTTTCATTTGAAAAAATGAATTAAAACCCAGGATCTTTCAGATACTGGACGGTCATGATGGACAGGGTGTGAATCTCTGGGTGTCAGCGCGGTTGTCTGCAGCCCCGACACAGGTTCTCCCCTCTCTCCCTGGGCACGGGGACACGGGACATGGAGACACATGTGGGCTCAGTGTGGTGATAAGATTGGACAGTGCTGACCCGATCCTGACCGCAAATGCCCACTGGGCTCTCCTCTCACGTGGGCCCAGGCCCCTCTATTATGCCGAGAACCTGAAGGTGAATCCCAACCACTCGGACATTGTGGACTCCAGGGGAGAAGCCCTGTTGGTGAAGACATGAGCAGATTTGGACATTTTTACAGATTTCAATGATGTTCTCATCCAACCCATGGGCCCCTAAGGGCTGCCAACTGTGCTAAGTGGGCAAGGAGAGATGAAGACCCGCAGACTGTGCATCTGTGAAAAGAAGGGGAAAGCAGTGTGTCCTCCAGAACTTTGTCTTCAGTGTCCTCCTGTGTGTGATGTGGGGAGGGTGGGGTGGAGAAAACTCTCAGGTGTTACAGCTTCATAAGCAAAGTGGCCCTTAGTTGAGTGACCTGGATTATTCTTCAAAAGAAATGAGGTTTCTTATAATTCTAGTTCACTTGTTTCTAGTCTATTTTTATGTCTAATTTCAACTCTTCATAGTATTTATTTATTATGGGCTCTGAAAAATTTCCTTCTGGCTCATGCTCTCTACACTCACCTCCGTCTACTCAGAATTTTTCAGTTTTCTCGTGACTTGTGACGATGGAATCTGTAGAGCACCCCATGGCTCCTCCCTCTTCCTGCCTGAGTGTTGGGGCCTCCTTTATGGCAGGGGCTCACACCTTGCCCCTTGGTCTCTTGTGGAAAAGACAGAGGCCTCACCTCCATTCCCTCCATGAGGAGCCCCCTCACCCATGACAGTCTTTCGTTTTTTAAGATTTATTTATTTATGCATACAAGAACTGGGGTACAGGCCAGAGATGTGGGGGGGGGGAGAGGATCCACCAGAGACAGAGTGGGGAGCTGAACAGGTGGATCTACTGAAACACACTGCTGAAGGTAGTAGTGGACGAGTCAGGAGAAGTCTGCTGCACCATGTGGGTAGACCCCTGGCTGGGGATCAAACTCGTGCTGTAGCAGCTGCATTCAGCTTCATAGGTTGTGTCCTAACCCCTTGCGCCACCAGGGAGGCCCTGACCCCATGACATTCTACACTGCCAATGACACGGAGTAGCTCCACTTGTCTCGGGCCCTTTGCGTAGGAGGGATGTTTATATGCAGTGAGCTGAGGCTGTTGTGCAGACACCTTGGCTGTGGGTCTGGAATGTGAGGGGTGCTGGGCACCAGGCCTGGTCCAGGATCCACATGTCTCCTGCCCCACAGGGTGCTGTGTCTGGGCCCTGCTCAATCCCTGCCACCTGAGAGCTGTGAGAGCTCCCCTTGTCCTGCAGAGGTCCCCCACCTTTCCAGGTGTGACCCATTTCATATCACTTCTTGTCTCTCTTTACTGATCTGGATCCTGCCTTAAGTAGAGGAGGGGCTTGTACAACCTTGAAAAAGTACGTCTTCATGGAGATCTCTCTCCTTCAGTGTTGCGGGAAAGAAATACATTTGATGGTTGACGTCACAAATCAGATCAGGGGTTCATCTCCACCATGAACTCATCTCCTCTCCTCTCACCCTGCTTGCTCTCTGCACAAGAGCTGGCTGCAAGGAATTCTGGGAGCACGCCTTCGTGTCATCTGGGCGATGATGCCTACCCCCTGCCCGAGAGCAGTCATTTCTGCTGTTTCTTGTGCATTAGTTGAGGAACATTATAAACGTACACACACATGCCAGGGCATAGACCAGTGAAGTGATATGGTGCTTAGGAATTTTTCACACTCAGTGAGGAAGGAGATTGAGGGATAAAGAGGAAAGTTCAACAAGATGAGTCTCATTGATAATGGTTCAGGTGGGATGTTAAGTGAAGTAAGTTTTTGATTATTCTGTATCCTTTGTGCTTCTATAAATTGGCCTCATATATATTATCAATTCTCTAATCCTGCCTGTGATGAAGGGGGTACATCCTGCCGTGAAGAATTTTGTCCCTCAGACTTGACACCCTGTGTCTTCATCATGATCTCAAGCCAAGCCCTCCCCTCTCCCACACAGAGGAAGTGTCTCCTTGGGGACCTTATGAGAGACATGAGTCAGGAATGTGAAGCTAGGAGTATGAGTATGAGGGAGCGGGATGTCTGAGAACAAGGAAGCCTTGTGAGGGGTCAGGGCAGACCCTG
Source organism: Talpa occidentalis (assembly GCF_014898055.3). Classification (NCBI taxonomy): domain Eukaryota; kingdom Metazoa; phylum Chordata; class Mammalia; order Eulipotyphla; family Talpidae; genus Talpa; species Talpa occidentalis. Next base: position 26,571,614 of record NW_023601433.1, read on the forward strand.
CAGGCTCTGAGGGCAGGCAGGGGTTGGGGCTCATGCCCAGAGCAGTGAGGGTCCTCAGGGTATGAGCAGCTACTGACCTGACTGATGTGAAGGAGGAGGATACGCTGGAATGATTAAGAGTGAATGTGAGATCACAGGTACTTTTTCAAGGTGCTTGAGTCTAGAATTGGGAACATTTGTAAAATAAATAGGGGTGTGATGAGGAAATGGGTTGTGGTTTCTGAATTCACCTCTCCAACATTCCCAGAATCTATGATAACATTAAACTCTTACATTATTTTTTACTAAACTACAATAGAGGGAATAACATACAGGGATGAAAATTTTATTTAAACTAAAAATTGCATGTGATCTATGACAAAATTTTGACAAAATACATGATACAGATATGCAACAATTAAAATCTTGAGATTATGAACTGCATATGGAACTTAGAACAGTATTTTACAGGCTCCACTGGTGTGACGCTTCCAAAGCCTTTTATTAAACAGTCACTGAATCAATTCTTTTTTTTGTTTGTTTTTGTTTTAATAATAAATTTTATTTTTATATTCCCCATATAATTGCAACCCCTTATTTTGACCCCAATCACTCCCCTCCCGCCCCCTACCCCCCATACAGTGTCTCTGGTTCATAGTTTTTTGTTCATTTTGATTTTCACTTTCTTATAGTTATTCGTTTTCCTGGTCCCTTATTTAAGTTTTCTAGATTCCTGCTGTGAATGAGACCATCCAGTATTTTTCTTTTTCTTTCTGGCTTATTTCGCTGAGCATGATCCCTTCCAGCGCCATCCATGTTGCTGCAAATTGCATGTGTTTATCTTTTTTGAATGCTGAGTAATATTCCATGGTGTATATGTACCACATCTTCTTGATCCAGTCATCTATTTTTGGGCATTTGGGTTGTTTCCAAAGCTTAGCTATTGTAAATAGTGCTGCTATAAACATAGGGATGCAGGTGTTCTTTGGAATTGATGTTTCTGTGTCCTTTGGGTAAATACCTAGGAGTGGAATTGCTGGATCTTATGGAAACTCTATGTTTAGTAGGTCCAGAAATCTCCACACAGCTCTCCATAGTGGTTGGACCAGTTTGCATTCCCACCAACAGTGCAGGAGAGTTCCTTTTTCTCCACATCCTCGCCTACATTTGTTGTTGCTAGTTTTTTTAATATGTGCCATTCTCACTGGTGTGAGATGGTATCTCATGGTAGTTTTGATTTGCATTTCCCTGATTACAAGTCATGTTGAACATTTTTTCATATGCCTGTTGGCCATTTGCATTTCCTCTTCATCACTGAATCAATTCTAACCCGCAAACAAAATTATATACGTTACAAGATACTTTGAAACATTTGCTGAATTACCCACTTTTGATTATGACACTGAGTTTATTCTTAGAAATACCCATTCTGTATTTGTTACCTGAGCTTCCTCCAAAGCCCTGCAGCACTCCATGCCCATCCTCTGTGGCACCTGAGTGGATGCACATCTGGGTCCACTTTTTTACCTTTTTGTATAAAGTACTCATAATAGGTCTCTATGTATTTTTTTCTGCTTCCATGACAGTAACCAAATGCAATGTATGGAATCACAGTCCCTAGGAATCACACCTGCAGGAGTGAATAGACAGTTTATTGTGAGCTGTAGACACCAGCTGGGCTCTTGAGCTTTGGGCCATGGTGACTGTGTGCCCTGAGACCAGCAGGGTGCACTGTGGGACTGCCCTGTGCTCTACACACAGTAGCCTTGGGAGTGTATTCACTCTAGGTTGCCTGGGTCTAGGTCTGTGCCCTGGGAACTCTTTCTGAAAGCATCTATCTCCTAACTTTCTTAAATAGGATGCCCCTGTTTGCTGAGGATCCAAGAACAATTTCCTTCTCAGAGGGAAGGCTGAGTCGGCAGCTGCAAGCTCAGTTTGCGTCTCCTTGTTCTCATCAGAAAGGAGCTCAGGGAGAGGGTTTCAGAGCACAGTTGCCAGGGAAGGACGGCTCAGGACTCGCTATTTTCTTTGTAAAGACTTCATCGAATTCCCTCTTCAAACCTGTTCTCATTGTATCAGAAAGAAAGAGACTGGGAAGATGGGTAATATTTCTTGACTTGACACTTGACACCTTCATCAACGATTCTGTTTTCAATTTCCTGAAGGCTCCCATGAGCACCTTCACACTGTGCTCCAGCTCTTCACAGACGACATCTAACACACCACGTGTGGGAAGGCCACTCGGGCATGAATTACCCCCCGATCCTCTACATCCTCATGTGTACCCGAACCCCAGCATTAAGGCCAGCACAGAGATGTGATGCCATCAGCCTTTCCTTTCTTTCTGTATATCCCTCCTCCTCCTCCTCGTTTATTTCTACGGTGATCTGAAGCACGTCTGTGTCACACTCCAGCGAAGGCTACTCCAGGGGGCACGACGTTGGGTCCAGGCCCCAAACCAGCTGGTTTCGTCTGCCCCTAGCGGGAAGTCAAGCCAGGAAGGCATCAGGCAGATGCAGGTGTCTGAGCCTTCACGCAGGGGGAGGCTGCTGAGACCCAGCCGAACATGGCCACGGCCTGGGAGATAAGGAGGCTGTGTCCATAGCCCTGCCACACATACTGCTGGCCCAACAGCTACCACCCAGAGACACCCACCTCCAAGTCCACTCCCCATCCAATTCACACCTTCTCGAAGCCTTCTCTGGCTGTGCTTCATTTTTTTAACTAGGGACTTTGATAGCACACGCCTAAATTGTCAGCCTGTGGAGATCTGTATGTGCATTTCTTGCCACCTATGAAGACATTTGGGGCTGTTGCCTTCATGATGTTCTCTTGTGGGTTTCAAACCACTTGGCAGTACACATGACCAACGGAAGCTGAGTGTACCGAGTGGATATGAGTGACTGGTGATGAAACCCAGGTACTGTTTTGCTGACAGTACAAGTTATGATCAGGAAAGGGAGGAAGATTGACAGCCTGAATTCTGGACTCATGTCCTAAATGGAAGTGACTGGCCTCACACAAATGACTTTGCTGCTATCACTTGCCCACTTTTGGGGGCACATTCCATGGAAACAAGAGACTTAGATTTATTATATAAAAATAATAGCAAAGAATGGTTTTAAAGTGTTATTCCACTTATGCTATAAATTTATACTTCTCACCTATATATTCTGCAGATAAAAAATTTAAATTGTAGCCAAATATATTGATTTGTGTGCTCGGATTATACTTAGGCTTGTAAGTACGAACAGGGTAGTGGGTACCTTTGTGCAACTGGAACACATCGTATTTGCCTTTATAGAGTATAAGAGCTGGGCACCTCTCTTTACTTTGCAGGTCAGAAATGCTATCTGGGTCCCACTGTAGAGGGACAAGGTGCTCAGGGGCTGGCTGGGGGCTGCTGAGATAGCACAAGCCCTGCCTTTCCTGATGAAGGAGGCCCCACAGTGGAGTCCCTGAGGGAGAGTATTCCTCCAGGATATCCAGGGACCTTTGCCAAATTCTGGCCTTGACAAGAGTCGTTTCTCAGTCATGGATTTCACATACTGCCTCCCCTCTGCTCTCTAGCTCCATAGGCCCTGCTGTGGAGGCAGGGGACAGAGACTGGGGACAAGTCCACTAAATAGGGCCACCTCCTGTGGCCTCAGCAGGAGGTCTCATCCAGGGAACAGAGGAGGGAACTGCATGAAAAGTCCCTCTCTCAGTGACATACAGTTGCATGAGGGAAGTTGAAGAATCCAGCAGGTCCAAAGATATTGGGGTGCAGAACCCATGGTTGGCTGTGCCCATATCCTGGACCCATATCCTCCCCCATGTTCCTCGCTTTCTAGAGAGGTGACAACTTGGGGGCAGAGGGCTGACTTACTCTCTGCCTCTCCTCAAATACAGGTGTGTTGTCATGGGGCAACTTCGAAGGAGACTTGACATGACACACCAGACCCCTGACCCATCAACACCCCACCATCTGTGGACTCCTTTCTTGCAACGTCTTCCCCAACCCGAAATGAATCTGAGGATTGTGATGCTGAGAAGCCACACTCCAAAACGAAATGAAAATAGACAAAGACTTGAATGTAAGGCCTGAGATCTGAAAACAGATAGAACAAAAACAAACTCCATACAGCAGACTAGTGGTATCTTTGTGCATCTGACTCAGACAGGAAGGGAAATAAGAGCAAAAATAAACAAAAGGAGGGCCTCCCTGGTCATGCAGGCGGTTGAGCCCAGAGCTGTGAAGGTGTCTGCAGCCTCTGCAGTGCAGGTTCCATCCCCGCCACCTCAGAGCAACCCACATGTTGAGCAGACCTTTCCTGTCTCACCCGCTGCTCCCCTCAGCAGTGTATTTCATCAGTCTGCCTATTCCATTCCCTGCTTGTGTCTGGTGAATCCCCTCACCCTCCCGCACTTCTGTCCTGTACCCTGTTTCTTGTATAAATAAAATAAATCTAGGGCCTCCCCAGTGTTGCAGTGGTTGAGCACTGGGCTACGAAGCTGCCCGCAGCCTCTGCAGCGCAGGTTATGATCCCCGGCCACCTGCGAGGGTCCCGCTGGCATGCAGACCTCTCCTGCCACCCGCTGCTTCCCTCAGCAGTGTACCTCAGTCCTTCTGCCTGTTCTGCTCCCGCTCTGGCTCTGCTAAATTCTCTCACCCTCCCGCGCTTCTGACTGTACCCATTGCTTGTATAAATAAATAAATCTTTAAAAAAATAAATTAAATAAATCTTTAAAGAATAAAAATAAAAAATAAACAAAAGGAGCAACCTGGAACTCAAAAGCTTCTACAAAGAGAAAGAAAATATCAAAGCAAAAAGGTAACCTATGGGATGGGAGAAAATAATTACAATTCTATATCTGACTAGGGATTATCCAAAATATGTGTTATGAAAATATGTATAAAGAATACACAAAAACAACAACAAAAAACAAAAATCCGATTTTAAATGGGGAGAGGATGTGAATACACAATTCAAGAAAGAAGACATGCAGATGGCCAACAGGCTCATGAAAAAATGTTCACTCTCCCTTATTGTTAGGGAAAGGCGTATCAAAATCACAATGAGATATCATCATACATCTGGTAGAATTGCAATTATTATAAAATCTAGAAATAAGCATGATGGGGATGTAGAGAAAAGGGAACCTTCACCCACTATTAGTAGGGATGTGAATTAGAACAGCCTCTAAGGAAACTGTATGGAGGTTTCACCAAAAACCATATTTCTATGGAATAGAAATACCATAGGATACAGCTATTCCACCTTTGGATATTTAATTTTAAAAAGCCTAACTGTAAAAGATATAGGAATCCTTACATTCACTGCAGCATTATCTATAATAGTCATTATGTCGAAACAACCTTATTTCCCATCAGAAGATGAATGCATAAAAAATGTGATATCTTATATATACTTGATACATATGTGTATAATGAAATACTACTCAGCTACAAAAAAAAAGGATGAAATTTTGCCAGTGTGACCACTGGCAATGGACCTTGAGAGTATTACGGCAACTAAAACAAGTCGGAGAAAGTAAGACAAACACTGAATGATTTCAATCATATACGAACATAAAGAAACAAACAAAGCAAAACAAAACTCCGATACAGGGCACAGTCTGGTTGTTCCCACAAGGGAAGGGGCTGAGGGTGTGGGTGGAAAAGGAAAGGGACAGATGGACGGGGATGGATGGAAACTAACACTTTGGTGATGGTCATGACGTGGTGACCAGGTAGGTTGAGTTATAATGATGTACACCTGCCACTTAACCAAAGTTATAAACCAGTGACCTCAATAAAATGTATTGAAGGGAAATAGGCTCCGTCCTGCCACTCCATGCACAGCTGTCAGAGATGGATGCTACTAAGAAGGGTGACCTCCGATGCAGGACAGAGAAATGGCCAGAATGAGCAGAGTCTTTCCTGGCGCCAGGTGCTCCTGCAGCGCACAGGATCCCGAGGCGCCCTCTGGTGGTGGGCGCAAGCACTGCCCAAAGCAGGAAGACAGGACAGAACCTTTGGATCTTTAAGGCACCAGCTCTCCTGGGATACAGGGAGCAAAAAAACAGAATCTGCAGGACACAGGACTTTCACTCAACCTGGAAGCTTCCCATGTCTCCTGATGTTGTCTCTGGTCTGTGACTTTGCAGGGAAGAGATTTAGGACTGAGGAAACCAGAGACTCGGAGTGGCATTTGGTGAACTATGTTACCCCCTCACTCAGTGCCCCAGTCACTGTGTCTGAGGTCCCAGCATCTGCTTCTTTCAATATCTCCCCAGGAGACAGCAGGGGGGCCCTGGGGCAGGAGGAGAGAGGAAGCCGATTTGCATGAAGCATCTTTTCCCCCAGTGTGTCCAGGAGGCATGAAAAGGCCCGAGGACACCACACTCCAGCCCAAGAGCTGAGGAGGCCACATCTTGGGAGGGTCCCCACCATGGCCTGGATAGTGCTTCTGTTTGGGCTCCTCTCTTACAGCTCAGGTCAGCGGAAGGGACTCTCTCCTAGGTCTGGGGGGCACATAAAGCAGGGTGACCCGGGTCTCATAACAATACCTGCTTCTCTCCTATCATTTCAGGGGCTGATTCTCAGACTGTGACCCAGGAGTCATCACTGTCAGTGTCCCCAGTAGGGACTTTCACATTCACCTGTGGCCTTAGCTCTGGGTCAGTCTCTACTGGTAACTGCCCCACCTGGTTCCAGCAGACCCCAGGCTGGGCTCCACACAGGCTGATATACACAAATAACTGCCCCTCTGGGGTACCAAATCGCTTCTCAGGCTCCATCTCTGAGAACAAAGCCACCCTCACATTGTTACAGGCCAAGCCCAATATGAAGTGGGTTGCCTGACTGTGGGGCCTCACCCGTGCGCTTAAAAGGGACTTATTGATACTCAACTGCAGGCACACACAAAAGGTTAATAAAAGGTTTATTTACAAAAGACAGGGGAAATGAAGAAATGAATAACTCAGGGAGAGAACGAGGGATATAAACAAACAAATGCATCCTACCCGTTCTGCTGCCTTGGAATCCCAATGGCAGGCTGAGAGCTGGTGAAGAGCCAAGAGCCGTGAGGCCAAGAGAGAGAGACCCAAGGCCCATATGTCTGGTTTTATACCAAACCTGGCAGCTTAACTCCTCGCTCAGGTCCCAGCAAGCCTCCCTTTGGTGATGATGGGATTTGTCATATCTAGTGTCTTGATGGCTTTGGTCTGGGGTGGGCGTGGAGTCCACAAAGCCTGTATGGAATTAGCTCAGGACATCCTTCCCCCCTAACAACATCACTGGGGCTGAGACAGAGGATGAAGCCAAGTATTACTGTGTACTATAAGTGGGTAATGCCATTTACACAGTGATGTGAACTTAAGAGGAAGAGCAGCCAAAACTTCCTTAGATGCCCAGAAATGCTCAGCTTCAGAAGGAGGAAAGAGAAAGGCTCCCTACCCCGGAGGGAGGCTCCATGACCTTGTATCTGCTGGTTCAGCCCCAGGTGCCTCCTCCTGGCCCACAGAATATGTCCATCTCCAGTGTGACTCCTCTAGACTGTGCCTCCTCCCTTTCTCTCAACCCATGATGACAGGGAGGGGCCCAGCTTCAATTGTGTGATCAACGCTGAGACTCAGAGACCCCAGCACTCCAGGAAGACTCTTACTCAAAGAGCACAAACAGCTACACCCTCATCCATGAATTAACCGTGCAGAGAAAGGAGCATTTCCTCTTGAGGTGAAATGGGAGCATTACTGGGAACTTCTGAAAATACAATCCCCCTCTCAAGCCACTGAGCAGAAGCCTGTGCTGTGAGCAAGATTCTCCTTGAACCAGCATCTGAGACTTGTGTGACTATCAAAGATTATTCGGTACCTCTACCTCTATAGTTATCAAAGCACTGTTTAAAATCTTGTGAGAGTAACATTCTAGGACATACTCGCTCTGAAATTACCCTTTAAAAATTTCAAGACCTTCAGAAATAAATTGAAAATCTGAAGCCATCACTGAAATTGTGGTGGGTGTCAAAATACACTCTGGAATTGAGAATTTTCACCCACATCTTCTCTAAGGATCTAAGAGTTTAGAAAATCAAAATTTGATGAAGATAAAATATATAGACAACAGCTTGAGAGGATTCAGATGCTGATATAAGATATTTTTATTCAATAATCATAATTCTCTTGACCAAGTACAAAAATGCTTGGTACAAAAAAGAGAAAATCTCAGAACTTAAACTGTTATAAATATCAGCAAAATTAGAAAATAAAATTAAACTAACAGTTGAGCAAGATGAAATCTCTCTTCAGGCACTCAAGAGTAACAATTATTCATTTAAAGTAAACAAGAGGGGCCTCACAGGTGGCAGAAGGGGTTAAGCACAGCACTGTAAGGTATCCACAGCCTCTGCAGCACAAATAATGATCCCGGGTGGGCCAGGGAGCTAGCCATAAGGCACAGCCGACCTCTCCTAACTAGCCCACTGCTCCCCTCAGCAGCGTATTTCAGTCAACCTGTTCTGTTCCATGCTCTGTCTCTGGTGAATTCTCTCACCCCCGCACATCTGGCCTGTACCCCAGTTCTTGCATGCATAAATAAATAGATCTTTAAAAATATAAATTAAAGTAAAAAAGGGCTCAAGTTTTTTCTGCATATGTCCTCACATCGCTAATAGTCTCCTGTGTGTGCCAGCAGGGGCTGCTGTGGGACTTCTCATGAGGGCAAGGCTATAGTGAAACTCAAAGCATTCTGTGTGACAGATCTTGGCTGTGCTCATGGCCCCAGTGATGGTGACAGCAGGTACTTCCTCCCAAGGGACACACTCAGACACCCAAACACTTCAGGCCTCCTCCTGAGAGTGAAGCTCCGAACTGGGCTGCGGACCCAGAACTGAATGGTGGTGAGACTCATGTTTGCGTAGTGCACCACAAACACACCCTTACCCAGGGAGCTGAGAGAGAGAAAGGGACATCACAGACACCAGCACCAGCTGTGAGTTCAGGGGAACTTTGGAAAGTCTTCACCATTCACTGGGTACCTGTCCTCCACCTCCCCGTCCTTGCTCACTGCCCAGCTTCATGAGGTTTCAGAGTCCTGCCTTTCAGGGAAGCACTTGTCATTTCCTTCTGGTGTGTTGATTTCCTTTTCAGGGTCCAGGTGTCAGGCTGCGGTGACCCAGGAGCCCTCACTGACCATGTCCCCAAGAGGGACAGTCACTCTCACCTCTGGTTCTGGCACTGGAGAGGTCACCAATGGTCTCCGTGCATACTGCTTCCAGGAGAAGCCTGTTCAGGCCCTCAGGACAGTGATGTGTGGGAAAGAGAATAAACACCCCTGATGGGGCCCAGTTCTCAGGTCCATCCTTTGGGCCAAAGCCTCCCTCACTCTGTCAGGGGCCGAGCTCAAGGTGAGGCTGAGAACTGCAGCTCTCTGTCCGTCAGTGGGTACAACACTGTGAGAGGCCAGGATGGGGAGCCGGAACACAAACCTGTGCTTGATGAGACCAGGTACAAATATGATCTCTTGACATCAGGATGACACACCAGACATCTGAGATCTCGGGCAGCCTGAATGCTCACGATCCTTAGAGAGAAATGTGCAGGAATAGATCTGAATTGATTTCCATTCCTGTTGAGGCCTATTGTGGAGGAATATTGTGAATCACTTAGGAGAATCTTGTCTAGAAAATTCAATTCCAATTCTATATTCCAGGAAGAAGAGTTCCTTCTGCGTCAGATCTAAAGACGAAGTCAAAAATACATTCTGCAGACAATTCATCTCCAGTGATTTCCTTGGTCACCCAGGAGTTGACAAAATCAACAAAACAAAACAAAAAGTCTTCCTTTTCTGTATTACTAAATTTTATTTAATAAGAAAGCATTGTAATGCATTCTAGCTGTGTTGTGTTTTAAAGTACAATGTCTTGGGAAGATTCTTCTTCCCAAACGTTGCTGTTAAATTGCTTACCCTAAGAAGATATGTTGAAGTGAAATAACAAAAATTATTTCAAAAGATGATTTTATTTTAAATTTTATTTTGAAGATGAAGTCTTATGGGAGTAGGGTGGCCTCCTAATCTAATATGACCTCCAAGGACGTTCCTTGGAGGCAGAAATTGTAACTACTCATCTGAAGGTAAAGAAAATCCAAAGATTTCATACAAATCACCAGTAACTCTGAAGAGGCAAGAAAGATGCCACTCCACAGTTCAGAGGTAACAAGACCCTGGCAATTAGAGTTTGGGATTTCTAGAGTCCAGAATTATCAGACAAAACTTATACTTTCTAGATTACCCAGTGTGGTGCACTAATTGCTAAAGCATCACTAGGAGGCCAACACACCAAGCATCCGTTTAATTATATTTCTAAATTTGCATGCATTTCTTTCACCTCAATATTCAAGTTTTTTAAAAATGATTCATGTAATCTACATAATGAATAGGCTGAAAGATGAAAAATCACATGATGTTATCAATCAATCAAGATGGAAAAGACATTCATAAAAGTCAACCCCATTCATGAGACCAACCCAGAGAAGGAGGCAGCCCTTGCAGCATCCTCAGTGGTTATCGGGAACTAGGGGGCCCCTGCAGCTCAGGTCACACCTAAGGTGAAACCCTGAAGACGCTCTCCCTAGAGCTGCATGAGGTGAGCACATCCACGGTCACCATGGCCCATCAATCTGGACTGGATGATCCTGCAGAGTCACAGGCAAGAAAACCATGAAGGCCACAGACTCAAAAGAACAGGATGCATTTGCCCCCTTTATTACAAAGGAGATGATGCAATGCATAGAAATGCAAAAGAATATACATGTATATAAATTCCAAAAGTCATAATTTCAAGAAGTCTCTATAATGCCAGAACAATACAAATATTATTTAGAAACAATAAGTGAAAACTAACTGGCAATGCTAGCTAAAATCTGTCAAATCAAAATATCTGGGAGTACATTTATCAAATGATATAGAAACATACATGCAGAAAACTGGACAGTGGAGGTAAAAGTCATCTAAGGGATTGACATCAGTGGATCCGATCATAGAGAGAAGACTTGCCTTGGAAAAGGTATCAGTTATTTTCAAATTGACTTAAAGTTTATTTCTATTTCTACTGCAACAAGATAGAGCGTTTAGATCAGTGATAGACACATATGTCATTGTAACAGAATAGAAAATCCAGAAATAGACCCAGTAATGTAGGGATCATTGTTGCAAACATGCAAAAGCCTTTCAGACAAGGACAGTCTTTTCCACAAAAGGAGATAGACAGTTGCACATCCACTGGGGTCAATGAATGACTTAAATCTCTTGCGTCATAAAAAATTCACTCAAACAGTTGAAAGAGTTAACTACAAAATAAAAAAAAAAAATGAAGAAAACATGGGTGGAAATATCTGTAAACATGTTTTGTAAAAAATTTTTTATAAGACCCCAAAAGTATAATCCATCCTAAAATAATTTGGACATCAGTAATAATTCATTGTTCTTCATTCACTTTGTGAATTAGTAAAATGATTAAATTCCCTAAAAATAGAAGGTAAAGGTAGGTGCAAACTAATGTACAGGAGAGTAGTTGTAGTGCATTGCTTTAAAACATATGATTTTGGGAAACTGAAAATGCATCCAAATTCAAAATTGTCTACCAGTGGAAGAATAAGATGCCTGCCATGTCTTCTCTGGACATAAAAAATAAGCGGTTATTTATGTCCATGCGGCATCTCATTCACCAGGTCGTCACTGAGAGTAGGGGCGCCTCAGTGACCCTGTGCAAACTGCGGGTCACACAGCCTGTGAGTCAGTCCCAGGAGTGTGACCTACACAGTGACCTTGGGATATGCAGACCCCAGCTGGGCTCCCAAGGCTTTGGGTCTTGGTGAGTGTGTGCCCTGTGACCAGCAGGGGGCGCTTTGGGGCTGTCCTGTGGGTCCTGAGCACTGTATAGTAAGGATTATTTATGCAGAAATGCCTGAGTACTGAGGGGCTGAGCCCTGAATCCATGAGGGCACTCAGCAGCTGTGTCCTCTTGGGTTGGCACAGTCCCTTGAGCAGGGACCCTTGTGTGGTGCCAGCAGGTGCTTCCTCCCACCGATTTCCCTAGGGGTGAAGCCAACCTCCCTCCTGCTCAATGTGGGGCATGAGCTGAGCCCCACCACCAGGGCGCAGGGAGGTGCTGGGCAGTCCCTGGGTGAACAATTTGCATGCACAGCCCCTCCTGTGGCAGAGGGTGGGGAAGAAAAGGAGGCCTAGGGCAGCCCAGACCCAAGTGGACCTCAGGGGCTGTGAGCACCATGGCCTGGACGCCTCGCCTCCTAGTGCTTCTCTTGTTTTGCACAGGTAACTCAATTTGGGGACAGAAGATGCATGGGGGCCTGATAAATAATCTTGTGCCCAGTATCTCCATCTCCTATTCTCTCTCCCTTCCAGGATCCTGGTCCCAGTCTGTGCTGACTCAGCCACAGTCAGTCTCTGGGAACCTGGGCCAGAGGGTCACCATCTCCTGCACTGGAAGCAGCTCCAACATCGGGAGTAATTCTGTGCACTGGCACCAACAGCTCCCAGGAACAGCCCCCAAACTCCTGATATATTGGGATGATGTACGACCTTCAGGGGTCCCTGATCGATTCTCTGGCTCCAAGTCTGGCAGCTCAGCCACCCTGACCATCACGGGGCTCCAGCCTGAGGACGAGGCTGATTATTACTGCACAAGTTGGGACAACAGTCTGAGTGGTCCCACAATGCTCCAAGCCTGTAAGGAAGTGAACAAAAACCCCCTTTCTCTTCAGCCAAGGGCAGGCACCCCTGGCAGCTGCTGCTGAGGCTCAGCCTGGGGCTCTGCTTCTTCTCTGCTGCTGTCCTGGCCCAGGCTCCACAGGGCAGCCCCTGGCACAGGCCCCTCCCTCCCTCTGTCCTCAGAGTCACTCCCAGCAGCACATCCCCAGGTGAAGCTGTCACATGGTGTGACCAGGTCACGTCAGGATTGCCTCAGCTGCCTGGTTTTAGGGCCATCCTGAGCAAGCAGCCTGTGGGCCAGCGGTGGGGCTCCAATAGCAGTGACACTTGCCTTGTCCATAGCACAAGCCTTAATGGCACTGCAAGTCTCCCAAACCTGCACACCTGCCCTTGGGTTTGGACTGTGCTACAGCTGCCCTGGATACTCAGGGGAGGTCTGGTCCTGTTGAAGCAAGGTGGACACAGTGAGCACATGGGCTCTCTGCATGACTCCATCCCACCCGACTGAAGGGTCACTCCTGCCCAAGACCACCCAACCTCAGCTTAGGTCTCCTTTGAATTGTGGCAGGTTTTCACATTCCAATGTCACCCAGTAATGTAAACAGACAAAACATGTTCAAGCTCAATGAGCAACAATCAAACAGCTGGAATTGTAAATGGACCTTCCGGGCTTGAATGACTCGGACCCTATAGGTGGGTGTGAGCCATGGGAACAGCCAGATTGGGCCCATTCATAAGATGGCTTCAGATCAGATGTCTCAGGCATCCTGGAAAGACCGTCACAGACAGGTTCATCAGGAAGATTGGTTGGGACACAGACCATCACAGACCTTCCCAGAGGCCTTCCCAGACCTTTGCATCTGATCTCCACTTTGATCTGCAGCCTGAGGGTGGCATGTGCCTCCATCCCGCCTCTAATATTGACTGCAGAGAGCACCACGGGCCTGTGCTTGATGTCTCTAATACAACTGCTGTTGGCACAAGGCAACTGTAAGAGCTGTAGCACTGCTGCCGTTCTCTGCTGCCATTGCTTGTGGACCAGAGCTGGCCAGCATTATGGCCAGTGACCAGCATTCTAAGCTGTACCAGCCACCTCTGACAGCCTGCACCACTTCTCATCCTCCACTGCCTCCTGGTGCTCTTACACCCAGTGCTGTGTAGTCAGCATGTGGTGCTGCCCAATGACCTTCAGACTGGAACTGTTGGGGGAGTCAGTATGGGCAAGCAAGGAATGAAGCTTTATTATGCGGGAAAGTGCTTGCTTGAGAGTGAAGGGGTCACATTCAGGGACTTGCCCCTGGGTCTTAAGGCTACTGATGGAAACACGTGTTTAGTTTGAGGGGCAGGAGCTCACAGATGGGATCCTGAATGGATTTGACAACTTTTGCTTAAGGAAAGGGCAGGAATTTATGGGCCTATTTGTTGACCCAAAACCAACAGCCTCTCCAGGCCTGTTAGATAAGACAGGAGAGTTACACAAGCAGTGGCTCCCCTGTGGGACATAAACTAATAGGCTTAGAATCAATCTAGTGAGTCACTTTGTTTTGAAATGTGCATGACTATGTTTCAGAAATACAATATGGGCGAGTAGGAGTCTGCAGCCATTGTGCCCAGGTCCTGTTCTTCCTCACCACAGGCCCTGTTCAGTGAAATGGGTTGGGGGAGGGAGTTGCTGGGTCTTGGATGAACAATCCAGAATGGGACAGGGTGGACAATGGTGGGAGCAGGTTTCTCACTTTGGAAGTGGAAATGCACGTGAGTAACCAAGGGAAGGAGGCCGAGTGACCACGTGGAGATGGACAAGGATGGGATATGTCACGCAGAGCTCGTGCTGGTATCAGGGAGACAAACACGGGCACATGGTCTCCTGGGTTACCTCAGTCATCTCTGTACACGTGTTTCCCACTCTGTCAGAGGAGAAGGACTTACAATAATGACACCCCAACAGCAAGGAGTGTGCTTTTTGGCAGAAAATTGATTCTGCATACCTTTCTTTAATAAACAAGAGAAGGGTTTGTATGAAGAAATTTTCAATTCCAGGTTGAGAATCATTTAATATGAGCGTGGAACATCTTGCTTTAACAAAAAGTAGCTTTTCAAACATTTATCTCAGCACATAGAGTCAGCTCACACACATATGCACACAGGACAGGGGGTGTCACAGAGCGCCTGAACCCACCTTAAGGACCCCCATTGGGTGAAATGGAAACAACTGGAGCAACCAAATAAAAAGACTAGAACGGGGGTGTATTTCTGTGAACATTCAAGGACAGAAAAATTAAAAAAGACAGAGACTCAAAGGAACGAGAAATAATTATCCCAGCATTCCAGATGAGATGGTGCAACACACAGAATATACAAAGGAATCTACAAATATGATGTGAATTCCAATAGTCAAGTGATTTCAAGGTTATATGATACAGGAGCATTAGGAAGATCTGTTAAGTGTGTGTATACCAGCAAAGAATACGTGAGAACTATTGGGGGTTATAGGCTTGAAAGAGAGATCCTGCTCCTTGTCAGTAGACAAGGATGAGAGATTAAACAGAAAAGAGAAGCTGAGGAGTTACCATGGGAATCAGGTAACCTCCAGCACAGGAGGGTAGCAAATGGTGGTTACTGAATCAGGGCCAGGACCAGGAAGCACACCTGTGGCCATTAAAGGCTGATGTAAATTCTAAAGCAGAGCAAAGTCTGGCCTGACTTTAGATAAAAGCCAGTGAAGGCAGAAGCCCTAAACATTAGAAAACCAGCAAGGTCAGAGTGTAAGTGGTCCCTCGAACATCCTTCTTCTTAGAGGGGAGCTCTTGCCTCATGCCCCCCACTCCCTTACTGGGTATTCAATCAAGCTGCCTTTTCTATCCTCCACCCTGTCTCTGTGAATTCTTTCACCCACACAACAAAAACTGAATTACAGTAATAGTCGAAACCTGTCTAACTGAAATATTCAGGAGCGTATTTATGAGAGGATGTTCAGCTCGTGTGTGGTAGAAACTGGACAGTGGTGGTAAAAGATACCAAGATGACGGACATCAGTGGAGACCTGTCCTGCTCGTGGAGAGAAGACTCGGTGTAGTAAAGATGCCAGTTCTTGCCAAATCATAGTTTGAATGATTTCTATCTGAACATGACAGACTGGTTTGGATAAAGGGGATAAAGAAAGAGGTCAGTGTAACAGAACAGAGGATGCAGAAAAAGACTCAGCTACTTGTTGATAAAGTTGCAAAATCCTTCCCAGGAAGGATTGTCTTCTGCACAAAAGGTGACAGACATCCGGGATTAGCCATCCATCAATGCATATCA
The DNA here is from genome assembly GCF_014898055.3 of Talpa occidentalis. Lineage (NCBI taxonomy): Eukaryota > Metazoa > Chordata > Mammalia > Eulipotyphla > Talpidae > Talpa > Talpa occidentalis. Next base: position 26,587,608 of record NW_023601433.1, read on the forward strand.
ACTACATCTCGCACCTGATGAAATGTTCACTTAAGTGTATCAAAGAACTAACTAAAAACATGACTTTTTGAAGAAAATAGGGGAAAATAATTGTTAACATTTCTTGGTAAATACTTATAGGCAAGACACCAACAGCATAGTGTTTCAAAAATATAAGTTGGACATCATAAAAAATAAATCTGTTGCGGCCTTCCTGGTGGCACAAGAGGTTAAGTACCACACTCTGAAGCTATCCGCAGCCCTGCAGCACTAGTTCAATGCCCCGCCGCCAGGGAGAACACCACATGGCGAAGGAAACCTCTCCTCTCTGCCCGCTGCTCCCCTGAGCAGTATATTTCCGTCAGTCTGACTGTTCTGCTCCCCAAGTGTTTCTGGTGAATCCTCTCACACCCCGCATATCTGGCCTGTATGCCAGCTCTTGTACGCATAAATAAATCTTTTTTTAAAAATGTGTTGTTCTTCCCTCACTTTGTGAAATAATAAGACAATTACTCAAAAATAGATTATTAAGATGCAAAGTAACTTACAGAAGCTTAGCTGGAATCCATTCCTTTCATACACATGAGTGTGGGATACTGAAAATGCTCCAGTTTTTAAATTGCAAACGGATGGAGAAATTGGATGTTTGGAGTATCTGCTCTGGGCAAACCAGATTTAAGCAATTATGTACGTACATGCCGCGTCTTCCTACACCAGGACTCCACTGGGAGTGGAGACGCCTCAGTGACTCTGTCAGCACTAAGGGTCTAGGACTCAAACCTTGCATGTGTGACTAGACACAGGACCTGGTGATCTGCAGACAGCAGCTGGGCTCCCAGGGCTGTTACTCCTGGTGAATATGCCCTGTGACCAGAAGGGGGCGCTGTGGGACTGTCTTCTGGGCCCTCAACAGCTGCTCAGTGAGGATATTTTTACAGAGGTGCCTGGGCCTGGGGACTGGGCTCTGGGGTCCCAGATGAAGAGTCAGCAGCTCTTATCACTCTGCCTGTCACATTATCTGAGCAGGAACTTCAGGGTGGGGTCTGCAGGTGCTTCCTCCCAGGCCTCTCCCAGAGGGGGAAGCATAGCCTACTCCTCTTCAGTGCTGGGTGTGAGCTGAGCTCCAGCCACAGTGCTCAGGGAGGGGCTGGGCAGCCCCTGGTGAGAACCCATTTGCATGCATAGCCCCTCCTGTGGCAGAAGCTGGAGAAGAAAAGGGGGCCTGGGCCTGGCCTGGGCAACTATAGGGCTCAGCAGGGTTGTGAGCACCATGGCCTGGTCCCCTCTGCTCCTCATGCTCCTCTCTCACTACACAGGTAATTGGCTATGGGGAGCAGGGAGGTGGAACTGTCTTTGTCTTGAGACCCCAGCAAAATCATCTCCATGTCTCTCCTTCTTCCAGGATCCTGGGCCCAGTCTGTGCTGACTCAGCCACAGTCAGTCTCTGGGAACCTGGGCCAGAGGGTCACCATCTCCTGCACTGGAAGCAGCTCCAACATCGGGAGTAATTCTGTGCAGTGGTACCAACAGCTCCCAGGGACAGCCCCCAAACTCCTGATATATTGGAATGATGTACGACCTTCAGGGATCCCTGAACGATTCACTGGCTCCAAGACTGGCAGCTCAGCCACCCTGACCATCACTGGGCTCCAGCCTGAGGACGAGGCTGATTATTACTGTGCAAGTTGGGATGATAGTCTGAGTGGTCCCACAGTGCTCCAGGCCTGTGGGGAAGTGAGACACAAACTCCCTTTCTCTTCTGCCAAGAGCAGGCACCCCTGGCAGCTGCTGCTGAGGCTCAGCCTGGGGCTCTGCTTCTTTTCTGCTGCTGTCCTGGCCCAGGCTCTTCCAGGGCAGCCCCTGGGGGAGGCCCCTCCCTCCCTCTGTCCTCATGGTCACTCCCAGCAGCACATCCTTAAGTTGAGGGGTCTCCATAGAAACATAGTGTCTTAATCTCTTCAGGTTAGGGCTGATTGCATTCAGACTGCTTTATATTCATTTTTTTCCCATTCCAATATATTAAGAATTCATTTTCTGTGCCCTTGAATGTATCACTGGACCTCACACCCTCCATGCTGTGCTTAATAGGATAAGTCAGCCCTGCTGCAGCTGTCATCTTATTTATCTAACTTGAACCAGTGCTGAGTACTTTTTCTTATTCTATGATTTTTCATGAAAAGGATTCGGTTTAACGTTATGCAATCATAAAAATGAATCTAAGAAATTTGTCCACAGAAAAACATCCAGATGACTGTTTATATCTACATTTCCATCATTTTTTAAGGATTTATTTTATTTATTTTATACAAGAACCGGGGTACAGGCCAGATGCGTGGGAGAGCGAGGTGATTCACCAGAGACAGAGCAGGGAACAGAACAGGCAGACTGACGTAATACATTGCTGAGGGTAGCAGTGGGCACCACAGGAGAGGTCTGTCGCATGTGTGGGACTGTCGCCAGCTGGCCAGGATCAAACTGGCGCTGCAGAGGATTCACAGCGCGGCTCTCAACTGCCTACACCCCCAGGGGAGGCCTGCAACTTTTCCATCATAATCAACAACTGAAAACAAACAAAAATCTGGGCATGATGCTAAAGGATCTTTGTATCTAATCACGAAAAATGGAGTCAACTTTGACGGCCTTCCCAAGGTAGCGTTTGTGTACCAGGGGATTTTTTAGAACTAAGAAGAATGAACTATACAGTTACCTAATGAGATATATGGTGATAAATTAACTTGTAAGGAAAAGAAAGTGACTGAAAAGCTCATCTGTGCCCACTTCCAGAGTGAGCTCACCCCACAGTCTGTTCCACCTGCTCATCTCTATTAATGGTGTGTTTACACCCTCATGTCATTTATAGCAAATACTTGGATTCAAATATCAATTCTTATCACCAATCAGTGTCTCTGTGGAAACAAGTGAGAGCAGGAAGGTAACCTGGACCCCTGTCTGGCTGAGAGTGACAGTGCAGAGTAGGAGCCAAAAGGCTAAGATGGGGGGAGTCTGAGCACGCCTGTTCTTATTTTATTTTTATGTATATGTATGTATGTATATACGTGCGTGTGTGTATATATATATATATATTTACATAGTTGTTCATTTTTGTATAATGTTTGATTTCTCCTCTCACGTGTAATCCCCATAAAATTCCCACCACCAAGTCACCCCTGAACATCCTCATAGTCTCTTGTGCCCCTCCCTCCTCTTTTTTGACCCCTCTCTCTCCCTTTTCTCCCCATTAGGTCTCATTATTTTGTCTCATTTCCCTTCAGTTTGCCTACAAGTTTTGTCTTTTTTATTTTCCTGATCCCTTGTTCGATTTCCCTTCACTTATAAGTGAAGCCATCCGAAATTTTTTCCTTTTTCCTTCTGACTGATTTCACTGAGCATTATCTCTTCAGCTCTATCCATGCTGCAGCAAATGGCATGAGTTTTGGTCCTTTTTATTTGAAATTCCCCACCCCACCACAGCCACTCCCACTCCCCTGAGGATTCCAGGACAAAACCTTTTCAGTCTGTTCCTGGCCAGCAGCCAAGAAAGTGGGAACAACAGGCAAGAGGAGAAACAGCCCAAGCAACATCCTCTGACCTCCACCACAATAGTCAAAGGGGAGGGATTTCCTCCTGGTTTCAGAAATGCCTGAGAGCTCATTTCCAAAATGTTACCTCTACCTGGGGTCATCCATTCTTTTTCTATACAGGCTATCTGATTCCACAAAGTGGGAGAAACCCAGGAAAGGAAACAAAAAGCCAAGGGCGGGGCCCCTGCTGTGTGAGGGAAGGGCCTGTCCTACACTACTGCACTGGTCTCATCAGTGACAGTGGGTGGGCAGTGGCACTAGAGGAAGTGTCATTTACCTTGCACTGTGAGTCCTTCCCGCAAGGAATTTCTCCTGGAGAAATAAAAATTTCAACCCTGGTCATTCATCCCCAAAAGACACTGTGAGCCTGGTTAGATCCTTCAAGTAGGGATCCCCTGCTGCAGACACTGTTGTCCACTGACTTCCAGGCTCACCGCACAGTAGTTGAAGCACCTGGCAAATCGGTGATTTCAGTAAATGTCCTTTGCCCCTATTTCTCAGTTCACTATTCAGTCACTGCTTTCTAAATTCGCTTCACAAACTCAAGGAACTAATCAGGTACAGCCTTTCTCAGTCTAGTAGTTTCCAGGGTGGTGTTACCTGCTGAGGAGCCTCCTCTGCCTCCTAAGAAACAGGATGCTCCCCCCACAGCCCTTTGCATATCAGATTTCCACAATCTTTAAAAGTGTCCAAGCAAATTCAGTTGCAAACATTATTGAATAACTGGGTTAATCATTGATGTGAAGGAAATGGAGGAGCAACAATAGCACACACAAAAAAAGTGCTTTAAATCAAATACATTTCCTTTGTATTTTCATTTTAATTTTCAGAGGCAGAGGCTCTCCCCAGTTCTCTGGCAGGTTTAAACGACAGCGAATGGACGACTGATGGACAAGATCCAGTCACTGTTAACTTTCTCAGCAATAGGCTTAAGCTACTGCTTTCACTCCCTGCACCCCTACATATATAGTCACGCTGGGCACAGAGTCCACATCCACAAAGGAAGCTGTCAATCAAGTGTCACTCAAGTGTCACGGGGGGAGCATCTTTCATCCTTAATACATTTTTTGTAACCCAAGGGTCTCCACATTGTCCAAGGATCTGCATGGGTAAGGTTGGTGACAGCTGCCTGAATCACCCTTACCCATAAAGCTTCTATACTTGGTATTGCACACACAGTCTCACTCTTTGATTTAATAAGCCCCCTAGAAAACAAATACTTTTCCCTTCAGTCAATTCCCTTTCAGTGTGCATTGCAAAAGCTGAACTCAAGAAATGAGACTCCCCACTCTAACTCATGGCGAGATCATTACTCCTTCTTCCTAAAACTGTCAAGCCCTATATAATCAAGGTGACTCATGATTGAACATGAGTCTTCAACAATTTGGCAACTTGAGTGTAGAAACTGGTGTCTAGATTCCACCTCTTGTGTGAAAGCAGCTGTGTCCAAACTGCCTTAAACAGACAGCCCTGTTTGCTGAGGATCCAAGAACAGTTCCCTTCTCTAGGGAGGGCAGAGCCAGTGCTGCAAGCTCAGTTTGCCCCTGCTCTCTCATCAGAAAGGAGTTCAGAGAGAGAGAGTTTCATTGTGCAGTTGCCAGGGAAGGACAGCTCAGGATTCACTCATTTTCTTTTTAAAATTTCATCAAATTCCCTCATTGCACCTGTTCTCATCCGAAAAAATATAGGCTGGAAGATGGTTTATATTTCTGTCAGCTTCATCTTCTTCAGCAACTATGCTGTCTTCAGTTTCCTGACACTCCCTTTGAGCAACTTCACTCTGTGGTTCTCCACTTCCCTGCTCCACACTTCACAGATAACGTCTAATATGCTGCGTGCAAAAGGCCACAGGCGCATGAATTACCCCCTGAACCTGACCTCCTCATGTGGACATGGACCCTGTCATAAGACCAGCACAGCAGTATGTTCCCATCAGCCTTTCCTTATCAGACCGTCTTCCTCCTACTTCTTCTCCTCCTCATGTTTATTTTTACAATGAACTGAAGCATCTCCGTGTCACACGCCAGCCAAGGCTGCTCAAGGGGGACAAAGCTGGATCCAGAGGTGGCTGGCACTTGAAAAAATGTTCACCTTTCCTTATAATTAGGGAAATCAAAATCAAAATCACAATGAGATATAATCATACACCTGTAAGAATTGCAACTATTATAATATCTAGAAATAGACATGATGGGGATATAGAATAAAGGGAAATCTCATCCACTATCACTAGAAATGTAAATTGGAACAGCTGCTCATTAGAGAAAACTGCATGGAGGTTTCACAAAAAAGATATTTATATGGACTAGAAATACAATAGAATACAGCTACTCCACCATTGGGTATTATATTTTTTTAAAAAGAGCTTAGCTATAAAAGATATAGGCATCCTTTCATTCATTGCAGCATGATCTATAACAGCCAAGTTGTCAAACAACCTAATTTTCCATCAGCAGATGTGAGCATAAAGAAGACGTGACATTGCGCCTCCCAGTGGCGCAGCGGTTGAGCGCTGGGCTGCGAAGCTGCCTGCAGCCTCCTCAATGCTGGTTTGATCCCTTACCAGCCTGCGAGGGTCCCACACGTCATGAGATCTCTCCTGCAGTGCCTCCTGCTCCCGTCAGCAGTGTATTTCCTCAGTCCTCCTGTTCTGCTCCCCGCTCTGGCTCTGATGAATTCTCTCACCCTCCGGTGCTTCTGATTGTACTCAGTGCTTGTATAAATAAATAAATAAATCTTTAAAAAAAGATGTGATATACATTATATTTATGAGAGAAATATATAATAAAATATGACTGCTACAAAAAAGATAACACATGAATGGACTTTACAGTATTATGGTAAGGAATATAAATCAGAGAAAGTAAGACAAATACTGCATGATTTCAATCATATGTTGAACATAAAGAAAGCAAAACAAAACTCTCTGATACAGGGCAGTCTGGTGGTTCCCAGAAGGGAAGGGGCTGAGGGTGTGGGTGGAAAAGGAAAGGGACAGATGGACGGGGATGGATGGAAACTAACCCTTCGGTGATGGTCATGACGTGGTGACCACCCAGGTTGAGTTATAATGATGTACACCTGGCACTCAACATTATAAACCAGTGTTTCTCAATAATTGTATTGAAGGGAATAGGCTCCATCCTGCCACTCTCTGCACAGCTGTCAGAGATGGATGCCATTAAGGGGGGGTGACTTCTGATGAAGGACAGAGCAAGGCCAGAATGAGCAGAGTCTTTCCTGGCACCAGGTGCTCCTGCAGCGCACAGGGTCCCGAGGCGCCCTCTGGTGGTGGGCGCAAGCACTGCCCAAAGCATGAAGGCAGGACAGAACCTCTGGATCTTTAAAGCACCAGAATCCTGGGCTACAGGGGAGGAAAGAACAAAATTTGCAGGACACAGGGCTTTTACTCAACCTGAAAAAGTCTCTTATCCCTTGATGTTCTCTCTGATATTGTGACTTTCCAGAGAAGAGATTTAGGACTGAGGTACCCAGAGACTTGGACTGATGATTTGGTGAACGATGTCAGCCCATCACTCAGTGTCCTGGTCAGTGTGTCTGAGGTCCCAGCATCTGCTTCTTTCAATCTCCCCAGGAGACAGCAGGGGGACCCAGGGGCAGGAGGAGAGAGGAAGCTGGTTTGCATGAAGCATCTTCCCCCTAATGAGTCCAGGAGGCATGAAAAGGCCGAGGACAACACACTCCAGCCCGGGAGCCTAGGAGGCCACATTTCAGGAGTATCCCCACCACGGCCTGGACAGTGCTTCTGCTCAGGCTCCTCACTTACAGCTCAGGTCAGGAGAAGGGACTCTCTCCTAGGTCTGGGGGAGGGAGGGTAGAACACATAAAAGCAGGATAACCCTGGTCTCTTAACAACACCTGCCTCTCTCCTTCATTTCAGGGGCTGATTCTCAGACTGTGACCCAAGAGCTATCTCTGTCAGTGTCCCTAGGAGGGACGGTCACACTCACCTGTGGCCTTAGCTCTGGGCCAGTTTCTACTGGTAACTATCTGGGCTGGTTCCAGCAGACCCCAGGCCGCGCTCCATACACGCTGATCTACAGTACAAATAACCGCCCCTCTGGAGTCCAAATCGCTTCTCAGTCTCCATCTCTGGGAACAAAGCCGCCCTCACCATCACTGGGGCTAGACGGAGGATGAGGCCGAGTATCACTGTGTACTGTACAAGGGTAATGGTGTTTGCACAACGATGTGAACCCATGGGGACTTGCAGCCAAAAACTCCTCAGATGCCCAGAAGGGCTCAGCCTCAGAAGGAGGAAAGAGAAAGGCTGAGGGTAAATCCACTGGGGAGAGGGAGGCTCTGTGACCTTGTATGTGTTGGTTCTTTCCCAGGTGCCTCCTCCTGGCCCCCCAGGCTGTGTCCATCTCCAGTGTGAGTCCTGGGGTCTGTGCCTGTGCCTTCTTCCTCCCTCGCTGCAGGCGATGACCAGGAGGGCCCCCAGCTCCCCAGCTCAGAGGCTCCTGAACCCCAGGAAGACTTCTTATTCAAAGAGCACTAATAGCTATACCCTCATCCATGAATTAAGCATGCAGAGAAAGGAGCATTTCCTCTCAGAGTTAAATGGGAGCATCACTGGGAGCTTCTAGAAATGAAATTCCCCTTCTCAACCCACTGAGCAGAAGCTTGTGCTGTAAGTGAGGAATGGCTTTAAGCAGCATCCAGGAGACTTGTGTGAACAAGAAAGGTGGTGCCCTGTCTCTGCCTCTATTGTTATCAAGGCAATGTTTAACATGTTGTTAGGGTGACATCCCATGACACATTCACCCCCTCCCGAATTACCCTTCAATAATCCAAGACCCTCAGAAACAGTTTTAAAAACGAAGCCATCACTGAAATTGTGGTTGAAATCAAACTACAGCCAGGAATGGAAAGATTTCAGGCAAAGGTCCTCTAAGGATTTAAGAGGAAAATAAAAATCTGAATAAGAGGTAATATACAGACACTAGCCGTGAGATGATTTAGACTGATGTAAGTGCTAGATATTTTTATTCAACTATCATAAAATCCATTTTATCACTCAGTACAAAAACTCGCAACAAATGAAAAAGGAGAAAATCTTAGAACTTATAAGAGTTGCTAAACATAAACTAAATGAAAAATAAATTTGAAAAAATATAATTTTTCAAATAGTAGGTGAAAACTCTCTTCAGTGACTCAAGCATAAAAAACAATTACTCATGGGCCTCCCCGGTGGCGCAGCGGTTGAGCGCTGGGTTGCGAAGCTGCCCGCGGCCTCTGCGGCGCCGTTCGATCCACGGCTGCTCCCCGGAGACCGGAGGAGGGTCCCACATGGCTCGCAGACCTCTCCTGCCTCCCGCTGCTCCCCTCAGCAGTGTACTTCGGTCCTTCTGCCTCCTCTGCTCCCCGCTCTGGCTCTGGTGAATTCTCTCACCCTCCCGTGCTTCTGACTGTACCCAGTGTTTGTATAAACAAAAACAAACAAACAAACAAATAAATAAATAAAACATGCCTCTATTTAAAAAAAAAAAAGAACAAAAAAAGAACAAAAAAAACCCCAATTACTCATTAAAAGTAAAAAAGGGCTCAAGTTTCCTCTGCCTACCTCCCAACACCACTAATATTCTCTAGAGCACACACCAGGGGGCGCTGTGGGACTTATCAGAGTTGGCCAGACTCACTCAAATGGTTCTGATATCTGTGCCTGTGCTCATGGCCCACGTGAGAGCTGACAGCAGGTGCTTCCACCCAAAGGACAAACACAGACACCCAGATACCCCAGGACAGCGCCTTGAATGAAGCTACACACTGGACTGAGGACCCGAATTGACTCGTGGTGTGCCCTCCTGGGAGAGTTGAAGGGACATTGCAGACACCAACACCATCTGTGAGTTCAGGGGAACTTAGAAGTCTTCGCTATGACCTAGGTTTCGCTGTCCAAATCCCCCACCTCACTGACTGCCCAGTGTCATTGGAAACACTCTGTACTGAAATCCTTGATTTTTCAAATACTATACAAGTGTCGTGGACATGGCTTCTGGATTTATCTCTGTGTCAGTGTGGTGATCTATACCATCAACACAGGGTACTCACCTCGTCACTCTGGTGAGTAGAGCACATGGGATGGGACACAGGACATTGAGTGCAGAGCAGGGTTCAGTGTGGTGATAGGAATGGACATTGCTGACCCCCATCCTGACCACAAATGCCCACTGAGCTCTCCTCTCACCTGGGCCCAGGACCTCTCCGATACCCAGGAGCCTGGAGGTGAATCCCAACCACACAGACATGGTGGGCTCATGAGAAGAAGCCCGTTGTGTGGAATATGAGCAGAGTTGGACATTTTTGCAGAAATTAACAAGGTTAACATTCAACTCATGTGCTCCTAGGGGATGCCAACTGTGCTAGCTGGGCGAGGGCAGATGAAGACCCACAGACTGTGCACCTGTGAAAAGAAGGGGAAAGCACTGTACCCTCCAAAACCTTGTCTTCAGTGCCCTCCTGTGTGTGAATATGGGGAGGGTGGGGTGGAGCAGGAAAGTCAGGTGTTGTAGCTTCATAAGCAGAGTGGCTCTCAGTTTGTTCTCATGGAATATTCTGCAACGAGAAAATGAGGTTTCTTAACATTTTAGGGCAACTCTTGCTGCTCCATTTTCATGCCTAATCTCAATACTTCCTCGCATTTATTTATTATAACCAATGAATAAATTTTCCCCCTGACTCACCATCACTCATCTCACCGGCCTCCTCAGAATATTCCATGAAGAAAGATGGACTGCTTCCCAGGGCTCCTCCATGACCTGTCTGAGTTGAAAGAGAAGATCCTCTGAGTGACTGAAAGGAGAATGTGTGATCACAGGTATTTTCTCACGACCCCTGAGTCTAGGATTTGGGGGATATTTGCAGGGTGAAAGCAGAGCAGAGAAGGAGTTGTTCAGAAACGGGTTATGGTGTCTGCAGTCACCTCTCCACACATTCACAGCAACAGCAGGAACAAAACTCTCACATTTTTTTTGTTATTAAACTAAGATAGAGAGTAAATCAGGGAGGATAACTTTATTTAAAATACAAACAAATTGCAAGTGACCTAAGGCAAAAATATGATCAAAAAATGACAGATACACTGACACTAAATTCTTAGTATTACACAGCTCCATAAGTCACTTCAAAAACGAAGTCACATTTTTCACTGGTGTGAGGCTTTCCAAAGCCTTTATTACAGCCAAGCACTAAATCCAATATAATCTGTAAACAAAATGATATGCATCAAATGAAACTTTGAAATATTGCTGAATTATCCACTTTTAAATATGGCATTGGGGTGATCCCTAGAAGTTATCTGAAGAGTCATTTACTTGCGCTTCCTCTGAAGCCCTTCACAGCTCACTGGTCCTTCCCCTGCAGCAGCTGACTATACACATCTGCGGCATTTAGATGTTGTATAATGTACTCACAATCTTTCTATACGTACCTGTTTGTGCTTCCCTGTCAGCAAACACACGCAAAGTGGTGAATCACAAGCCCTGGGGTCGGAGCCTGCAGGTGTGAACAGAGAGATTTTCTTGGTGAGCTGCACACCCCAGCTGGGCTCTCAGGACTTGGGGCCATGGTGACTGTGAGTTCTGCGACCAGCAGGGGGCGCTGTGGGGCTGCCCTATAGTCCACATGCTGCAGCCCAGGGAGGACATTCATACAAAGGAGCCTGGGCTGGGGCTGGTCCTGGGCTCCCTGATGGGGACTCGGCAGCCAAATGTCCTCTTGCTAGGCACAGTCCCCTGAGTAGGGGCCTGAGTGTGGTGGCAGAGGTGCTTCCTCCCAGGGCTCTCCCAAGGAAGAATCAAACCTCTCTCCCCAGTGTGGGGTATGAGCTGAGATCTAGCACCAGGTTCAGGGGTGAGGCTGGGCAGTCCCTGGATGGAACCCCATTTGGATGCACAGCCCCTCCTGTGGGAAGAAAATAAGGCCTGGGGCAGCCCAGCCCCAGGTGGGCTCAGGGGCTGTGAGCACCATGGCCTGGACGCCCTTCTAGTCCTCCTCTCTCACTGCACAGGTGGGGACAGACCTCCGAGAACCCGAACTATCCCGAGTCTCATTTAATCCCAGTAGATCTTATACCTATCTGGGATCGATGTTTATTTGGATTGGTCATATCTGTGTCTGCAGGTTCCCTCTCCCAGCCTGTGCTCACTCAGCCGCCCTCCCTCTCTGCCTCTCCTGAGGCCACAGACAGACTCACCTGCAGCCTGGGCAGTGGATACAATGATGGTAGTTTCAAGATACTCTGGTACCAACAGAAGCCAGGGAGCCCTCCCAGATATCTCCGGAACTACAACACAGAATAAGAGAAGGACCAGGGCCCCCGGGGTCCCCAGCCATTTCTCTGGGGCCAAAGATGCCTTGGCCAATGCAGGCCTCCTGCTCATCTCGGGGCCGCAGCCTGAGGATGAGGCCGACTACTACTGCAGTATATATCATGGAAACACAGACTCTTCACAGTGCTCCAGACCCAGGGGAAGTGAGGCAAAACCTCCCCACTGCTCTGCTCTGATCACAAAGGGATCCTGGGGGGACCTTCCACACCCACATGGGTGGGCTCTCACCCTGCACAGACAGAGCCTCATACACATTCCTCAGCCCTGGGAGACCCTCAGGATCGGGCCTGCCCATGTCAGCAGGGACCAGGGCCCACAGCGCCCATCCCTTGATGCCCCAGGTTCAGTTCTCAACTCCAGGGAGGACTTACTTTGACTCTTCACCTTTGAACGGCCAGTCAGGCCATTGCCTCCTTCATACGTTTGGAGGATTAAATTATGTCATCATATGAATTATGTCATGTGTGGCCCCCACAGCTGCCAAATTCATTATCCCCACTCACCCACCTGTTCTAGGAGCAGACACCCCAAGATGGTCTCTTCCAAATCCTCCTTGACTCCTGCTCTTTCCCTTCCCCCCGTTCCATGACTTACCTGTCAAGGCAGGGAATGTAAAAAGAGCAGTTTTTCTTTCGAAAAAATCTGGATTAAAACCCAGGATCTATCAGATACGGGACAGTCGTGATGGACAGGGCGTGAATCTCTGGGTGTCAGCGTGGGAGTCTGCAGCCTGACACGGATTCTCCCCTCTCTCCCTGGGGATGGGGACACGGGACATGGAGACACACGTAGCCCAGTGTGGTGATAAATTGGACAGTGCTGACCCCATCCTGACCGCAAATGCCCACTGGGCTCTCCTCTCACATGGGCGCAGGCCCCTCTATTGTGCCGAGAACCTGAAGGTGAATCCCAACCACTGGGACATTGTAGACTCCAGGGGAGAAGCCCTGTGGGAGCAGACATGAGCAGAGTTGGACATTTTTACAGATTTCAGTGTTGTTCTCATCCAAACCATAGGTCCCTAGGGGCTGCCAACTGTGCTAACTGAGCAAAGAGAGATGAAGACCCACAGACTGTGCATCTGTGAAAAGAAGGGGAAATCAATGTGTCCCCCAAAACACTGTCTAAGCGTCCTCCTGTGTGTGATGTAGGGAAGGTGGGGGTGGAGGAAAATCTCAGGTGTTACAGCTTCATAAGCATGTGGCCCTTAGTTTGAGTGACATGGAATATTCTGCAAAAAAATGAGGTTTCTTGTAATTCCAGTTCAATTGTTTCTATTCCATGTTCATGTCTCATTTCAGTTCTTCATGGTATTTATTGATTAAGGCCTCTGAAGCATTTTCCTTCTGGCTCATATCTCTACACTCAACTCTGTCTCCTCAGAATTTTTCTGGTTTCTTGTGACTGTGATGGTGGAGTCTGAACAGCACCCCAGTGCTCCTCCCTCTTCCTGCCTGAGTGTTGGGGTCTCCAATATGGCAGCGGCTCACAGACTTGCCCTTGGTCCCTTCTGGAGAAGACAGAGGCCTGGTCTCCCTTTCCTCCCTGCAGAGCCCACTCACCCCATGACCTTCTACACCTCCGATGACACGGAGTAGCTCCGCTTGTTTGGGCCCTTTGCACAGGTGGGATGTTGACGTGCAGTGAGCTGAGGCTGCTGTGCAGACACCTTGGCTGTTAGTATAGAATGTGAGGGGTGCTAGGTGCAGAGGGTGAGCCCTGACCCCAGCACTGACCAGGATGCCCATGTGTCCAGTAGCAGAGTCTGCTGTGTCTAGACCTTGCTCATGGCCCCACAACTGAATGCTTTGAGAGCTCCCCTTGTGCTGCAGAGGTCCCCCAACCCTACCAGGTGTAACACATTTCCTACCACTTCTGGTCCTCATTATTCAACTGGATCCTGGTTTAAGTAGAGGAGGGGCTTGTGCAGCCATGAAAACGTAGAGAATTTGCATGGAGACCTCTCACCTTCAGGAGGGGACATATAAGAGTCCTGGGTGGGCTCAGGTCTGGTGTGGGGTCAAGAATAGGACCCGGGGGAGCTTCATCCCCATGACCGAGGCTCCCCTCTCTTCACCATGCCTGCTCTCTGCACAAGAGCTGCCTACAAGGAATTCTGGGAGATGACACCTACCTCCTCCTTGAGAAAGCACTGCTATTATTCATTGCACAATCGTTTAGGGACATTATAAATGTCTGTACCTGCCAGAGCATAGAGCAATGCAATGATATGGTGCTGAGGTTTCTTGTCACATTCAGTGAGGAAGGGGAGATGAGGGATAAAGAGGAAGATGTAACACCTTGAGTCTTATTGATGTTGCTTGAGGTAGGATGAGATGTGAATCAAGATTTGGATTATTTGCATAGTTTTTCCTCCGAAAATGGCTCAAAGCAATATTATCAATTCTGTTTTACTGTCCAGGATGATAAGGGTGTGAGCTGCTGTGAATGATCCAGGGTGTCTGATACCCTGTGATTTCACCAGATCCCAAGTCAAGCCCTTCTCTCCCCCACAAAGAAGGGCATCACCTTGGGAACCATAGAAGGAACATATGAAGCCATGAGTGTGAGGAATATAGGAGGTCTGAAAACAAGGAAGGGTGTGAGGTGTCTGAGGGGACAGGGCAGACCCTGCAGCTCCTGAGTGGAAGCCGGGGTAGGGTTCATGCCCAGAGCAGTGAGGGTCCTGAGGGGGTGAGCAGCTACTGACCTGCCTGGGATGAAGGAGGAGGATCCTCTGAATGACTGAGGAGAGAATGTGAGATCACAGGTATTTGTTCAAGACCCCCAGAGTCTAGAAGTTTGGGGACTTCTGCAAGGGGCAAGCAGAGTAGAAAACGGGTGTGGTGAGGAAAATGGGTTGTGGTTTCTGAATTCAGCTCTCCTCACATTCCCGGCTACATGAAAACATTAAACTCTCACTTTCATTTGTTATTTAAACTATCATAGTGAGTAACTCATACAGGAAAAAAATTATTTAAAATAAAAACAATTTGTATGTGTCCTGAGAAAAAATTCTAACAAATTATACGACACAGATATTGCAAAAGCCAAAATCTTAAGATTACAAAGCTCCATGTAGTACTCAAGAAATATGTTACAGGCTTCACCACTGTTAAGTTTTCCAAAGACTTTCACTAAATAATTTCTAATCGATAAACAATATTAAATTTTCAATATGCCGTTGATGTCATTTCTAGGAATTTCCATTCTGTGACATTTCCCTGAGCTTTCTCTAAAGCCTTTCACAGCTCAAAGGGCCCATCCTCAATAGCACAGGGTTTGATGCACTTCTGGATCATTTAGCTTTTAGTATAATGTTCTCAAAATACTTCTGTAAGTACCTCTGTGCACCTCATTGACAGTACCCAAATGCAGTGCCTGGGAATCACAGTCCTAGGAATCAGAACATGCAACTGTGAATAGAGACAGCCTCTCCTGAGCTGCAGACACCCATTGGGCTCTCAGAACTTTGGGCGAATGTGAGTGTTTGCCTAGAGACCAGCAGGGGGCGCTGTGGAACTGCCCAGTGTTCTACACACACCAGGCAGTGAGGTCATTCAACACCAAGGAGCTTGGCCTAAGTCTAGGCCCTGTGCTCCCAGGTGGGAACAGCAGTGCTTTCTTGTCTGGCACAACTGCTGAGCAGGGACCTGTGTGTGGTGGCAGCAGGTGCTTCCTCCCAGGGTTTTCCCAGGGGTGAAGAAACCCTGCTCTTCCTGAGTGTGGGTGTGAGCTGAGCTCCTGCACCAGGGCTCAGGGAGGGGCTGGGCAGTCACAGCTTGAAACACATTTGCATGCACAGCCCCTCCTGGGGCAGAGGGTGGAGGAGAAAAGGAGCCCTGGGGCAGCCTAGTGCCATATGGGCTCAGGGAAGTGTGAGCACCATGGCCTGGACCCCTCTCCTCCTTGTTCTCCTCTCTCACTGCACAGGTAACTGGATTTGGGGCTGGGAAGAGCCCTGGGAAGATGCATGGACCCCGGATAAGTCCTCTTGTTTCTAGAGCCCAGCATCACCATCTCTGTGTCTCTCCTTCTTCTAGGATCCTGGGCCCAGTCTGCGCTGACTCAGCCACAGTCAGTCTCTGGGAACCTGGGCCAGAGGGTCACCATCTCCTGCACTGGAAGCAGCAACAATATCGGGCGTGGTAATGGTGTGGGCTGGTACCAACAGCTCCCCAGAACAGCCCCCAAAACCCTTATATATGGTACTAGCATTCGACCCTCAGGGGTCCCTGATCGATTTTCGGGCTCCAGATCTGGCAGCTCAGCCACCCTGACCATCGCTGGTCTTGAGCCTGAGGACGAGGCTGATTATTTCTGCGCAAGTTGGGACAGCAGTCTGAGTGGTCCCACAGTGCTCCAGGCCTGTGGGGAAGTGAGACAAAAACCGTTTTTCTCTTCAGCCAAGAGCAGGTACCCCTGGCAGCTGCTGCTGAGGCTTAGCCTGGGGCTCTGCTCCTTCTGGGCTGCTGTCCTGGCCCAGGCTCCTCCAGGGCACCTCCTGGCACAGGCCCTTCCCTCCCTCTGTCCTCAGAGTCACTCCCAGTAGCACATACCTAGGTGAGGGGTCTTCAAAAAAAGAGAATTTCCTTTGCCTCAGGAATAATTTACTAGTTCTAAGGTGGTTTGAATTAGTATATTTTCTTTGAGTTTTCAATAAGTGAAACAAACCTTGGACTGTGAACCTGTTAAGGGGCCTCAGCACGACTTGGCTGCTCTGGAAGGATCAGCCACTGCCCTTGCACCTGATTTAATTATTTGCTTAATTGAAAGAAAGGACTGGTTTTGTGTAATTTCCATCTCTGAGTTGGTCATACAGGAAATAACAACAAATAAAATTATTAAAAATTACCTAATTCACAACAAGCAAAAATGAAAACAACCAAAACTCTTTACCACCTGGATGTTTGTAACAGCATTATGCATCCCAACACCCCACCCTCCACCACGGGAAAAGCACTGGTGTCTCCTGTAGGTTGTACATTTAGGGAAAATTGAGAGGAATGAACTATCAGTCACAAGCATGGATGTTAATTTCAAATGGGTATTTCTTACAAAAGAATAATGTCTAGGACCTCCCTGGTGGCGCAGTAGTTGAGCACTGTGTTGCAAAGCTGCCCGCAGCCTCTGCAGTGCCAGTTCGATCCCCAGCTGCCGGGAGAGGATCCCACATGGTGTGCAGAACTCTCTGGCCGCCCGCTGCTCCCCTCAGCAGTGTACTTCGGTCCTTCTGCTTGCTCTGCTCCCCGCTCTGGCTCTGGTGAATTCTCTCACCCTTCTGCGCTTCTGACTGTGCCCAGTGCTTGTATAAATAAATAAATAAATCTTAAAAAAAAAAAAAGAAAGAAAAATATCTACAACATTACATAAAGCTATTTGTCATTCTATCACAACCTGTAAAAACAAAAGATGGAAAAATGATCTGACAGGCGTGGGATGAGGGGCAGGGTGAGTAGGTGAAGCAGAGCCATGCTGTTGAATGTCAAGGACACTCCAATGAGTGCTTTCCACACAGCGAAGGTCATACGCTTGGCGTTGCCAGCACTTGTGGGAAACTGTTGAATCCAAGGGCAAGTTAGGGAGAATTAGGCAGCCTCAGGAACAGTGCAGGTGGGGGCCTCGGGAGAATTAAGGAAGGCTTCAGAGATAAGGGCAGCAAGAGGACTGTAACTAATTCCACTGGGAATAATAAATATCCCAGGACTTAGGTCAACAGTGTCCAGCAATAAATGTGAAAACATGACCCTGATGGACATGATCAGCAGAACCCCACATGCTGAATGTGGACACACATCTCTAGGGTAAGGTAAAAAATGTCAGGCTTTTCTGCCCTCCCGCCATCAGGATAGATGATGGATCCTTGAGGTCCTGAATGCATGCCTGATGGCGGGCACCTGGAGTAGGGTGTGGGCATAGGTAGATGGGATTCACCTGGGTTAAGTCTGGGCTTTTAAGGGCGGCGTCACGGGGACGCCAGCAGCAGCAAGAGAAGCCTAAGCAGAAGCCCAAAGAGAAGCCGAGAAGCAGCAGAATGAACGCAAGAGAGCCTCGATAGAGTGAAGACTTGCTGGGGGATAGGAGGCCTGCCAGCCTCCCAGCCTCCCAGCCCCCCAGCCCGCACCCCTGCCTGCCATATGCCTGGTGAACCCCAATAAAAGACCTGCAAAGCCACTGAGGACTCTGACTCCTCCTTTAACCGGTCTGCATGGGATCAGAAAACATGCACTGTGCCCTATTCCTGCCTTTACAACATCAGAACAGGGGACTCTGACACTGTCACAGCCAGAAGGAGCCCAACGGAGCTTGGTGACATGTTGCAGGCAGGGAATCTGGCTGAGACCTTAGAGCAGAATATGTTATTCAGCAAAGAGTAAGGAAATCTTAATACGATGTGGCAATGATTAGGCATTGTGCTCTGTTCCCGAGTTCTTGTTATGACACCCCCCCAAAAAAAATATCTTTCCAGAAGAAGTGATCTTAACTGAAAAAGGGATGCTGACATACACTTAGTGAAGATGAGGCCTGTAGTGGGGTTCCCTGGTGCATGGGAACTGGAGCCCTTTAAAAGAGACCCTTGAGCAGAAACATGCACACAAGGAGATGCCAGGTGAGGATGGAGTCTTGCTGCCTCAGGTGAAAGAACTCCAGGTAGCCAGGCCAGAGGTCAGGACCAGATCCCCCCAGGTTGCCATGGGGTCGAGCAGGTGCAGGCAGAGCTCACAGGTGAGTGAGCTGTGCCAGGTGCCCAAGTAGGAGAGAGGCAGTGGGGAGGCTAGGGGAGCATCTGCCATATGGGGAGGGGATCGTGAGCCCCCAGATGTTGATGGAGGGGTGACTGTCTCAGCCTCACTCTCAGATGTCACTGTGCTTGGCCAGGTCTTCAGGTGGGCAGGAAATCATGGGGTCCTGAGGCCCATAGAATGGCCGCACAGGGGAGGGAGTCATCTGGGCATCAGGAAAAGGTGACTTATGGGGGCTGAGGTCGTGGAGCCCAGAGTACCTCCCAAAGAGGGGTGAGGGCAGGGGATGTGCCACCTACAAGAAATAGATACTTCAAGGGGTGTGTATTGAAGTCTCTGTGCCCCATTTTTATGGGCACAGTTACAGCCACCATGGCCTGGCAGGAAAAGCAATGGAGACCCCAGGCACTCGGGAGAGAGGCAGGTCCCAAGCACAGGAGCAGCCTGGATCAGTTGAACTTCAGGTGGCTGAAAAATCTGTCAGAAAGTAACATCGGTCATGGATTTCATTTCATAACTTACAAATTATAATTATAAATTACAGGTTCACCATCTAGAGAACATCAGGAAGGTGGTATTAATGAAAACTGAGTCAGGTAACACTCGATGGTGGGGGTAGAGGGGAAGAGTTACAGGAAATTGTGTAATAACCTCTTAGGTGCTTAAGTCTTCAGAAATTTCGTGTAAACTTTCCGCATTAGAGAGCCAGTCACTATCCAGGCCGGAGAAAATCACAAAGATGCGTAGATTAGAAACATAACTGACCACTCTGACCTTAAGATTTTGTTAAAATATTGTAGGACAGCTAAGTTTTAACCCACAACCTGGGGTTGGGAAGTGGCATTTAATCTCCAGGCACATGGTCTTTCACCCCTACTCCGTGTCCTCTGCTCTCATCATCCAATAAACCTGAATGTCCCCGACCAGGATCTCTTGCCCAGATCTAGAACTTTCCATATAACTCACTCTCTCCTGTGCAGCACTGAAGCATCATACACAGACTAGAGTCGCAAGCACGTGGAGTCCAGGTCCAAGAGGACCTGTCACCCCTGTAGGGTGTCCAGACCCTACTGCCCACTCCCCTCAGCATCCTTGGGGTGCCTGCATCTCCTCTCAGCCCTGCTCTGGAAGGACCAGCATCTGACATTGTGAGTCCTCCTCTTTTGGGATCTGTTCACTACCAGCTCAGGAGAAGCCCATCTCTGGAGCCCCAGTTGACTCTGCCATATATCCAGGCACCTGTCCTCAGCACCACAATGACCACCCACACTCTCAGGAAGAGTCTCCCCACTAGTCAACAAATCTATCATCTAAGCCAGCAGGGAAATCCAAGCCATACCCCTACCCTCTGCCCCAATGAGTTGAACTCTCAGGACTTGGGTACACAGAAGTCTAGAAAACACATGAGGTGATGCTTGATTGAGTGAAAGAAGGATGGTCTCTGCGGACCAGCAGGGGGCGCTGAGCTCTTCTCTGGGAGTTACCTACTGCAGGACAGGATCTTCCAGCTGGGTGCCCCCCACTGCCTGGAGCACCTAGGGTTGGGCCCTTGATTTCTTGTGGGGACTCAGCAGCCCTGCTCTGTCTAGTTCAGGCCAAGTCCTCTGCCAAGAGTCTGTGTGTGGCAGTTGCTTCCTCCCGGTCCACCCACAGGGGAATCTACTCAGCAAACCCTCCTCCCTTTCCAAGGGACCCATGTGCTGCAAGTGCAGTGGTTAGAGGCAGTGGGTGGGACATATTTGCATGGACAGCCCCTCCCCTGTGAGGCCAGAGGGGAGAAGATAACAGAAGCCTGAAGCAGGGCAACTCCAGCTCTGTAAGTAGCCAAGGGGCTGTGAGCACCATGGCCTAGACACCCCTCCTCCTCCTGCTCCTCTGTCTCTGCACAGGTAAAGACAGGACTCAGAGACCCAGACTGTGTCTATCCTGAAGCATTACCACTGGGCCCCACAGCCAGCTAGACTGATCTTCATGTGTATGTGTCTGTGTCTGCAGGTTCCCTCTCCCAGTCTGTGCTCACTCAGCCGCCCTCCCTCTCTGCGTCTCCTGGAGCCACAGCCAGACTCACCTGCACCCTGAGCAGCGGATTCAGTGTTGGGGATTTTTGGATATTCTGGTACCAGCAGAAGGAGGGAGCCCTCCCGGGTATCTCCTGTACTACTCCTCCGACTCAGATAAGCACCAGGGCCCAAGGGTCCCCAGCTGCTTCTCTGGATCCAGTGATACCTCAGAAAATGCGGGGCTCCTGCTCACCTCGGGGCCGCAGGCTGAGGTCGAGGCCGACTACTACTGCAGTATATATCATGGAAACACAGACTCTTCACAATGTTCCAGACCCAGGGGGAAGTGAGACAAAACCTTCCCACTGCTCTGCTCTGCTCACAAAGGGAGCCTGAGGGAACCTCCCACATCCACATGAGTTGGCTCTCACCCTGCACAAACAGAGCCTCATACACATTCCTCAGCCCTGGGAGACCCTCAGGGTCTGGGCCTGTCCATGTCAGCAGGGACCTGGGCCCACAGCGCCCATCCCTTGATGCCCCAGGTTTCATTTCCCAACTCCGGGGAGGACTTAATCTTTGACTCCTCATCTTTGAATGGCCGGTCAGGGATTGTCTCCTTCATAGGTTTGGAGGATTAAATTACATCATCATGTGAATTATTTCATGTGTGGCCCCCACAGTTGCCAAATTCATTGTCCCCACTCACCCACCTGTTCTAGGAGCAGACACCCCAGGATGGCCTCTTCCCGATCCTCCTTGACTCCTGCTCTTTCCCTTCCCCCCGTTCCATGACTTACCCATCAAGGCAGGCAATGTAAAGAGAACTGGTTTTCCTTTGAAAAATGGATAAAACCCAGGATCTATAAGGTACGGGACAGTCGTGATGGACAGGGCGTGAATCTCTGGGTGTCAGCGCGGGTGTCCGCAGCCCCGACACAGGTTCTCCCCTCTCTCCCTGGGGACGGGGACATGGGACATGGAGACACACGTGGCTCAGCGTGGTGATAAGATTGGACAGTGCTGACCCCGTCCTGACCGCAAATGCCCACTGGGCTCGCCTCTCACGTGGGCCCAGGCCCCTCTATTGTGCCGAGGACCTGAAGGTGAATCCCAACCACTCGGACATTGTGGACTCCAGGGGAGAAGCCCTGTGGGTGCAGATATGAGCAGAGTTGGACATTTTTACAGATTTCAATGATGTTCTCATCCAACCCATGGGCCCCTAGGGGCTGCCAACTGTGCTAAGTGGGCAAGGAGAGATGAAGACCCACAGACTGTATCTGTGAAAAGAAGGGGGAAAGCAGTGTGTCCTCCAGAACTTTGTCTCAGTGTCCTCCTGTGTGTGATGTGGGGAGCTTGGGGGTGGAGAAAACTCTCAGGTGTTACAGCTTCATAAGCAAAGTGGCCCTTAGTTGAGTGACATGGATTATTCTTCAAAAGAAATGAGGTTTCTTATAATTCTAGTTCACTTGTTTCTAGTCTATTTTCATTTCTAATTTCAACTCTTCATAGTATTTATCTATTATGAGCTCTGATAAATTTCCTTTTGGCTCATACTCTCTACACTCACCTCTGTCTCCTCAGAATTTTTCTGTTTTTTGTGACTTGTGACGATGGAATCTGAGAGCAGGGCACCCCATCAGCAGAGCTGAGTGGTTGCTGCTGCTCTGGGCACCAGCAGCCAGGTCCAGGATCCACATGTCTCCTGCCCCACAGGGTGCTATGTCTGGGCCCTGCTAAATCCCTACCACCTGAGAGCTGTGAGAGCTCCCCTTGTCCTGCAGAGGTCCCCCACCTTTCCAGGTGTGACCCATTTCATATCACTTCTTGTCTCTCTTTACTGATCTGGATCCTGCCTTAAGTAGAGGAGGGGCTTGTACAACCTTGAAAAAGTACGTCTTCATGGAGATCTCTCACCTTCAGTGATGCGGGAAAGAAATGCATTTGATGGGTTCATGTCACAAATCAGATCAGGGGTTCATCTCCACCATGAACTCATCTCCTCTCCTCTCACCCTGCTTGTTCTCTGCACAAGAGCTGGCTGCAAGGAATTCTGGGAGCATGCCTTCGTGTCATCTGGGAGATGACACCTACCCCCTGCCCAAAAGCAGTCATTTCTGCTGTTTCTTGTGCATTAGTTGGGGGACATTATAAATGTACGCACATGCCAGAGCATAGAGACCAGTGAAGCGATGTGGTGCTTAGGATTTTTTTCACACTCAGTGAGGAAGGAGAATGAGGGATATAGAGGAAAGTTCAACAAGATGAGTCTTATTGATAATGGTTCAGGTGGGATGTTAAGTGAAGTGAGTTTTTGATTATTCTGTATCCTTTGTGCTTCTATACATTGGCCTCATATATATTATCAATTCTCTAATCCTGTCTGTGATGAAGGGGGTACATCCTGCTGTGAAGAATTTTGTCCCTCAGACTTGACACCCTGTGTCTTCACCATGATCTCAAGCCAAGCCCTCCCCTCCCCCACACAGAGGAAGTGTCTCCTTGGGGACCATAGGAGAGACAGGAGTCAGGAATGTGAAGCTACCAGTATGGGTAAGAGGGAAGACAGATGTCTGAAAACAAGGAAGCGTGTAAGGGGTCAGGACTGACCCTGCAGGCTTCTGAGGGGAGGCAGGGGTTGGGGTTCATGCCCAGAGCAGTGAGGGTCCTCAGGGTGTGAGCAGCTAGTGACCTGCCTGAAGTGAAGGAGGAGGATCCTCTGGAATGATTAAGAGTGAATGTGAGATCACAGGTACTTTTTCAAGGTGCTTGAGTCTAGAATTGGGAACATTTGTAAGATAAATAGGGATGTGATGAGGAAATGGGTTGTGGTTTCTGAATTCAACTCTCCAATATTCCCAGAATCTATGATAACATTAAACCTTTACATTGTTTTTTACTAAACTACAATAGAAAGAATAACATGCAGGGATGAAAATTTTATTTAAAATAAAAATTGCATGTGATCTATGACAAAATTTTGACAAAATACATGATACAGATGTGCAACAATTAAAATATTAAGATTATGAACTGCATATGGAACTTAGAGCAATATTTTACAGGTTCCACTGGTGTGACATTTCCAAAGCCTTTTATTAAACAGTCACTGAATCAATTCTAACCCGCAAACAAAATTATATGCGTTACAAGAACTTTGAAACTTTTGCTGAATTACCCACTTTTGATTATGCCACTGAGTTTATTCATAGAAATTCCCATTCTGTATTTGTTACTTGAGCTTCCTCCAAAGCCCTGCACCACTCCATGCCCATCCTCTGTGGCACCTGAGTGGATGCACATCTGGATCCACTTTTTTACCTTTTTGTATAAAGTACTCATAATAGGTCTCTATGTATTTTTTTCTGCTTCCATGACAGTAACCAAATGCAATGTATGGATTCACAGTCCCTAAGTAGGAATCACACCTGCAGGAGTGAATAGACAGTTTATTGTGAGCTGTAGACAGCAGCTGGGCTCTTGAGCTTTGGGCCATGGTGACTGTGTGCCCTGAGACCAGTAGGGTGCACTGTGGGACTGCCCCGTGCTCCACACACAGTAGCCCTGGGAGCACATTCACACTAGGTTGCCTGGGTCTAGGACTATGCCCTGGGAACTCTTTCTGAAAGCATCTATCTCCTAACGTTCTTAAGCAGGATGCCCCTGTTTGCTGAGGATCCAAGAACAATTTCCTTCTCAGAGGGAAGGCTGAGTCAGCAGCTGCAAGCTCAGTTTGCGTCTCCTTGTTCTCATCAGAAAGGAGCTCAGGGAGAGGGTTTCAGAGCGCAGTTGCCAGGGAAGGATGGCTCAGGACTCGCTATTTTCTTTGTAAAGACTTCATCGAATTCCCTCTTCAAACCTGTTCTCATTGTATCAGAAAGAAAGAGACTGGGAAGATGGGTAATATTTCTTGACTTGACACTTGACACCTTCATCAACGATTCTGTTTTCAATTTCCTGAAGGCTCCCATGAGCACCTTCACCCTGTGCTCCAGCTCTTCACAGATGACATCTAACACACCACGTGTGGGAAGGCCACTCGGGCATGAATTACCCTTGATCCTCTACATCCTCATGTGCACCTGAACCCCAGCATTAAGACCAGCACAGAGATGTGATGCCATCAGCCTTTCCTTTCTTTCTGTATAGTCCTCCTCCTCCTCGATTATTTCTACAGTGACCTGAAGCGCATCTGTGTCACACGCCAGCGAAGGCTACTCCAGGGGAGAAGATGTTGGGTCCAGGCCACAGGGCCAGCTGGTTTCGTCTGCCCCTAACGGGAAGTCCAGCCAGGAAAGGCAGCAGGCAGATGCAGGTGTCTGAGCCTTCACGCAGGGGGAGGCTGCTGAGAGTCCAGCCGAACATGGCCACGGCCTGGGAGAGAAGGAGGTTGTGTCCATAGCCCGGCCACCCACACCCCTGGCCCAACAGCTACCACCCAGAGACACCCACCTCCAAGTCCACTCCCCATCCAATTCACACCTTCTCGAAGCCTTCCTTCCCTGGCTGTGCTTCATTTTTTTTAACTAGGGACTTTTGCCGCGGACCAGCACAGCAGTGAACGATGAGGCCGTCTGCAGTGGGAGGTGCAGCAGACTTTGATATCACACCCCTAAATTTTCAGCCTGTGAAGATATGTATGTGCATTTCTTGCCACCTATGAAGACATTTGGGGGTGTTGCCTCCATGATGTTCTCTTGCGGGCTTCAAACCACATGGCAGTACCCATGGCCAACGGAAGCTGAGTGTACCGAGTGGATATGAGTGACTAGTAACCGAAACTCAGGTACTGTTTTGCTGACAGTACAAGTTATGATCAGGAGAGAGAGGAAGATTGACAGCCTGAATTCTGGTCTCATGTCCTAAATGGAAGTGACTGGCCTCACACAAATGACTTTGCTGCTATCACTTGCCTACTTTTGGGGGCGTATTCCATGGAAACAAGAGACTTAGATTTATTATATAAAAATAATAGCAAATAATTGTTTTAAAGTGTTATTCCACTTATGCTATAAATTTATACTTCTCACCTATATATTCTGCAGATAAAAAATTTAAATTGTAGTCAAATATATTGATTTGTGTGCACGGATTATACTTAGGCTTGTAATTACGAACAGGGTGGTGGGTACCTTTGTGCAACTGGAATGCATCTATTTGCCTTGATAGAGTGTAAGAGCTGGGCACCTCTCTTTACTTTGCAGGTCAGAAATGCTATCTGGGTCCCACTGTAGAGGGACAAGGTGCTCAGGGGCTGGCTGGGGGCTGCTGAGACAGCACAAGCCCTGCCTTTCCTGGTGAAGGAGGTCCCACAGTGGAGTCCCTGAGGGAGAGCATCCCTCCAGGATATCCAGGGACCTTTGCCAAATTCTGGCCTTGGCAAGAGTCGTTTCTCAGTCATGGATTTCACGTACTGCCTCCCCTCTGTTCTCTATCTCAGTCAGCCCTGCTGTGGAGGAAGGGGACAGAGACTGGGGCCAGGTCCACTAAATAGGGCCACCTCCTGTGGCCTCAGCAGGAGGTCTCATCCAGGGAACACAGGGGGGAACTGCATGAAAAGTCCCTCTCTCATTGACATGCAGTTGCATGAGGGAAGATGAAGAATTCAGCAGGTCCGAAGATATTGGTGTGCAGAACCCATGGTTGGCTGTGCCCATATCCTGGACCCATATTCCTCGCTTTCTAAAGAGGTGACAACTTGGGGGCAGAGGGCTGATTTACTCTCTGCCTCACCTCAAATACAGGTGTGTTGTCATGGGGCAACTTCATAGGAGACTTGACATGACACACCAGACCCCTGACCATCAACACCCCACCATCTGTGGGCTCCTTTCTTGCAACGTCTTCCCCAACCTGAAATGAATCTGAGGATTGTGATGCTTGAGAAGCCACACTCCAAAACGAAATCAAAATAGACAAAGACTTGAATGTAAGACCTGAGATCTGAAAACAGATAGAACAAAAACAAACTCCTTACACCAGACTTACTGGTATCTTTGTGCATCTGACTCAGACAGGAAGGTAAATAAGAGCAAAAATAAACAAAAGGAGGGCCTCCCTGGTCATGCAGGTGGTTGAGCCCAGAGCTGTGAAGGTGTCTGCAGCCTCTGCAGTGCAGGTTCCATCCCCGCCACCTCAGAGCAACCCACATGTTGAGCAGACCTTTCCTGTCTCACCCGCTGCTCCCCTCAGCAGTGTATTTCATCAGTCTGCCTATTCTATTCCCTGCTTGTGTCTGGTGAATCCCCTCACCCTCCCGTGTGCTTCTGTCTTGTACCCTGTTTCTTGTATAAATAAAATAAATCTAGGGTCTCCCCAGTGGTGCAGTGGTTGAGCGCTGGGCTGCGAAGCTGCCCGCAGCCTCTGCAGCGCTGGTTACGATCCCCGGCCACCTGTGAGGGTCCCACTGGCGCGCAGACCTCTCCTGCCACCCGCTGCTTCCCTCAGCAGTGTACCTCAGTCCTCTGCCTGTTCTGCTCCCGCTCTGGCTCTGGAGAATTCTCTCACCCTCCTGCGCTTTGATTGTACCCATTGCTTGTATAAATAAATAAAGCTTTTTTAAAAACAAATTAAATAAATCTTTAAAGAATAAAAATAAAAAATAAACAAAAGGAGCAACCTGGAACTCAAAAGTTTCTACAAAGAGAAAGAAAATATCAAAGCAAAAATAAAACCTACGGGATGGGAGAAAATAATTACAAATTCTATATCTGACTAGGGATTATCCATAATATGTGTAATGAAAATATATATAAGGAATACACAAAAACAACAACAAAAAACAAAAATCTGATTTTAAATGGGGAGAGGATGTGAATACACAATTCAAGAAAGAAGACATGCAGATGGCCAACAGGCTCATGAAAAAATTTTCACTCTCCCTTATTGTTAGGGAAAGGCATATCAAATCACAATGAGATATCATCGTCCATTAGGTAGAATTGCAATTATTATAAAATCTAGAAATAAGCATGATGGGGATGTAGAGAAAAGGAAACCTTCACCCACTATTAGTAGGGATGTGAATTGGAACAGCCTCTAAGGAAACTGAATGGAGGTTTCACCAAAAACCATATTTCTATGGAATAGAAACACCATAGGAAACAGCTAGTCCACCATTGGATATTTAATTTTAAAAAGCCTAACTGTAAAAGGTATAGGAATCCTTACATTCACTGCAGCATTATCTATAATAGTCACTGTGTCGAAACAACCTTATTTCCCATCAGAAGATGAATGCATAAAAAGACGTGATATATGTTATATATACTTGATATATATGTGTATAATGAAATATTACTCAGCTACAAAAAAAAGATGAAATTTTGCCAGTGTGACCACTGGCAATGGACCTTGAGAGTATTATGGCAACTAAAACAAGTCGGAGAAAGTAAGACAAACACTGAATGATTTCAATCATATACGAACATAGGGAAACAAACAATGCGAAATAAAACTCCGATACAGGGCACAGTCTGGTTGTTCCCACAAGGGAAGGGGCTGAGGGTGTGGGTGGAAAAGGAAAGGGACAGATGGACGGGGATGGATGGAATCTAACCCTTTGGTGATGGTCATGACGTGGTGACCAGGTAGGTTGAGTTATAATGATGTACACCTGGCACTTAACCAAAGTTATAAACCAGTTACCACAATAAAATGTATTGAAGGGAAATAGGCTTCATCCTGCCACTCCATGCACAGCTGTCAGAGATGGATGCTACTAAGAAGGGTGACCTCCGATGCAGGACAGAGAAATGGCCAGAATGAGCAGAGTCTTTCCTGGCGCCAGGTGCTCCTGCAGCGCACAGGGTCCCCAGGCGCCCTCTGGTGGTGGGCGCAAGCACTGCCCAAAGCAGGAAGACAGGACAAAACCTTTGGATCTTAAGGCACCAGCTCTCCTGGGATACAGGGAGCAAAAAAACAGAATCTGCAGGACACAGGACTTTCACTCAACCTGGAAGCTTCCCTGGTCTCCTGATGTTGTCTCTTGTCCTGTGACTTTGCAGGGAAGAGATTTAGGACTGAGGAAACCAGAGACTCGGAGTGGCATTTGGTGAACTATGTTACCCCATCACTCAGTGCCCCAGTCACTGTGTCTGAGGTCCCAGCATCTGCTTCTTTCAATATCTCCCCAGGAGACAGCAGGGGGGCCCTGGGGCAGGAGAAGAGAGGAAGCCGTTGCATGAAGCATCTTTTCCCCCAGTGTGTCCAGGAGGCATGAAAAGGCCCGAGGACACCACACTCCAGCCCAAGAGCTGAGGAGGCCGCATCTTGGGAGGGTCCCCACCATGGCCTGGATGGTGCTTCTGCTCGGGCTCCTCTCTTACAGCTCAGGTCAGCGGAAAGGACTCTCTCCTAGGTCTGGGGGGCACATAAAGCAGGGTGACCCGGGTCTCATAACAATACCTGCCTCTCTTCTGTCATTTCAGGGGCTGATTCTCAGACTGTGACCCAGGAGCAATCACTGTCAGTGTCCCTAGGAGGGACGGTCACACTCACCTGTGGCCTTAGCTCTGGGTCAGTCTCTACTGGTAACTGCCCCACCTGGTTCCAGCAGATCCCAGGCTGCGCTCCACACAGGCTGATCTACAACACAAATAACCGCCCCTCTTGTGTACCAAATAGCTTCTCGGGTTCCATCTCTGAGAACAAAGCCACCCTCACATTGTTACAGGCCAAACCCAATATAAAGTGGGTAGCCTGACTGAGGGTCCTCACCCGAGCGCTTAAAAGGGACTTACTGATACTTAACTGCAGGCACACACAACAGGTTAATAAAAGGTTTATTTACAAAAGAAAGGGGAAATGAAGAAATGAATAATTCAGGGAGAGTAAGAGGGATGTAAACACAGAAATGCGTCCTACCCGTTCTGCTGTCCTGGTATCCCAATGGCAGGCTGAGAGCTGGGGAAGAGTTATGACACCAAGAGAGAGGGACCCAAGGCCCACATATCTGGTTTTATACCAAACCTAGCAGCTTAACTTTGCCCTCAAGTCCCAGCAACCCTCCCTTTGGTGATGATGGGATTTGTCATATCTAGTGTCTTGATGGCTTTGGTCTGGGGTGGGCGTGGAGTCCACAAAGCCTGTGTGGAATTAGCTCAGGACATCCTTTCCCCTTAACAACATCACTGGGGCTGAGACAGAGGATGAAGCCAAGTATTACTGTGTACTATAAGTGGGTAATGCCATTTACACAGTGATGTGAACTTAAGAGGAAGAGCAGCCAAAACTTCCTTATATGCCCAGAAATGCTCAGCTTCAGAAGGAGGAAAGAGAAAGGCTCCCTACCCCAGAGGGAGGCTCCATGACCTTGTATCTGCTGGTTCAGCCCCAGGTGCCTCCTCCTGGCCCCCAGGCTGTGTCCATCTCCAGTGTGACTCCTCTAGACTGTGCCTCTTCCCTTTCTCTCAGCCCATGATGACAGGGAGGGGCCCAGCTTCAACTGTGTGATCAACATTGAGACTCAGAGACCCCAGCACTCCAGGAAGACTCTTACTCAAAGAGCACAAACAGCTACACCCTCATCCATGAATTAACCGTGCAGAGAAAGGAGCATTTCCTCTTGAGGTGAAATGGGAGCATTACTGGGAACTTCTGAAATTACAATCCCCCCTCTCAAGCCATTGAGCAGAAGCCTGTGCTGTGAGCAAGATTCTCCTTGAACCAGCATCCAGGACACTTGTGTCAACATGAAGGATTGTTCCGTACCTCTACCTCTATAGTTATTAAAGCAATGTTTTAAATCTTGTGAGAGTAACATTCCAGGACATACTCGCTCTGAAATTACCCTTTAAAAATTTCAAGGCCTTCAGAAATAAATTGAAAATCTGAAGCCATCACTGAAATTGTGGTGGATGTCAAAATACACTCTGAATTGAGAATTTTCACCCACATCTTCTCTAAGGATCTAAGAGCTTAGAAAATCAAAATTTGATGAAGATAAAATATACAGACAACAGCTTGAGAGGATTCAGATGCTGATATGAGATATTTTTATTCAATAATCATAATTCTCTTGACCAAGTACAAAAATGCTTGGTACAAAAAAGAGAAAATCTCAGAACTTAAAGAGTTATAAATATCAGCAAAATTAGAAAGTAAAATTAAAATAACAGTTGAGTAAGATGAAATCTCTCTTCAGGCACACAAGAG
This sequence comes from Talpa occidentalis, assembly GCF_014898055.3. Taxonomy (NCBI): domain Eukaryota; kingdom Metazoa; phylum Chordata; class Mammalia; order Eulipotyphla; family Talpidae; genus Talpa; species Talpa occidentalis. The sequence continues at coordinate 26,618,423 of NW_023601433.1, forward strand.
TAACAATTATTCATTTAAAGTAAACAAGGGGGGCCTCACAGGTGGCAGAAGGGGTTAAGCACAGCACTGTGAAGCTATCCACAGCCTCTGCAGCACAAGAAGGATCCCTGGTGGGCCAGGGGCTAGCCATAAGGCACAGCTGACCTCTCCTGACTAGCCCGCTGCTCCCCTCAGCAGCGTATTTCAGTCAACCTGTTCTGTTCCATGCTCTGTCTCTGGTGAATTCTCTCACCCCCGCACATCTGGCCTGTACCCCAGTTTTTGCATGCATAAATAAATAGATCTTTAAAAATATAAAATAAAGTAAAAAAAAAGGTTCAAGTTTCTTCTTCATACTTCCCCACATCACTAATAATCTCCTGTGTCTGCCACCAGGGGCTGCTGTGGGACTTCCCATGAGGGCAAGGCTGTAGTTAAACTCAAAGCATTCTGTGTGACAGATCCCTGGCTGTGCTCATGGCCCCAGTGATGGTGACAGCAGGTGCTTCCTCCCAAGGGACACACTCAGACACCCAAACACTCCAGGCCTCCTCCTGAGAGTGAAGCTCCGAACTGGGCTGCGGACCCAGAACTGAATGGTGGTGAGACTCATATTTGCGTAGTGCACCACAAACACACCCTTACCCAGAGAGCTGAGAGAGAGAAAGGGACATCGCAGACACCAGCACCAGCTGTGAGTTCAGGGGAACTTTGGAAAGTCTTCACCATTCACTGGGTGCCTGTCCTCCACCTCCCCGTCCTTGCTCACTGTCCAGGTTCATGAGGTTTCAGTGCCCTGCCTTTCAGGGAATCACTTGTCTTTTCTCTTCCTTCTGGTGTGTTGATTTCCTTTTCAGGGTCCAGGTGTCAGGCTCTGGTGGCCCAGGAGCCCTCACTGACCACGTCCCCAAGAGGGACATCACTTTCCTCTCTGGCTCTAGCACTGGAGAGGTCACCAATGGTCTCCGTGCATACTGCTTCCAGAAGAAGCCTGCTCAGGCCCTCAGGACAGTGATGTGTGGGAAAGAGAATAAACACCCCTGATGGGGCCCAGTTCTTAGGTCCATCCTTTGGGTCAAAGCTGCCCTCACTCTGTCAGGGGCCCAGCTCAAGGCTGTGGCTGTGGACTGGAGCTCTCTGGCCGACAGTGGGTACAACACTGTGAGAGGCCAGGATGGGGAGCCGGGACACAAACCTGTGCTTGATGAGACTGGGTACAAATATGATCTCTTGACATCAGGATGACATACCGGACATCTGAGATCTCGGCAGCCTGAATGCTCACGATCCTTAGAGAGAAATGTGCAGGAATAGATCCTAATTGATTTCCATTCTGTTGAGGCCTAATGTGGAGGAATATTGTGAATCACTTAGGAGAATCTTGTCCAGAAAATTCAATTCCAATTCTATATTCCAGGAAGGGTCAGATCTAAGGACTGAAGTCAAAAATACATTCTGCAGACAAATCATCTCCAGTGATTTCCTTGGTCACCCAGGAGTTGACAAAATCAACAAAACAAAACAAAAAGTCTTCCTTTTCTGTATTACTAAATTTTATTTAATAAGAAAGCATTGTAATGCATTCTAGCTGTGTTGTGTTTTAAAGTACAATGTCTTGGGAAGATTCTTCTTCCCAAACGTTGCTGTTAAATTGCTTACCCTAAGAAGATATGTTGAAGTGAAATAACAAAAATTATTTCAAAAGATGATTTTATTTTAAATTTTATTTTGAAGATGAAGTCTTATGGGAGTAGGGTGGCCTCCTAATCTAATATGACCTCCAAGGACATTCCTTGGAGGCAGAAATTGTAACTACTCATCTGAAGGTAAAGAAAATCCAAAGATTTCATACAAATCATCAGTAACTCTGAAAAGGCAAGAAAGATGCCACTCCACAGTTCAGAGGTAACAAGACCCTGGCAATCAGAGTTTGGGATTTCTAGAGTCCAGAATTATCAGACGAAACTTATACTTTCTAGATTACCCAGTGTGGTGCACTAATTGCTAAAGCATCACTAGGAGGCCAACACACCAAGCATCCGTTTAATTATATTTCTAAATTTGCATGCATTTCTTTCACCTCAATATTCAAGTTTTTTAAAAATGATTCATGTAATCTACATAATGAATAGGCTGAAGGAGGAAAAATCACATGATGTTATCAATCAATCAAGATGGAAAAGACATTCATGAAAGTCACCCCCATTCATGAGAACAACCCAGAGAAGGAGGCAGCCCTTGCAGCATCTTCAGTGGATAAAGGGAACTAGGGGGCCCCTGCAGCTCAGGTCACACCTAAGGTGAAACCCTGAAGACGCTCCCCCTAGAGCTGCATGAGGTGAGCACATCCACTGTCACCAAGGCCCATCGATCTGGACTGGATGATCCTGCAGAGCCACAGGCAAGAAAACCATGAAGGCCACAGACTCAAAAGAACAGGATGCATTTGCCCCCTTTATTACAAAGGATATGATGCAATGCATAGATATACAAAAGAATATACATGTATATAAATTCCAAATGTTATAATTTCAAGAAGTCTCTATAATGCCAGAACAATACAAATATTATTTAGGTGCATTTTTTAGAAACAATAGGTGAAAACTAACTGGCAATGCTAGCTAAAATCTGTCAAATCAAAATATCTGGGAGTACATTTATCAAATGATATAAAAACATACATGCAGAAAACTGGACAGCGGAGTTAAAAGTCATCTAAGGGATTGACATCAGTGGAGACGTGTCCTGATCATAGAGAGAAGACTCGCCTTGGAAAAGGTATCAATTATTTTCAAATTGACTTAAAATTTATTTCTATTTCTACTGAAACAAGATAGAGAGTTTAGATCAGTGATAGATACATATGTCATTGTAACAGAATAGAAAAATCCAGAAATAGACCCAGTAATGTAGGGATAATTGTTGCAAACATGCAAAAGCCTTTCAGAGAAGGACAGTCTTTTCCACAAAAGGAGATAGACAGTTGCACATCCACTGGGGTCAATGAATGACTTAAATCTCTTGCCTCATAAAAAATTCACTCAAACAGTTGAAAGAGTTGACTACAAAATAAAAAAAAAAAAATGAAGAAAACATGGGTGGAAATATCTGTAAACATGTTTTGTAAAAAAATTTTATAAGACCCCAAAAGTATAATCCATCCTAAAATAATTTGGACATCAGTAATAATTAATTGTTCTTCAATTCACTTTGTGAATTAGTAAAATGATTAAATTCCCTAAAAATAGAAGGTAAAGATAGGTGCAAACTAATTTACAGGAGAGTAGTTGCAGTGCATTGCTTTAAAACATATGATTTTGGGAAACTGAAAATGCATCCAAATTCAAAATTGTCTACCAGTGGAAGAATAAGATGCTTGCAGTGTCTTTTCTAGTCATAAAAAATAAACGGTTATTTGGTCCATGTGGCATCTCATTCACCAGGTCGCCACTGAGAGTAGGGGCGCCTCAGTGACCCTGTGCAGTTCTGCGGGTCACACAGCCTGTGAGTCAGTCCCACGAGTGTGACCTACAATGTGACCTGGGGATGTGCAGACACCAGCTGGGCTCTCAGGGCTTTGGGTCTTGGTGAGTGTGTGCCATGTGACCAGCAGGGGGCGCTTTGGGGCTGTCCTGTGGTTCCTGAGCACTGTATAGTAAGGATTATTTATGCAGAAATGCCTGAGTACTGAGGGGCTGAGCCCTGAATCCATGTGGGCACTCAGCAGCTGTGTCCTCTTGGGCTGGCACAGTCCCTTGAGCAGGGACCCGTGTGTGGTGCCAGCAGGTGCTTCCTCCCACCGATTTCCCTAGGGGTGAAGCCAACCTCCCTCCTGCTCAATGTGGGGTGTGAACTGAGCCCTACCACCAGGGCGCAGGGAGGGGCTGGGCAGTCCCTGGGTGAACAATTTGCATGCAAAGCCCCTCCTGTGGCAGAGGGTGGGGAAGAAAAGGAGGCCTGGGGCAACTCAGACCCAAGTGGACCTCAGGGGCTGTGAACACCATGGCCTGGACGCCTCACCTCCTAGTGCTTCTGTCATTTTGCACAGGTAACTCAATTTGGGGACAGAAGATGCATGGGGGCCTGATAAATCCTCTTGTGCCCAGCATCGCCATCTCCTGTTCTCTCTCCCTTCCAGGGTCCTGGGCCCAGTCTGTGCTGACTCAGCCACAGTCAGTCTCTGGAAACCTGGGCCAGAGGATCACCATCTCCTGCACTGGAAGCAGCTCCAACATCGGGAGTAATTATGTGCACTGGCACCAACAGCTCCCAGGAACAGCCCCCAAACTCCTGATATATGATAATGACAAACGGCCCTCAGGGGTCCCTGATCGATTCTCTGGCTCCAAGTCTGGCACCTCAGCCACCCTGACCGTCACGGGGCTCCAGCCTGAGGACGAGGCTGATTATTACTGCTTAAGTTGGGACAACAGTCTGAGTGGTCCCACAGTGCTCCAGGCCTGTGGGGAAGTGAGATACAAACCCCCTTTCTCTTCTGCTAAGAGCAGGCACCCTTGGCAGCTGCTGCTGAGGCTCAGCCTGGGGCTCTGCTTCTTCTCTGCTGCTGTCCTGGCCCAGGCTCCTCCAGGGCAGCCCCTGGCACAGGCCCCTCCCTCCCTCTGTCCTCAGAGTCACTCCCAGCAGCATATCCCTAAGTTGAGGGGTCTCCATAGAAACATAGTGTCTTGATCTCTTCAGGTTAGGGCTGGTTACATTCAGACTGCTTTATATTCATTTTTTTCCCATTCCAAAATATTAAGAATTCATTTTCTGTGCCCTTGAATGAATCACTGGACCTCACACCCTCCATGCTGTGCTTAATAGGATAAGTCAGCCCTGCTGCAGCTGCCAACTTGTTTATCTAACTTGAACCAGTGCTGACTACTTTTTCTTATTCTATGCTTTTTCATGAAAAGGAATCAGTTTAACGTTATACAATCATAAAAATGAATCTAAGTAATTTGTCCACAGAAAAACATCCAGATGACTGTTTATATCTACATTTCCATCATTTTTTAAAGGATTTATTTTGTTTATTTTATACAAGAACTGGGGTACAGGCCAGTTGCGCGGGAGAGCAAGATGATTCACCAGAGACAGAGAGGGGAACAGAACAGGCAGACTGACATAATACATTGCTGAGGGTAGCAGTGGGCACCACAGGAGAGGTCTGTCGCACCTTGTGGGACGCTCGCCAGCTGGCCAGGATCGAACTGGCGCTGCAGAGGATTCACAGTGCGGCGCTCAACCACCTGCGCCCCCAGGGGAGGCCTACAACTTTTCCATCATTATCAACAACTGAAAACAAACAAAAATCTTGGCATGATGCTTATTAGATCTTTGCGTCTAATCATGAAAAATGGAGTCAACTTTGACAGCCTTCGCAAGGTAGCGTTTGTGTACCAGGGGATGTTTTTCAGAACTAAGAAGAATGAACTATACAGTTACCTAATGAGACATGTGGTGATGAATTAAGTTGTAAGGAAAAGAAAGTGACTGAAAAGCTCATCTGTGCCCACTTCCAGAGTGAGCTCACCCCACAGTCTGTTCCACCTACTCATCTCTATTAATGGTGTGTTTACACCCTCATGTCATTTATAGAAAATACTTGGATTCAAATATCAATTCTTATCACCAATCAGTGTCTCTGTGGAAACAAGTGAGAGCAGGAAGGTAACCTGGACCCCTGTCTGGCTGAGAGTGACAGTGCAGAGTAGGAGCCAAAAGGCTGAGGAGCAGGGAGTCTGAGCGCGCCTGTTCTTATTTTTTTTAATATATTCGTATGTATGTATATACGTGTGTGTGTATATATATATATATATATTTACATATTTGTTCGTTTTTGTATAATGTTTGATTTCTCCCCTCAGGTGTAATCCCCATAAAATTCCTACCACCAAGTCACCCTAAACATCCCCATACTCTCTTGTGTTCCTCCCTCCTCTTTTTTGACCCCTCTCTCTCCCTTTCCCCCATTAGGTCTCATTTCTAGTTTGCCTGCAAGTTTTGTCCTTTCTTTTTTTTTTTCCTGATCCCTTGTTAAATTTCCCTGTATTCCTCATATAAGTGAATCCATCCAAAATTTTTTTCTTTTTCCTTCTGACTGATTTCACTGAGCATTATCCCTTCAGCTCTAAACATGCTGCAGCAAATGGCATGAATTTTGGTCCTTTTTATTTGAAATTCCCTCCACCCCACCACGGCCACTTCCACTCCCCTGACGCTCCCAGGACAAAGATTTTTCAGTCTGTTCCTGGGCAGCAGCCAAGGTAGTGGGAACAACAGGCAAGAGGAGAAACAGCCCAAGCAACATCCTCTGACCTCCACCACAACAGTCTAAGGGGAGGGATTTCCTAGTGGTTTCAGAAATGCCTGAGAGCTCATTACCAAAACGTTACCTCTACCTGGGGCCATCCATTCTTTTTCTATACAAGCTGTCTGATTCCCACAAAGTGGGAGAAACCCAGGAAAACAAACAAAAAGCCAAGGGCCGATCCCCTGCTGTGCGCACTGGTCTCTTCAGTGACAGTGGGTGGGTAGAGGCACTAGAGGAACTGTCATTTTACCTTGCACTGTGAGTCCTTCCTACAAGGAATTTCTCCTGGCGAAATAAAAATTTCAACCCTGGTCATTCATCCCCAAAAGACACCGTAAACCTGGTTAGGTCCTCCAAGTAGGGATCCCCTGCAGAGGACACTGTCATCCACTGACTTCCAGGCTCACTGCCCAGTAGTTGAAGCACCTGGCAAATTGGTGATTTCAGTAAATGTCCTTTGCCCCTATTTCTCGGTTCACTATTCAGTCGCTGCTTTCTAAATTCGCTTCACAAACTCAAGGAACTAATCAGGTACAGCCTTTCTCACTCTAGTAGTTGTCAGTGTGGTGTTACCTGCTGAGGAGCCTCCTCTGCCACCTAAGGAACAGGATGCTCCCCCCACAGCCCTTTGTATATCAGATTTCCACAATCTTTAAAAGTATCCAAACAAATTCAGTTGCAAACATTATTGAATAACTGGGTTAATCATTGATGTGAAGGAAACGGAGGAGCAAAAACAGCACACACAAAAAAAGTACCTTAAAGCAAATACATTTCCTTTGTATTTTCGTTTTAATTTTCACAGGCAGAGGTTCTCTGGCAGGTTTATGATGACAATGAATGGACGACTGATGGACAAGATCCAGTCACTGTTAACTTTCTCAGCAATAGGCTTAAGCTACTGCTTTCACCCCATGCACCCCTACATATGAAGTCACGCTGGGCACAGAGTCCACATCTACAGAGGAAGCTGTCACTCAAGTGTCAGGGGAGTATCCTGGGGGGAGCATCTTTCATCCTTAATACATCTTTTGTAACCCAGGGGTCTTCACATTGTCCAAGGATCTGCATGGTTAAGGTTGGTGACAGCTCCCTGAAGTCACCCTTACCCATAAAGCTCTATACTTGGTATTGCACACACAATCTCACTCTTTGATTTAATAAGCCCCCTAGAAAACGAATACTTTTCCCTTCAGTCAATTCCCCTCAGTGTGCATTGCAAAAGGTGAACACAAGAAATGAGACTCCCTACTCTAACTCACAGGTGGAGAGATCATTACTCCCTATTCCTAAAACTGTCAAGCCCTATACAATCAAGTAGACTCATGATTGAACATGAGTCTTCAACAAGTTGGTAACTTGAGTGTAGAAACTGGTCTCTAGATTTCACCTCTTGTGTGAAATCCCTGTGTCCAAACTGCCTTAAACAGACTGCCCAGTTTGCTGAGGATCCAAGAACAGTTCCCTTCTCTGAGGGAAGGCAGAGCCAGTGCTGCAAGCTCAGTTTGCCCCCCTGTGTCCTCAGAGAGAGGGTTTCATTGTGCAGTTGCCAGGGAAGTACAGCTCAGGATTCGCTCATTTTCTTTTTAAAATTTCATCAAATTCCCTCATCGAAACTGTTCTCATTGTATCTGAAAAAATATAAGCTGGAAGATGGTTTATATTTCTGTCAGCTTCATCTTCTTCAGCAGCTATGCTGTCTTCAGTTTCCTGACACTCCCTTTGAGCAACTTCACCCTGTCGTTCTCCACTTCCCTGCTCCACCTCTTCACAGATAACGTCTAACACGCTGCGTGCAAAAGGCCACGGGCGCATGAATTACCCCCTGATCCTGACCTCCTCATGTGCACACGGACCCTGTCACAAGACCAGCACAGCAGTATGTTCCCATCAGCCTTTCCTTATCAGACCGTCTTCCTCCTACTTCTCCTCCTAGTAGTGTTTATTTTTACAGTGAACTGAAGCATCTCCCTGTCACACGCCAGCCAAGGCTGCTCAAGGGGGACAAAGCTGGATCCAGCGGTGGCTGGCACTTGAAAAAGTGTTCACCTTTCCTTATAATTAGAGAAATGAAAATCAAAATCACAATGAGATATCATCATACACCTGTAAGAATTGCAACTATTATATTATCTAGAAATAGACATGATGGGGATATTGAATAAAGAGAAATCTCATCCACTATTACTAGAAATGTAAATTGGAACAGCTGCTCATTAGAGAAAACCACATGGAGTTTTCACAAAAAAGATATTTATATGGACTAGAAATACAATAGAATACAGCTACTCCACCATTGGTTATTATAATTGTTTTAAAAGAGCTTAGCTATAAAAGATATAGGCATCCTTTCATTTATTGCAGCATGATCTATAACAGCCAAGTTGTCAAACAACCTAATTTTCCATGAGCAGATGTGTGCATAAAGAAGATGTTATATTGGGCCTCCCGGTGGCGCAGCAGTTGAGCGCTGGCCTGCGAAGCTGCCTGCAGCTTCCTCAATGCCGGTTTGATCCCTCACTTGCCTGTGAGGGTCCGACACGTCACACAGATCTCTCCTGCAGTGCCCCCGGCTCCCCTCAGCAGTGTATTTCCTCAGTCCGCCTGTTCTGCTCCCTGTTCTGGCTTTGATGAATTCTCTCACCCTCCGGCACTTCTGACTGTACCCAGTCCTTGTATAAATAAATAAGTAAATCTTAAAAAAATAGATGTGATATACATTATATTTATGAGAGAAATATATAATAAAATATGACTGCTACAAAAAAGATAACACATGAAAGGACTACAGTATTATGGTAAGGAATATAAATCAGAGAAAGTAAGACAAATACTGCATGATTTCAATCATATGTTGAACATAAACAAAGCAAAACAAAACTCTCTGATACAGGGCACAGTCTGGTGGTCCCAGAAGGGAAGGGGCTGAGGGTGTGGGTGGAAAAGGAAAGGGACAGATGGACGGGGATGGATGGGAACTAACCCTTCAGTGATGGTCATGACATGGTGACCACCCAGGTTGAGTTATAATGATGTACACCTGCCACTCAACATTATAAACCAGTGTTTCTCAATAATTGTACTGAAGGGAATAGGCTCCGTCCTGCCACTCAATGCACAGCTGTCAGAGATGGATGCTACTAAGAAGGGTGACCTCCGATGCAGAACAGAGAAATGGCCAGAATGAGCAGTCTTTCCTGGCACCAGGTGCTCCTGCAGCGCACAGGGTCCCGAGGCGCCCTCTGGTGGTGGACGCAAGCACTGCCCAAAGCAGGAAGGCAGGACATGACCTCTGGATCTTTAAAGCACCAGAATCCTGGGTTAAAGGGGAGCAAAGGACAAAATCTGTAGGACACAGGGCTTTCACTCAACCTGGAAGCGTCTCTTATCCCTTGATGTTCTCTCTGATGTTGTGACTGTCCAGAGAAGAGATTTAGGACTGAGGTACCCAGAGACTTGGACTGATGATTTGGTGAACGATGTCAGCACTTCACTCCTGGTCAGCGTGTCTGAGGTCCCAGCATCTGCTTCTTTCAATCTCCCCAGGAGACAGCAGGGGGACCCCGGGGCAGGAGGAGAGAGGAAGCTGGTTTGCATGAAGCATCTTCCCCCCTAATGAGTACAGGAGGCATGAAAAGGCCGAGGACACCACACTCCAGCCTAGGATCCCAGGAGGCCGCATTTCAGGAGTGTCCCCACAATGGCCTGGACAGTGCTTCTGCTCAGGCTCATCATTTACAGCTCAGGTCAGGGGAAGGGACTCTCTCCTAAAGAAAGGCTAATGGTAAATCCACTGGGGAGAGCGAGGCTCTGTGACTTTGTGTGTGTTGGTTCTTCCCCAGGTGCCTCCTCCTGGCCCCCAGGCTGTGTCCATCTCCAGCGTGAATCCTGGGGTCTGTGCCTGTGCCTCCTTCCTCCCTCTCTGTAGGTGATGACCAGGAGGGCCCCCAGCTCTCCAGCTCAGAGGCTCCTGGACCCCAGAAAGACTTCTTATTCAAAGAGCACTAACAGCTACACCATCATCCATGAATTAAGCATGCAGAGAAAGGAGCATTTCCTCTCAGGATTAAATGGCAGCATTATTGGAGGTTCTGGAAATGAAATTCCCCTTCTCAATCCACTGAGAAGAAGCCTGTGCTGTAAGTGAGGAATGGCTCTAACCAACATCCAGGAGACCTGTGTGAACAAGAAAGGTGATGCCCTGTCTCTGCCTCTATTGTTATCAAGGCAATGTTTAACATGTTGTTAGGGAGACATTCTATGACACATTCACCCCCCAAATTACCCTTCAATAATCCAAGACCCTCAGAAACAGATTTAAAAACGAAGCCATCACTGAAATTGTGGTTGAAATCAAACTACAGCCAGGAATGGAAAGATTTCAGGCAAAGGTCCTCTAAGGATTTAAGAGGAAAATAAAAATCTGAATAAGAGGTAATATACAGACACTAGCTGTGAGATGATTTAGACTGATATAAGTGCTAGATATCTTTATTCAACTATCATAAAATCTATTTTATCATTAAGTACAAAAACTCGCGACAAATGAAATAGGAGAAAATCTTAGCACTTATAAGAGTTCTTAAACATAAACTAAATGGAAAAATAAATTTGAAAAAATGTAATTTTTCAAATATTAGGTGAAAACTCTCTTCAGTGACTCAAGCATAAAAAACAATTACTCATTTAAAGTAAAAAAGGGCTCAAGTTTCTTCTGCCTACCTCCCCGCACCACTAATATTCTCTAGAGCACACACCAGGGGGCGCTGTGGGACTTCTCAGAGTTGGCCAGGCTCACTCAAATGGTTCTGACTGATATCTGTGCCTGTGCTCATGGCCCATGTGAGAGCTGACAGCAGGTGATTCCACCCAAAGGACAAACACAGACACCCAGATACCCCAGGACAACGCCTTGTATGAAGCTACACACTGGACTGAGGACCCGAATTGACTCGTGGTGTGCCCTCATATTTGCATAATGTACCCCATAGCCACCTGGGAGAGTTGAAGGGACATTGCAGACACCAACACCATCTGTGAGTTCAGGGGGACTTAGAAGTCTTCACTATGGCCTAGGTTCTCACTCCTAATCCCCCACCTCACTCACTGCCCAGTGTCACTGAAAACAATCTGTAGTGAAATCCTTGATTTTTCAAATACTATACAAGTGTTGTGGACATGGCTTCCGGATTTATCTCTGTGTCAGTGTGATGATCTATACCATCAACACAGGGTACTCACCTCGTCACTCTGGTGAGTGGAGCACATGGGATGGGACACAGGACATTGAGTGCAGAGCAGGGCTCAGTGTGGTGATAGGAATGGACATTGCTGACCCCCATCCTGACCACAAATGCCCACTGAGTTCTCCTCTCACCCGGGCCCAGGCCCCCTCTGTTACCCAGGAGCCTGTAGGTGAATCCCAACCACACAGACATGGTGGGCTCATGGGAAGAAGCCCGTTGTGTGGAATATGAGCAGAGTTGGACATTGTTGCAGAAATTAACAAGGTTCACATTCAACCCATGTGCTCCTAGGGGATGCCAACTGTGCTACCTGGGCGAGGGCAGATGAAGACCCACAGACTGCGCATCTGTGAAAAGAAGGGAAAGCATTGTATCCTCCAAAACCTTGTCTTCAGTGCCCTCCTGTGTGTGAATATGGGGAGGGTGGGGTGGAGCAGGAAAGTCAGGTGTTGTAGCTTCATAAGCAGAGTGGCTCTCAGTTTGTTCTCATGGAATATTCTGCAAGGAGAAAATGAGGTTTCTTAACATTTTAGGTCTACTCTTGCTGCTCCATTTTCATGCCTAATCTCAATACTTCCTCGCATTTATTTATTATAACCAATGAATAAATTTTCCCCCTGACTCACCATCACTCATCTCACCGGCCTCCTCAGAATATTCCATGAAGAAAGATGGACTGCTCCCCAGGGCTCCTCCATGACTGGTCTGAGTTGAAAGAGAAGATCCTCAGAGTGACTGAAAGGAGAATGTGTGATCACAGGTATTTTCTCACGACCCCTGAGTCTAGGATTTGGGGGATATTTGCAAGGTGAAAGCAGAGCAGAAGAGGAGTTGTTCAGGAAACGGGTTATGGTTTCTGCAGTCACCTCTCCACACATTCACAGCAACAGCAGGAACAAAACTCTCACATTTATTTGTTATTAAACTAAGAGAGTAAATCAGGGAGGATAACTTTATTTAAAATACAAACAAATTGCAAGTGACCTAAGGCAAAAAATATGATCAAAAAATGACACAGATACACAGACACTAAAATCTTAGTATTACACAGCTCCATAAGTCACTTCAAAAAATAAGTCACATTTTTCACTGGTGTGAGGCTTTCCAAAGGCTTTTATTACAGCCAAGCACTAAGTCCGATATAATCTGTAAACAAAATGATATGCATCAAATGATACTTTGAAATTTTGCTGAATTATCCACTTTTGAATATGCCATTGGGGTGATGCCTAGAAGTTATCTGTTGAGTCATTTACTTGCGCTTCCTCTAAAGCCCTTCATAGCTCACTGGTCCTTCCCCTGCAGCAGCTGACTAAGTACACATCTGCGGCATTTAGATGTTGTATAATGTACTCACAATCTTTCTATACGTACCTGTTTGTGCTTCCCTGTCAGCAAACACACACAAAGTGGTGAATCACAATCCCTGGGGTCGGAGCCTGCAGGTGTGAACAGAGACATTTTCTTGGTGAGCTGCAGACCCCAGCTGGGCTCTCAGGACTTGGGACCATGGTGAGTGTGTGTCTTCTGACCAGCAGGGGGCGCTGTGGGGCTGCCCTGTAGTCCACATGCAGCAGCCCAGGGAGGACATTCATACAAAGGAGCCTGGGCTGGGGCTGGTCCTGGGCTCCCTGATGGGGACTCGGCAGCCAAATGTCCTCTTGCTAGGCACAGTCCCCTGAGTAGGGGCCTGAGTGTGGTGGCAGCAGGTGCTTCCTCCCAGGGCTCTCCCAAGGGTGAATCAAACCTCCCTCCCCAGTGTTGGGTATGAGCTGAGATCTAGCACCAGGTTCAGGGGTGAGGCAGGGCAGCCCTTGGATGGAACCCCATTTGCATGCACAGCCCCTCCTGTGGCAGAAGGTGGGAAGAAAAGGAGGCCTGGGGCAGCCCAGCCCCAGGTGGGCTCAGGGGCTGTGAGCACCATGGCCTGGACGCCCTTCTAGTCCTCCACTCTCACTGCACAGCTGGAAACAGACCTCCGAGACCCCGAACTATCCCTCGTCTCATTTAATCCCAGGAGATCCTATCTGAGATCGATGTTTATTTGGATTTGTCATGTCTGTGATTCAGGTTTCCTCTCCCAGCCTGTGCTCACTCAGCCGCCCTCCCTCTCTGCCTCTCCTGAGACCACAGCCAGACTCACCTGTAGCCTGAGCAGTGGATACAATGTTGGAAGTTTCAAGATATTCTGGTACCAACAGAAGGCAGGGAGCCCTCCCCGGTATCTCCTGAACTACAACACAGAATCAGAGAAGGACCAGGACCCCGGGGTCCCCAGCCGCTTCTCTGGAGCCAAAGACGCCTTGGCCAATGCAGGCCTCCTGCTCATCTCGGGGCCGCAGCCTGAGGACGAGGCTGACAAATACTGCAGTATATATCATGGAAACACAGACTCTTCACAGTAATCCAGACCCAGGGGAAGTGAGTCAAAATCCTCCCCACTGCTCTGCTCTGCTCACAAAGGGAGCCTGGGGGGACCTTCCCACCCATGGGTGGGCTCTCACCCTGCACAGACAGAGCCTCATTACATTCCTCAGCCCTGGGACACCCTCAGGATCGGCCTGCCCATGTCAGCAGGGACCGGGGCCCACAGCGCCCATCCCTTGATGCCCCACATTCAGTTCTCAACTCCAGGGAGGACTTACTTTGACTCCTCACCTTTGAATGGCCAGTCAGGCCATTGTCTCCTTCATAGGTTTGGAGGATTAAATTACGTCATCGTGTGAATTATTTCATGGGTGTCCCCCACAGCTGCCAAATTCATTGTCCCCACTCACCCACCTGTTCTAGGAGCAGACACCCCAGGATGGCCTCTTCCCGATCCTCCTTGTCTCCTGCTTTTTCCCTTCCCCCCGTTCCGTGACTTACCCGTCAAGGCAGGGAATGTAAAGAGAACTGGTTTTCTTTCGAAAAACTCTGGATTAAAACCCAGGATCTATCAGATACGGGACAGTTGTGATGGACAGGGTGTGAATGTCTGGGTGTCAGCGTGGGAGTCTGCAGCCCGACATGGGTTCTCAACTTTCTCCCTGGGGACAGGGACACGGGACATGGAGACACACGTGGACCAGCGTGGTGATAAGATTGGACAGTGCTGACCCCGTCCTGACCGCAAATGCCCACTGGGCTCCGTCTCACATGGGCCCAGGCCCCTCTATTGTGCCGAGAACCTGAAGTTAAATCCCAACCACTGGGACATTGTGGACTCCAGGGGAGAAGCCCTGTGGGTGCAGACATGAGCAGAGTTGGACATTTTTACAGATTTCAATGATGTTCTCATCCAACCCATGGGCCCCTAGGGGCTGCCAACTGTGCTAATTGAGCAAGGAGAGATGAAGACCCGCAGACTGTGCATCTGTGAAAAGAAGGGGAAAGCAGTGTGTCCTCCAAAACACTGTCTCAGCGTCCTCCTGTGTGTGATGTGGAGAGGGTGGGGGTGGAGAAAAATCTCAGGTGTTAGAGCTTCATAAGCATGTGGCCCTTAGTTTGAGTGACATGGAATATTCTGCAAAAAATGAGGTTTCTTATAATTACAGTTCACTTGTTTCTATTCCATGTTTTCATGTCTTATTTCAGTTCTTCATGGTATTTATTGATTAAGGCCTCTGATGCATTTTCCTTCTAGCTCATATCTCTACACTCACCTCTGTCTCCTCAGAATTTTTCTGGTTTCTTGCGACTGTGACGATGGAGTCTGAACAGCACCCCAGTGCTCCTCCCTCTTCCTGCCTGAGTGTTGGGGTCTCCAATATGGCAGAGGCTCACAGACTTGCCCTTGGCCCCCTCTGGAGAAGACAGAGGGCTGGTCTCCCTTTCTTCCCTGCAGAGCCCACTCACCCCATGACATTCTACACCTCCGATTCTACACGGACTAGCTCCGATTGTTTGGGCCCTTTGCACAGGTGGGATGTTTACGTGCAGTGAGCTGAGGCTGCTGTGCAGACACCTTGGCTGTTACTCTAGAATGTGAGGGGTGCTAGGTGCAGAGGGCGAGCCCCGTGCCCAGCACTGACCAGGATGCCCATGTGTCCAGTAGCAGAGTCTGCTGTGTCTAGACCTTGCTCATGGCCCCACAACTGAACGCTTTGAGAGCTCCCCTTGTGCTGCAGAGGTCCCCCAACCCTACCAGGTGTAACACATTTCCTACCACTTCTGGTCCTCATTATTCAACTGGATCCTGGTTTAAGTAGAGGAGGGGCTTGTGCAGCCATCAAAAAGTAGAGTATTTGCACGGAGAACTCTCACCTTCATGAGGGGACATATAAGACTGCTGGTGGGCTCAGGTCTGGTGTGGGGTCAAGAATAGGACCTGGGGGACCATCACCGCTATGAGCCAGGCTCTACTCCTCCTCACCATGCTTGCTCTCTGCACAAGAGCTGCCTACAAGGAATTCTGGGAGATGACACCTACCTCCTCCTTGAGAACAGGCACTGCTATTGTTCATTGCACAATCATTTAGGGACATTATAAATGTCTGTACCTGCCAGAGCATCGAGCAATGCAGTGATATGGTGCTGAGGATTCTTGTCACATTCAATGAGGAAGGGGAGATGAGTGATAAAGAGGAAGATGTAACACCTTGAGTCTTATTGATGTTGCTTGAGGTAGGATGAGATGTGAATCAAGATTTGCATTATTTGCATAGTTTTCCTTCCTAAAATGGCTCACAGTACTATTATCTATTCTGTTTTACTATCCAGGGTGATATGGGTGTGTGCTGCTGTGAATGATCCAGGGTGTCTGATACCCTGTGATTTCACCAGACCCCAAGTCAAGCCCTTCTCTCCCCCACAAAGAGGGGCATCACCTAGGAAACCATAGAAGGGACATATGAAGCCATGAGTGTGAGGGATGTAGGAAGTCTGAGAACAAGGAAGGGTGTGAGGTGTGTGAGGGGACAGGGCAAAACTTGCAGGCTTCTGAGGGGAAGCAGGGCGTAGGGTTCATGCTCAGAGCAATGAGGGTCCTGAGGGGGTGAGCAGGTAATGACCTGCCTGAGATGAAGGAGGAGGATCCTCTGAATGACTGAGGAGAGAATTTGAGATCACAGGTATTTGCTCAAGACCCCCAGAGTCTAGAAGTTTGGGGACTTCTGCAAGGGGAAAGCAGAGTAGAAAATGGGTGTGGTGAGGGAAATGGGTTGTGGTTTCTGAATTCAGCTCTCCTCACATTCCCGGCTACGTGAAAACATTAAACTCTCACTTTCATTTGTTATTTAAACTATCATAGTGAGTAACTCATACAGGAAAAAAAATTATTTAAAATAAAAACAAATTGTATGTGTCCTGAGAATAAATTCTAACAAATTATATGACACAGATATGCAAAAGCCAAAATCTTAAGGTTACAAAGCTCCATGTGGTACTCAAGAAATATGTTACAGGTTTCACCGGCGTTAATTTTTCCAAAGACTTTCACTAAATCATTTCTAATCGGTAAACAATATTAAATACATTTTGTATTTTCAAATTGTTGCTGAATTACTGACTTTTCAACATGCCGTTGATGTCATTTCTGGGAATTTCCATTCTGTGACATTTCCCTGAGCTTTCTCTAAAGCCCTTCACAGCTCAACCAGCCCAGCCTCAATAGCACAGGATTTGATGCTCTTCTGGATCATTTAGATTTTAGTATAATGTTCTCAAAATACTTCTGTAAGTGCCTCTTGCACCTCATTGACAGTACCCAAATGCAATGTATTGGAATCACAGTCCTAGGAATCAGAACATGCAACTGTGAATAGAGACAGTCTCTCCTGAGCTGCAACACCAATTGGGCTCTTGGAATTGTGGGTCAATGTGAGTGTTTGCCCAGAGACCAGCAGGGGGCGCTGTGGGACTGCCCAGTTTTCTACACACACCAGGCAGTGAGGTCATTCAACACCAAGGAGCTTGGCCTAAGTCTAGGCCCTGTGCTCCCAGATGGGAACTCAGCGCTGTGTTCTTTCTTGTGTGGCACAACTGCTGAGCAGGAACGTGTGCATGGTGGCAGCAGGTGCTTCCTCCCAGAGTTTTCCCAGGGGTGAAGAAACCCTGCTCTTCCTGAGTGTGGGTGTGAGCTGAGCTTCTGCACCAGGGCTCAGGGAGGGGCTGGGCAGTCACAGCTTGAAACACATTTGCATACACAGCCCCTCCTGGGGCAGAAGGTGGAGGAGAAAAGGAGCCCTGGGGCAGCACAGTGCCATGTGTGCTCAGGGAAGTGTGAGCACCATGGCCTGGACCCCTCTCCTCCTTGTTCTCCTCTCTCACTGCACAGGTAACTGGATTTGGGGCTGGGAAGTGCCCTGGGAAGATGCATGGGCCCCAGATAAGTCCTCTTGTGTCTAGACCAGAGCATCACCATCTCTGTGTCTCTCCTTCCAGGATCCTGGGCCCAGTCTGTACTGACACAACCACAGTCAGTCTCTAGAAACCTGGGCCAGACAGTCACCATCTCCTGCACTGGAAGCAACTCCAACATCGGGAGTGGTTATGGTGTGGGCTGGCACCAACAGCTCCCCGGAACAGCCCCCAAAACCCTGATATATGGTACCAGCAGTCGACCCTCAGGGGTCCCTGAACGATTTTCAGGCTCCAGGTCTGGCAGCACAGCCACCCTGACTATCAATGGTCTCCAGTCTGAGGACGAGGCTGATTATTTCTGCTCAAGTTGGGACAACAGTCTGAGTGTTCACACAGTGCTCCAGGCCTGTGGGGAAGTGAGACAAAAACCCTTTTTCTCTTCAGCCAAGAGCAGGCACCCCTGACAGATGCTGCTGAGCCTTAGCCTGGGGCTCTGCTTTTCTCTGCTGCTGTCCTGGCCCAGGCTCCTCCAGGGCTCCCCCTGGGGCATGCCTGCCCCTCCCTCTGTCCTCAGAGTCACTTCCAGTAGCACATCCCTAGGTGAGGAGTCTTCAAGAAAAGAGAATTTCCTTTGCCTCAGGAATAGTTTACTTCTAAGGTGTTTTGAATTCGTTTATTTTCTTTGAGTTTTCAAGATGAGAAACAAGCCTTGGACTGTGAATCTGTCAAGGGGTCTCAGCACTGACTTGGTTGCTCTGGAAGGATCGGCCAGTACAGTTTGCACCTAATTTTATTATTTGCTTAATTGAAAGAAAGGGCTGGTTTTGTGTGATTTCCATCTCTGAGTTGGTCATACAGAAAATAACAACGAATAAAATTATTAAAATTTTAAAAACTTTTCTCCTGAGATAAACGTTTTTGTGAATATTCGAATTACCTAATTCACAAGAAGCAAATGTGAAAACAACCAAAACTCTTCACCTGGATGTTTGTTTTTTTTTTTGTTTTTTTTTTAATATTAAATTTTATTTTTATATTCCCCCATACAATTGCAAACGCCCCATTCTGACCCCAATCCTTCCCCTCCCGCCCCCCACCCCCCAAAGTGTCTCTGGTTCATAGTTTTTTGTTGATTTTGATTTTCACTTTCTTATATTCATTTTCCTGGTCCCTTATTTAAGTTTTCTAGATTCCTGCTATGAGTGAGACCATCCGGTATTTTTCTTTTTCTTTTTGGCTTATTTCGCTGAGCATGATCCCTTCCAGTGCCATCCATGTTGCTGCAAATTGCATGTGTTTATCTTTTTTGAATGCTGAGTAATATTCCATGGTATATATGTACCACATCTTCTTGATCCAGTCATCTATTTTTGGGCATTTGGGTTGTTTCCAAAGCTTAGCTATTGTAAACAGTGCTGCTGTAAACATAGGGGTGCAGGTGCTCTTTGGAATTGATGTTTCTGTGTCCTTTGGGTAAATACCTAGGAGTGGAATTGCTGGATCATATGGAAGCTCTATGTTTAGTAGGTTGAGGAATCTCCACACAGCTCTCCATAGTGGTTGGACCAGTTTGCACTCCCACCAGCAGTGCAGAAGAGTTCCTTTTTCTCCACACCCTCGCCAACATTTGTTGTTGCTAGTTTTTTTTAATATGTGCCATTCTCACTGGTGTGAGATGGTATCTCATGGTAGTTTTGATTAGCATTTCCCTGATTACAAGTGATGTTGAACATTTTTTCATATGTCTGTTGGCCATTTGCATTTCCTCTTCAGAGAAGTTTCTTTTTAGCTCTTCTGCCCATTTTTTGACTGGATTATTTTCTTTGTTGTTGCTGAGTCTCATCAGCTCTTTGCAGATTTTTGTGATCAGTCCTTTATCATTAGTGTTGGGTGCAAAAATGTTCTCCCAGTTGGTGGGGTTTCTCTTTGTTTTTGTTATTGTCTCTTTTGCTGTGCAGAAGCTCTTTAATTTGATGTAGTCCCAGCTGTTTATCTTTGCCTTCACTATCACTGCTTTGGGTGATGTGTCTGTAAAGATGTCTTTGATGTGCAAATCCCGTAGTGTTTCGCCTATATTTCCTTCTATGTATTTTATGGTTTCAGGTCTTATGTCTAGTTCTTTAATCCATTTTGAGTTGATTTTTGTGTATGGTGTGAGGTAGTGGTCAAGCTTCATTCTTTTGCATGTAGCGACCCAGTTTTCCCAGCACCATTTATTGAACAAACTTTCTTTGCTCCAATGCATAGTCTTCGCTCCTTTGTCAAAGATTAGTTGACCATAAATCTGTGGGTTTATTTCTGGATTTTCTATTCGATTCCATTGGTCTGTATGTCTGTTCTTGTTCCAATACCATGCAGTTTTGATGATTATGGCTTTGTAGTATAGTTTGAAGTCTGGGAGTGTGATGCCTCCATTTCCTTCTTTTTTTTTCAGTAGAGCTTTGGCTATTCGGGGTTTTTGGTGATTCCATATGAATTTCATCAATAATTGTTCTATTTCTTTGAAGAATGCCATTGAGATTTTGATTGGAATAGCATTGAATCTGTATATTGCTTTTGGTAGGATGGCCATTTTAATAATGTTTATTCTTCCAATCCATGAGCAGGGGATGTCTTTCCATTTCTTTGTGTCTTCTTCTATTTCTTTTAACAGTGTTTTATAGTTTTCTTTGTATAGGTCCTTTACCTCTTTTGTTAGATTTATTCCCAAATATTTGATTTTTTTTGTTTCGATAATAAAAGGGGTGGTTTTTTTGATTTCTTCTTCTTCAGATTTATTGTTTGTGTATAGGAAGGCTACTGACTTTTGCGTGTTGATTTTGTATCCTGCCACTTTACTGAATTGATTGATGAGTTGAATTAGTTTTTCTGTGGAGATTTTGGGGTTCTCTATGTATATTATCATATCATCTGCAAATAGTGATAGTTTGACTTCTTCTTTTCCTATTTGGATTCCTTGGATGTCTTTCTCTTGTCTTATTGCTCTGGCTAGGACTTCCAGTATTATATTGAAAAGCAGTGGTGAGAGTGGACATCCTTGTCTTGTTCCAGATCTTAATGGAATTGCTTTCAGCTTTTCACCATTGAGAATGATACTGGCTGTTGGCTTGTCATAGATGGCCTTTATGATGTTGAGGTATGTTCCTTGTATCCCAAGAATTTCAAGGGCTTTTATCATGAATGGGTGTTGCACTTTGTCGAAAGCTTTCTCAGCATCTATTGATATTATCATATGGTTTTTATATTTCTTTTTGTTGATGTGTTGGATAACGTTGATTGATTTTCGGATGTTAAACCATCCTTGTGCCCCTGGAATGAATCCAACTTGGTCGTGGTGAATTATCTTATGGATACATTGTTGGATTCTGATAGCTAAAATTTTATTGAGGATTTTTGCATCAGTGTTCATTAGGGAGATTGGCCTATAGTTTTCCTTTTTTGTGTTGTCCTTATTCGGTTTTGGTATTAGTGTAATATTGGCTTCATAGAACGTGTTTGGTATTGTCCCTTCCTTCTCAATTTTTTGGAAGAGTTTGTGAAGGATAGGCACTTATTCGTCTCTGAATGTTTGGTAGAATTCATTTGTAAATCCATCAGGTCCTGGGCTTTTGTTTTTGGGGAGGTTTTTAATTACCATTTCAATTTCGCTGCTTGTAATTGGTCTGTTTAGGTGTTCTATTTCTTCTTTATCTAGCTTTGGGTGATTGTAGAGTTGTAGGAATTTGTCCATCTCCTCTAGATTGTTGAACTTGTTTCCATATAACTGTTCATAGTAGTTCATAGTAGTTTCCTGGAGACAGCAAAAGGTTGGGTTTTGTTTCTTAATCCAGGCTGCAACTCTGTGTCTTTTTATTGAAGAGTTTAGTCCATTTACATTTAGAGTTAATATTGATATGTTAGCATCTTTTGATTTATTCTTTTGATTTCTGCTGTGTCCGTTGTGATTTCTCCTCTTTCATTTATGATCCTGTGTATTTGTGCTTTCTCCCTTTTTTCCTTTGTGAGCCTGGCTAGGGGTTTGTCTATTTTATTTATTTTTTCAAAGAACCAGCTCTTGGTTTCATTGATCTTTTGGATTGTTTTTTTAGTTTCAATTTCATTTATTTCTGCTTTGGTTTTTATTATTTCTTTTCTTCTACTGGTTTTGGGGTTTTTTTGTTGTTCTTTTTCTAGATCTTTGAGCTTCGAGATTAGGTTGTTTCTTTGAGTTCTTTCTTGTTTTTTGATGTGAGCTTCTATTGCTATATATTTTCCTCTTATTACTGCTTTTGCTGCATCCCATACATTTAGGATATTGGTGTCCTCCTTGTCATTCAATTCAAAGAATTTTTTAATTTCTTCTTTGATCTCCTCGTTAGTCCAGTGGTCTTCCAGTAGTGTGGCTTTTAATCTCCATGAGGTAGGATAGTTCCTTGCCTTCTTTTTATGATTTATTTCTAGTTTGATGCCTTCGTGGTCAGAAAAGATGGTTGGTATGATTTCAATCTTGGTGTATCTGTTGATGTTTGTCTTGTGCCCCAGTATGTGATCGATCCTGGAGAATGATCCGTGTGCGCTTGAGAAAAATGTGTACTCCGTTTTTTTTGGGTTTAGTGTTCTATAGATGTCTGTTAAGCCCAAATGCTCTAGGTCCTTATTTAGAGCTTTAGTTTCTTTACTTATTTTTTGTCTTGTTGATCTATCCATTGTTGATAGTGGTGTGTTGAAGTCTCCCACTACATATGTGTTTTCTCTGATGTCTGTTTTCAGAGAGGACAACAGTTGTCTGATATATTTTGGTGCTCTTTCGTTTGGTGAGTATATATATGTTAATGAGTGTTATTTCTTCTTGAAGTATTGTCCCCTTAATCATAATGTAGTGACCATTGGGGTCTCTTTTTATTTTTTTGAGTTTGAAGTCTGTTTTATCTGATATAAGTATAGCTGTTCCTGCTTTCTTTTTTGGCCCATTTGCTTGTAGGATTGTTTTCCATCCTTTGACTTTGAGCCTATTTTTATCTTTTGTAACTAAATGTGTTTCCTGGAGACAGCAAAAGGTTGGGTTTTGTTTCTTAATCCAGGCTGCAACTCTGTGTCTTTTTATTGAAGAGTTTAGTCCATTTACATTTAGAGTTAATATTGATATGTTAGCATCTGTATTTGCCATTATGTTTGTCTTTCCTTTGATTTTATTTATTTATTCTTTTAATAACTTTTTTTTTTTTTTGGTCTTCTTTCGTTGTTATTCGTCCCTCTGAGGTTCTGGCTTTAGGATTCCTTGTAGTATTTTTTGGAGTGGGGGTTTAGTCGCAATGAAATTCTGGAGTTTCTCTTTGTCTGGGAAGGTCCATATTCTTTCTTCATGGAGGAAAGAGAGCTTTGCGGGATAGAGTATTCTTGGTTGGCATCTGTTTTCTTGGAGTCTGTTGACTATGTCCCTCCACTCTCTCCTTGCCCGTAGTGTTTCTTCAGAGAAGTCTGATGTCAGCCTGATTGGTTTTCCTTTGAATGTTATCTGTTTCTTCCCTCTTGTCAGCTTCATTATTTTTTCCTTGTCCTTTCACCTGGATGTTTGTAACAGCTTTATGCATCCCAACACCCCACCCCTCCACCTGGGAAAAGCACAGGTGTCTCCTGCAGGTTGTACATTTAGGGCAAATTGAGAGCAATGAACTATCAGTCACAAGCTTGGATGTTAATTTCAAATGGGTATTTCTTACAAAAGAATCATGTCTATAACATTACATAAAGCAGTTTGTTATTCTATCACAACCTGTAAAAGGCACACTCTAGTGATGGGGAAAGCTGAGTGACTGACAGGCGTGGGATGAGGGGCAGGGGTGAGTAGGTGAAGCATAGCCATGTTGGCTTGAATGCCAGAGAGAGGAATCCAGTGAGTGCTTTCCATAAGGCGAAGGTCATCCGCTGTGGCGTTGCCGGCACTCGTGGGAAACTGTCATCATAACAGAAGCTAAATGTGCAGATTCAACCAATCCATCAAGTCAGGGTCCAGGATGGAGCGAGAATGTGACTGGCCTCCTGCCTGCGGATGGACCATGAACCCACCACCCTAAGTGTGAGGAGGAAGCTGCTGACTTGGCATATTGGAATCCTGGAGACTGTGAAGAGGAGGGAGGAGCGTGTCCTGGAGCACCTGCGCTCACGGATGAGGCTGACCCTGGGGTGTGGTCTGGGATTGGATGTTTCTGAGCTGCGCATGGCAGTTTAGTAATGAAGCAAATGGCTGTGAGTGGAAGAGCCAGAGCTCTCTCTCTAGGACTGGAAGGTCACTGCACACCCGGGGAAGAGCTGGACTAGCCCGGGAGCCCTGATATGGAGCGCGGAGGGTCAGTGTGAGGCCATGTTTAGCTTCATGAGACAGATGGTTCAGAGTATTTACAGATATGTACACACACCTGGGTAGGATGGTTCACAGTATTAATTCTATTTCAATTAAACTTTACACTTCAATTCATTAGGTATGTTTTGAAAATATGCTACTGTTGCCCTGTTATACAGTGAAATATTTTTTAAAATAGGTATCTATTATCGAATTCCAGATTAGTGATTTAATATATACTGTCTGTGCTGTCAGATGAGAGAGAAATCAACGGGACCCCTCAGGGAAAGCTGCTCTTTCCTGTAAATCCTGCTCCAATGTGTGTTTAAGATTGTGTGTTATGAGTCCCTCTACCATCTTTTCTTTAAGCCTACACAACACACCCCCTCGACACACACATCTTGATGGAAGTTTTCCTATTTCCTTTGCAATCACTTAATGGAAATGATTTATTTCATAAACATGGTGTCTGCGCCTCAGCTCTACTGACAATGTGGGGTCATTTCTTGTGTGTGGAGGGGCTGCTTTTCCAGGGAAGACAGCGACAAGCCTCTATGCTCCACACAGCACAAGCCAGTGATGCCTCCTCTCCATGTCAGGAGACACAAAAGGCTGCCATATGTTGGAGATACCCTGTGGGGGACAAAAATCACCCCATGTGAGATCCACTCAGTTAAAAGCCACTGTGGGTTTTTAGGCTACTTTTGCTCTGAGTCCATCTGTGACATTCAGCTGCACAAGGCACCTGTGAGTGCTCTGTGACCCGGCCCCGTGCAATAGACAGACAGCGCCACAGCACTCAGTGAGGTCAGAGCCTGTGACCTGATCCCATGGAGTCTTCTCTCAAGAAGAGATTGGAGTTTATGAAAATATGTGGATTTTATAAGGAAACATTCATGAAAAATCATTAGGAGGTACTATTTTTATATAAATTTTTAGAGGAGAAACCAGGAGCCCAATCAGTAAAATGTAATAGATGCAATGTCATTAAAATAATTCATTGTTCTTCATTTGAAACACATAAGTGTATAAGGAATACAATGAAATTACCTAAAGAAAATAAGATGAAGTCAACTTAATAGCGAGTAGCTGGAATCCATTTCTTTAAGGTACCTGAGCTTGGGTATCTGTCATCATAAGAGAAGCTAAATGTGCAGATTCAAACAACCCAGCATTCAGGGGCCAGGATGGAGCGAGAATGTGACCAGTCTCCTGTCTGCGGGATAGACATGACGCTTGCAGTGCCGCCCATGGGTGTATCAACAATATAAGGTGTCATTTCTGAATATGTTTATGTATTTACTGATCAGGATTCCTTCAGAGATGAGCAAATCATCAGTAGCCATGGGCAGCTGGGACACACTGTCTAGGAATCACCGCTGGGTGTGTGACTAGAGACAGTGACCTGGTGGCTACAGACTCCAGCTGGGCTCAGAGCTTTGGCCACTGTGCCCTTGTGCATTGCAAGCAGCAGGGGGCGCTGTGGGGCTGCCCAGTGGTGCCCCCACCAGCTGAGCAGGGAGGATCATTTACTCAGAGGAGACTGGATTTGGGGCAAGCCCTGGTCTCCCTGATGGGCTTTGTCAGCTGTGGCCTGGCACAGTCCCCTGGGCCAGGAACTGTGTGTGGTGTCAGCAGGTGATTTCTCCTGAGATTCTCCCAAGGGGTGAAGCAAACCTCCCTCCTCCTCAGTGTGAAGTGTGACCTGAGCTCCAGTCCCAGTGCACAGAGGGCCTGGGCGGCCCTGGAAAGAACACAGTTTCCATGGACAGCCCCTCCTGGGGCAGAGGGTGGGAAAGAAAAGGAGGCCTGGGGCAGCCCTTCCTCTGTGGGGCTCATGGGAAGGGGAACTAACAGGGGGCTGTGGGCACCATGGCCTGCTCCCCTGTCCTCCCTGTCCTCCTCTCTATTGCGCGGGTAATTGGACATGTGGATGGGGGCAAGGACTGGAGAAAAGGCACGGGGCCCCGCTTCCTCCTCTTGTGCTGCACCCCCCCCTGCAGTGACCTTCAGGGCTAATGGCTGTTGCCATGGTCCCTGAGGTCCGGCGTGGGCAAGGAACCATGCGCGCAGGGGGAGAACAGCAAACTCCCTAAGATGCAGAGAAGCCGAATGCCTGCCAAGAGATAACGACCACCAGAAGCTGCCACAAAGATGATTAAAAGAAATGCTGACCACCTGGAACCTTATCTCGCTTTCTCAAGGCCCACAAACTTTATTCTGCTACAACTGTCTCTCTAAAATCTTTCCTTTTTCTGGTCATTGATTGCTAATTAAAAAATATACATAATTTAATAAACAGGCTAATCCAAATGAAACATTACTAAACACTATGTTATAATAGAATTGTTGGTTTAATAATCTTTCTATTATGTGCTCGACTTTAGTACCTATGATATTAACTGCATTATAAAATAAATTCACCCATGACAATTAATTATGAGTAAAAATGAGTAGGTAATAGTAATAGTTAGTGCAACTAGAAAATAATTATATAGAACAGTAGAAAGAATTAATAGCCTGTCCAATTAGGAATGAGGCTAGGTCCAGGTGTAACTTCGGACATAAAACACTGCCCTGTCAATTAAGCTAAGCCTATGAGCAAACTGATCTCTTTGATGTTCACTGTTCCTATGCCTTTAGAAAAAACATACATATACTGACCACTAACTTAATAAAGGCGCACTCAGATTTACACTCTCTCTTGAAGTGTGTCTGTTTGTCATTTCTTTAGCCGAATCCCTGACCACCATGTGCAGTCTCTCAACCCTGAGACGGCCTCATCGTCTACTGCTGTGCTGGTCCGCGGCACTCTTGTCTCTAGAGCCAGGGTCACCAACTCCTCACCTCTCACGGTCCAGGATCCTGGGCCCAGTCTGTGCTGGCTCAGCTACTCTCAGTGTCTGGGACCCTCAGCCAGAGGGTCACCACCTCCTGCAGTGGAGGCGGCATCAACAGCAGGAATCATGGTGTGCACTGGTACCAACAGCTCCCTGGACGAGCTCCCAGGGAAGTGATATATGGCAACCACAAATGAACATCTGTGTCCCTGATTGATTCTCTGGATCCAGGTCTGGCAGCTCAGCCACCCTGACCATCTCTGGGCTCCAGCCTGAGGATGAGGCTGATTATTACTGCTCAAGTTGGGATGACAATCTGATGGTCACACGCGATCCAGGCCTGTGGAAAAGTGAGAAACAAAACCCCTTTCTCTTCTGCCAAGAGCAGGCACCCCTGGCAGCTGCTGCTGAGGCTCAGCCTGGGGCTCTGCTCCTTTTTGTGCTGTCCTGGCCTAGGATCCTCCAGGGCAGACCCTGGAGGCAGGTCCCTCCCTCCCTCTGTACTCAGAGTAATTCCCTAAGTCACATCCCTAGGTGAGGGTGTCTCCATGGAAAGATAGTCCTTGTCCTCTCAGGTTAGGGATGGTTATATTCTGGCTGGTTTATATAATTTTGTCCTTATTAAATCAGACATTTTCTGTGCCTCTGAATGTATCAGGGGACCTCACCCCACATGTTGTGCTTCCAGAATAGCAGCCCTGCTACCGCTGATGCTATTATGTATCTGAATTTACCTAGCACTGGTTATTTATGTCTACTTTTTGATTTTTTGGTGCAGAGGTATCAATATGAAATTAAACATTAATAAAAAGGAGTCAAAGACACTTTGTCCACGGCGAATTCTGCCAAAAAGAAATCAGAAATCAAGAAATGGGCACACTCTATTTATTACAGATTTATAATAATCACCAAAACTATAGAGTCAAATTACATATGTGTATACAGATACACGTACATATAAACATTCCTACACACGCACACAGATATGTACTGAGAATAATATTGCTAAGAAAAAGAAAAACGAGAGAAATATTAACAAATTGCATGTTGCTAATTGTATCCTACTTTGAAGAACCCTAATTCTGTAGAGGGAAAAATTACCAGTAACAACAGGAATATAGAGGAACAGAAGAAAAATTGAAAATGTGAGCCCTGGAAATTAGTTTTAGAGCAGTGGGATTATTCTACGCTGATGTGGTGTTGATTAAATGACCCTACGGAAATACAATAACACCGGGCAGCAACAGCAGCAGCGCAGACGCTTCATGGGGCGCAGACACATCCCTGAGCCTTGTGACTCCCAGCTCAGGAGCAGCCCATCTCCTCTGGGCCAACAGGCAGCTCCATTCTTCTGTCTGTCCAGCATCGTGTCCTCAGCTGCACAGCAGTCCCCACGCTCTCCTGTGTCATCTCCCCGTTAGTCCACCAACCTCACATTTAGGCCAAGCAGAGAGGACACCAGGCCACACCCCCTTCCTTCTCAGTGAGGGTCACTCTCAGAAGTTGGGTACACAGGAGTCTAGGAAACAAGTCAGGGTGAAGTTGGTTGAAGAAAGATGGAACAAAGTTTCTCCTGGAGACCAGCAGGGGGCGCCACAAGAACTTCCCTGGGTGTTTCTGTGCTCAGGATCTTCCAAGCTGGGCAACCCTTACTGAGAGGAGGGCCCCAGGGCTGGGCCTTGGCAGCCCTGTTCAGTAGTCCAAGGGTCTGTGCGTGGATCTGGCATTTGCTTCTTTCCAGGCCCACGCACTGGGGGAAACTAATGCCTCATACCCGCCTCCCTGTCCAAGGACCGCTGAAATTGAAAGTGCAGTGGGGAGAGGCAGTGGATGGACAAATTTGCATCGACAGCCCCTTCCTGTGAGGCAGTGGGAAGGGTATTAAAAAAGGTCTGAAGCACCTTTTTTAAGAGCTGTAGGGACCCAAGGGGCTGTAGGCACCATGGCCTGGACCCCTCACCCCCTCCTGCTCCTCTGTCAATGCACTGGTAGAGACAGGACTCAGAGACCCAGACTGTGCCTATCCTGAAGCATTACCACTGGGCCCCCAGCCTTCTAGGACCGATCTTCATGTGCATGTGTCTGTGTCTGAGGGTTCCCTCACCCAGCCTATGCTCACTCAGCCACCCTCCCTCTCTGCATCTCCTAGAGCAACAGCCAGACTCACCTGCACCTGGAGCAGTGGTCTTAGTGTTAGCAGCTATACCAGACAGTGGTACCAGCAGAAGGCAGGGAGCCCTCCTCAGTATCTCCTGTACTACTCCTCAGACTCAGATAAGCACCAGGGCCCCGGGGTCCCCAGCTGCTTCTCTGGAGCCAAAGACGCCTTGGCCAATGCAGGCCTCCTGCTCATCTCGGGGCCGCAGCCTGAGGACAAGGCCG
Source organism: Talpa occidentalis (assembly GCF_014898055.3). Classification (NCBI taxonomy): domain Eukaryota; kingdom Metazoa; phylum Chordata; class Mammalia; order Eulipotyphla; family Talpidae; genus Talpa; species Talpa occidentalis. Next base: position 26,647,787 of record NW_023601433.1, read on the forward strand.
ACTACTACTGCGGTACATAGCACGGAACTCTTCACAGTGCTCCACACCTGGGAGAAATGAGAGAAAAACCTCCCCACTGCTCTGCTCTGCTCACAAAGGGAGCCTGGAGGACCTTCCACACCCACGTGGGTGGGCTTTCACCCTGCACAGACAGAGCCTCATACACATTCCTCAGCACTCGGAGACCCTCACGGTCTGGGCCCGTCCATGTAAGCAGGGTCCTGGGCCCTAGCGTCTCCTTGATGCCCCAGGTTTCATATCCCAACTTTGACTCCTCGCCTTTGAATGGGAGGTCAGGCCATTGTCTCCTTACAGGGTTTGGAGGATTAAATTACAGCATCATGTGAATTATTTCATGTGCAGCCCCCACAGCTGCCAAATTCATTGTCCCCACTCACCCACCTGTTCTAGGAGCAGACACCCCAGGATGGCCTCTTCCCGATCCTCCTTGACTCCTGCTCTTTCCCTTCCCCCCGTTCCATGAGTTACCCGTCAAGGCAGGGAATGTAAAGAGAATTGGTTTTTATTGGAAAAAATCTGGATTAAAACCCAGAATCTATCAGATACGGGACAGTCGTGATGGACAGGGCGTGAATCTCTGGGTGTCAGCGCGGGTGTCTGCAGCCCCGACACGGGTTCTCCCCTCTCTCCCTGGGGACGGGGACACGGGACATGGAGACACACGTGGCTCAGCGTGGTGATAAGATTGGACAGTGCTGACCCCATCCTGACCACAAATGCCCACTGGGCTCTCCTCTCACATGGGCCCAGGCCCCTCTATTGTGCCAAGAACCTGAAGGTGAATCCCAACCACTCAGACATTGTGGACTCCAGGGGAGAAGCCCTGTGGGTGCAGACATGAGCAGAGTTGGACATTTTTACAGATTTCAATGATGTTCTCATCCAACCCATGGGCCCCTAGGGGCTGCCAACTGTGCTAAGCGGGCAAGGAGAGATGAAGACCCGCAGACTGTGCATCTGTGAAAAGAAGGGGAAAGCAGTGTGTCCTCCAGAACTTTGTCTCAGCGTCCTCCTGTGTGTGATGTGGGGAGGGTGGGGGTGGAGAAAAATCTCAGGTGTTATAGCTTCATAAGCAAAGTGGCCCTTAGTTTGAGTGACATGGAATATTTTGAAAAGAAATGAAGTTTCTTATAATTCTAGTTCACTTGTTTCTAGTCTATTTTCATGTCTAATTTCAACTCTTCATAGTATTTATTTATTATGGGCTCTGATAAATTTCCTTCGGCCTCATACTCTCTACACTCACCTCTGTCTCCTCAGAATTTTTCTGTTTTCTTGAGACTATGACGATGGAAATTATAGAGGACCCCAGTGCTCCTCCCTCTTCCTGCCTGAGTGTTGGGGCCTCCTTTCTGGCAGGGGCTCACACCTTGCCCCTTGGCCTCTTCTGGAGAAGACAGAGTCTTCGCCTCCATGCAGAGCCCACTCACCCCATGACATTCTTTTATATTTTTTTAAGATTTATTTATTTATGCATACAAGAACTGGGGCACAGGCGAGAGGTGTGAGGGGTGAGAGGATCCAAGAGACAGAGTGGGGAGCTGAACAGGCTGATCTACTGAAACACACTGCTGAAGGTAGTAGTGGACAAGTCAGGAGAGGTCTGCTGTGCCATGTGGGTAGCCCCCTGGCTGGGGATCAAACTTGTGCTGCAGCAGCTGCGTTCAGCTTCATAGGTTGCATCTTAAACCCTTGCACCACCAGGGAGGCCCTGACCCCATGACATTCTACACCTCTAATGACACGGAGTAGCAGAGTAGCTCTGCTTGTCACGAGCCCTTTGCATAGGAGGGATGTTTATATGCAGTGACTTTAGGCTGCTGTGCAGACACCTTGGTTGTGGGTCTGGAATGTGAGGGGTGTTGTTTGGGAAGGGTGAGCCGTGAGCACAAGCACTGGCTCAGGATCCACATGCCTCCTGCACCACAGGGCGCTGTGTCTGGGCCCTGCTTAATCACTGCCACCTGAGAGCTGTGAGATCTCCCCTTGTCCTGCAGAGGTCCCCCCACCTTTCCAGGTGTGACCCATTTCCTACCACTTCTTGTCTCTCTTTACTCATCTGGATCCTGCCTTAAGTAGAGGAAGGGCTTGTACAACCTGGAAAAAATAGATCTTCGTGGAGATCTCTCACCTTCAGTATCTCGGGAAAGAAATACATTTGATGGTGGAGGTCACAAATCAGATCAGGGGTTCATCTCCACCATGAACTCATCTCCTCTCCTCCTCACCCTGCTTGCTCTCTGCACAAGAGCTGGTTGCAAGGAACTCTGGGAGCACACCTTCGTGTCATCTGGGAGATGACACCTACCCCCTGCCCGAGAGCAGTCATTTCTGCTGTTTCTCACACAATAGTTCGGGGACATTATAAACGTACGCACATGCCAGGGCATAGACCAGTGAAGTGATGTGGTGCTTAGGATTTATTCACACTCAGTGAGGAAGGAGAATGAGGGATAAAGAGGAAAGTTCAACAAGATGGGTCTTATTGATAATGGTTCAGGTGGAATGTTAAGTGAAGTGAGTTTTTGATTATTCTGTATCCTTTATGCTTCTATAAATTTGGCCTCATATATATTATCAATTCTCTAATCCTGCCTGTGATGAAGGGGGTACATCCTGCTGTGAAGAATTTTGTCCCCCAGACTTGATACCCTGTGTCTTCACCATGATCTCAAGTCAAGCCCTCCCCTCCCCCACACAGAGGAAGTGTCTCCTTGGGGACCACAGGAGAGACAGGAGTCAGGAATGTGAAGCTAAGAGTATGAGTATGAGGGAAGCCAGATGTCTGAGAACAAGGAAGCGTTGTGAGGGGACAGGGTAGACCCTGCAGGCTCTGAGGGGAGGCAGAAGTTGAGGATCATGCCCAGAGCAGTGAGGGTCCTAAAGGGTGTGAGCAGCTACTGACCTGCCTGAGGTGAAGGGGGAGGATCCTCCAGAATGATTAAGAGTGAATGTGAGATCACAGGTTCTTTTTCAAGATGCCTGAGTCTAGAAGTTGGGGACGTTTACAAGATGAAAAGGGGTGTGATGAGGAAATGGGATTTAGTTTCTGAGGTCAACTCTCCAACATTCCCAAAATCTATGATAACATTAAACCCTTACATTATTTTTTACTAAACTACAATAGAGAGGGCCTCCCCGGTGGCGCAGTGGTTGAGCGCTGGGTTGTGAAGCTGCCCGCAGCCTCTGCAGCGCCGGTTCGATGCCAGGCTGCTCCCCGGCCACCAGAGGAGGGTCCCACATGGTACGCAGACCTCTCCTGCCAACCGCTGCTCCCCTCAGCAGTGTACTTCGGTCCTTCTGCCTGCTCTGCTCCCCGCTCTGGCTCTGGTGAATTCTCTCACCCTCCTGCGCTTCTGACTGTACCCAGTGCATGTATAAATAAAAACAAACAAACAAATAAATAAATAAATAAAACATGCCTCTAAATAAAAAATTAAAAAAATATATGTTTGAAAAAAAAAACTACAATAGAGAGAATAACATACAGGGATGAAAATTTTATTTAAAATAAAAAGTGCATGTGATCTAAGACAAAATTTTGACAAAATACATGATACAGATGTGCAAAAATTAAAATCTTAAGATTATGAACTGCATATGGAACTTAGAACAATATTTTACAGGCTCCACTGGTGTCACGTTTCCAAAGCCTTTTATTAAACAGTCACTCAATCAATTCTAACCCACAAACAAAATTATATGCGTTACAAGATACTTTGAAACTTTTGCTAATTACCCACTTTTGATTATGCCACTGAGTTTATTCTTAGAAATTCCCATTCTGTATTTGTTACCTGAGCTTCCTCCAAAGCCCTGCACCAGCAGCAGTGCCCACCCTCTGTGGTACCTCAGCGGATGCACATCTGGATAATTTCCCTTTTTGTATAAAGTACTCATAATAGTTCTCTAGGTAGTTCTTTCAGCTTCCATGAGGGTAACCAAATGCAATGTATGGGAATCACAGTCCCTAGGAATCACACCTCCAAGTGTGACTAGACAGTGTATTGTGAGCAGCAGACACCAGCTGGGCTCTTGGGCTTTGGGCCATGGTGACTGTGTGTCCTGAGACCAGCAGGGGGCGCTGTGGGACTGCCCCGAGTTCTACACCAGTAGCCCTGGGAGCACATTCCCACTAAGGAGCCTGGGTGTAGGTCTATGCCCTGTGGTCTAGATGGTTACGTGTCCTCTCAGGGCAGGCTCAGTCCCCTGAGTAGGAACGTGTGTGGCCTTTGCAGGTGCTTCCTCCCAGGCCTCTCCCAAGGAGAGGAGTGTGAGCTGAGCTCCAGCACCAGGGCTCAGGGACAGGCTGGGAGTCCCTGGATGAACCGTGTATGGACAGCCACGCCTGTGGCAGAGGGTGGAGAAGTAAAGGAGGCCTGGGGCAGCTCAGCTCCAGCTTCAGAAGGAAACTAGGTGCTGTGAGCACCATGGCCTGGACTCCTCCCTCCTTGTGCTCCTCTCTCATTGCACATGGGACTGGATATGGGGCCAGGATCAGGGCCCTGGGAAATGCATGGGACCAGCATCACCATCTCTGTGTCTCGCCCACTTCCAGGAACCTGGCCCAGTCTCTGCTGACTCAGTTGCCTTCCATGTCTGGCTCCCTGGGCCAGAGGGTCACCATCTCCTGCACTGGAAGCAGCTCCACATCAGTGCAGGTTATGCACCAATAGCTCCCAGGAACAGCTCCAGAACCATTGATATGGGATTATGAAACAGCCCACAGGGGTCCCTGATCCATTCTCTGCCTCCAGGTCTGGCAAGTCAGCCAACCTGACCATCACTGGGCTCCCGCCTGAGGACGAGGCTGATTGTTGCTGCTCACGTTGGGACCGCAGTCTCAAGGCACACACAGCGCTCCAGGCCTGGGGGGAAGCGAGATGCAAAGTTTAGGGCAGAAACTGCTCTCTGGAGTCCAGCTCTTTCCGAAAGAAGCTATCACCTAACTTTCTTAACAGCATACCCCGTTTGCTGAGGATCCAAGAACAGTTTCCTTCTCTGAGGGAAGGCAGAGTCGGCAGCTGCAAGCTCAGTTTGCGTCTCCTTGTTCTCATCAGAAAGGAGCTCAGGGAGAGGGTTTCAGAGCGCAGTTGCCAGGGAAGGACGGCTCAGGACTCGCTATTTTCTTTGTAAAGACCATCAAATTCCCTCTTCAAACCTGTTCTCATTGTATCAGAAAGAAATAGACTGGGAAGAATGGGTAATATTTCTTGACTTGGCACTAGAGACCTTCATCAACGATTCTGTTTTCAATTTCCTGAAGGCTCCCATGAGCACCTTCACACTGTGCTCCAGCTCTTCACAGATGACATCTAACACACCACGTGTGGGAATGCCGCTCGGGCATGAATTACCCCCAGATCCTCTACATCCTCATGTGCACCCAAACCCCAGCATTAAGACCAGCACAGAGATGTGATGCCATCAGACTTTCCTTTCTTTCTATATAGTCCTCCTCCTCCTCGTTTATTTCTATGGTAATCTGAAGCACGTCTGTGTCACATTCCAGCGAAGGCTACTCCAGGGGGCATAACGATGGGTCCAGGCCCCAAACCAGCTGGTTTCGTCTGCTCCTAGCAGGAAGTCCAGCCAGGAAAGCCAGCAGGCAGATGCAGGTGTCTGAGCCTTCATGCAGGGGGTGGCTGCTGAGACCCAGCCGAACGTGGCCACAGCCTGGGAGAGAAGGAGGCTGTGTCCATAGCCCAGCCACCCACACCGCTGGCCCAACAGCTACCACCCAGAGACACCCACGTCCAAGTCCACTTCCCATCCCATACCATGCCTCTCAAAGCCTCCACCGGATGTGCTTCATTTTTTTAGCAAGGGACTTTGATATCACACCCTTAAATTGTCAGCCTGTGGAGATCTGTATGTGCATTTCTTGCCACCTATGAAGACATTTGGGGGTGTTGCCTCCATGATGTTCTCTTGCGGGCTTCAGACCACATGGCAGTACCCATGGTCAACGGAAGCTGAGTGTACCGAGTGGATATGAGTGACTGGTGACGAAACCCAGGTACTGTTTTGCTGACAGTACAAGTTATGATCAGGAGATAGAGGAAGCTCGACAGTCTGAATTCTGGTCTCATGTCCTAAATGGAAGTGACGGCCTCACACAAATGACTTTGCTCCTACCAGTTGCCTACTTTTTCGGGTACATTCCATGGCAACAAGAGACCTAGATTTATTATATAGAAATAATAGCAAAGAATGGTTTTAAAGTGTTATTCCACTTACGGTATAAATTTATACTTCTCACCTATATATTCTGCAGATAAAACCTTTAAATTAGAATTAAATATATTGATTTGTGTGCACGGATTATACAGGGAGGTGGGTACTTTTGTACAATTGGAATGCATCATATTTGCCTTGATAGAGTGTAAGAACTGGGCACCTCTCTTTACTTTGCAGGTCAGACATGCTATCTGGGTCCCACTGTAGAGGGACAAGGTGCTCAGGGGATGGCTGGGGGCAGCTGAGACAGCGCAAGCCCTGCCTTCCCTATGAAGGAGGCCCCACAGTGGAGTCCCTGAGGGAGAGCATCCCTTCAGGATATCCAGGGACCTTTGCCAAATTCTGGCCTTGGCAAGACTGGTTTCTCAGTCATGGGTTTCACATACTGTCTCCCCTCTGTGCTCTAGCTCTGTCGGCCCTGCTGTGTAGGAGGGGGACAGAGACTGGGGCCAGGTCCACTAAATAGGGCCACCTCCTGTGGCCTCAGTAGGAGGTCTCATCCAGGGAACAGAGGGGGGAACTGCATGAAAAGTCCCTCTCTCGGTGATGTACAATTGCATGAGAGAAGATGAGGAATCCAGCAGATCCAAAGACACTGGGGTACAGAGCCCTGGTTGGCTGTACCCATATCCTACCCATGTTTCTCACTTTCTAAAGAGATGACAGACTTGGAGTGAGGGCAGAGGGCTTATTTACTCTCTGCCTTGCCTCATATACAGGTGTGTTGTCACGGGGAAATTTTGAAGGAGACTTGGCATGACACACCAGACCCCTGACCCATCAACACCCCACCATCTGTGGGCTCCTTTCATGCAACATCATCCCCAACCTGAAATGAATCTGAGGACTGTGATGCTGAGAAGCCACACTCCAAAACAAAATCAAAATAGATAAAGACTTGAAGGTAAGACCTGAAATCTGAAAACACATAGAACAAAAATAAACTCCATACACCAGACTTAGTGGCATCTTTGTGCATCTGACTCAAACAGGAAGGAAAATAAGAGCAAAATAAACAAAAGGAGCACCTGCAACTCAAAACCTTCTACAAAGAGAAAGAAAACATCAAAGCAAAAAGGTAACATATGGGATGGGAGAAAATAATTACAAATTTCATATCTGCCCTGGGATTATCCAAAATATATATAAACTGTATATATATATAAAGAATAAATATAAAGAAAACACAAAACAACAAAAAACAAAAATCCGATTTTAAATGGGGAGAGGATGTGAATACACAATTCAAGAAAGAAGACATGCAGATGGCCAACAGGCACATGAAAAAATGTTCACCCTCCCTTATTGTTAGGGAAAGGCAGATGAAAATCACAATGAGATATCATCATACATCTGGTAGAATTGCAAGTATTATAAAATCTAGAAATAAGCATGATGGGGATGTTGAGAAAAGGAAAACTTCATCCACTATTAGTAGGGCTGTGAGTTGGAACAGCCTCTAAGGAAACTGTATAGAGGTTTCACAAAAAAACATATTTCTATGGAATAGAAATACCATAGGATACAGCTATTCCACCTTTGGATATTTAATTTTTAAGAGCCTAACTGTAAAAGATATAGGAATCCTTACATTCACTGCAGCATTATCTATAATAGTCACTATGTCGAAACAACCTTATTTCCCATCAGAAGATGAACGCATAAAAAATGTGATGTTATATATACTTGATATATATATGTGTATAATGAAATATTACTCACCTACAAAAAAGATGAAATTTTTCCAGTGTGACCACTGGCAATGGACCTTGAGAGTATTATGGTAACTAAAACAAGTCAGATCTTTACATACACATCACCCAAAGCAGTGACAGTGAAGGCAAAGATCAACAGCTGGGACTACATCAAATTAAAGAGCTTCTGCACAGCAAAAGAGACAATAACAAAAACAAAGAGAAACCCCACCAACTGGGAGAACATTTTTGCACACAACACTAATGATAAAGGACTGATCACAAAAATCTGCAAAGAGCTGATGAGACTCAACAACAACAAAGAAAATAATCCAGTCAAAAAATGGGCAGAAGAGCTAAAAAGAAACTTCTCTGAAGAGGAAATGCAAATGGCCAACAGGCATATGAAAAATGTTCAACATCACTTGTCATCAGGGAAATGCAAATCAAAACTACCATGAGATACCATCTGACACCAGTGAGAATGGCACATATTAAAAAAACTAGCAACAACAAATGTTGGCGAGGGTGTGGAGAAAAAGGAGCTCTCCTGCACTGTTAGTGGGAGGGCAAACTGGTCCAACCACTATGGAGAGCTGTGTGGAGATTTCTGGACCTACTAAACATAGAGCTTCCATATGATCCAGCAATTCCACTCCTAGGTATTTACCCAAAGGACACAGAAACATCAATTCCAAAGAGCACCTGCACCCCTATGTTTTTAGCAGCGCTGTTTACAATAGCTAAGCTTTGGAAACAACCCAAATGCCCAAAAATAGATGACTGGATCAAGAAGATGTGGTACATATATACCATGGAATATTACTCAGCATTCAAAAAAGATAAACACATGCAATTTGCAGCAACCTGGATGGCGCTGGAAGGGATCATGCTCAGCGAAATAAGCCAGAAAGAAAAAGAAAAATACCGGATGGTCTCACTCATAGCAGGAATCCTGAAAACTTAAATAAGGGACCAGGGAAATGAATAACTATAAGAAAGTGAAAATCAAAATCAACAAAAAACTATGAACCAGAGACACTTTTTGGGGGGCGGGGGCGGGAGGGGAGGGATTGGGTTCCGAATGGGGGGGCTGCAATTGTATGGGGAATATAAAAATAAAATTTATTATTTAAAAAAATAACAGCAATAATAAATAATATGTCAGAATTAAAAAATAAATAAATAAATAAGAACTTCCAGCGTTAAAATAAATAAATAAATAAATAAGTAAATAAGTAAGTAAGTAAGTAAGTAAATAAATAAATAAATAAAACAAGTCAGAAAAGGTAGGGCAAACACTGAATGATTTCAATCATACATGCAACATAAAAAAACAAAGCAAAACAAAACTCTCTGATACAGGGCACAGTCTGGTGGTCACCACAAGTGAAGGGGCTGAGGGTGTGGGTGGAAAAGGAAAGGGACAGATGGACGGGGATGGATGGAAACTAACACTTCAGTGATGGTCATGACATGGTGACCATGTAGGTTGAGTTATATTGATGTACACCTGGCACTTAAACAGCGTGGTAAACCAGTTACCTCAATAAAAATATTGAAGGGAAATACTCTCCATCCTCCTACTCCATGCACAGCTGTCAGAGATGGATGCTACCAAGAGGGGGTGACCTCGGATGAAGGACAGAGAAACAACCAGATGAGCAGAGTCTTTCCTGGCGCCAGGTGCGCCTGCAGCGCACAGGGTCCCGAGGCGCCCTCTGGTGGTGGGCGCAAGCACTGCCCAAAGCAGGAAGACAGGACATGACCTGGATCTTTAAAGCACCAGAATCCTGGGCTACAGGGGAGCAAAGGAACAGAATCTGCAGGACATTGGGCTTTCACTCAGCCTGGAACTTCCCTGGTCTCCTGATGTTCTCTCTGCTCCTGTGACTTTCCAGGGAAGAGATTTAGGACTGAGGTCCCCAGAGACTCGGAGTGATGATTTGGTGAACGATGTCAGCCCATCACTCAGTGTCCCAGTCACTTTGTCTGAGGTCCCAGCATCTGCTTCTTTCAATCTCCCCAGGAGACAGCAGGGGGACCCCGGGGCAGGAAGAGAGGGGAAACTGATTTGCATGAAGCATCTTTCCCCCACCAATGGGTCCAAGGAGGCCTGAATAGGTCAAGGACACCACTCTCCAGCCAAGGAGCCCAGGAGGCTGCATCTCGGGAGTGTCCCCACCATGGCCTGGATGGTGCTTCTGCTTGGGCTCCTCAGTTACAGTCAGGTCAGGGGAAGGGACTCTCTTCTAGGTGTGGGGGAGGGAGGAGCACATAAAGCAGGATGACCCTGGTCTCATAACAACACCTGCCTCTCTCCTGTCATTTCAGGGGCTGATTCTCAGACTGTGGCCCAGGAACCATCACTGCCAGTGTCCCTAGGAGGGACGGTCACACTCACCTGTGGCCTTAGCTCTGGGTTAGTCTCTACTGGTAACTATTCGGGCTGGTTCCAGCAGACCCCAGGCCGCGCTCCACACATGCTGATCTACAGCACAAATAACTGCCCCTCTGGAGTCCCAAATCGCTTCTCAGGCTCCGTCTCTGGAAACAAAGCCACCCTCACCATTACTGGGGCTCAGACCGAGGATGAGGCCGAGTATCACTGTGTGCTGTACATGGGTAATGCCATTTGCACAGTGATGTGAATCCATGTGGAAGTGCAACCAAAACCTCCTCTGATGGCCAGAATGGCTCAGCCTCAGAAGGAGGAAAGAGAAAAGCTGAGGGTAAATCCCCCGGGGGAGAGGGTGGGGGAGGCTCTGTGACCTTGTATGTGTTGGTTCATCCCCAGGTGCTTCCTCCTGGCCCCCAGGCTGTGTCCATCTCCAGTGTGACTCCTCTAGACTGTGCCTCCTCCCTCTCTCTCTCTGCCTGTGATGACAGGGAGGGGTTCAGCTCCAATTATGTGACCCATGGTGAGACTCAGAGACCCCAGCACCCCAGGAAGACTTCTAATTCAAAGAGCACTAACAGCTACACCCTCATCCATGAATTAACCATGCAGAGAAATAAGCATTTCCTCTTGTGGTGAAATGGGAGCACTACTGGGAGCTTCTGAAAATGTAATGCCCCCGCTCAGTCCTCTGAGCAAAATTCTGTGCTGTGAGCAATGATTAGCTTTAACCAGCATCCGGGAGACTTGTCTGAACATGAAACATTGTTGGGTACCTCTGCCTCTATTGTTATCAAATCATTCCTGAGAATTTCTGTTTAAAATGTCATGATGTAAAAAATGTAAAAAATGATAATTATTAAAAGAAAAAAAAATGTCATGACGGTAACATTCCATAACATAATTAACCCCAACTTAACCTTCAAAAACCTAAGACCCTCAGAAACAGACATAAAATCTACATGTGTGAAATATGTGGATCTTCTGTGGCTCCATGAGTGTCTTTTCTCCTAGCAGATACTATATGTTGAATTTGCTTCCAAAAACCTGCACGTGTCCTCAGCTGACTCCCTGGATCCAGATTGGGAACAGGGCTGGGGGTTCTACCTCCTCATGAACCTGAGGCCATAACGCTGTGCTGTGAGGGCAAGAACAGATGTGAATCTTTGTTTATTTTATGCTCTTTATATAAAAATATCATTAAATATTAATCAATTAAATGTTATTAAATGAATAAGATTTTTATATGAAAAGAATGCGGGTGAAGATTGTTAAGATACGTCTATACAATCTCTTCAAGTTTTCTTAAATGTAAAAGTATTACAAGATTAAAAGTTTTCACGCAAACACACAGATTTTTTTTTTTAAAGAATTTCTTGCTCCCTCCCTGCTGAGGAGTCAGAGTGTAACTACATTGCTGTGTGAGGCACAGACCCACCTGGGAAACTTTTCATGATGAAACATGATATTTACTGTGTTTTTATTTTTATGTTCTCTAAAATAAAATATTTTGAAAATATATTCTTTTACCCGCTATTCATTTATTTATTTAGCTAAAATTGAAAAATGATATTTTTTCCTGGTATTTATTTAGCTTGAGGATTATATAAATAATCTCCACAAAGCAGGCAAGCAGATCTCCTCAGCCCAATTATTGGCTGAAACCATTAAGAACAGGAACCAGGAGGATTTCCTGTTTGGGTCAGGATGACCAGTCCATTCTCAGATTCTCTCACGACTGGAAACTCCTGGACATAATGCAGCAGACACATGTAGTTGGCTGGGAAGGGGTGGGGAGGAGGGCAGGCTTTCTACATAGTCGAGTGTGAGGAGGAGCACCCACTCATGCTCAGGGCTCCTCACTACCTCCCCACGTATAGGGCCAGAGAGTCAGAATCTGCCAAAATTGAAACACCAGAGGTACAGTCAAAAAATCATAAAAGACTAAGAAATCCTGCTCCCAGCCAGTGAATTTGAAATCAGTTGGTCTAACCAGAGAAAATCATCTTCACAACCTGGCCCCCCCAGCACCCTCTTACTCAGAGAACCTACAAGTACGCCCTCACCCAGGGGTTCTTGCCATGCTGAGCAAAGACCTGCCTCCACGCCCTCCTGGCTGGAGTGGGCATGCCATTGCCCACCTGGGTGGTGGCTGAGTGGAAAAGTGAACTCTGTCCTACCAGAGCATCACTGGGACTGAGTCAGGCAGTGCAACGGGGAGGTGAACTTCAGCCCCATCTCTCAGCTGTGAGACTGAGCGAGGTGGTGCAGGCCATCTCCACTATGGAGCCCACAATCTTAGTGCCTACTTTGTTACAGCTGCATCACAACTCCTCCCTCTGACCAACCAAGCGTCCTTCACTCCTCCATAGCTGGCCAAACTGGGAGAATTCCCCATAATCTTTATGAACAAAGAAGCACCATCTCAATGTTTATTCTTTGGGAAATAATATGACAGTTAAAGTTTAATATTTCACCAATTGCGACCACAGAATAACTGCTTTGCCTACTCTCATGCTAAGGGTAGGTGGATATGAGAATCCTTGTGGACAAGGAAAAGGAAAAGTGTCATCCACGCACCTGTGGATAGTTAACACTCAGCTTATTTAAGGGAAAGTCCACGATACCTCTGAAATGTATATGCATCTAATAAAGGAGAACAGTTGTGAAGAAACATTAATCAAATGCCTCATTGTACATATATATTCCTATTTTATAATCAAGGTGATTCTAGAAAATATCTGTGTTTTAAATGATTTTCAAAGATACCTATACTCAACATTAAGAAAATAAATAATTCAATTTAAAAAATGGGCAAAGGGTCTGAACAGATACCTCAACAAAGAGGATATGCAGATAACAATTAATTATATGAAAAGATGCTTAGCATTATAGGTCATTAGAAAATTTCAAATTTAAGCAATAATGACATACCACTGTACACCTATTAAAATGGCTAAAATCTGCAACACAAACACCAAATGCTCATGACCATGTAAATTGATAGACCAGTCATTTATTACTGGTAGGAGTAAAAATGGTACAGATACTTTGGAAAACAGTTTGGCTGTTTCTTACCAAATGAAACATTTTCTTTCCCTACAATTCAGCATCACATTCCTTAAAATTTATGCTAATAAATTGAAAAGCCCATAAGGTGCCAACTGCTTGTCAACATGTATACACGATTATCACCTTATGGCCTGTGATATAATTAATTGATAACAACTGGACTATTTTAACCAACCCTCAGGGCATGGAAGGGCTTATCAGGTAAGGATGGTGCAGGAAGATGTGGCCTCCTAGGCAACCTAGGAGGGGAGTCCATGGGGCCTATTCCTGCTCTGTGCTTTCTTATTTTGCTAACATGTAAGAGTTTGCAGTTAAACCTCATCTCTCTGATTTTTCTCTGAAAAAAGCATGGCCAGTGGGAATATCACTGCTGAAAAGCCTAAGGAGGAAAACTAAAGACTGATGTGAACCCCAAATGGAACCTCCCCCTTGAATTTGCCATGGAGGAGAAGGGGGTAGTGCTAGGCATCAGTGAAGGCAGAACCCTCCCTCTCTTGGACTCTTGGCAACTTGTCAGAGTTAAGGATGAACTTGGACCTGGGCCAAGAGGAGGTACTACTGGATGCCTGTCTTGGAGGAAAGGGTGAGGCTGTCTCAGCCGTGAACAAGGCCCCGCTCCTTACCTCTGTTTAGTGCCCACTGGGGCCAAGCAGTTGTGTCCTCCTTGTATCCCTGTCACCCCCAGACGAAACCCATCACATAACTGTCAAGCGAATGAAAAAGAGAGAGAGTAGGAGAAAATATTTGAGAAGATATAACGTATAAAGAGACACAATACAAACTATGCAAATAACAATTAAAGCTCAGATATAAGAAAATGAACTCAACTTAATGGACAAAAATCCAGAGACAACTCACTAAAGATGACAGAGGCGGCCTCTGTCCCCTGGTGGCGCAGCGGTTGAGCACTGGGTTGCGAAGCTGCCCGCAGCCTCTGAAGCGCCAATTCAATCCCTGGCTGCTCCCCAGCCACCGGAGGAGGGTCCCGCATGGCGCGCAGACCTCTCCTGCCGCCCGCTGCTCCCCTCAGCAATGTGCTTCGGTCCTTCTGCCTGCTCTGCTCCCTGCTCTGGCTCTGGTGAATTCTCTCACCCTCCCGCGCTTCTGACTGTACCCAGTGATAGTATGTATAAATAAATAAATAAATAAATAAATCTTTAAAAAAAAAAAAAGAGACTGCAAACTAAAGCAGCAATGACGGTCCTTCCCTGGTGGCACAAGCACTATGAAGCTATCCACAGCTCTGCAGCATGAGTTTGATCCCCCAGTTGGCCTGGGAGGTACCCACATAACGCAGCAGACTCTCCTGACTCGCCGCCTGGTCCCCTCAGCAGTGTATTTTAGTCAGTCCACCTGTTCCATTCCCCACTGGGTCTCTGGTGAATCCTCTCACACATCCCCCCCACACCTCTGGCCTGTACCCCATTCTTGTATGCATAAATGAATAAATCTTTAAAATAAATAAATAAAAACAGCAATGATACACCCCTGTTCATCAATTGGATTGGGAGAAACCAAAACCCTAACAACACCAAAGACTGACAATGATGTGGAGCAAGAACAACTCTCATTTATTATAAAAGCGGGAATGAATAATGGTACAACCCCTTCAGAAGTCAGTGTGCTAGTGCTCGCAAAAGTGAACATATTGTCCCATCCCAACTAGCAGTCACACTCCTTGGTATTTCTTCAATAAGCTGAAAATTTAAGTCCACACATAAAAATGATTTGTAATTGCCAAGACATAAAAACAACCAACAAATCCTTTGAGATGTGAATAGATAGATCAAATATAATGTACCCATAAAATGAAATTTTTAAAAATATTTATCTATTTATGCATACAAGAACTGGGGTACAGACCAGAGCTGTGGAGGTGAGAGGATTCACCAGAGACAGTGGGGAACAGAATAGGCAGATTGACTGAAATACACTGCTGAGAGGAGCAGGGGGAGAGTCAAGAGAGGTCTGCTGTGCCATGTGGGTAGCTCCCTGGCCAGCCGGAGATCAAACTCATGCTGCAGTAGCTGTGGATTGCTTTATAGGTTGCATCTTAACCCTTTGAGCCACCAGGGAGGCCCATAAAAAAATGAAATATTATTGAACAAAAAAATAATGGGCAAAAAATCTACAAAAAGAAATGACGAAACTTAAATGCTTTTGTTAAGTGAAAGGAGCCCAAATGAATAGCTACATATTATAGATTCCCACTATCTGATATCCTGGTAATGTATGAATAGGAAACAAGCATAAAGAGTTTGTCAGGGATTTGGGAGGAGGGAAGAATGAATTGGTGGAGCACAGGAGACTTTAAAAGAAAACTGTTCTGTATGACACTGTAGCTGTGAGTACATACATCACCTATTTGTCAGAGCCCATAGACTGTTCTGAAACAGCCTAATGTAAACTGTGGACTTTGGGTGATAATGACATGACAGTGTTGGCTCATGGAACATGACAAATATACCACCTGGGTGCTGGATGTTGACGATGCTGGGGAGGATTGTGGTGGGAGAGAAGCTGTGTGTGGGCATTCTGTACCATCAGGTCAGTTTTGATGTGAACAATTTAGGATTCAGAGAGCTCAGGCCCAACTGCAGAGCCTCAGGATGCAGAGCTCAGCGGGGGCCTCCTCTGTGGTCAGGACCCTTCTCATTCACTGCACAGGTGGCTGGAAGATGCATGAGGGCTGGGGATGAAAGGACCAAGTGTCCTGTGTGAGCTCCTGTCCCCTGAGCCTCCTCAGTCACCCTTGTCTCCTCCCAACTTTCAGAATCCAGGGCCCAGCATCTGCTGGCTCAGCCATCTGCAGTGTCCCAGTCTAAGGGGCAGATGGTCACTGTTGCCTGCACTGGAAGCAGGAACAAAGTTGCAGGTGAGGATGTGTCTTCATCACTTAGTTCCTTACAGTGTCCCCAAACTCCTCATCTGTGGGGCACTGGTCAGCCCTGAGAGGTTCCAGCCAGATTCTTGGGTCCCAGGTCATGGAACATAGGCCCCCTTGAGCATCTCTGGGCTTCAGCCTGGGAGGAGGCTGACTGTCACTGCTCAGCGGCAGACAGCAGCATAGATGTTCGCAGAATCTTCGCAGTAACATGGAGGTAAGACACGTGTGGGCAGTGGGCCCTCAGGAATCAGCACTGCAGGGACATTCCTATGGAGAGGGGGTCACGCTTCCCCATGACAGTGCAGGGCAGGGCTCCCCACTCAGCCAGCCAGCAGGCTCCTTGACCTGAAGAAGCAGAGAATTTCTGCTTGGGATTCCCAAAGCACTTCCCTGTAAACTTGCTGCTTTCTCATTCCTTAGCCAGTGGGAGCCTCATTCTCCTGCATCTCACTGTTCATCTGTCACTTCTACGTCTATGTTGTGGCAATTACGATGTATCATCTTCACCTAAACCCCCAAATCTCCAAGGCATGTCCTTTGTCCCCTCAGCTATCAGGGCTCACCCCTGCCCCTCTGATGGAAGCTCATCAACATTCATCTTTCAGATCCTTGGGTGCAGTAGTGGCCCCTTTGATCTCACCTCCTCAGTGTTAAGGTGAAGAAGGGCTCCCTTAGCACCCCTCCTACCCTTCTGTTTCCTCACTGAAGTCAGCTCATGAGCAGCTGTCTAACTCAGCCTGGCATAACTCCAAGTAACCAACCTACACAACCCAGGATGGAGCTGAGCCGGGAGAATCAGCTGTGGGCCTGCTCTTCTCTGCCCTCAGCCTGGGAGCTGGGGAGATCCAGCAGGGAGAGGCCCCATGGGCAGCAGGGAACCAGGGGAGCCTCAGCCTGCATATGAGCCTGCTCAGCCAGGGCAAGTCAGTTGGCCATGAAAATCCCTGTAATCATTCAAAGTACTCAAATTAACAATTAAAACTATGCGATAGTAAAGTTGACATTTGGGTGGGATTTCATCATCAATAACTAGGGAAAGAAACATAAACAGGAATGAGTGAAAAAGAAGCAAACAATGAAGTTGGCCTGACCTGGGAAATACAGTTTAGATGCCAAACAGAACTCAAGTTACTTGCTGAATGAATGGGGACCACACGCCGAGCTCAAGGAGACCACCAGAGGGCACTGTGCGTCATTGCACCCGTTTTCCTCCCAAGACCTGACTGCAGAGCAACAGCCAGCCCTAACAGAGTAGTTGCTCCTGGGCTGAGGATCTGGGTAGTGGCAGGATGTAGTAAAGGGCTCAGATTTGCATAACGCACCACTTAAACTTAAGTTTCCTTCACACAGCGATCTCAGTAGGAGACAAAGAGGCATCAGAAGCAGCTCTGGGGCAGGGGCTCCTTCCATCATCTGCACCATGACCTGGATTCCTCTCCTACTTCTCTTCATTCTCTGCCCAGGTTATTATATAGCTTTCAGACGCCAGTCTGGTGGGATCCCTTTGCTTGTTTTTGTTTTTCCTGACATATGCTTGTTTTGGTTTCAGGGTTCAGTTCTCAGGCTGTGGTGACCCAGGAGCCCTCACTAACCGTGTCCCCAGGAGGGACAGTCACTCTCACCTGTGGCTCCAGCACTGGACCGGTCACCAACAATCATTATCCATACTGGTTCCAGCAGAAATCTGGTCAGGTCCCCAAAACAATGATTTATAACACAAACAACAGACACTCCTGGGCCCCTGCCCGGTTCTCAGGCTCCCTCCTTGGGGGCAAAGCTGCCCTCACCCTCTCTGGGGCCCAGCCTGAGGACGAGGCAGAGTACTACTGTCACCTGATGCATAACGGCGGTTGGCACAGTGACAGACCCAGACGAGGAACAAAGTCAAAAACCTTCTTTGGCCCTTGTGATCAGAAGATCACATCTGCAAATGCACCAACTCTCAAGCAACTCTCAAACACGGACCATGTCCTAAATTGATTCCTATACCTGCTTGAGCCTGAAAGTGAAAGAAGGATTTGGGAAGAAATGGCTTAGAAAAAGCAAGATCCAATTAGATTATAAACTAGAGGGAATAGTAATAGCTGGATTAGATCTAAGAAATGAGATCAAACACATTTTCTCTAAAAAAGAGCATCCTCCATGATACCCTTTGCTGGCTAAGTGCAAAAGAAGAAAAATCCTGTGTTTGTATATGGCTAAAATTTATTTTATTGGATTGTGTTTAAAACAATGCAAGTCTATTATATAAAATAAAAATGTATTACAAAATTACCAAGTTCTCTGGAGAAGTTCATTATGTCAAACCCTTATTAATATCAACATATTAGAACTATGTGAATCAATATAATATGTGTCTGATTTTGAATGCATTATTTCATTTTTGCTCACAATGTTTCCACAATCACGACCAAACCTTATGGTCATATTTCTGCACATTATATACTGCTCCTGTCATTTAAGATTTTTTTTTAAAGATTTATTTTATTTATAGAAGAGCCAGGGTACAGGCCAGATGCGCAGGAGGTTGTGAGGATTCACCAGAGATAGAGCAGGGAACAGAACAGGCAGACTGACGAAATACACTGCTGAGGGGAGCAGCAGGTGAGTCAGGAGAGGTCTGCTGTGCCATGTGGGTCACCTCCCTAACCGGAGATCAAACTCATGCTGCAGTAGCTATGGATAGCTTCATAGTGCTTTGTCTTCTTTTTCTTTTTTTAAGATTTATTTATTTTTATACAAGAACTGGGGTACAGGCCAGATGTGCGGGAGTGTGAGAGGACTTACCAGAGACAGAGTGGAGAACAGAACAGGCAGACTGACGAAATACACTGCTGAGGGGAGCAGCGGACGAGACAGAAGAGGTCCGCTCGCCATGTGGGCTGCTCCGAGGCCGGCGGGGATCCAACGACACTGCAGAGGCTGCGGACAGCCTCACAGTGGTGCGCTCAACCACCTGCGCCACCAGGGAGGCCCTTAAGATTTTTTTAAAAGATTTATTTATTTATGCATACAAGAGCTGGGGTACAGGCCAGAGATGCGGGGAGTGAGAGGACCCACCGGAGACAGAATGGGGAACAGGACAGGCATACTGACTGAAATATACTGGGAGCAGCAGGTGAGTCAGGAGAGGTCTGCTGTGCCATGTGGGTCACCTCCCTAACCGGAGATCAAACTCATGCTGCAGTAGCTATGGATAGCTTCATAGTGCTTTGTCTTCTTTTTCTTTTTTTTAAGATTTATTTATTTTTATACAAGAACTGGGGTACAGGCCAGATGTGCAGAAGTGTGAGAGGACTTACCAGAGACAGAGTGGAGAACAGAACAGGCAGACTGATGAAATACGCTGCTGAGGGGAGCAGCAGGCATGACAAGAGAGGTCTGCTGTGCCATGTGGGACCCTCGCCGGCCAGCCGTGTTTGAACCCACACTGCAGAGGCTGCGGACAGCTTCACAGTGTTGCGCTCAACCACCTGCGCCACCAGGGAGACCCCATAGTGGTTTGTCTTAACCCCTTCTGCCATCAGGGAGGCCCCTGTCATTTAAGATTAATATAAGTAGCTTGCCATTCATTCAAAAGTTCAAATATTTGAATACTTAATATTATTTTGATTTGAATATTAATGCAATATTATAGCATTTAGGTAATTCCAAATATTGTCTAGCCAAATAAAAGTTGATGTTATATAATTAGTCTTGTTATTAGTAAAATACCCCTGTTTATTTCTGTGGATTTTGTGAAGTCATGGGAAGATGCCTGCCATTTTCAATGGTAAGCCTCAAGTACATTCTTCCTGACTTTATGATACATAAAATAGGAAAATAAGACATTTATTATTGCATGTATTATTGGGTGCAGCATAGACTATGTTGTATGGGACAATTCATGTCCAAACCACACCAGTGTCTTCAAGTACATGTGAGACCCACATCCCTCAAGCTTTTCAATATGCATAAGAATCAACTGAGGATCTTGTAAAATGTGGATTTTGATTCATGCATCTGGAAAGAGAGCACATTCGTCATTTCTAAAATCTCAATAAACGAAATCCACACATATGTTTTAAGAATAGCAAATTCATAAGAATAGTATAAGATAAGAAGACTCGTTAGGAGACAAGAGCCTAAGAGAAGTCCCTGAGATAAAGAACTAATGAGTTTTGGTTATAAAAATCCTTGTGCTTCATGCACAGAGCCAACCAAGGAAGACAGCTGCAATATTGAGAGAGACATCTCTTTAAGAACCAAAACAAGGGCCTCCCCTGGTGGCGCAGCAGTTGAGTGCTGGGCTACAAAGCTGCCTGCAGCCTCTGCAGCGCCAGTTCGATCCCCGGCCACTGGCGAGGGTCCCACATGGTGCGACAGACCTCTCCTGCCATGCCCGCTGCTCCCCTCAGCAGTGTATTTCATCAGTCTGCCTGTTCTGTTCCCTGCTCTGGCTCTGGTGAATTCTCTCACCCTCCCGCACTTCTGACTCTACTCAGTGCTTGTATAAATAAATAAATCTTTAAAAAAAAAAAAAAGAACCAAAACAAAAGAAACCAACAAAAAATAAAACCCTCTCATCCCCTGGAGCTCTTCACCAATGCGCCATCTGGCCTTTCCTCCAGTGTTCTCTAAGGTATAAGCCCTTTCCCAGATCTAATTCAGATTTCCCTTCTAAAGTCCTTGCTCTTTCCCTTTCCTACCATCAACCCCTTTCTCCCTTATCCCCTTCTCAGTAATTACCAGGGTCTTTATATTAGGAAAGCTATTGACAATTGTCCAGATCTTCACAAATGGGAAGCAGGCACTTATATTTCCTTCCTAAGTATTTTATCCCAGATTATATTATTGTAAATGAAATTTGCCCCATCTTTGGAGACAGAGCAAATAATGATTGGTTGTAAAGCTTGAGAGCAGTTGGAAGGTAGCATTCCAGGTCTGTGCAAGAGAAGGGGAATCCAATCACACCCAGCCTTCTTTATCAACCTCATTCTTTGTTTCCCTCACTCCCTCCTACCCAACGCAGCTTTCTCTGGTTGTGGTATCTCTCTTGTTCAAGTGAATTGAGAAAGCCACCCATCATAGAGACCTTCAGACCCTGTGCTGAAATTCTCTTATTTATTTTGTAGAATCAGCTATGTGTACCATGTTCCTAACCCATTCATTGACTCATCTGTCCAAAAGCAATCTGTCTTCGAGATAAAGAAAACAGGTCTGGGTTTACAGAAGCAGTAGTCATGAAGCATGTATGATGATCCCCACTGAGGCAATCTCAAGAACAAATAATGTAAAAAAACATTCTCCAAAAAATACTTTCTCTCTCTCTCCCCCAACCCCACTCTGTGTGTGTGTGCTTGCTCACACACATGCACATATTTCTGTAGCTATCTATTCAAATTAGATAATTTTTGATTAGTGAGACATCTGTAACATAATCCTAAACAGATAAACAAAACTATGAAAAAGGAATTTTGAAATGCCCAGAAAAAGTTGCTGTTTATTTAAAAGAAAAATCATCCTTAAGTGGGAAGATTAATAATAATCAAGAAAAAATAATTGGTGAAGTGCTTCTTAAGCAATCAGTGTCTATCCTTGTTCTATGGCACAACTCACACTATGATGAAAAGAGTGAGACTTTAGTTTATAAGAGACTCTCCTGTATGTAACATGATATACTTTATACACTATGATATACTTTGTACACTGAGGTCTCTCCTGTAGGGTTAAAATACCACAAAGACTAGAACTCTGTGAATTTTCATACTATATTCAGTATTACAAAATAAAGATGGATGAGAAGGTGTCTGGGAGCTTGGCAAAAATGAGAACTGAGACATCTGTCAAAAAAAGGAATATACAAGCATCCAAAATAAAAAGAAGGAAAACTGTCTATTTGAAAATGGCATGATTTTATACATAAAAAATTCCAAAGACTTCATGAAAAAATGTCAGAGAAACTAATTTCACCAAAGTTGCAGAATATAAATATATCAAAATCAGTTATAATTCTACACATTATATGCATAATTATACACATTAGCAATAAATTATCAAAAAGTACCCAAAAGAATGTCCACTTACAATACCACAAGAAGAGATAAAATAGTTAGGAGTAAATTTAGCTAGTAAAGTGCAAGATTTGTACACCAAAAATAAAAAACTATTGCTTAAAGTAACTAAAGAAGACATAATTATATGGAAAGACATCCTCTTTGAAAGAAATAATAATATGGTTAAGACTGCAATACTACCCAAAGTGATGTACAGATTCAATACAGTAATTTTCAAAATCTCAGTGATCATTTTGCAAATAAAACCCACAAAAATTGATTTTAAACTCATATAGAGTAGCCAAAACAATTTTGAAAAAGAACAAAATTGGAGGTCTCACACTTCTTAATTTCAAAGCTTACTAAAAAGCTATAGGAATCAAATAGTGCGGCATGGCAAAGATAAAAATTGAGATCAATGAATATTAAGAGCCCAGAAATAAATCCCTACATCATTGGTTAATTTATCTTTCACAAGGTTAACAAGAACATACAATGATGAAAGAATGGATTCTCCAACAAATCGCAGCATAAGACACTTAACTTGATTTTTTCCCTTAGGTCCACATCTAGTAGATCAATAATAAACAATAATTCATCTGTTAATGTCCCAGAGTACTGGCGAGATATACACATCTGTTTGAAAAGAGGTGGATATTGAGAAACACATGGAAGTAGAGTACAAAGGTTAGAGGATGGTAGGGTTGCCATCCTGACCAAAAGCCTTGGAGAGGGAGACTAGAGACAGTGTAGAGGTGCACACTCTGGCCCAGGTGGATCTCAAAGTGCTGGAGCTGAGATGTTCCACACAGACCTGGGACCAGCAGCAGGGCAACAGAGAAAGTACTCTACACACAATTCCCCTTGTCAGCCCTTGGAGTCTGTGCTTTGAAATATACAGACAGGTGTGGAAAGTTGAGTCTCATATCTGGGATCCCAAAGAAGGATAATAGTAGGATCATGCACACAAACTTGGTCTTCCCCAGCACATCCATAACAGCAGCTTGCACCCTCATGACTTTTGCCCGCCCTCTGTGGACTTATCCACCAGTCTATGTAGCAGCCAACAGTAACCAAAAAACAGAGCCACAGAACCATTTAACAGAAAGGAAAAAGATGAACAGCCAATTACTAAGTCACTGAGGCAGATTTTATAAACAAGTAAAAAGCAAAAAGCACACATAGGAATATGCTAACATACAATTTGAGACAGCAAGGTAATCCGACATCACATAAACAGAATAACAGTCCTGCAGAAATCAATTAAAGATATGGAAGATTATTATCTAACACATAGAGAATTCAAAATGACTATCATGAAGGAACTCAAATTGATACAAAAAATCTCAAAAAATAGTTCATGTTCAGGAATAAAATTAACCAGCAGAGGGAAGAAAATGAAGTTATAAATAAGAAACTAACAAAGATTCAGGATGCAAAAAAAATAATAAATAAGGTAAAATGTGCTATAGAAATAGTATAGACATAATAGAGAAACAAATTAGTGAGTTCAAAAATAGAAGCCTAGAAGTTATTCAGATCAAAGAAGATAAATCTTAGCAAACCAAATTCAACAGTATATTAAATGACTCATACACCATGATCAAGTGGAATTTTCCAGGGATGCAAGAGTGGTTCAGAATACATAAATCAATTAACATGAGGCACCACATCAACAAAATGAAGGACAAAAATCATATGATTGCATTAATAAACACAGAAAAGCACTTGACGTGATTCAACACCCACTTATAATAAAAATATAATAAAAACCCTAAACATATAATAAAACCCTAAAATATAATAAAAACCCTAAACAAAATGCGTATAGAAGGAACATACTTCAAGGTAATAAAGGCCTCTTATGACAAACTGAAAGTTTTTCCTCTAAGATCAAGAACAAGACAAGGGTCTCTACTGTCACTACTATTATTACCTATAGTATTGGAAGCCCTAGTCAGAGAAATTAGACATGAAAAGGAAATAAAAATTATCCAATATGAAAAGAAGAATTAAAATTATCTCTATTTGTAGATAAAGGATAATATACATAGAAAATCACAAAGGACTCCAGAAATATATATATATATATAATATATAATATATGAATAGGGCAAAGTGGCAGTCTGAAAATTAATATACAAAATCTATTGCATTTCTATATGCAAATAATAAACTAGCAGAAAGAGAAATCAAGAAAACACTGCCATTTACCATTGCATTCAAAATATTAAATCCTAGGAACAAATCCAATCAAGAAGATATTAGACCTGTACACATTGTTAAAAGAAATAGAAAGAGACACAATAAACAGGAAGATATATGCTAATGGATTGGAAAAATAAACATTACTAAAATGGCCATGCTTCCTACAGTAATATGTAGACAAAATGCAATATCAAAATTCCAACATTATTCACAGATACAGAAGCCCAAAAATCACAAATTGATTTGACACTACAAAACACCCAACGATCCAAAACTATCTTGAGGGGGTGGAAAATGGAGGGCTCATTCTCCCTGATTTCAAGATAAATACAAAGTGATTGTAGCAAAAACAGCATGACATTGGAATTAAAACAGACATAAAGGTCAGGGGAACAGAATTGAGAGCCCAGAAATGCACCTACACATGCATAGATAATTAATTTATGACAAGAATCCTGGAGCATACAATGGAGCAAGAAAACTCTCTTCAATGAGTGGTGTTGGGGGATCTGACAACCATACACAAAAGATTAAAACTAGATCATTAATATCATATACAGAAATTGATTAAAAATTAATGAAAGACTTGCATGTAAAACCTGAAACAATAAAATACATAAGGAAAAGATATGGTGATATGGTCCTTGACATCAGCCTTAGATATGTATTTGGGGATTTGACTCCAACATAAAGGGAAGCAAAAACAAAAATAAACAAATGCAGTTACATCTAAATTCCTGCACAATGAAATAAACTATCATTAAAATGGAAAGGCATCTTACTTAAAGGCAGAAAATACTTGCAAAGGTTAATATCCAAATTTATAAAGAATTTCTAGAACTCGAGGAAAACAGACCAATCATGGGGCATAAGATCTTGATTGACACTTCTCCAACGAAGACATACAGATGACCAACAAGCACAAGAAAAGATGTTTATCATCTCTGATAATTAGGGAAATATCAAAAAGACAAGAAGCTGTAAGTGTTGGGAAGGATATGGAAAGAAGGAAGCTCTTGTATACTGTTGGTGGCAATGCATACTAGTGCAGCCTCTATGGAAAAGTTATGGAGATTTCTCAAGAAATTAAAAATAGAAATTCCATATGACCAAAGGCAACTGTAGGGTAAATGGTTTTTCAGGCTTTTCTGCCCTCCCACCATTAGGATTGCCCTGCCTGATGGGGCACCTGCAGTTGTTACATTGTTGCAAGCTGACTTATTTACTTCTGTGGGCCATGGGAGGAGTATTGAGAGAGCCACCTAAGAGAAGCAGAAGCAAGAGAGAAGCAAGAGAGAGTTGCCAGGAAGAGAAGCAGAACCAGGAGAGAGAAAGGGAGAAAGAAGCCATAGAAGCCAAGTGAAGACTTGCCAGGGGGCTTAGAGGCCTATTGGCCTCCTGGCCTACGCCCCGCCCCCTGCACACACCCCCCCGCCCCGCCCCCCCCACCCCCCCCACCTGGTTGCTGTTCTGTATGTAACAGCTCAATAAAAGCCTGAGAAAGCCACAAAGGGCTCCAGGACTCTCCTTTACCTGTCTGCCAGGTCATAGGAAACCTGCTCTGTGCTCATCCTGCCTCTACCACGACCAATTAAGCCACCTCTTGAGATTTAACCCACAGAAATAATAAAAACATAATGGATGTGTTAAATCATTAAGGTTAGTCATTAAGTATAATCATTTGTTATACTGCAATAGATCATTGATTGATTAAAATCTAGGACAGCTCAACTGTGGCAAGGGAGTGAGAGGTACCATAGGTTGTACGGATGTACCATATATGATCTGCACACACTGCAGCCACTTCTGGTGTGTGTCCAATGACCACATTCACATCAGACTTCCTGGTCTCAGCAAAAGAATGTGCATGGCAGTGACTTGGAGATAGGTCTTCAATGAGACATGGAGAGAGTATAAAGATTTCCTGCTTTTTGTTTGTTTGTTTGTTTGTTGTTTTTCAGTTTAGGATGGAGAAAGGCATCCCCATATATGACATAGTAAAATTGTGTTGAGGGACAATGCAGCCTAATGACTGCATGGCTTGCAATTGTCAAAATGGTATTAAAAGGGGGAGGAGATCAGTGAAAATGTGAGCACCTGGGGCCCCAGTCTAAAAGAGGGATGGACAGGGGCTAAAGTACATACACACACACACACAATGACTTGAGTTACCACAGTTCCCAACTTCCTAATTCATGTGCACATAGCAATTTCTTGTTTCAGGATCCTGACTGAGATCCATTCCCTTCCCATTTTGTTGCCTTTTTGTTTGTATTACCAGGTTCTGGCATTTGAGTTAAGTTGAAATCAAATGTCGAATTGAGAAACTTTCCATCTTTTTCTCTCCACTAAATATACTTATTTTAATTTTAAATATACTTATTTTATAATTTTTTAAATGATTTCTTTGCACGCACACGTGTGTTTGTGTGTGTGTGTGTGTGTGTTCTGAGTACATTTGCATGTTTTGGCACAAATTTGGATTCATTTTAGAAATACATATTTATATCCTGACTTAGCCCCTTGTTAGTACACTGATGCTGTTCACAATCTTACTCATCTTCAAACATAGGATTTTCAACACTATGTCAACACCTCTAATTTGTTTAAATATTTTCTTAGTAGTGAATATGTACATAATTTTCTGTTTTACTTTTATGTGGAAAATAAAGCCCTGGAATAATTAAAGATGTTTATTGTCTTCTGATTTATTCATTTGACAAATAGTTACTGAAGATACAGCTAATAACTCCCAGGAAAATCAGCATAAACAAGGGTATACCCAATTAATTGCAGTATATAGTCACTTGATGCATATGTGTTGGTTTTTCTATTCATTTTATTTTTTAACTTTAGAAAGATTTATTGAAATGCATTTTATGTACAATAAACCACACCCTTTTAATTGTGATCCGTTAGGTAAGTTTTAACAAACATATCTGGTTGTACAACTATCACCACAACCAAGATATACAACATGCACCCAAAAATGTGCCGTTGTTCCCAATGACAGAAATATTATTTCCTTAAGTCTCTGGCAACCATTATCTGTTTTCCTATTTTTTTGCTATAGTTTCTCTTTTCCAGGTTTTCATGTAAATAGAATTACAGAGTATATAGCCTATTATATCCTGTTCTTTTTTTTTTTTTTCTTTTCCTTTTTTAAAAGACTTTTTTTTAAAGATTTATTTTTATTTATTTATACAAGCACTGGGTACAGTCAGAACCACGGGAGGGTGAGAGAATTCACCAGAGCCAGAGCGGGGAGCAGAGCAGGCAGAAGGACTGAAGTACACTGCTGAGGGGAGCAGCAGGTGGCAGGAGAGGTCTGCGCGCCATGTGGGACCCTCCTCCAGTGGCTGGGGAGCAGCCGGGGATCGAACCGGCACTGCAAAGGCTGCGGGCAGCTTTGCAACCCAGCGCTCAACCGCTGCGCCACTGGGGAGGCCCTATACCCTGTTCTTAACATATGCTTTTGCTATTCATCCATCTTGTCAATACTTTTTCCTGAATATAATTCCATTATATGGATGTGCCACCATTTGTTTGTCAAGTCACACTGATGAACATTTGAGTTGACTCCAATTTGGAGCTATTATATAAAAAATTGCTAGAAAAATATATCCATGTGTTTTCATGGACACGGTTTTTTATTACTCTAAATACCTTAGAATGGGACGCCAGGGATTTTTGCATTCTGACCAACAATGAGGATTCGTTCTAGTTGCTACTTGCTCCTCATGTGTCGTCAGTCTCTCAAATTTTATTCATTCTAGTGATGTAGAGTGGCATCTCCTTCTGGTTTTACTTTACAATTTAAATTTATCAGAATGAAAACAACAAAATAAAGAGAAAAAAACAAGAGATAAAAATGAAAAATAGAGGCAAAAAGATAAAAACAGTAAAATAAATCAAAGAAACAAAAAGAGGGGCCTCCCTGGTGGCGCAAGGGGTTAAGACACAACCTATGAAGCTCATGCAGCCACTACAGCACAAGTTTGATCCCCTGCCAGGGAGGTGACCCACATGGCGCACACCTCTCCTGACTCGCACGCTGCTCCCCTCAGCAGTGTATTTCAGTAGATCTGCCTATTCTGTTCCCCACTCTGTCTCTGGTGAATCCTCTCACGCCCCCAAAACTCTGGCCTGTACCCCAGTTCCTGTATGTATAAATGAAAAAATCTTTAAAAAAACAAAAAGAAATGGAAAAAGGGAAAAATATATAAATGTATCAATATCTTCATCTCCCCGCAAGTAAAGCAAGCACTCCAGCGAGCTCTCAATCCTTCCCATTGCCCAAGCCCCCAGAATCCTCACCCTCTCAGATATCTTTTATTACTTTAGATCCAGGTTAACATGAATACATTGAAAAAATTTTTTTCTTCTCCCTTCCTCTCTCACTTTCCACCTTCCTTTTTATTTTTAGCCCTTGCTTCTTTAGTTAATAAAGCTGTAGGTTAAGTCCATATTCTTAATCTACATATCTCTCATACGTCTTCATTTATTGATCTAGTTCAAAAATTATCTCAGTACCCACTATGAGCAGGCCACCTTTCAGCTGCTGAGGATACAGACAAATGACCTCACAGAAAAAAACAACCTCATGGAGAATACGTTATAAGAAGGAAGAACAGACAAAAAAAATTGTGCAATTTTTTAGAAGATTGTAAGTGCTATGGATAAAAATAAAACAGAAAATGGTAAAAAGGAATGACATGGGAAATGCAGTTTCACATCATCCGTAAGCACAGGCCAACTAAGATAGTATTTGTGCAAAACTTTGAAGTGGTGGGGACACAAGTTACATAGGGCACAAAGTACAATTAATTCATAAGTCTGCTGGTAGAACAAATTCTCTTAATAAGTTATGACCATTTTTCAACTTTCATCTTTATACTTGAGAACATTATACTTATGTAAAGTTTGGTATTCACTTTCATTAATTCTGATTCATACTGTTTAAATGTTGAGTTTATGCCTTTTTTTTAATAGTGTGTACATTTCTTTGGGCATTTGTTTCTCTTTGTGGCCATTGCACAGATTGTCAGCAATTCAGATTAGGTGGGTACAAGCAGATGGCATAAAAAACAAAGTCCAAGCCTGCCTGTGTTACTCCTGATGAATTTAACTAGCAAGGAGTATGAGCTGAGCAGGAAAAGCATCCTGGTTCTAAAGTGTAGGACTCCCTGGTGGTGCAAGGGGTTAAGCACAGCATTGTGAAGCTATCCACAGCCTCTGCAGCATGAGTTCCATGCCCTCCAACCCCGTCCCGCCAGGGAGCTACTCACATGGCACAGCAGACCTCTCCTGCCTCGCCTGCTGCTCCCCTCAGCAGTGCGTTTTTTGTCAGTCTGCCTGTTCTGTTTTCCACTCTGTCTCTGGTGAATCCTCTCACCCTCCTGCACATCTGGCCTGTACCCTGGTTCTTGTGTGCATAAATAAGTAAATCTTAAAATAATAATAATAAAGTGCAGTAGAGACCACTCTCTTCTGTTGCTTTGCCCCATCAAGGTGACTAGGGCGTCTCAAACACTGCCCGCTGTGCTGGTGACCTCTGCAGGCTGAAAGCGAGGCTTCAGATTCAGTCTGGCTTGGGCTGGGGTTCTTTTGTTTTCCTTTTTTAATCTCTAAATGGTGCAAGCACAGGCTTACCTAGTGGGCACTGTAGTCCCACTAGGCAGCGCAAGAGTGAGAGAAAAGAGCCTTATTTAAAAAGTTTGCCACTATTGACCTCAAAACCAGCATGGTCCTGCAGTCCTGTGCCACAGGATTCTATTTCCACATGTGTTGCTCTGATTCCCAGCCCGGATCCCCTTCCATTTTTTTTTTTTTTAACATTATTTCATGGACCAGTCCTTGCTGCTCTGTTCTGAGGGTTTTCCACAGAAGGTTGTGAAACAGAGGTTGTGATGCAGCAGCCTGAATAGTTTGTTGTATCCCAGGCAGTCCTCTGAAGAATTTCACTTCCCAGGGGCCTCCCTGGTGGCACGAGTGTTAACGACACAGTGCTGAACCTCCCCAGTGGCTGCGCAGGAGTTAAAGTCTCAGGCCTATCAAGCTATCACCAGCCACTGTGGCCTGAGTTCAATCCCCAGGCAGGTAGCTTCCCACATGGCTCAGCAGACCTCTCCTGTCTTGCCTGCTGCAACCTATTCCCTGGGCTCACCTGTTCTGCTCCCCATTCTGTCTCTGCTGAAGCTTCTCACCCCCACACCTCTGGCCTATACCCCAGTTCTTCGATGCAAAAATAAATAAAATCTTAAAAAAAAAAAAAAGAAGACACAGTGCTGTTGCCAGCCACTGCAACATGAGTTCGATCCCTGGCCAGGGAGATAACTCACATGGCCCACCAGACCTCTCCTGTCTCATCTGCGGCTTCCCTCAGCAGTATATTTCAGTAGATCCGTCTGTTCTGCTCCCCACTCTGTCTCTGGTAAATCCTCTCACACCCTATCCCACACCTCTGGCCTACACCCCAGTTCTTGCATACATAAATAAATAAATCTTAAAAAGAAAAATAAAGAACTTCACTTCCCATAACCTCCTGAAATGCTTTTGGTTACAAGCAAAAAATAACAAATTATTGAATAAGTAGTAAGTTAATAATAAAAAAGGACTTTTTTTTCTGGGAAAAAAATGAAGGATGTGGATTTTCTTTTGGAAAAAGAAAGTAATTTTGTAGTCAAATAAAATGAATACTCCAGAATAAATATAAGTAGAAAAAAAAACTAAATGAATACAACAGATGGTAGAAAGATAATGAAAATGGTTTATGAACTATCTATGAGAAATGTTTATGGAGTAAGGAAAAAAATAATTCTGTCAGGTAAGAATTATTAGTGTAATCCAAATTGATTCAACTGGAATTTCACCCAAGGAAAAACTGAAACTCCAGTCTTTTGGGTATTGCATCTGATATGATAAGTTTAATATATAAGTAATTCTATTTTGAATCTTTTCCTTTTAACACCACTTAAGTTGTTCCCCAAATCTCTTTTGAAAAATTGAGGTTTTACTAATTTGAATAATGGAAAGTCATTGAACATCTAAATCATTCTACTAAAATATTGTTTAGAAATTCATATTTTCCTTTAGTAACTAAAGAAGTTTGTTTGGTCTATGAATAAAATGTACCATGTGTCACCCTAAAATAACCTGAAACACATGTTTTAGAAATTATAAAAAGTTATTTTTAAATTTTCCAGTGTAAAAGGATACTGATATGACATAGCTTTTCCAATTGCTTACAAGTTAAAACGAAAAAAGTAAACTTTGAAGGGTTAGAATTCTATTTAACACATGTAGTTAAAGTTTAGTGAAAATAAGAAAAAAAATCTCTGTAAGTAAAGAAAGTAAATGCATGTGTTCTATAAAGATGTATTAAAAATAAAAATATGTTATTGATGGAAAAGGATTGAGTGTCAAGATAAAATTGGTTATATTTTCCATTTTTATGATGGTATAATATGAGAAAGGGAGAAAATAAATGTGAAACAGGGAATCTAGTTTTAAATAAGCTGATTTTAGCAGCTCTGGGGATAGGAAAAGCTCTAAGTATTATATGTCAGACCAAATGAATTGTTAGAAAAAAAAATTAAGTTAACTTTTAACATCAGGAATATATAAAACAAAATTTTAAATGTCTCTCATCAATTAAAAGTAATACAGGAAGGGTCCAGGGACAAGGACAGGACAGGACTCAAGGACAAAATTTTGTTGTTCCCACAGGCTGGTAAACGAGAGTTTAAAAAACTGCTGACTCTGGGCCTGGACACCTGCTGCCATAAATCTCCTTGGCCCATTGTTTTTCCCATTTCTGAGCTCTCATTCCACAGCTTATCAAATTGGCTGCTCTGGGAAGAAAAGGGAGTTGCAGGACCAGAAGAGTCACTGACCTTGAGACCAAACCAGTTCAAACCAGAGCTGCAGGCACAAAGCCTCCATGAGATGTTTGCCTTGGAGATGATCACAAGCCCTGCAGGACCCCAGAGCTGCAGGTGATCGGTGCTCACAACAACAAATGGACTTTAGCCAAGACCACTCTTCTAGCTTTCTCAGGTCCTAAAAACCTATATAGACCCCTAGCCCCACACCTTAGAATTTCATACCCAGAGAGGTCTCTTTTTCTTGCCCTTATGCTAATCAATAAATGCTGACCCCTTGCCTGCCCTCACTGGTGTCTGTGGAGTCCTCTTTTCAATCTTGACCAAGGGTCTCAAGAGCCCTTTCCTGGCTTGGGAGTGGATCCCTCAGTCCCTCCCTCTGAATCCCCGAGGGTGGAGCGGTGGAGCAGTGAACAGCAGCTGGTTCACTCCCAGCTTATTTGTATTTGAGACCAGATCACTTTCAGGAACTAGACTGAGCCAACAAAAAGCAGCCAGCATTGAATACCCTGTTTATAGGCTTCCAAATGTGTATGAGGAGGGTAAATAAGGTCACCTTTTTGGAAAATGTGAAAGCCCCAGTACATTTTGGAAACCTCAAGAAGAGAGGAATTTTCCCAAAATGTAAGTATCGGAGGTAAGATCTGAAGGTAAGACATGGGCAAGGCCCTGAGACTTGAGTACCTATTAGGAGGAGCTCAGTCTGAGGTTCCTTATGAAAAGGTCTAGCAAAGCAAGTTTTAAAAATCTATATGGATATATTCAGTTCCCAGTGTGCTCACACAAAACAAAACTGTCCAAGTTTACTGGAATCAGACAATTTGCAAACAAATTCATTTTACTGTGATTATTTAGCAGAATTGGGATAAAGGTGGTGAGGAAAATGTTCAATAAGGCACCTTTTTGTGGACATAAGTGTCTATTATCATTAGTCATTTTTTTTAGGTTTTTACTATCTGTGAACTGGACTGGACCTTAAATATTTCTAATATCTGACTGTGACATTCCAAATGAACATTTCCAGTCTTTCTTCTAATCTTTTTGGCTTGGATTTATTGAAAACTATGACTGTCTTTTGCTGAAAACACACAAGCTGAGAATAGAGAATTTGATGTCAACTTCGGAGAGATCACCAGAATGTCTGATACCTGGTGATAGCAAACCTCTGGCTGTCCTCACCCCATCTGAAGATGCTTTCACCCCTGACATCTAGAAATCTCCTCTGGCTTCCTTCAGAAGTCCTGACTGGACTTCAGCCTTTCACTTTTGTTTCTCTTGTGTTTCCAGAGAGATGGCTTTTATTATTATTATAGACCTAACATTGGGACCCACTTGCATGGCTGTTCTGGAAGTTGGAGACAACTGTTAAAGTGGACTGATCTATTCTCAGTACTGAGTGGTTCGTTATATGAAATAACCAACTTGATTTCCAAATTGTGAAACTTCTTAAAGTCCCACAGGTGAAAATGCAGGAAAACAAAAAGTCTTCCAAGAGATTAACATAATCTGGAATGAAGGTTTACCAGTTGCCTTGTTCAGTTCAAGAGTTGCTCCTAGAAGCTGCTCCAATTGAGTTCTTTTTTTTTTTTTTTTTTTTTTTTTTATAGAGGCATGTTTTTATTTATTTATTTGTTTGTTCGTTTGTTTTGTTTGTACATGCACTGGGTACAGTCAGAAGCACGGGAGGGTGAGAGAATTCACCAGAGCCAGAGCGGGGAGAAGAACAGGCAGAAGGACTGAGGTACACTGCTGAGGGGAGCAGCGGGCGGCAGGAGAGGTCTGCACGCCATGTGGGACCCTCCTCCGGTGGCCGGGGAGCAGCCGGGAATCGAACCGGCGCCGCAGAGGCAGCGGGCAGCCTCGCAACCCAGCGCTCAACCGCTGCGCCACCGGGGAGGCCCTCCAATTGAGTTCTAATAAAATGTCATATGCAGGATCCTTCCTTAAGCCTAAACTTTATTGTAAATTGGAAAATGATCATTATATTAAAAAATTAGATACCATAAAAGAGGTACAATCTTTAAGTGCAACTTTAACTGCTAATAATCAATATACTTCTAGCCATCTCTTCGGAATTACAGATGTGCCACTTGATTGCAGAGTACATGGAGAGTCTTCTTGTAACCTGGAAAAACAAACCACAGTCTCAAAGAAAAGGTCCTGTGAGGTTCTATTAGTCATACATTCTTCTGTGAAGTTACAGGGTGTCAAGTTTTGCGTTTGCCACTCTTGCATAAAAATAGTGCCTCTCTATAACCAAGACTCACTGAGGCAAATTTGCAGGAATTGGAGTGGGCACTAGGGGACACATTTTTAATAAAAAATATGTATTCTCTTAATGTTCCTTCATTTTCCTGTTATTTAGTCTTTCCTATTCTTGTATTGAATGTTTATAGCTCAGTCAAACCTATATTCCTGCCATTTCTAGTCTGGGTGACAGCTGTTAATACTTCTTATAATCCTAGCATTATCTTATTATTTAAAATATTTAAATTATCCTAGTTTGTTTCAATAAATGTTTTCAGTTCCTACCTTCTACTACCAACATATGCCATTCAACCCAGAACCTGTGAGTATCTGCAATTAAAAGATTAATAGTTACACTTCTCCAGTTCTGCTTATAGCCCTTTCAAGCAGGAAATAGCCAGAATTGTCATTGCCTCTAATCCCTGAGGATTGAGAAATATACAAAATCAGGGGATTACCAAAACTAAACTATGGTGGTCATGTTGGCTTTTTTCTGTTTCTGCTTATTTTGCAAGAACAGCAGGGTTTATGCAAGAGTTAAACAATGGGACTAAAATACTCTTACCTATATTAAAAGAGGGAAAAACAGACTTCATAAGTTGACAGCTGTGTTTCAAAGTGCAGACCCATAAAAGTGTTTGTTGTCCTCAGCGTAACCTCTCATTGGCTGGGCAAAAAATAACCATGGAAAATAGAACTGAGACATTCAGCTTGTGGTTAGATGTGCTGATTTTTGTTACAGTTCCAGAACCAAATTTGTATTACACCATGATTCAGTAGAAAGTAACAAATAAGACTCTGCCTACTTGCATTTTTTAAAACATTTTTTTAAATT
Organism: Talpa occidentalis; assembly: GCF_014898055.3. Taxonomy (NCBI): domain Eukaryota; kingdom Metazoa; phylum Chordata; class Mammalia; order Eulipotyphla; family Talpidae; genus Talpa; species Talpa occidentalis. Next base: position 26,683,307 of record NW_023601433.1, read on the forward strand.
TCATCTTTATTTATTTATTTATTTATTCATACAAGCACTGGGTACAGTCAGAAGCGCGGGAAGGTGAGAAGATTCACCAGAACCAGAACGGGAGTACACTGCTGAGGGGAGCAGCGGGTGCAACAGGAGAGGTCTGCGCCATGTTGGAACCTCACCAGGGGCCAGGGATTGAACCGACGTTGCAGAGGCTGTGGGCAGCTTCGCAGCCCAGCGCTCAACCGCTGTGCTACCAGGGAAGGCCCTGCCTACTTACATTTTTAAAAACTTTCTTTGGTTCTCAATCCTGTAAGTGCTCAAAGCCCCATTCTAAGACAGACTGATTTGAGAGACTTCTATCTCGTCTCCTGCCAGGTCACCTTGCATCAAACTGTTGTTTTGTTTTGTTTTCTCAAAAACTGGTGGCATTGTGTTGGATTTCTCTACCATCTGGTAGCAGGCCCATGTTCAGCAACAAAAATCCCAGTGGCTGTGCAGAAATTATTAAACGATTTCAAAATTAATGGAGATGTAAAGGGCCTAGAATAGCCCTAGTGATCTTGAAACTTTTTATAAAGATACAGTATTTAGGGCCATATAATACTAGTGTGAGGCTACGCAAATAGCTAAATGGAATATAACAGTTCAAAAATAAACCAGCACTTGATAGACCTATGGGGTGTTTCTCTGTCTCCTCAGTTTCTACTCCTGCCTTGATAGGAACGCAAAGAGGAACACCCAATGACATCACATGACTGACATTGTAAAGCAGCTTCTCACCAAGAGGAGCGAAGGGAAAGAAGTGACACCCTGTGTAAGAAGCACAATCAGATCCTGGCCCTGATTCCATGAGGGGGACCTAGAGCCACTGTGTCCCCGTGTAAGGTCTCCTGGGACCAAAACCACTCCCTGAGCCCCACTGAGGTCTGCACTACTCACAAGAAGAAGTTGAAATCATGAAAACTTGGGACTTAAAACCCAAGTTTTAATATCATTTGAATTGCTTTTGAAGGTGGAAAATCTAAGGTAGGAATAAAACTCTGATTTTGTACTCAAGTGGGGTATAGAGAAGGAAAACAATGGAAATGGGGTCCAATGGCCTGGTAAAGGAATAAGGGTGGTGGGTGTGGTGTAGTAATACCTGTCTGAGGAGGTGTGAACCTGTTTCCCTAAATCATACACAGTATTGTAAACCAATGTTACCTTAATGATTTTTTATTTTATCTTATTTTATTTTTTTAAAGATTTATTTATTTATACAAGAACCGGGGCGCAGGCCAGATGCACAGGTGGGTGAGAAGATTCACCAGAGACAGAGTGGGGAACAGAACAGGTAGACTGATGAAATTCACTGCTGAGGGGAGCAGCGGGTGAGTCAGGAGAGGTCTGCTTGCCATGTGGGATTCTTGCCTGCTGGCCAGGATGAAACCCACACTGCAGAGGCTGCGGACAGCTTCACAGTGCAGGGCTCAACCGCCTGCACCACTAGGGAGGCCCTACCTCAATAATTTTTAAAAATTAAAATGAAGACTGTTCAACATTTATAACAGCTTTATATGTAAATTGTCAAAAATATAAACATTCAAATGTTCAGTGGACTAGGGATGTGAGGTACAACATGATGACTGCTGTGTGATCATTCTATCTGTTCCTTCCATTCTGCTGTTGAACACTTTTAGCTAATTATTTTTTCAGCACTAACATTTCCAGTTGGTTCTTTCTTTATATCTTCTTTTCTTTTGTTGAGGCTTTCCATTTTTTCATTTGTTTCAAGAATGTTTGTAAATATTGTTGAATTATTTTTTCATGTCTGCTTTAAAATTTGACAGAGTATCCTTGTATCTCTGTTGTCTTGATTTTGGCATCTCCACATGTCTTTTCATTCAGTGTGAGATCTTTCTGGTTCTTAGTATGACCACTAACTTTCAATTAAAATCTGGACATCTTCAAAAAAAATTATTTACTTTATTTTATTTTATTTTTTTAGATTTATTTATTTGTGCATACAAGAACTGGGGTATAGGCCAGAGGTGTGGGGGGTGACAGGATTCATCAGAGACAGAGTGGGGAACAGAACAGGCAGACTGAAGTACACTGCTGAGGGGATCAGCAGGCGAGACAGGAGAGGTCTGCTGCACCATGTGGGTTGCTCTCTGGCTGTGGGATCAAATTCATGCTGCAGTGGCTACAGACAGCTTCATAGGTAGTGTCTTAACCCCTGAGCCACCAGGGAGGGCCCCCCGAATTTTTTTTTAAATTTCTTTGGAAAGGAGAAGGAATCAATCCTTTTTAAGTTGCAGATTGAAGAGAACCTTATTCAAGAACAACTGAATTTGAAAACAGTAAAATTCTCAGAGCAAGTGGCTATATAAAAACCCTTCTGTTTTAAATAGAAACATGCTTGCAGTCAGAACTGGATTTACTCACAAATATTGAAAGTATCTACATCAGTATGAAAACCTCAGCACTCCGACAGTTTTTTCCTATGAATTCAAGGTGTGTGGGGGGGGTACATATCAATCTTCCTGAATAGTATTGTAACCTATAGAAAATGATCAATCTATTTAAAGTCACTTTGAAACTAGATATAGAAACTGTAACCTCCAACCTTATTATCTCAGAAGAAGAGAATAGTGTGTACATGAGAAATGACAGCAAACTTTACTTACAATCTCAACAATTTTACTTTTTTTTAAATATTTATTTATTTATTTATACAAGAACTGGGGTACAGGCCAGGTGCGCGGGAGGGTGAGAGGATTCACCAGAGACAGAGCAGGGAACAGAACAGGCAGACTGACGACATACACTGCTGAGGGGAGCAGCAGGCGTGACAGGAGAGGTCTGCTGGGCCATGTGGGACCCTCACTGGGTGGCCGGGATCGAACTGGCGCTGCAGAGGCTGTAGACAGCTTCACAGTGCTGCACTCAACTGCCTGCGCCACCAGGGGAGGCCCTCAACAATTTTACTTTTTTATCAACTATCCTAGCAGGCATGATTAACAGGTAGAAATAAGTGGCAATGGTGAATGGGCCTTAGGTGTCTAAGGAATCTTTTCCAAAAAACACTATGACATCACCATCCCCAAGAGATGGATGCTGGAGAATGCAGCTTTTTTTTTATAGAGGCATGTTTTATTCATTTATTTATTTGTTTGTTTGTTTTGTTTATACATGCACTGGGTACAGTCAGAAGCGCGGGAGGGTGAGAGAACTCACCAGAGCCAGAGCGGGGAGCAGAGCAGGCAGAAGGACCGAAGCACACCGCTGAGGGGAGCAGTGGGCGGCAGGAGAGGTCCGCGCGCCACGTGGGACCCTCCTCCAGTGGCCGGGGAGCAGCCAGGGATCGAACCGTCACTGCAGAGGCTGCGGGCAGCTTCGCAACCCAGCGCTCAACCGCTGCGGCACCAGGGAGGCCCTCTGGAGAATCCAGCTTTAATCTTAACACTTGTTGCACTGTTACATAAATTCCAGGGAGATTGGCATCTTTCTGGACTGAGTTAGGAGAGCTTTCATTTTATAATTTGTATAACAGGTCTCATCTATATTTACACTGATATATTTAGAGAAAAACTCAGGATTTATTTCTTTATTGGACCTACCTTCAACTTTCTGACAAACCATATTCTGCCCCACAAATAAAGAACTACCTTGAAGATCACTGTATATTGATATTTTCCCTCCTAATGTCCATGAATGCTAATTGAGATATTCAATAAAATTACAAATGCTTGGGATGATATGATCTCAATTAATGCTTGTTTAGGTTTTAGCTGTGTGTGTGTGTGTGTATTTTTTTAACTTTTTTTTTCAAGTAATTGTATGTTCAAAGGAAATTGCAAAGATAGTGCAGCATGTTTAGTTTTTTAACATCTGGAAGATTCTCATCTTTTGTCCCTCTGAAAAATTGAGACAAGTCTTAAAAAGCACATAAGCACATAAAACTAGTTTAGTTATACAAACAAGGCTAAATTTAGCTTATTTTGTAAAACTAACTTGACTTAAATTGCCTTTCTTATGCCTCTCTAACTCTTACTAAATCATTTATAATAAACTTTTCTAATTACTAAAAATAAATTACTAAAAATATAGATGGACACTTTATATTGTACTTTATACTTCAGATTTGCTAAGAGTATATATTAAGCATTCTTACCACACAAAAAAAGGTAATTATATGAGATGATGGATGTGTTTAATGAACTTAATTGTGGTAATTATTTCACAATCTACATACGTATACCAAATCATCACACTGTACACTTTATTTTTTTTTAAGATTTTATTTATCTATACATACAAGAACTGGGGTACAGGCCAGAGTTATGGGGGGTAAGAGGGTTCACCAGAGACAAAGTGGGGAACAGAACAGGCAGATCGACTGAAATACACTGCTGAGGGGAGCAGCGGGCGAGCCAGTAGAGGTCTGCTGCTGCGCCACGTGGGTTGCTCCCTGGCCAGGGATCAAACTTGTGCTGCAGTGGCTGTGGTGAGCTCCACAGGTTACATCTTAACCCCTTATGCCACCAAGGAGGCCCCACATTGTACACTTTAAACATATACAATTTTGGGCCTCCCCATGTGGCACAGCAGTTGAGCGCTGGGCTATAAAGCTGCCTGCAGCCTCTGCAGCACCAGTTCAATCCCCGGCCTCCAGAGAGGAACCCACATGGCACAACAGACCTCTCCTGCTGCGCCCGCTGCTCCCCTCAGCAGTGTATTTCGTCAGTCTGCCTGTTCTGTTCCCTGCTCTGGCTCTGGTGAATCCTCTCACGCTCCCGCACTTCTGACTGTACCCAGTGCTTGTATAAATAAATAAATAAATAAATAAATAAATAAATAAATAAATAAATAAATATTAAAAAAATTAAAATGAATAAATAAATGTATACAATTTTATTTGTCAATTATGCTTCAATAAAGCTGAAAAAATAAATAAACCAACATATTTATAGTCACTTGATTTTCAACAAAGGTACCAGTGAAAGTCAGTAGAAAAAAGTGTTTTAAATAAATTATACTGGAAAAACTGAGTATCTGTATTGGAAAAGAAAAAAAGGAATTCTGCCTAACTCACACTGTACACAAAAGTAATACAAGACGTGAAAGGGAAAACAATAAAACTTCTAGGAAAAAAAGAAAATATTTTTATAAGCTTTCAAACACAAGTTACAAGATATGATGGAAAGGATACAAGAAAAGTTTGATAAAATGGAGTTCACTTAAAAAAGCCTTTGCTATCAAAAAATACCAGTAAGGAAATAATAGGCAAGGCCACAAGTTATAGGGAAAAACATCAAAGGATTTAAAATAGTATTTTTTAGTCAAATGAAAGGATAGATTACCACTTATTCTCCCTATTTCTCATCGTCATTGACATTTCCTTGAAAAAATCTCCAGCAGGGCCTCCCAGGTGGCACAGGGGTTTAAGACAGCACTATCAAGCTATCACCAGCCACTGCAGCAGGATTCCCAGGTAAGCCAGGTAGCTAACCCACATAGCACAGCAGACCTCTCCTGTCTCACCCGCTGCTCCCCTCAGCAGTGTATTTCAGTGGATCTACCTGTTTGGCTCCCAACTCTGTCTCTGGTGAATCTTCTCACTGCTCCCCCCACCCCCAACACTGGCCAGCACCTTTGGCCAACACCCCAGCACTTGTATGCATAAATAAATCTTTAAAAAAAAAAAAAAAACAAACATGCAATTTGCAGCAACATGGATGGTGCTGGAAGGGATCATGCTCAGTGAAATAAGCCAGAAAGAAAAAGAAAAATACCGGATGGTCTCACTCATAGCAGGAATCTAGAAAACTTAAATAAGGGACCAGCAAAATGAATAACTATAAGAAAGTGAAAATCAAAATCAACAAGAAACTATGAATCAGAGACACTTTTTGGGGGGTGGGGGGCGGGAGGGGGAGGGATTGGGGTCAGAATGGGGGGGTTGCAATTGTATGGGGAATATAAAAATAAAATTTATTATTTAAAAAAAAAACGCTTCCAGGAGGTGATATACTTTCCCTCAGAGGTGAGCACAGTCTGCAACGAACTCAGGACTTCAAATTTAAGGGATTCTGGAGTCACACAATTGAAGAGAGTAAAGGGAGGAGACTGGCATAATGCACTACACACGTACACCCACCCGGGAAGTCAGAAGATAATAAAAGTGCCAGCTGAGAGCTCAGTATCAGCAGTGGAGCCAGGGAATCCTGGGAATCCACATTCTCCTCTTGCTACTCATGTCTGGGTTCATGGAGATTTCCTAGACTAGCCTCTAGAGTGACCCTCAGCTCATTTTCCTCACTCCTAAAATGTGTATGTTTTTGCTTTCAGGGACCAGCTCTCAGACTGCGGTGGCTGAAGAGCCCTCATTGGTCATATTCCCAGGAGGGACATTCTTACTCATGCCTCCAGCACTAGAATGCTCACCAACAGCCACCTATCTACACTGATTCCAGCAGAAATCTAGCCAAGCTCCCAGAACACTGGTTTATATCACACATAACAAATACTCATGAACCCTTACCCAGTCCTCAGGCTCCCTTCTTGGATATAAAGCTGTGCTCACCCTCTCAAGGGCCTAGCCTAAGGATGAGGCTAAGTATGACCTCTGGTTATACTGGTTAGTAAGTTTGTTTATACAGTTTGAGTAAATAATATTAATCTATGTGATGTGCTTTCTAGAAGTGAACAAATAAAAACATATTGTAATAAATAGGAGTTAGTGTCAGCATCAATTATTTTGTGTCCGGAGCCGCCTGGAGCATGCGCCGTGTTGCGCAACACACGTGCTATTAATTAGTTTTCGCTTTACCGTTTGCCGGCTGAGAAACCACAGGTGTTTCCTATTAATCAAATGAGACTGGGAGGTACGATGGGAGGAGCTACCAGGATATAAGAAGAGAACCACGAGAAGGTCGAGAGGTCATTGCGAGAGAGGTTATTGCGAGAGGAGCAGAGAGAAGGTCAGGGAAGGTAGAAAGACAGGGAAAAGTAAAAGAAAGGAAAAGGAAAAATAAAGAAGCAAACGCTAGCGTCAAATTGTCTCAAGCCCCTCATTTCAATCCTCAGCCCTTCTCTTTTCGTGCCTCCGCATCCCGCAGGTCGGGTCAATTTTGATAGCTGTGAAAATACTCTATGTATAGTGTATTTATATATGAGACTATATATGAGAACCCAGTAAGCGGACTCTGTCTATAAACATTTACATATAAAGATTATGTCATTACCACCAGGAAGTGAATGCAGATAAAACACAGAAAGGGTGTTTCTTAAGCATGCTGGCACATCCAAACAAAGGAAGTTGTGGGTACAGCTTTAACCTGAGACCAGAACACCAAGCAACTCCTGACTCAGACCACCAGACACTATGCCAAGCATAGTCTATTGACTGGCTTACTAGATTGAAATATTGACTCCAAATGTCACTACTAACTTTACTCATATGGTTCTGTCATCTAATTTTGCAGTTCTTCCTATAGGAGTATTGACCTTGGGCTCCTTTGGACAATGAGGTGTTTTTATACCATTTGATTTACCCTGTTGCTGTTCTCATTACCTAGAAGGTCTTGTCCTGGAAAGATTCTGATCCTTCAGTCTGGGCTTCAACATGAACACACATGTGGGTAATGAATGCTGATATATGTGGTTATTTGTTATGCAATGACATATGACTGACACATCTGACATTGGTTATTGTCTAGTGAGGGATCACATCTGCTTTGTCTAAGCGGTTCTCTCTCCTGCAGGGGCAGTTACACATTTTACTGACTTAAGTAAGAGGAAGATTCATATTTGGTGCAGTTTCTCTGCTTCCAAGAGAAGTGGAGGAGTCCAGGACTACCACAGTAAGCAAGCACATCTGAACAAACTTCCTTTTATGCTGGTCCTCAGCAATTTAACAAGCCAAGAAACTTGAAGGTGCTTCATTAGAGGTATCTGGGAGGTTGGGCTGTAAGGTAATTTAATGTTGATTTTTACATGATTTTTTTTTTTTTTAATTCCATATGTGTGTAAGGTTAGGAATGGCCACAGTGCAGGTTTTCTGATCCCATGCAGACCGGGTAAAGGAGGAGTCAGAGTCCTCAGTGGTTTTTTTGCAGGTCTTTTATTGAGATTACCAGGTACACAGTAGGCAGGGGTGCTGGGGGCCAGGAGGCTGGCAGGACTTCCAGCCCCCAGCAAGTCTTCACTCTATCTGGGCTCTCCGACCTTCTCTGCTTCTCTCGGCTTCTGTTCATTCTCGGCTTCTTGGCTTCTACTGGCGTCCCCGTGACGCCTCCCCTAAAAGCCCAGTCTCAGCCCAGGTGAATCCAATCTACCTATGCCCACACCCTATTGTAGGTGCTCACCATCAGGCATGCATTCAGGACCGCAAGGATCCATCATCTGTCCTGATGGCGGGAGGGCAGAAAAGCCTGACATTTTCTTTATCCTACAGTCCACCCCCTCAGGGTTTTCTGCCATATAGTCTTCATATATACAATTTTCTTATCAAGCATAAACAATGCAGCCATGGCCCACAAAAGCAAATACATCACAATATAACAACAAAATACAACAGAACACAAATAAGTCCAGGCAGGGCCCCAACCCAGTGGCAAAAGACAATTATTGGTACCAGCAGATGAGCCACCATATCTGCTGCCAAAGGCACTGCTCATACGAGAGAGGGGAATCACTCACGGCATCTATTGCAACACGCCAGGAGCCGTCAGGCTTCCTGGCCTTCTCTGGCTGCAGTCTCGGCTACAAACCACACACCACATCCACCCCCAGGATGCACTCGCTCTGGGATTGGTGATTCTATTCTGTTGGGGGTAATCGCCAACCCTCAGGGTTTCTGTCTGCAGTCGCTCCAACACTCGGCCTTCACAGCCACCAATGCGACTCACAGACCCCTGCATTCAGGCCAGCCCACTGCACAAGCACATGGGTCGGGGATCCAGACTCTACATTTGGCTTGGGCTCCACCCAAAGCCATGTTCCCCACCCGTCCCCCAAGGACGGGTTCCTCAGCTCCTCACCCTCAATCGACAATGAGCAGGGCATCACCCACAGGTGATTTTATGAGACTCACAGGTCTTCAGCATACCCAGGCTGCTTAACAGCCATTCAGAGCTTCCCAAACTTAGCATCAGTACCAGCTTTTTTGCCTTCTCAGTTGGCTTTTCTCCTACTGCCTAGCTGCTGGGCACACACAGGCTGCTTTTGGCCATCAAGACCCACTGGTCACTCCCAGATTCTCAAAAAACATAACCTGTCAAGGTCCTCTGCCTCCTGGCAGGATTGTCAGTCCAAGTCCATTAGTCCAAGTCCGTTAGCCTCTCCCTGCATCAGCACTGGCGAGCTCTGAATCGTGGTCGCCGATGATTCTTGCTGCCTCAGGAGTCGTTGGCTGGTCCTCTCAGGCAACTCCTCCACACGAGGTCTCATCCTGCAACTCCTGGGCCTCGTCCATCTCCTGTGCCGCCATGACGCCTCCAGTGTCGTCACAGGGAAACTGTTACTTCTTAGTCCCTCCAGGTTTTCGGAGGGGTCCATACCCGTCTGCATGGATCATCTTGCTGACTTACGCCAATTGTAAAGGCAGGAAGACCACAGGGCAGGTTTTCTAGGATCCAGCAGACCAGGAAAAGAAGGAATCAGAGTCCTCAGTGGTTTTTTTGCAGGTCTTTTATTGGGATTACCAGGTACACAGCAGGCAGGGATGTTGAGGGGTTGGGAGGCTGGCAGGACTCCCAGCCCCCAGCAAGTCTTCGCTCTATCTGGGCTCTCCGTTGTTCTCTGCTTCTCTCTCGGCTTCTGTTTGTTCTCGGCTTCTTGGCTTCTACTGGCGTCCCCGTGACGCCACCCCTAATAGCCCAGTCTCAGCCCAGGTGAATCCCATCTACCTATGCCCACACCCTATTCCAGGTGCCCGCCATCAGGCATGCATTCAGGACCTTAAGGATCCATCATCTGTCCTGATGGCGAGAGGGCAGAAAAGCCTGACATTTTCTTTACCCTACAATGCACTATTGTCTAAAGTAGACATGCTGACTTAAAATTAGAAACAACTTATAATAAAAAACGTTGAGTAAATTTTAAATTAAAAATTTTAAAGTGTATATATTATCTAATGCCCTATCAGTCAAAGGAGAGTAAACAGGATTACAGGTGTAGGGTAAGGAAAAATGTCAGGCTTTTCTGCCCTCCCGCCATCAGGATAGATGATGGATCCTTGCGGTCCTGAATGCATGCCTGATGGCGGGCACCTGGAATAGGGTGTGGGCATAGGTAGATGGGATTCACCTGGGCTGAGACTGTGCTTTTAAGGGCGGCATCACGGGGACGCCAGCAGAAGCAGAAGAAGCTGAAAGAGAAGCCGAGAGAGAGAGAGAGATGACCGGAGAGCCCAGATAGAGTGAAGAGTTGCTGGGGGCTGGGAGGCTTGCCAGCCTCCCGGCCCCCCAGCACCCCTGCCTGCTTTGTACCGGGTAAATCCCAATAAAAGACCTGCAAAAACCACTGAGGACTCTGACTCCTCCTTTACCCAGTCTGCATGGGATCAGAAAACCTGCTCAGTGGCCATTCCTGCCCCTACAATTGGCGTAAGTCAGCAAGATGATCCCTGCAGACGGGTATGGAGCCCTCCAAAGACCTGGAGGGACTAAGGAGTAACAGACTGTTTCCCTGTGACGACGCTGGAGGAGTCATGGCGGCACAGGAGATGGACGAGGTCCAGGGGCTGCAGGATGAGACCTCGTGTGGAGGAGTTGCCTGAGAGGACCAGCCAACGACTCCTGAGGCAGCAAGAATCATCGGCGACCACGATTCAGAGCTCGCCAGTGCTGATGCAGGGAGAGGCTAACGGACTTGGACTAATGGACTTGGACTGATGAACTTGGACTGACAATCCCTCCAGAAGGTGGAGGGCCTTGGCAGGTTATGTGTTTTTTTTGTTTTTTTTTAGAATCTGGGGTTGGCCAGTGGCCCTTGATGGCCAAAAGCAGCATGTGTGTGCCCAGCAGCCAGGCAGAGGAGAAAAGCCAACTGAGAAGGCAAAAGCTGGTGCTGAGGCTAAGTTTGGGAAGCCTTGAGCGGCTGATAAGCAGCCTGGGTATGCTGAAGACCTGTGAGTCTCGTAAAATCACCTGTGGGTGATGCCCTGCTCATTGTCGAGTGAGGGTGAGGAGCTGAGGAACCCGTCCTTGGGGGACGGGTGGGGAACATGGCTTGGGTGGAGCCCAAGTCGAATGTAGAGTTTGGATCCCCGACCCATGTGCTTGTGCAGTGGGGTGGCATGAGTGCAGGGGTCTGTGAGTCGCATTGGTGGCTGTGAAGGCCGAGTGTTGGAGCGACTGCAGACAGAAACCCTGAGGGTTGGCGATTACAACAGAGCAGAATCGCCAATCCAGGAGCTAGTGCATCCTGGGGGTGGATGCTGTGTGTGGCTTGTAGCCAAGACTATAGCCAGAGAAGGCCAGGAAGCCTGACGGCTCCTGGAGTGTTGCAATAGATACCGTGAGTGATTCCCCTCCCTCATATGAGCAGTGCCTTCGGCAGCAGATGTGGTGGCTCATCTGCTGGTACCAATAATTGTCCTTTGCCACTAGGTTGGGGCCCTGCCTGGACTTATTTGTGTTCTGTTGTATTTTGTTGTTATATTGTGATGTATTTGCTTTTGTGGGCCATGGCTGCATTGTTTATGCTTGATAAGAAAATTGTATATATATATATATATATATATATATATAGACTGTATGGCTGAAAACCCTGAGGGGGTAGACTGTAGGGTAAAGAAAATGTCAGGTTTTTCTGCCCTCCCGCCATCAGGACAGATGATGGATCCTTGCGATCCTGAATGCATGCCTGATGGCGGGCACCTGGAGTAGGGTGTGGGCATAGGTAGATGGGATTCACCTGGGCTGAGACAGTGCTTTTTTTAAGGGCGGCTCCACGGAGATGCCAGCAGAAGCCGAGAGAGAAGCAAAGAAGCAGAAGCAGAGAACGCCAGAGAGCCCAGAGAGAGTGTGGATTTGGTGGGGCTGGGAGGACTGCCAGCCTCCCGGCCCCCCAGCATCCCTGCCTGCCGTGTACCTGGTTATCCCAATAAAAGCCTGCAAAACCACTGAGGACTCTGACTCCTCCTTACCCGGTCTGCTGGATCAGAAAACTTGCACTGTGTCCATTCCTGCCCTGTACACCTGGTATGTACATGAATGTTAATATTGGTGTTCTAAGTTTTATAGGAAACCTTTTAAGTGTCTGTAGGATAAGGTACAAGGATCAGGCTTTTCTGCCCTCCCGCCATTAGGATACATGACGGAACCTTGCGGTCCTGAATGCACGTCTGATGGCGGACACCTGGAGTAGGGTGTGGGCATACGTAGATGGGATTCATCTGGGCTGAGAGACTGGGCTTATAAGGGCTACGTCACAGGGACGCCAGAAGCAGTTGAGAGAGAGAGAGCCACCAGAGAGCAGAGAAGCAAGGCCACAAGAAAAAGCTGGAGATCCCAGATAGAGTAAAGACTTGCTGAGGGCTGGGAGGCCTGCAAGCCTTCCGGCCCCCCCAGTGCCCCTGCCTGCCGTGTGCCTCGTAAATCCCAATAAAAGCCTGAAAAGTCACTGAGGACTCCAGGACTTCTTTACCCCCATCTGCTCGGGTCATAGAGATCCTGCCCTGTGGCCCTTCCTGCCCTTACAGTGTCTGATATGTAAATTGTCAATTTTGATTATTTTTGTTCTATAATATTGCATGTTGTAATGGACAAATTTCCTTGTCTATGATATTATCATATTTTTAATTTTGATTATTTCAGTTTTGAGATCTGCAGAAATTATTTCTGGACAAATGAACAGGGGAAAGGCCTCAACACATACTAACTGATGGAACTTGAGTATAAATTTCCTACATAGAACTGAATGGACTATTGGAGATAAACACAATTTTAATAAGTTTCTATTGGAAATGATACTTGTGTTTCTTTTTTTGACTCCAGGAAAATCTTTTTTTCTTCTTTTAGCTGACCAGGATGTGTGGCGACATTAAATTGCAATTTTGCAAGCAGAACTAACTTGTGTTTGTATTTTCTCTCATATTATGGAAAATGGTAATAAGTATTATTGTTCATGGAGATGGAAGTATCTTTTGGGAGTTGAAATTGGGCAGAGCAAAGAAAAAAGGAGCCTGCTACATTGCCTGCAGGGTTCCAAAGACTTCCAAGGAAGGTAAGGCCTGGAGACCCTAGAGAAAAAGCCATGGAAGCCTCATGAAGAGGAAATCTACAAAAAGGTACAGATGTAGCAGGGGCAATCTGGGAACACCATATACTATGTCTTGCTTCTAAAGTCTTGCTTCTAAAGTACTTGCTGAAGATTGAGAGCTCAACTTATAGAAAGTTCCAACAAACTCAGTCAATTTGCTGCTTGGTTATTCTTCCCTGTGAGTTTATACAAAAAATAGATAAAATGGACTGAAATTAGTTTTAATTTACAAAAGCATTTTTTGCTATGTTATTTAGAATTAGAATGAAGGTGGAGATAAAATGATTTTAAACAAGTACAAACATTCATTCCCAGTTTTTTGTACCAATAAATAAATAAATAAATAAACAAGTAGAACCGGTTTTAAGATTTTTTTTTTTAAGTTTAGATCTTTTGGGGTTCCCTGGTGGTGCAGCGGGTTGAGCGATGAGCTGTGAAGCTGTCCACAGCCTCTGCAGTGCCAGTTCGATCCCCGCCGGCTGGTGAGAATCCCACATGGAGCAGCAGACCTCTCCTGTCGTGCCCACTGCTCCCCTCAGCAGTGTATTTCTGTCGTCTGCCTGTTCTGCTCCCTGCTCTGTCTCTGGTGAATCCTCTCCCCCTCACTCTCCTCTGGCCTGTCCCCAGTTCTTGTATAAAAATAAATAGATCTTTGTGTATATATACCACATCTTCTTGATCCAGTCATCTATTTTTGGGCATTTGGGTTGTTTCCAGGTTTTATCTATTGTAAATAGTGCTGCAATAAACATAGGTGTACAGGTGTTCTTTTGAATCAATGTTTTTGTGTCCTTTGAGTAGATCCCTAGGAGTGGAATTGCAGGGTTATATGGTAGCTCCATTTTTAGTAGACTGAGGAACCTCCAGACAGCTTTCCATAGTGGTTGGACCAGTTTGCTCTCCCACCAGCAATGCAGGAGAGTTCCTTTTTCACCACATCCTCACCAACATTTGTTGTTGCTTGTTTTTTTGATATGTGCCATTCTTACTGCTGTAAGTTTCAGCAGTCAAAAAAAGATAAACTCATGCCATTCGCAGCAACGTGGATGGAGCTAGAAGGAATTATGCTCAGTGAAATAAGCCAGAAGGAAAAAGAAAAATATCGAATGGTTTCACTTATAACAGGAATATAGGGGAACCCATTAAGACATCAGTGTAAAAAAATAATAACACAACAAAGCAAAAACAGACAATTATAAACCAGAAACATACTGCAGGGGAGGAGGAGGGAAAAGGGTGAGAGGGAGGAAGGGAGGAGCACAGGGGACTGTGGTGATGGTGCATGAGTGCCTTGGGGAAGGAAATTTTATGGGGACTCAATCTGAGGGGGTACGGGGAAGCAAATATCTAATTTTTTTTAAATGATAAATGTTAAAAATAAATTTTAAAAATAAACTAAATCTTAAAAAAATAAAGTTTAGATTTTTTTTTTAAAGCTCTATTTATTTATACAAGAACTAGGGTACAGACCAGATTCGCAGGAGGGTGAGAGGATTCACCAGAGACAGAGCAGGGAACAGAACAGGCAGACCGACGAAATGCATTGCTGAGGGGAGCAGCAGATGAGACAGGAGAGGTCTGCTGTGCCATGTGGGACCCCTGCTGGTCTGCCGGGATTGAACCGGAACTGAACAGCTGCAGACAGCTTCACAGGGCTGTGCTCAACCACCTGCGCCACCAGGGGAGACCCAAGATTTTTTTTCCCTGAGTTTCTCTGGTATCCTATTTGTTATTTGACTGTCTCCAGTCTTTTCTTTTTACTTTTAAACTAATTGTTTTCTAAAAATGGATGACTTTGCCATGCTCCCTATTCATGAACAACACCCACTCATTGATTATTTCCATTAAATGCACTGAAACCCCAGAAAGAACTGTCTTCTTAGGTCACACCCCAGCACCCACCCATTTGACTTTCATCACCGTTGGTACGGTGGCAAAAATTGAAAGGGGTTAATTGTTGGAGGAACAGTAAGGAGCACATGATTAACATCCAGAATGCATTCCACCCTCTGACATTTTCAGATTCCACCTCATCTCCATGCTGATGAGATTTCAGGTGCCTAGGATTACAACTCTTAGCATGCCATGAATCTGACTTCCTTAACAAGAGTCTGCTACAGTCTAGGGAGGAGTAAAGCAGCTATGATTGATATATAACAACACATGTGGGCTCAAGAGCTCTTGCTTTTCGGGCTTTTGAGTTGCATCCTGGTGTCTCAATTCAAATGGTATTACTGTTAGGATATAAATGCTGACCAATTAATCAATCTCTCTTTCCTTCCTTTCCCTTATTCCCCTTGTAAACAAATCTTTTTTTTTCCCCCGTGTGCCTGCTTTTTGTTTCTTGTCCTGAGTTCTTAAGTGCATGAATGAGGACCCACACTCAGTTCACCCTATATCCCTGATGTTGCCCTATAACAGTATTATAAGTCCCAGTATGCCGTGAGCTGACTTCCTGAGCAGGGATACTACTGGAAACTGGGGGTAGAGTTGAGTGGAATATATAATATGGAAGGAAGGTGGGCCCACTCTCTTGCTTCTCCAGCTCTCCCTCTTGCTTCTGTGGCCCAACTTGTACCCTAGTAAAGTTAGGAAGGAGACATTTGGAGAGATGTACAGATTTGGAAAGATCTGGGGGTGAGAAACATGGCAAGGCTGCTCTTGGCAGAGACAATGGCAGTTGTTACCTTGATGTGATATATCCTTCTGCCCCAGCTCTTTGGGACCTGCTGTAAATAAAAAGTATCAGGCTTTTCTGCCCTCCCGCCATTAGGATAGATGACGGATCCTTGCGGTCCTGAATGCATGCCTGATGGCGGGCACCTGGAGTAGGGTGTGAGCATATGTAGATGGGATTCACCTGGGCTGAGACTGGGCTTATAAGGGCAGCATCACGGGGACACCAGCAGAAGCAGTGCAGAGAACGAGAGCAGAAGAACAAACAGAAGAATGACAAGAGGAGCAGATAACAAGGCCACCAGAGAAGACCAGAGAGCCCAGATAGAGTGAAGGCTTGCTGGGGGCTGGGAGGCCTGCCAGCATCCCAGCCCCCCGGCACCCCTGCCTGTTGTGTACCAGGTAAATTCCAATAAAAGCCTGAAAAGCCACTGAGGACTCTCCAGGACTCACTTCTTTACCCTGTCCGCTCAGATCATAAAGATCCTGCTCCGTGTCCTCCTGCCCTTTACACCTGCTTACCCCCTTTCTTTTGGTTCCACTTCAGAAGGTAACTTAGAATATGGCAAGCTTTCATGCCTCAGCAGCCCTGCTTTGGGGCAATCTTGTTTTGCTGGGCATTTCCCATGAGGGGATAGGTAATTGGGGAGTTTTATTAGGAAAATATTAGCTTTCACATCAGGAGTCTGCTTCCTTTGCTTTTGTGCAGTGGCTGGCTAGACCTCTTCTAGAGTACTCCTTAACAGTCTGGAACCCCTTGGGTACCCCTCTGGTGTATGCTAACATGTACAGCTGAATCAGTATATGTGTGCACTGTATATACACACATCCTCAAAGCTGCAAGAAAAAGTTAAATCTTGGTAAAATTATTAAGACTAAAACATTCAGGCTGCAAACAATCCTAAAGAAAGTAGAAATTATTTAGTAAATCAAGATAAAAAATAGAGAACAAAACTAATTGGAATAAATGAAATTAGATAAGAAATATTGGTAAAACTGTAACAAATCTCATGAGCAGCAGAAATAAATTTCAGTATTACAAATGAGAACAGAAATGAGATTTTGTATAGAGAGGTTAATATTCAGCCCTAAGGAGAACCATTTTTGCTTCAGTAACTTTAGGTTTCTTATAGAAAAGTTGTGAATCTAGTCAAACAAAACCTGTATATTAAAGTTTAAACTCACTTAGCTTATTAATTTGAAGCTGGGTCCGGGCTCAGTTCACAAGACGATTACAGAGTGAGTTCCCGGAGATTTTCTGGTTGATGCCTCCTCGGTGATAGCAAGATGATAAATTGTGTGTGGGTGGTGGGGAGGAGGGGAGGGGTTCATGGAGGATTTATTATAGTTTCCAGGCTTTTGTTGTACTTTCAAAGAAGGTGATTGCTATTATTTTTATTTTTTATTTATTTATTTATTTTTTAAGATTTATTTATTTATTTATACAAGCACTGGGTACAGTCAGAAGCGTGGGAGGATGAGAGAATTCACCAGAGCCAGAGCAGGGAGCAGAACAGGCAGAAGGACCGAAGTACACTGCTGAGGAGAGCAGCGGGCGGCAGGAGAGGTCTGCGCGCCATGTGGGACCCTCCCCTGGTGGCCTGGGAGCAGCCGGGGATGGAACCGGCGCTGCAGAGGGTGCGGGCAGCTTCGCAGCCCAGTGCGCAACCGCTGCACCACTGGGGAGGCCCGATTGCTATTATTTTTAAATTGTTTTAAAAATAAGCTAAGTGTGTTTAAAGTTTAATACACAGAGTATTCCTGATTGGGAATGTCTGCATCTTGAGGAGCCTCAGAAATCTAAAGCATCTGTAAGGCCTTTACGGGGCTCATTAGGGCAATGTCTGTCAGCAACATCAATTCACAGACTTGAGCTGGATGGTCCAGGTTCATAAGCTGTGATATTTTCTGTCAGAGCTGTCTGTACATGAACTAGACAAAATTCTCCTTATAGGAAATGGTCCAGCATAAGTTGAAACAGTATCTGAAGAGTTTTCTGTGGTGCACTATGGCTGGTGGCAAATATTTGCTACTCCTTCCTTTGAAAGGTGGGGTCTCTTTGCCCTCCTGAGTAGTCTTGCCTGCTCTACACCAGCTTTGACCTGTTGTAAGGACAGGAAGGACACAGTGCAGGTTTTCTGATCCAGCAGACCAGGTAAAGGAGTCCTAGAGAGTCCTCGGTGGGTTTTGCAGCCTTTTTATTTAGATTTACCAGGCATATGGCAGGCAGGAATGTTGGGGGGCCAGAAGGCTGGCACTCCTCCCAGCCCCCAGCAAATCATCACTCTATCTGGGCTCTCTGGCTTTCTCTCTGCTTCTCTTCTTCTCTCGGCTTCTCTGCTCCTGCTGGCATCCCCGTGACGCCATCCTTAAAAGCCCAGTCTTAGCCCAGGTGAATCCCATCTACATATGCCCACACCCTATTCCAGATGCCCGCCATCAGGCATGCATTCAGGACCGCAGGGAGGGTCCTGCAGGAGGGTAGAAAAGCCTGATACTTTTTACCTTACCCTACAATCCACCCCCTCAGGGTTTTCTGACAGACAGTCTATACAAATCATACAAGTTTCTCTTGGCAAATAGGAACACTACAGCCGTGGCCCACAAAAGTAAAACACTGTACATCACAATAAAACAATATAACAAAATACAACAGAACAAAATAAGTCTAGGCAGGGCACCGAGTTAGTGGCAAAAGACAATTATTGGCACCAGCAGATGATCCACCAAATCTGCTGCCGAAGGCACTGCTCATGCAAGGGAGGGCAACCATTCACGGCATCTGCCCTAACACACCAGGAGCCGTCAGGCTTCCTAGCCTTCTCTGGCTGTGGTCTCAGCCACAAGCCACACAACGCATCCACCCCCAGGACGCACTCACTCTGGGATTGGCAATTCTATACTGTTGGGGGTAATCGCCAACCCTCAGGGTTTCTGTCTGCGGTCGCTCCAACACTCGGCCTTCACAGCCACCAATGCGACTCGCAGACCCCTGCACTCAGGCCAACCCACTGCACAAGCACATGGGTCGGAGATCTAAATTCCACATGCAGCCTCTCTTGGGTCCCCTCTTCGGCTTGGGCTCCACCCCAAGCCACACTCCCCGCCCATCCCCCAAGGACAGGTTCCTCAGATCCTCATCCTCACTCGACAACGAGCAGGGCATCACCCACAGGTGATTTTATGAGACTCACTGGCCTTCTTCAGCTTACTTAGTGCTTAACAGCTGCTCAGGGCTTCCCCAACTTACCATCAGTACCAACTTTTGCCTTCTCAGTTGGCTTTTCTCCTCTGCCTAGCTGCTGGGCACACACAGGCTGCTTTCAGCCATCAAGGCCCACTGGCCACCCCCAGATTCCCATCTCCTGGGGTGTACAAACAATAGCATCCTCCCCCAGGGTCCCAAAAATTTAACTTGCCAAAGTTCTTCCACCTTCTGGCGGGACTGTCAGTCCAAGTTCATCAGTCCAAGTCCATTAAGCCTCTCCCTGCATCAGCACTGGCGAGCTCCGAATCACGGCCCTTTCCCTGATGATTCTGCTGCCTCATGGGTCTTTGGTTGGTCCTCTTGGGCCATCTCCTTCACGCGAGGTCTTGTCCTGTAGCTCCTGGACCTTGTCCACCTCCTGTGCCGCCATGACATGTCCAGCGTTGTCACAGGGAAACAGTCTGCTACTCCTCAGTCCCTCCAGGTCTTTGGAGGGCTCTATACCCATCTGCATGGATCATCTTGCCGACTTATGCCAATTGTAAGGACAGGAAGGACACAGTGCAGGTTTTCTGATGCAGCAGACTGGGTAAAGAAGGAGTCCTAGAGAGTCCTCGGTGGGTTTTGCAGCCTTTTTATTTAGATTTACCAGGTATATGGCAGGCAGAGGTGCTGGCTGGTGGGCTGGGAGGCTGGCAGTCCTCCCAGCCCCCAGCAAATCATCACTCTATCTGGGCTCTCTGGTCTTCTCTCTGCTTCTCTTCTTCTCTCGGCTTCTTTGCTCCTGCTGGCATCCCCGTGATGCCATCCTTAAAAGCCCAGACTTAGCCCAGGTGAATCCCATCTACCTATGCCCACACCCTACTCCAGGTGCCCGCCATCAGGCATGCATTCAGGACCACAGGGTTCCGTCATCTATCCTGATGGCAGGAGGGCAGAAAAGCCTGATACTTTTACCTTACCCTACACCTGTGGAATGCAATGAAAATTATTGGGGTTCAGATGATGAGATTCGGACTGTGGGGTTCTTGGGTCCCTCTGAGAAAGAATTCAGATGTTACCATTCATCAGCACTCAGCAAGTTTATTGAGGGAAGGAAAAAAAGGAGAGAGTCGCCTGCACAGATAAAGGCGGGCAATCTTGAAAAACAAGAACTGCTCAAAGACTGTCTTAATAGATGTGGTAAACGATCATTAAAACTAAACAACTTTATTATTCTAATGGTAGAAATTCATTAAGTAATATATTACATTTAATAGAAAAGCCTTTTTCATTAAAACTGAGAACAGGAAATTCCATTTATATATCGTTTAGAAAAGCAAAAAGTTAACACAGCACTACTGCTAGCAGACAGGGTGAGGGGCACCCTGAAACCCCCACTCACACACTTTAAATGGTTTCTGCCATTCACCACATAAAGACAAAGAATACTTAGCGTGAAAGAACTTTAATAGTAATGCAGTGACAAAGGGACTGGTCTTCTCCTGCCCACCAGATAAGCATTCCAATCTATTGCATTTAAGTATGTCTTAAACAGCAGGTGTTAACAAAGCAAGCTGGCACACCAGAAATCTCCATATATCTGCATCAAAAGGACATGCTGACCCTTGGCCACCTCCCCCCACACCCCCTTTTTTTTTCACTCCTTTGTATAAATATCCCTGCACAATGCCAAAGAGCAGGATGGTGGTCTTTCAAACAGGAAGGAGTCTGCTGCCCTTCTCAGTCTGTTGAAAAATTAAGTATTTTCCTTCTCCTCAAACTCGTATCTTTTTATTGGTTGGGGGAAAATGAGGCTGATGTTTTGTATCAATAGGACTAGTATGCACAGGGAGAAGAGAGGATAAGTTTCCCAATAAAACACCCAGTTTTCCTTCCTCTCATGGGAAAATGCCCAGTCAAGCGGGGCTGGCTCAAAACAAGGCTGCTGAGGCCTGAAAACTTGCCACAAGTCTAAGGCAACTTCTGGCAGAGAACCATAGGAAAGGGGCAGAAGGGACCATGCGAATCTAGGAGGACAGAAGCAAAATCAAAGTGACAGGAGTGTGGGAGGGAGATGAAAAGGGCACCGTGCATAGTTTAAGAATCTGCACATACTCACTGAGAGAGGCTGCTCCAGAGCGGACCGGAGAAGCAGCACCACAAATTTTCGGAGTTGTTCACCATCTGGAATGAAAGCCTTCCCCCCGCCCCCCACTGATCATTAACTGTTTAATTCACTATAAATCAGCCAGTTAGAAGGCCTCCCTGGTGGCCTAGGGGTTAAGTCTCAGCACTATCACCACTAAGGCCTGTGTTTGATCCCTGGCCAAGGAGCAAACCATATATGGCACAGCAGATCTGTCCTGTCTTGCCTGCTGCTCCCCTTAGCAGTGTATTTCAATAAAGCCACCTGTTCTGCTCCCCATTCTACTACTTCTCACCCCCTGCACCTCTGGCCTACATCCCAGTTCTTTGACCCCGCCCCCCCCACAAAAAAAATCAGCCAGTTAGAGATAAGGTGTTAGAATACTTTCGTTGCAGCATTGTGGGACCTTCCCTTTTTTAGTGAGCTTTCACTGTTACAGCACTAAATAAAAATTAGATAAAACTAAAAATATGCCATGCTGTTAGCAGAAGGACAATACAATGAAAACGGCTTTTCAGAAAAACATTTTATTACTGTAATTGCTATCCTACTTACAATTTTTGGCAACATTAATAAAATAACAAATTTTATCTGAAAGAGCAAGCAAGTAAAATAGACAAGGAAATTCACAAAGGGTAATAACAAAATAGTAATCTTGACGGATATTCAATATATTTGTAAACAAAGCAAAGTGACATTGCCTTAAAAAAATATAGGGGTATCAGTAGAAAAACAGAAAACTCCTGAAGAACTCAACTCAACTTCTTTTTGTTACAGGCACAGAAACTGACTCAAGCTAGCTCAGTTCTAAGAAAGAAGCAAAGCCCTTGATGATTATCTTTCCAACTTTTTGTGAAAATCTAATTAGATAGGAAAGAAAGGGGGTGGGTGGGGACATAAAGTGCCTTTAAGGAGATTAAATGGAAATGCAGAGGGCAAATTTGTCTGTTATTTTAATAACATTGGTGAAGATCAATGAACCAAAGAAACTCAATTAAAAGGGGCAGCAAGCCATGTAGGCTTGTGGGAAAAAGCATTCCAAGTAAGAGAAGAGCAGTTGCAAATTCTTTGGATCAGAAGATAAATGATTTGCTTGAGGAAAAGCAAAGCCAGTATGCTAAAAAATAGTACATGTGGGGAAAATGGTAGATGAGTGTGACAGAGGATGACAGAGAAGGGGAGAAAGTAGGCCGGGACCTTATCAGTGGAACCTGCAGTTGGCAACATAGATAGCAATTTGTACTCCTTAGGAGCATGCATTAGTGAAACAGCAAACAGTGTTGGTTAATACTAAGCAACCAGAAAAACACAAAACATTTCATATTTTTTACCACAGAAACAGAATAAGGGAGATAAGTATGCAAAAGTTTGCAGATCTATTTATACACAGAATTCTGTTTCCACATGAGTACAGAACAAGTGGAATAAATACATGAACACACACACACACACACACACACACACACACACACACAAAATCTTTCTATACCTAAAGAAAGGGGTTTGGGCTGAAACTGTAGCAAGTGCCTTGGCCCAGGCAAAGTAACTGAAAAGGCATAGTAAAATGTTCAAAGTGCAAATCAATCAATCAAGCACCCAGTAAATAAATACAACGGATTTATACATAGGAAATAATCTAAAAGATGGAAAATATACTCAAAGCTTTTGTTATCTGGAGTCCTTCCTCCCCAATTCTAAAAGGTATGCTAAGCCCTTGATTATCATTTCTCATCTTTTTGGGAAAACTTGGAATTTATGAGATTGAGGAGGAAGGAAAGGAGTAGGTAAGATAGGGTGTCTTTAAGGAAGAGGCGTAAGCAAGAGAAAAAGAGATTTCTCCTGGTTTAGGTTTATAGCCAAGATCTCAGATTCCTTGAGGTGGTGTACAGAGGCAACTAGGAACCTGGGTCATTATGGAGGAAGAAGGGATGGCACTAGAACATGCCTAGGGAGACTCAATCCTGGAAACCTACAGAAGTAGCCATGGCTACTGATGTTCAGAAACCTTTACTCAGAGAGTTCCCCACAGCTCTGAAAGAGCAGTTGGAGATGGTACATATCATTCTGTATACTCAGATTAGATAAAGGACAGTAATGCTGAGACTAATACTTACTGACATAAATGGGACATTTATTGCACACTGGAGTATGTCAACACCCAACTTCATTTGATAGAAAGGAAAATCATATGCACAACAACACAGTAACTAATATTAATACATTCATGTCCAAGGCAAGATACCAAATTGCAAACTCCACATTTTTAATTAGGATAAGATACAAGTATTCAGAAAAATATAAGGAAAAAAATCCTATAATGCATTTTAGTCAGCAACCACGGGTTGTTTTTACCTGTTTGTACATTAGATAAGCCCCCATTCCAGCTTAACAGCAAGAGAACTAAATTTAGACTAGTCCATGAACTGGACAGATACCATTTGGCCCTTTTTGTTTAAAGCTATGAGTCTAGTACAATTCAAAACACGGACATTGGGACTTCTTTCCCTTAGGAAAGTTCACTTGCTTTACTTCTGTGGCTGAAAGGGATATGGCTAGTTTATTCTAACTAAAGGCCAACCAAGTGGGAAGGGAGGAAACAAACTATATTTTCATTTGGATCACTTAACAGGACCCAGACCACAGGCTCAGGCCCCGTTTTATTAATTACCATTGCTTCTCCTCAGAAACCAATGATATACAGCAGTTGCTGAGTGTCTATAGGGCCCCCCTGCCAAATGCAGGCATTTTATTTTAATGGTTTTGCTTTTTTTGGGGATATTCTTGAGCTAGGGAAAGACACTCTGAGACAGCTATTTTTTGGCTTTGGCTCTACGACAAAAGTATGTGTCTCTCCCTCAGCTGTGACAAGGGGCCACTGCTCTCTTTTGACTTTTAGTCAGTCAACTGACTATTGACTAACTTCCTGGTCACCATACATGTCACAGCTTATCCCTGAACTTCTCCACACCCATGCTTTCAGAGCTAGGTTAATTTAAGCCAGCAAAACAGAGGCACTTCTGGGAGTTCAGCAGCAAACAGGACCACTCCATAACAAAGCCATTCCAACCTGACTAAAGTTAATTCTTCAAGGCATGGACAAAGTTGAAAATAAAATTAAATACTTAAAACACTCTATTGAATCTATATACCGACAGAAGAACTTTCAAACTTGGGCATAACATGAAAAATCCAACATAATAAATAGTTTCCCACTTTTCTTTTTCTTTCCTACACACATATACATGCATAAACACCTTTTATGTGTTAGAAAGACAGAATACACAAAAATCAGGTAATACATTTTAAAATGTAATCTCAAATTAAATATTGCCTTTCATGAATTTTTTAAAAAACCTCATGAGATGAGCCACTGAGTTCACTATTTTTAATGCTACTGAACTATGTAAAACGTGTATTTTTTGTTTTTATTGTGATTTTTACTTGGTTTGAAATATTTGTGATTTACTGAACCTAGGATTAATGCAGGTTTTTTGAAATTCTACTTTTTGACTTGGGAAGTGACGGTTCCGAATCAGAGGTGCTCACGGTAATGGACGCTACTTCCACTGATCCTGGTTGAAGAGGCCCCAGTGACACTTGAATAACAACTTTTGTTTCAGGAGGCAATCCTTCTAGTTGCTTAGGCTTCTTAAACATTTGATGACATTGGGTCTTGTGCTCCATTTTCTCTTTGAAAGTTAAGAACTGTAACCGGCATTTGGAACACTGGTGAACACTCTTTTCCCAGTGTCCTCTATAATGACACATGTATGGTGATGCAGTTTTGAAAATTTTAAGACAAAATGGACAAAGCAAATTCTTGGTGTTTTCATGGCATGTTCTGAAATGTGTTTCTACGTCAGCAAAGACCGATGATCTATAGTTGCAAACCTGGCACACATAGGGCATCTCCCCAGGCTTATGATTGTCCTTCATGTGCTCTAAGAGAACTTGGTCTGTTTTGAATGATAATTCACAAATTTTGCAGACAACAGAAGGCTCCTGGGTAGTGTGTACACTTTCGATGTGACACTGCAGCTGGAAGGGTGTGGGAAACTGCCGGTGACAGTGCTGACAGGTGGTGTGGTTTTCCCAGCTGTCACTCTTCTGCTTCTCAAGTTCCAAATGGTGCTTCATGTGATTCATAAACTTAACATTTTTTAGAACTTTCAAGCAGCTGAGGCATTTAAAGATTGTGTGAGTCTTCTGTTCTGGCTGTTCATCTCCTTTATGCTGTCCATAGTAAAAGTCACTAAGTAACACAATCAGATTTTCTTTCTTGGGATCAACAGTGTTGTTTTGACTTGCGAGACTCAAAATGTCTGGTTTTGCCAATTTATTTTCCCTACTGGGATTTATAGGCTTAAAATGGACACTATCCTTTGGCAAAGCTGTTGAAAAAGGTGCTCCATTCTGAACATGGCTTAATGAGGTATGAAGATCATTCATTGAGGGTATGCTTTGCTGAGCAGTGACTGTATGGACAACACCTGAAGGGGACAAAGCTGAAGAATGTCCCTCTATGATTTCATCACTGAATTTAGCTCTTTTGGGATTTACACTGTTCACTTCAGAAGTGGAAGTTTGCTTTGATACATGAGGACTTTCACTCATACCTCCCACAGAAAGTGCTGCTCCTGAATGCTGCAATGAACTTGTGAATGAAATCAAAGGAGAACATAACTCTACAGAGCTATTAGGCACAACTTGTGAATTGTTTTTATAATCAGGTTTTGACAAAGGCTCAATAGTAACAGGGCTATCTGTTGATCTTGATTCAGATTCAGAAAGTGGCGAAATAGTCACTGCTTCTGATGGTGGGGTTCCGTGACTTACAGGTCGCAATTTGTGAGCAGCATCTTTTCTGAGGTGACCATACTTTTTTCTCCTTAAACATGAACCTGGGGTGACTCTGTTTAAAATGTTTGAAACAACTGGTTTTGAATGTGAAGTCACCCCAACAAAGATTAGCTCAGCATCTTCATTTCCATGTTCTACACCAACAAAGATCAATTCAGCATCTTCACTATCTACTTGTTTGGTTTCTCTTCTGTTCTGTGGTTTCGGCTCATCTTCTTCAGATAACACATACGGTTGTTCCATTTTCTAATATTTTTATTCTTGAGTGGTGTGGCCACAACTCCCAATGCTTCCTTTACATAAACTGCCACCTAAGTACAAACACACTGCACATCAGTAAGTATAGAAAAATACATTATCTTATTTAATTTTCTCCAAAGCCCTAAGTTCATTATAAATACCATTATTTTTACAGAGGACACAGAGACTCCAAGAGGATAAACAACAGCTTAACGCCCATGTTTACAATAATCTAGAATCATGGCTTTGTCCTATATTTGATTATAGTCTGTTCTATTAAAAAAAAATTCCAACTAACCACTAGGTAAAATCACATACAAAGGACAAATAGTATACAATGGCATCATGTGTACTGTTTAGAAACATGGGCTTTGAACTAGAATATTAAGGTGGAATTCTAAATTAGCCACATACTAGCAACATCTTCTTTGGCAGGACTTTCTTTTAATGTGCTTCTGTATCTTAAAGGCAAAAATTCTTATTTCATAGACTTGAGGGAACAGCTCCTTTTAAAAAGCACCACCATTCAATGGCAGAACTGGAAGAAACTTTATAATGAATGTACATTTCTCAACTGATTCATATATCCTAATTTTATAAGTATTAATATTGAAAAGTATCAAATTTAAATATTAGCATAAGAGTCTTTACACATAGTCAACAAATAACATAATTCAATGTCAAGTACTTAGCACATGCCCAGTATTTTAGATATGAACTCTCTTGATAATCTCATTTCAACTCCAGGTCTTAATTACAATCCATTCACTGAATCTTCCTGAATTTATCCATTCAGTCCTTAACTTAAACCCAACAGTGCTTCCTCCATCATCCCACCTCAGTCTGTTCTCCACATGGCAAAGTGATTTGGCTAGGACAGATTATATACTGGTTATATACTGTTCATCCCTAAACCATCCAATGGCTGTATGGTTCACTCAGTAAAAAAGCAAGTCCTTCCAATGCCTACAAAACCATGCTTTCAGCCCTACCTGCTGCCATACTACATGTATCTCATATTCCTCTTCCCCATGCACTTTGGCCTGGCCACACTAACCTCCTTGCTATTTCTTGAACACATGGAACACTTTGCTTTGCTTGGGGCCTTTGTATTTGCTGTTCCTCTTATCACCCTGTTCTTTTCCAAGTCTCCTTCTCAGAGAAGTTCTTAAATATTTCAAGCAACCTCTAACTCACATTCCTAGTTTCTCTTCATTTCTGTTCAATTCTCAAGCCCTTATAGCCCACCTACCACATTGTCAACTTTGTCTTGATCATTTTCTATTATTTATCCAATAAAATGTTAACTCCAAAAAGTGGGGGCTGACTTTTACTAACTACTGAATCTCCAGAACAAAGAACAATGCCTGGCATAGGCACAGGAGCTCCATAAATACATAATTTGTTAAATGAATGAACAGTAACTCTCATTAATTAGAACATGTATTTATAGAGCAGATGATGATCCATTAATTCAACCTTGTCAGAACCTTGTGAGAAATTCTATAGGCCAATAACATAATTAAAGCTAACTTTTTACAAAAATTTAGGATTACAACCCCAGAGTAAAAATAATAGTAATTTCTATTGAGACCTCTACATAAACACATATAAATAACTGCCCTTATAACATGGGATTTTTTTTTAAAGATTTATTCATTCATGCACACAAAAACTGGGGCACAGGCCAGAAGTGTGGGGGGTGAGAGGCTCCACCAGAGACAGAGTGAGGAAGTGAGGAACAAAACAGGCAGAATGACTGAAATACACTGTTGAGGGGAGCAGTGGGCGAGTCAGGAGAGGCGTGCTGTGCCATGTGGCAATCTCCTTGGCCAGGGATTGAACTCATGCTGCAGTGGCTGCAGACAGCCTCATAGGTTGCCCTTAACCCCTTGCATCACCAGGGAGGCATAACATGGGACATTTTAATATTTCATTTCACTTTTCTTAAATTATCAACCACAAAATCAATTATTATGACTCATCAGTACATGCGTGGTTTGAAAAACACTGGTTTAAAACTACAAAATGTTAACAAAACCACAGTTCAAAACTCACCCATTTCTCACTAAGACATAATGTCAAAATTATCCAATATGGATCCTTCAAATCAGCAAAATCCAATTTATATTTATAAAAATTAGACTGGCATCTAATAGGTACCTTGTACTTCTCAATAGTCAGCATATTAGTTATAATTTTGGAGCGAGCGATATTTAATATTGAAAATGTGACCAATTTGGAAGTGAATTAAAACACAAATACCAATATTAAGCTTAATAAAAATTATTTACAGTTTTCATCACTTATTCCATAACCATATTCTGCTTGCCAAGCACTGAGTAGGAAGTGATAAATGCATGAAATTTATAGTTTAGTATGTGATTAGTGATTTACAACTCTTAAAAAACTAAGATGAAGTAGATAATTAGGAGCTGTATAGTGTAGAAAAACATAATGAGGCAGATTTCCTTAAGCACTGCTCTTTGGAACCAATGAAAATTGATTTAGTCTCTCTACATACAACTGCTATCATCTAATGCCAGTACCATGCCACTAGCGCATTGTTTCTCAACATAAGCACTACTGACATTCTGAACTATATAATTCTTTGTTATGGGAGGCTGTCAGATGCATTTAAAATTCTTAGCAGCATCCCTGGCCTCTACTCACCAATTACCAAGAGCATCCCCTAGTTGTGGCAAACAAAAAGGTTCTATAGGCAAACTTCTACTCTAACCCAATGTTTTCTCAGGATTACTTAACACATGTCTAGTAACTAACTTCTAGGTAATTCTATATGTATACCTACTATCCTCTCGAAAAATCACATGATAATTTGAAAATTAATTTGATTATCTGAGGATGTACTTTAATTTTTATTTTTTTAAAAAAGATTTATTTATGCATACAAGAGCTGAGGTGTAGGCCAGAGGTGGAGGGGGCTAAGTACAGATAGATGGACTGAAATACACTGCTGAGGAAGAGCAGCAGGCAAACAGGAGAGGTCTGCTGTGCCATGTGGGAAGCTCCCTGGCTGGGGATCAAACTCTAGCAGCATAGTGCTGTGACTTAACCAGGGAGGCCCTGAAGATGGACTTTTAAAGCCAAGAAAAGTTTATGATTTACCTAAAGCTATATGTAGTATATGTGGGATTTGGAGACAGTACTAAAACATATGATTACTATATTCAAGTTCTGTGTTCTTTCCACTAGAATTCTGACCATGCATGTCCGATAATGGTGTTATTAACTGCTTAGTCTCTAAGGATCAAAGTGCCTCACTATACTCTCCTTTTATGAAACCTGTTCAAACTTCACCTGCACTGTACCTCCTATCAAATTAGTCACAGTGATTCTAAGTAACTTTTTGGAGCACTGGTCATTCTATATACCTTTTATTTCCATTTCCATCAAAGCATCTCACCATAGCTTATAGGTTTAGGTGCTAGTTTCCATATTATTCTGTCTTGTCTGTTGTTTAAGCTATACATATCACTAGATGAATCTTAAAATATCACTGTAATTATATCACCCCCCTATTCCTAAATGTTAAATGACCCCTTCAATTCTAGAAGTATTGTAGATTATGCCATGGACTAAACTCATGTTAAAGTTCTAACCCCCAATGTGATAACTGAAGATGGGTCTTTTGGGCAGTTAACTAAATCCTCAAAAAACATCACAAATGGGGCCTCCCTGGTGGCGCAAGGGGTTAAGAGGCAACCTACAAGTTGTCTGCAGCCGCTGCAGCATGAGTTTCATCCCTGGCCAGGGAGCTTCCCACATGGCACAGCAGACCTCTCCTGACTCGCCCGCGGCTCCCTCAGCAGTGTGCTTCAGTCGATCTGCCTGTTCTGTTCCCCACTCTGTCTCTGGTGAATCTTCTCACCCCCCACACCTCTGGCCTACACCCCAGCACTTGTATGCATAAATAAATCTTAAAAAAAAAATCACAAATAAGATATAAAGGAAGCAGGTCCTGTTTGATTTACCTCTATCAATATTATAATGAAATGACTTTGAAGAAACCTTACTGGACGACTTGCTATTAGGTTTAGATGAGGTCAAAAGGGTAGAGCCTTTTATGATGGGATTAGTGTACTTATAAGGAGACATCAGAACTTGCCTCCTCTATATCTCCCCCCACACCTAATACGAGGAAACAGCAAGATGTAGGTCTGCAGTTGGGAAAGGAGCCCTCAGTGAGGAACTAGAGCAGCAAGTACCTTGATTTTGGACTTCCTAACCTCCAAAACTATGAGAAATAAATTCCTATTGCTTAAAAATTTTTTTTAAAATACAAAGTCCAGTAACATTGTTGAACTTTCATCCAACTGATCTTGGTTGGATTTTCAGCTGTATTCCCTACTAATTAGCTTTCTATCCAATCAGTCATTCAAGATGAAAAGTGAAGAGTAAAGAATAAATCAGACATAAAAGTGAGTAAATTAAAACCTAGTCAGAGTTCATTCAGAACAAAAGTAACATTAGACCATGGTACTTTTCTAAGTGCTCTTATTTTATGTAATTTACCAGAACCTTCAGATATTGGCATGGGAGACTGGACATACAGAGACCTACTACATCTAAAGGGTCAGTTCTCAAAAACCACTTCCTACCCCCACCAAAGATGTTCCTGTGGGCTATGAGACAAGTCAATGACAAGGTTTTATTGCAAAAACAGCTGAGAGGTAAGTGAGTGATGACCCACCTCCCAGGTTATTCTGGTAGTTTTTTTAACTGAGTATTATAGTGCTACCCCAGCTTTATCACGCATTAGTCCTTCTTAATTAACTTTCTTATTGAGCCACGAGGACTCCTCTGGTACCTATCCTCACTATTTTCATTTGCTGGGCCCTTTTCATCCTACTACTATTTCTCCATATTCCTGTCAAATTCCCTTAATCTCATTCATCCAGAGTACTAGTATCACTTCCCTACCACTCCTCTCTCCCTTCTCCTCCATTAACTCGATGCATTTGCTGCCTCAAAAATTAATTTAATGCCCATTAAACACAGGATCATTAAAACTGCAGTAAACATATGCATTCCATCCTAAGGAAACTAAGTAAAACAAAAATAGTATTTCATAAATATTTTAACAGAATTTTTTTTAAATAAATAAGCTCAGGATGATAGAAGAGTAAAAATAGGGTCTAATCTAGCCTCGGAATCTAAGAAGGAAACAATTACTAAATCAAGGTTATTTTTTAGGATAAAAGTTGTTTGAACTAGGCGATCAGCCATAATTTTTTACACTTGCTATATTTAAATTTTGTAGAATAAAACATTTAAAAAATAAATATTTGAGCCTCCCAGGCGGCACAGGGGTTATGTCTCAGGGCTATCAGGCTCTCACCACTGTGTCCTGAGTTCGATCCCCGGTCAGGGAGATAACCCACATATGGCATAGCAGACCTCTCCTGTCTTGCCCACTGCTCCCCTCACCAGTGTATTTCAGTAAATCTGCCTGTTCTGCTCCCCACTCTGTCTTTGGTGAATCCTCTCACCACTCACCTCAGATCTACACCCTAGCTCTTCTATTCATAAATGTTTTTTAAAAATAAATATTTATCTGCTAAATATAGACTGGGCTGAGAGAAAAAAAAAAATTACAGACCCTCATGCCAGTTAAAACTCTCACTACCTCTCTAACATTTCCCTGTACTATTCTAACATTCATTCCCTCCAATCAAGCCACTTCATAGTTTCCTTGCTGTTCCTTAAATATTCCCTTCAGAATCTGCCTGAAACCCATCTCCCAGATATTCCCAAGGCTAACATCTCCTTCAAGTCCATATCCACACTTACCTTTTCTATGAGACACTATAACCACACTGTCTCAAATTATAACACTCCTACCTACCACCTACTATTCAATCCCATGACTCTGCTTTATCATAGTCCATATCACCTTATATTCACCAGGGAATATGTACACTCAACTGTTCATTAAAGAAAAACATTGTCCAGACAGAGTTAAAGAAAGGTAGGCTGAAGGAAGGGGGAGTGCTCAAATCTGGGAAATGGGCAAGTTCTTTCACTAAAATTGAGTGTTTGGAAAAGATAGGAGGTATCAGGTGAGAGGTGAATGATTTAAAAAGGGTTATGGAGGCCCACACAAAAGTTGACTAAAAGGAAATGTGATAAGGTCAATTTGTTAAGTGCTAGTAACAAACTGAAGTCAGAGGGAATGATGGAATAAGGAACTACAAATATGTGATGCTTCATAAAAGTAAAAAGAGACTAGCAAATATTTTTAAAATCTTTTTTTTTTTTCAGATCCTGGAAATTAAGCAAAGGCTTGGAAAAAATCAAATGATTTTTGTGGAAAACAGTTTGGCAGTTTCTTGAAAAGTTAAACAGAATTATTATATGATACCACAAATCCACTTTCAGGTATACAGCCAAAAGAACTAAAAAAAGATATTCCAAATATATGCAATGTACATGCAAGTTTATTGTAGCACTATTCACATTAACAGTGGGAATAACATGACTGTGCATCAGCGGATAAATGGATAACAAGTTGCAGTACATACATATACTGGAAAATTATACACCCATAAAAAGAAATACTGATAGATGCTACAACTTGGAAATACCCTGAAAACATGTAAAGTGAAATAAATTGGACAGAAAGGTCACACCTAATGATCTCATCTATAGGAAATATCCAAAACTGATAAATCTATAGATTCTAAACACAGATTAGGGAATGCCAAGCAGCAGGTGAAAGGAGATGGAGAGAAACTGCATAATGGATAGTTTACTTTGTAATAATGGAGAGCTTTGGAACTAGACAGAGGCAGCAAATGTCTAATATTGTGACTGTAATAAATGCCACTGAATTTGATCATTTTGAAATGATTGTTTTTGTGTCATGTGAATTTCATTTCAATAAATTATATTTTAAATAAAAACCACCCAAACATAAAAAGCTGACTCAAGAAAGGAAAAACAAAACAAAACAAAACATGAACACCCCCAAAACAGTTAAAGACACTGAGTCAGTAATCAAAAAACTTCCTAAAAGAGTAACCCACGATTAGATGGATACCGTGATGAGTTCTAGCAAAATGACTATGGATGAACACTAATTCTTTGTCAACTTTTTCAAAAATTGGAAGTGAGAAGACTTTCCGGATCATTCTATGAAGCATCATAATCAGACAAAGACATCACACACACATGAAGAAAAATTAGAGGTCATTTATCCCTTATGAACCTGGAGGAGAAAATCCTCACAAAATACTAGCAAACAAAATCCAATAATATCAATGTATAGAAAGAATTATACACGATGACCAAGTGGGACTTATGTATGCAAAGTGGGTTCATTATGTAAAACCAACAACATTTTGCCATTTTAATAGAATAAGACTAAAAATCATGTCTGCCTGCAGAAGCAGCATTTGACAAATCTAGTCAGAATGCCCTTTCATGATGGGAAAAAAAAAAAAAAAAACACTCAACAAAAGGGAACTTTCTCAAGGAGACAAAGGGCATCTGTAAAAGACTAATAGCAAGTATCATACTTAATGGTGAAAGACTGAACCCTCCCTCTAATATCAGGAACAAGACAAGGACGTCCATGTATACCACTCTGATTCAACCTGATAATGGAGGCTTTATATCTAGAGCAATTGGGCAAGAGGCAAAAAGCATTCAAATTAGCAAGGAAGAAGTTAATCTATACTGGAGATGACAAGGTTTTGTATATAGAAAACCCAGAAGAATCCATAAAACCAGCATTTTAGCTAATAAGCAAGTTTAGCAAGATTGTAGAATATAAGATCACTACAAAAAAATTCATTTTTATATGCTAGTAATAAACACTCTGAAAATGAAATTAAGTAAATAATTCATTTACACTAACAAGAAGAATAAAATACTTAGCAATAAATTTAACAAAAGAAATGTAAGCCTTTTATAATGAAAACATCAAATTATACTCATATTGTTAAAGCAATTAAAGAAGACCTAAATAAATGTAAAGAAATCCCATGTTCATGGATCAGAAGATTTAATATTAAGATGGCAACACTCCAAAGTTGGTCTATCATAAATCCCATCTGGCTTTTTCAAAGAAGTTGAAGCTCTTAGGGAAATGCAAGGGACTCGGGATAGCCAAAACAATTTTAAAAAGAAAAAAAAAAAAAAAAAGAAAAAAAAAAAACCAAAAAAAAAAAAAAACTGGAAGATTCATAATTTCTCATTTCAATGCTTACTACAAAACTAGAGTAATCAAGAGTATAATATTGGCAAAGGATAGAAACAGAGCAACTGAATAGAATTCAGAGTCCAGAAATAAACACATTTTCAGCAAGATTACCAAAATAATTCAGTGGAGAACAGATATGTCTTTTCAATAAATGGTGCTAGACTGAATATCCACATGTATAAGAATGAAGCTGGATCCTTGCCTCATACCATATACAAAAAAGTAACTCATAATGGATCACAGAACAGAATATAAGTGCTAAAGCTACTTTTTTAAAAAACGGGAGTAAAAGGTTTATTGAACAAAGCACCAAAAGAATAAATGACAAGAAAAACGAAACTAGCAAATTAAAAAAAAAAAATTACATTTTTTTTCTTACATTGTTGTAGTCCCCATAGCTCTCCCACCACTTTATCACCTGTGAACCATCACCATATTCCCTGTGTTCATCCCTCCCCTGTTTTTCTCCTTCCTTTGCTGTATGCCTCAGTTCTATGGTCAGCTTCTTAGTTTTGACATTTTCTTGACCTTTTGTTTGGTTTCTCTGTTTATCCTTCAAAGGACACCATCATGAAAATAAAACAACAAAATGGGAGAAAGTATTTGTAAACCACATATGTCATAAGGAACTTAAATTCAGAATATATATATATATAAGACCATTGTAACAGAAGAATAAAAAGACAACTCACTTAAAAAGTGGACTAAGGACATGAATAAACATTTCTCCAAAGGTAATAGGTAAATGGCCAGCAAGTATATGAAAAGATGACCAACATACTAATTATCAGAGTAATACAAATCAAAGCCACAATAGTGTGACACCTCACATACATCAGGAGGGTTACTATCAAAACCAACAAACAAAACCAAAAACTACCAACTGTCAGCAAGAATATGGAGAAACTGGAATCCAGGTTCTGTAGTTGGGTTGTAAAATGGTGCAACAGTTGTAAAATGGTGCAACCTCTGTACAATAGTACAGTAGTACAGAGGTTACTCAAAAAAATGAAAAATGGAACTACAATATGATCCAGCAATTCCACTTCCAGATATATCAAAAACAAATTAAAGAATGGTCTCAAAGAGACATTTGCGCACTCATGTTCACAGAAGCACTATTCAAAGTAACCAAGAAGTGGACGCAACCCAAATACCCATCAACTGATGAACACATTTTTTGAAATGTGGTACATACATATGATGGAATATTATTCAGCCAAAGAAGGAAATTCTGTCACAAGCTACCATATGCTGAACCCTGAGGATATTATAGTACATGAAATAAGCCATCACAAAAATGAAAAAAAAAAAAAAAAACCTGCATGATTCCATTGAGGAGTTTTTGTAACAAGCTTCAAATTTGTAAGATGAAAAAGTTCTAGAGATCTGTTTCAAAACAATGTTTTGAATATACTTGCTTAAAAGTGCAAGTGGTAAACGTTAAAAGTGGTAAATGTTTTTATGTATAAGATAAAATATTTGTTTAAATTTAATTATAAAGTATTTTAAATTGTAATGAAATTCTTAAAATCTCATTAAAAATGGGTGAAATATTTGAATAGACATTTTTCTGAAGAAAATATATAAATGACCAATAATGACAAGAAATACTGCTCAACACAATCATTAGAGTAATGTAAATCAAAACTAAAATGAGGTAATACTTCACATCCAATAGGGGTGGCCAGAATCAAAAGAACAGGAATGAGAGGTGCAAAGGACCTGTGACAATTAGAATCCTCGTATATTGCTGGTGGCAATGTAAAAAACAAAAACAAAAAAAGGTGCACTTTGGAAAGCAATTTGACAGTACTTCAAAAATTAAATGGAGAGTTACCATATGATCCAGCAATTACACTCCTACCTATATATATATGGAACTGAAAACAAAACCTTGCATAAGAACATTCACTGCAGCATTATTCATAAATAGCCATGATGTACAACCAACCCAAATGTTTAACTGACAAATTTATAAACCAGCTGTGTTATATCCAAATAATGGAATTCAGCCATAAAAAGAAAGTTCCCCTGTACATGTACAACATGGACGAACCTTGAAGACATGCTAAGTGCATACAGTCAGTCACAAAAAGGTCACATACTGTATGACTTCACTTAAAGAAAATATTAGGAGAAATCTATAGAGGGAAATAAACTAGAGGGAAAGAAGCAGGAGAGTGAAGTAGGTCAAATAATGACCCCCCAAAATATCAAATTCCTAAACTCTGAAACATGTGTATTTTACCCGATTTGGAAAAAGTCTTTGTAGATGTGGTTCAGTTAGGATCTTGAGATGGGGAAATTTTCCTGGTTTATACAAGTGGTCCCAAAATGCTGTCACAAATGTACTTATGAGAGGCACAGAGAGATTACACACATACACAAGGAAAAAGTGATATGCAAAGACCAGAGGGATTATACCCACTCTCAAGGAATGCCAACCCTGACAAGTTGGAAAAAGAATATATTCTCCCTGAGAGTACTGGGGGACTGTGTTCCTGCCAGCATACTGATTTAGATCCAATGATAACTGATTTCCAACTCTGGTCTCCAGAACTGAGATGGAATAAATTTTTGTTGTTTTAAGCCACCAAGCATGAGGTAACCACAGTAAACAGGTAGTGACTACTAGTGGATACAGGGTATTGGGCTTAATAAAATGTTCTGGAATTAAATAATGGTCATAGTTGTACCATTTTATGACTATACTAAAAAACTTTCAATTTCACACTTTGAAGAGTGAATTTTGTATGTGAATTACATCTTTATCAAATAAAAGAATGCTTAGCAATAGGCTGATGTGGGGCCTCCCTGGTGGCGCAGCAGTTGAGCGCTGGGTTGCGAAGCTGCCCACAGCCTCTGCAGTACCGGTTTGATCCCCGGCCACTGGGTGAGGGTCCCACATGGCTTGCAGACCTCTCCTGCCGCCTGCTGCTCCCCTCAGCAGTGTACTTCGTCCATCTGCCTGTTCTGCTCCCTGCTCTGGCTCTGGTGAATTCTCTCACCCTCCCACACTTCTGATGCACCCAATGCTTGTATAAATAACTCAATCAATCTTAAAAAAAAAAAATAGGCTGATGTGAGCTCCACATCCCAACAACTAATACTAAATTTTCAAAGCCCACTAAAATAGACTCCATTTATGTAACAAGAGTTAATTAGCATCATGGTAAAAACCAAAAATTAATCTAGCCAAAAGATTAAAGCTAGTAGGGCCTCCCGGTGGCGCAGCGGTTGTGCACTGAGTTGCGAAGCTGCCCGCAGCCTCTGCAGTGCCGGTTCAATCCCCGGCTGCTCCCCGGCCACTGGAGGAGGGTCCCGCATGACGCGCAGACCTCTCCTGCTGCCCGCTGCTCCCCTCAGCAGTGTACTTTGGTCCTTCTGCCTGTTCTGTTCCCCGCTCTGGCTCTGGTGAATTCTCTCGCCCTCCCGCACTTCTGACTGTGCCCAGTGCTTGTATAAATAAATAAATAAATAAAATAAAAATAAATCTTTAAAAAAAAAGATTAAAGCTAATATCAGTCAATTTATTAATTTATAGTGGGAAACATACATTTCAAAGGAAGGAAGAGTATCTTCCTACAGAGAGGACACTTCTCTTATTACACCAAGGACTTGGAAGACCCAATGAACTGTAAGTAGGGTTGCTAAATATCCCGGTTAAATTAGGACAATCCCAATTGAACCTGCTTTCCTTGTGTATTTAATGTGTCACTTTTCTCACTTTTCTATTTGGATGCTAAGTCAGTCAACCTAATTAGAAGGAATCTAGAGATTGTGAAAGTTATGACTGTATACTCCATCAGACCTAATGGCTCCTGTCATGAATTTCCACATAACTTGGATCTCTGATACAGGAAAGGTCCCAGGAGGAAAAATTGTGATAAAATTTTGTCTTAAAAGCAGGCTTACTCATTTTTAAATGTATATGACGCTAATGCTCACACAGAACTCTCAGAATTGTATTATTCAGTGTTATTCAAATGACTAATTTACACATTTAAGGGAAAGATGAAGGAATGAACTTTGGTAACCTGGTAGTTTATAAGTATAAGAAGCTTACAAAGAGCAATGTTATTGAGCCCACATTAACTAACTCCTAAGAAGACAAAAGATCAAATGTTCGAAGTGTGGATGTACATACATTTGTTATGTTCTGATATTCACTATTTTGGGTTAGCTAAGACCATGAAACCTTCTATGGTAGAATTAGAAGATATCCCTATCTTCTAATGTGAGAAACTGAGAAATGACACAGGAACGGAATGAAAATTTGACAGTCTCCTAACCACAGAGAGAAAGAGGTAGTAGCAAGGAACATCAAGGTGGTGTTTGAAAGGAATCTGAGCAAGAGACCATGCAATTAGTAAGCCTGATGAGCCTATCATGTGACAGGTGCTGTTCTAGGATGAGGGTTACAGCAATGATCCAAAGTCCTATTCTTCAGGGAGTCAAAATTCCATGCTATTATACATATTTTGTTATATGTAATATGTAGTATATACTAAAAATACATGAAATACTTAGTTATTTACCAAATTACAGATATATACACACAATATATGTAATTCCAAATGCTTATAAATGCTAGATAAAAAATAGAAAATGGGCCAGATAATAAGGTTGATATTTTCAGGGCATGATTATGGATATTTGGGGAAAAGTACTCCAGAAAAAAAAAAAAAAAGAAAACAAGCAAATCCAAAGGTTCTGAGACTGGAGGTGCTTAACACATTCAAGGACTGGTCAAGAGACTAACATAGGCAAGTTAATAGAAAAGGGAGAGAAGCTGGAGATGAGGTCAAAGAATGAGCTTCTTGTGGCGGAGGAGAGGCAAGATCAGGTAGGTCAATGTAGGCTATTCTAAGTTCTCTGACTTTTACTCTGACTGTGATGAGAGATCATTGGGCTGTTTTCAAGAGTGATATGTGACTTTCATCTCAACAGGATTACTCTGGTTGCTGTGTGAAATACAGACATTAGAGGGTAATACTGGAAGCAGATAGACAAGAGGCTACTGAAATCACACAAAAGAATTAAACAGGGTAGAAAAACAGACATTTTTCCAGAAGGGGTCAGAGTCTAGATCAAAATCTTTTTTTTTTTTTAAAGATTTATTTATGCAAGCACTGGGTACAGTCAGAAGCGCGGGAGGGTGAGAGAATTCACCAGAGCCAGAGTGAGCAGCAAAACAGGCAGACTGCGGCAGGAAAGGTCTGCGCAGGGAGAAATAAGCAACTGTGTTAAATGTTGCCAATAAATCAAATAACATAAAAATGAAAATTAGACATTAGATTAAGCATTATGGAGTTCATTGGTGACCTTGATAAGAATGGATTTAAAGGGGAATGGGAGAACTGGAAATCACAAATAGGGCAACCTCGTAGAAATTTTCCTGTAATAACAAGTAAATAAAAATAAAATAAATTTAAAAATAATACAAGCAAAGGGAGGATATGTATCAAAAGATGGATTTTTGAATGAGATTTAACATTACCTTCAATCTGTTTCCTAATGGGAATCATCAAGAGAAACGGAAAATATAATCCAGGGTTAAAAAAGTGACTTGCATGAACAATAACCTTGATTAAACAAGAATTGCTTGGATCTAGTACACAATAGCAATTTGGGCTTTAAGCTGGAGCCAGGGTAGTCTCAGATCACATGGCAAAGGCTGCAACAGTGGATAAGTGGTGTTATAGCCAGACTTCCAAAATGGCTCCAAATGAATTCCACTTTGGTATTCACACTCTTGTGTAGTCTTCTCTCACACTATCACAAGGTTGGCCTGTGAGACTAAACAAATACAGCAGAAGTAATAGCATGTAACTTCTGAAAATGGCTCTGTACTTTACCTTGTATGCAAACTTTCCCTGGAA
The DNA here is from genome assembly GCF_014898055.3 of Talpa occidentalis. NCBI lineage: Eukaryota > Metazoa > Chordata > Mammalia > Eulipotyphla > Talpidae > Talpa > Talpa occidentalis. The sequence continues at coordinate 26,723,758 of NW_023601433.1, forward strand.
TTACTCATTCTGGGGGCAGCCAGCTGTCATGACAGTCAAGCAAGTGAGCTGAGAGACAGACCATCCAACACAAGTCAAGTTTCGGAGACGGCTAATCCAGCCATGAACTGGGCTATATGAGAAATCCTTAGCTAGGATCACCCAATTAAACTACTCCTGAATTTCAGACTTGCATCAATTATGAGATAACAAAGATTTGTTATTTTAAACCTTTAAGTTTGAGATAAAGTACTACAGAGTAATAACTACACAACAGTTCTCAGAGAACCATATGCACAAATTGCTGGGCAGACAACTTAACTATAATCTTGCCTAATGACATGAAATGGCCTACTCTATCCAGCTGCATTCAATCATTTCATGAAATAAAGCCCTTAAGGAAATGGCTTAAGAAAATGGACATAGAAATGAACAAACCCCATGTGATCATTTTAACCAATATATATTTGCCCTGAATGAACCATTTAACACATTAGCTGAAGTCTAAGGGTATTTTATCAGCTTGTTTCCCTTACAACATAATAAAAGCAGTTAGATTTATATAACTTAAAATTCATGGTGCTCTGACTTTTCTTTATTTTTTCTGGAAAGCAGGTGAAAGAATGTCACCACTAGCCTCCCCTTTTTCTTCTTTTATTTTTGTTTCCCTTTTGTTTTAATTTTTCACCCTCATATTTTACAAGGAAGCAATTTAGAAAGCTCCAGAATTATCCAAATCAATGACTGGCCTGAATTTATCCCACACATTCAGATTAGACACACTGAGGAAACACTGTCTAAAGAGTAATATTGTAGTACAGGAGAGAACATGACAAAAGCCAAAGGAAAAAAGACATAACCCTGGTCTTTATAATACAGACCTCTCTCTTCTTACCGCAGATGTGCGCTGAAACGTCTAAGAATATGAGAATATTCCAGGCAGGCGATCACATCCTTGAGGCAAAGAAGGATAAAGGTTACTTACATGTTACAGGAATAAACCACTGCCTACCTGGTATTTGGATTCTTTATCAAATCTCTCACACTGAAACAGAAAAGATAACTGAATTCCTTTCCCCCAAACCTGTTCCTCCAGTCCACTCTACCTCAGTGAAAAACCATCCTCAAACCAATCTAATCAAAACTCTTGAAAATTCACCCTTAATCGAGGATTCGGGACTTTATTAAGGAGGTGGGGGCTGCATTTAGAATCCAGGCAGAAATAACTAAGTAAACAAATAAACACGAAAAATATACAAGACGCTATGATAAGGAGACCAATAAATTAATTTTTAAATGCTTTAAAGGACAGCAGGGCCCACAGATGTCCAGAAGGTGGGCGACGCTGGAGTTACAAACCTGGTTGAAGATCTTCAGATGCAGCAAGTTCCACAAGACCTTGGGGGGCTGAGGGAGGAGAAGGCACTGGAAGGCACAACAGGCCCCTTCTCCAGCAGGCCTGGCCACAACCCAGACTTGGGGGATGGGGGCGCCCCGCCGGGCCGCGGGGAGGGGAAACTGACTGAAAGTGGCTCTGCAGAGATGAGGGACAGGAGGGCTGTGAGCGCGGCCCCAGGGCCCGCGGGGCCTCCCTCCCGAGGGCCGCGGCGCAGGGCAGGCCGCTCGGGCAGTGCAAGGCCCGGCCCAGTGTCCAGCCCCGCGGAGCCGCGGCCGCGAGAATCCCCGCCTTTTTTCCCTTAGGGAATACTCCGGCCGCGCCACTCCCGGGGGGCGGGGGGGTCCTTACCGCTCCCGGTTCCCGGCGGTCGGGAAGCTGCGGGCGATGCACCGGGCCCGAGGGGCTACCCGGGCGAAGCCCGAGGCGATGACGCCTCCTCAGGCCCCAGGCGCCGCCGCAGCCACCGCCGCCTCCGCACGCGCGCCCGCAGCGACCTGTGATTGGCTGCCAGGTGCGCGCACCGGGTCGGGATGGCTCCGGGGGAGGCGATCTGATTGGACGCAAGGCTGGGGCGCATGCGCGCGCCCCGGCGCCTCTGGTGGTGACCGCGGGGTGTGGGGTCAGGCTGAGAGGGGAAAGGGTGGGCAGCGAGGATTCGGAGGCTCTGGGAGGCTGTGGGCGCTCAGTCAAATCGCCAAGCAGGGTTCAAAGCCAAGGGTTTGCTCCCGGTGTACCAGGGACTGTATTTGCCAATCTGGATTCCAATTCTCATAATCCTCAGGTGTGGTTGCTTTTCTGTAAGAGCACATGCTGCCTGCCCATGAATAAGGAACTTGTCCAAACAACTGCATCTTCGAAACCATTCTCTTGAAGTTGCATCTGGGACCAGGCGAGTCCAGCCGGCCACCTGTTTTTGTGCAGTTTGCAGCACGAGCTAAGATGGAGCTTTACGTCTTTTAATGTCTGGGAAAGCCACCAAAAGGCTATTATTTGAGTGTGAAACTTACAGGAAGTCCGAATTTCAGCGTCCATGAAGTTTAATTATAACAGGGATATGCCCATTCCTTTAATTTTTTTAAAGATTTATTTATTTATGCATACAAGAACTGGGGTACAGGTCAGAGGTTGGTGGGGGGTTGAGAGGATTCACCAGCAAAAGAGTGAGGAGCAGAACAGGTGGATCCACTGAGATACACTGCTGAGGGGAGCAGCCAGCGAGACAGGAGAGGTCTGCTGCGCCATGTGGGTCAGCTCCCTGGCAGGGTAATCAAACTCCTGCTTGAAAAATCAGTGGCTTCGGGTAGCAGATAGCTTCATGGTGCTGAGACAGGGCAAGCTAGGGTTATTAGGCAGTTTTAGGGACAGTGTAGGAGGGGACCTCTGAAGAATTTAGGGAGGCTTCAGAGATAAGGATAACATTGTTAATGCTAGTCCTGGTTTCCTTCAGGTGGTAAAGGGAGGCGGATATTGGAGAAATGGAGAGTGGTTTAATTTATGGACACATTAGAAGGGCAGCTGTTTAACTTCAATGCAGGGATGCCCATCCAGAGGACTGGGCCATAAATTTAAAGATGCAACTAATGGGGAAAGAGAAAGCTGTTAGAAAAGGAATGTGAAGATCCCCACTCAGTTGCAAATTAAGTGAGACAGCCGAAAACTAACCAATCACAGAGAGACTGGTGAAGCTTTAAAATAATGAGGGAAAAAAGGTATATATTCCCTGAAACACAACTCCACCTTGGCTTCCTTGCCCCTCCCAGGCCTGGTTCCCTGGCCTGGGAGTCCCACTTTATTTCTGTTCTTTTTCTCCTCAATAAACTTTTTCCTCTTCTAAACAAACCTGCCTTTGCTTGCTTGCTTGCCTGAGCGTCTGTGAAGTTCCTGCTGAGGCTTCCTGAGACACCAACCCTTGGGGGGTCTAGCGGCTGGGGCTCAGCACTGCCCTGCAGCCTGGAATCCATTCCTGGCTGGGAGACTAGGCCTGACAATTCCGGTATCAGTGCTGATGCTTAACCCCTTGCACCACCAGGGAGGCCCCTGCCCATTCCATTAGATTTTGTCTACAACTGCTTTCCTAATTACAATGGCAAGGTTAATTGCCAGAGATCACATTCGCAAAACCTGTCTGACCCTTTACAGATTTTTTTAATTGTCCAATCTTGCCAGAAATCTACTTCAGTAATTTTTTTTTTTGGGGGGGGGGAGTCCTCGTTTTAACTAAAATGCTCTTTATTCTCTATTTCTTTTATTTCTTCCATTCCTTCTTCCTTCTTGTTTGCACAAATCTGTTCTGTTGCTCCTCTTTAAAACTTTCTGAGATAATTGCCTAGTTCATTGGTTTGTAAACACCCTTTTATTTTTTGGCATGTAATGCTTTAAATTTGCCTTCATTTACTAGTTATTTAAATGTATTGCACTTATTTTGCTTCTTAATCTGTTCATTATTATTCAATTCCAAGTATGTCCTAATTTCTGTAGTAGTGATTCTCTTTTTAACACAAGAGTTCTAGAATAATAATGTTATAGGACAGGGAGAGGGGCAGCCCAAACCCCGCAAACCTGCCTATTCTACATGGGTTCTGCCATCCGCCACATCAACACAAAACATAGGAGACTTTAATGGGAAGGAACTTTAATAAAACTAGGAAACAATACAGGTAAAGCAAAGAGTCTAGTTTCTAGTCTAGTTTCTAAATGAAGCATCCAGAGTTACCCATCCCCTCGTGGGTAAAAGTCCATCCAAATGGGATCGGCCCAGAGCAAGGCCCCAAAGCCTGCTACAAGTCTAAAGCATCTTCCAGTGGGGACCCACAGAAAAGGGTCACAAACAACTGGACAAGCCCGGAAGGAAAAGAGCAAAATCAACATCAAGATAAAAGCTGCCATTGTCACCTCCCCACGGGTCTCACCCACATCTGTGTCACCCAGTCCACGACCAAAAGACAAGCGCAGTTTCTTCACGTGTCTCTAGGCTCCATGCGCCTCCTCCAGGTCTCCTTGCTCCATCCTGCTTCCTTCCTCAGTCTCTTCTGCAGCTTCTCCTCTTCCTGCTCAGCTCCACCCTCCCTTGGGTGGGGCAGGGAACCTGGAACTTCCCCCTTTCCTGGGGACCACCCTGTTACAATAAGACATTTGTTTTCCAAATCTATGGGATTTTTTAAGCTGTTCTTTATTCACTTTCTCATTTTTTTTTGCATTATTGTCAGATCACACAGTCAAAATATTACTGATCTTTTGCATTTGAAGATTTCTGTTGATAGAATGAACTATACTAGTGAATGAACAGGTTGTAAATGTAGAGAAAATATTTGCAATGTCTAAAATGTATGTATGTGAAATGGCACATGTGTTTTAGTTCTCAAAACTACTCCAGTATCTTTCAATAAGTTGCTATTTGTTAAGCTCCAGGCTTTATTCAAATTTCACTGTTTTTTCCACTAATTTCCTTTTTGTTTTAGATTTTCATTGCTAGATTCCCCTTTAAATTTAGTCATAGACCTGTATATAACAATTTTTTAAATTTTCATTGTTTTTCATGACCTTTACCATTTTGACAAGTCCTGAAAGATCAAGTATTTGTCAGAATGTTTCTCAACTTGGGCTTGATGTATTTAATCATGGTTACACTGGTGTTAATAGGTTTTTAGAATTATATCACAGATATGATACATCTTCATCACTTCCTGTCAAGGACACTTGCTATCAGTATGACTTAGCACCACTTTCTCCACTATAAAGTTACTTTTTTCCCATTTCCAAAGTCTACTCTTTCAAAATAAGTCACTAAAACCAGCCCACACTCAAAAAGGGGCAAGGAGTCTTATTGAGAGGAGAGGATATATGAGATACGCAAATTAAGAGATTACACAAACTATTTGGAATTCTTTTGTAAAGGAAGAATGTTTTCGCCTACCTTTAAGTTTAATTTTAAATTAATGAAACAGAAATTAGAAAAAAATCAGTACCTCAGGCACACTAACTATGTTTTAAGGGTTCCGTAGTTACATGTGTCATGTTGGACAGAATAGAGAACATTTCTATCACTGTAGAAACTTATACGGACAGCATTGAATTAGATCATTATTCATCCAACCTTCCTTCTTTTTCAAATATGTTCACTTAGACATAAGAATTTTTTCCAAGAACTGCTTTAATTCTATCCCATAAATTTTGTTATTTTTTAACATTCAGTTCTAAATATTTTCTTTTTTCCATGGTGCTCTCTCATCAAAGTTGCAAGTTACTCATAAGCAGAACCAGCTCAAGGATGTGTCTACACATATTTAATATGTGTTTACACATATTAAAGAGGATTGTGGAAGGGCAGGGATGACACTTTTGTACTTTGGACTCCTGGCTTCCCTCACCCTAGTCTGGTCCTGTTCAGAATTACATTGTTAAATTTCCAAACTTTGGGGGATTTTTCTCAATTGTCTTCCTGTTAGTGACCTGTAGTTCAGTTCCCTTCCAGTCAGTGGGTAGCTACAAAAAGCCCTACAATTAAAATTATAATTTATGAATTGCTATATACTAGCTTAAGAACAAGACAAGGAAATCCACTACAACCACTTCAACAAAGCACCTGTAATAATCAAAGACAGTTTTGAACACCAAAGCTTGAGAACTTCATCTCCCAGATATCTGTATTATTCAGGGTTGGATCTGATGATGTCCACCTACATTGCTGAAGCTTTTGTTTACTCAGTGTACTTATCAAATGCTATCTCTTCCTGAAGCAGTCTCACAGACACATCCAGAAACAGTATTTTACTAGCTATACTTTAGCCCAATCAAGAAGACACACAAAATTTACCATTATAAAAACTTAGGTATAGTTATTATAATTAAAACAGTGTGGCATTAGCACAAGGACAGAGAACTAGACAAATGGAACTGAATGAAACCCAGAAATACATGTAAATTTACTTTCCTGATTTATACAAATATTACACTGCAATGTTATGGGAAAAAAATGGTCTTTTTACTAAATGGTACTGGTTTTACTACCATTCACCTGATATCTTGTCTCAAAACTCCTCAAATTTGCTCCCTCCAAAGTCTCAGTGTGTACTTAGAGGTTGATATACCATAAACAAGAAAATAAATTTGAGATGGATCACAACTAAATGTGAAATGCTAAACAGTAAAAGTTCTCAAAAAAAAAAACAACAAAAAACACCATAGAATGAATGGTCTTAGGTCCTTGGTAGACAATAATTTCTTAAGTACCACACACCATGAAAACCCAACCTTAATGTACATGTTTACTCCCATGAAACCATCATCCATGTCAAGATACTGTACATTATCAGAACCTCAGCAGTTCCTTCAAACCCTCCCTAGTTCAAGAGCAGTCTAATTTAAAAAGGAGAGAGGGGGAGAGAGTGAGAAATTGAGATTGAGAGAGAAAGAGAAAGAGACAGCTACACTCAGGTACTCAATGATAAGTGAATAATATTCAAGTGGTCAATAACCAGAGGGGGGAAAAAAAAACTATTCCCAAGATCACTACCCATTAGGGAAATGCAGATGAAAACCACAATGTGATACCACAACAACTTTAAGAGAATGTTGAAAGTGGCCTTTCACTTGCACCCAGAAAGCCAAACTCTGAATCATGAGAATTGACTTTACAATTTTATTTATAAACGTAAGCTGAGTTTTATTTGAAATGGCCATCAAGGGAGTTGGTATGATAGGCACTCCAAAACAATCAGCTCCCTGAATGACAGGACTGCTGGGACTTTATAAGGAATGTGAGGGAGTGCAGGACTTCACATTTCCAGGTGAAAGAGGGGGCAGGCAGTCTGGGGACAAGAGTCAAGGTGTTTGACTTTCACAGCAGGGTGTTTTCTCAGCAATCAAGAGATGTTTGTTTCTGATGCTGCTATCAATTCAGAGAGACACAGAGAATTTTATTAGGTATGTAATGCAATCAGTTTTCTAAGGTCCCAGGAATGCAGTTGAAGCCAGGTAATGGTTAATACTAAGAAAGGAATAGGGGGAACAACTCAGTGAGTTAAGTTAATCCTAGAAAGGGAATCCCATTTAGTGAGTTAACAGTCCTGAAGAGGGAATGAAATTCAATGGTTGGAATTTAATCCTTATTCCCTAATTTTTAGGAAAGTTGTTTTAATCACATTGTAAAAGTGTGGCAATATCTACAGTAAAAAGCTAAATATATGCAATTCCAGAACAATTCAAGTCTTCAAATATCCTAGAGAAAAAACTAGGTATGTTTAACAGAAGACATACACAATGTCATGGCAGCTTTATTCAAAATACCCAAAGTCAGCCTCAAATTAGACTGATTTATATTTCCAGTAAAATGGATATATAAAACTGTACCAAATCCATTGAAGGGGATTCTCCCTGGCAATGAAAAAGTACGTGGCACTTCTAGAAACAGCAAGGCCGCATCTCACTTACTTAAAGGAAAACAAAGACAAAAATTCTATTGTGTAATTCTACCTATTTAAAGTTCAAAACCAGTAAGAATCACTCTATGCTGGTAGAGTTAATATAATGGTTGCTTTATGAAGAGACTAACTGGGAAGGGACCTGAAGACTCCTGAGCTACTTCTCAATGCAAGGTGGCTGAAGAATTGTTACTAGAAAACATGACAGTTGCCAACACTGCTTACTGGTATCTATAATGTACAAATGTTCTAGCCTCAACTCTGCCTTTCAGAATTTCTAAGAGGGTAGAGTATAATTTTAAGCTAGAATCCTAGCTGCAGATCGTCTGGAATACTTAGTGTTCATAGCCATCTTAACTTTCAATTTTACCGATGACAGTTGCGGGACAGTGTTGCTCACAGTAATGGATGTTGCTCCCTAGATCCAAAATGAACTGAGCTTGAATAATAGCTTCTGGTGGCAACTTTTCTAGTTGATCTGACGTTTTCAATGTTTGATGATTCTTGGCTTGGTGTTCCATTTTCTCCCTCAGAATCAGAAACTGTAGCCAGCACTTAGAACACTGAAAAACTCCCGTAGAGTTCCAGTGCCTCCGATAATGATTCACATAGAATGCTGCAGTTTTGAAAAGTTTGAGATAGAAAGGACAGAGCAAATTCTTGGTGTTTTCATGGCATGTTCTGAAATGTGTTTCTACATCAGCAAATATCGATGATCTATAGTTGCAAACCTGGCACACATAGGGCATCTCCCCAGGCTTATGATTGTCCTTCATGTGCTCTAAGAGAACTTGGTCTGTTTTGAATGATAATTTACAAATTTTGCAGACAACAGAAGACTCTTGGGTAGTGTGTACACTTTCAATGTGATACTGCAGCTGGAAGGGTGTGGGAAACTGCCAGTGACAGTGCTGGCAGGTGGTGTGAATTTCCCAGCTGTCACTCTTCTGCTTCTCAGGTTCAAAATGGTGCTTCATGTGATTCATAAACTTAACATTTTTCAGAAGTTTTGAGCAGCTGGGGCATTTAAAAATTGTGTGAGTCTTCTGTTCTGGCTGTTCATCTCCTTTATGCTGTCCATAGTAAAAGTCACTGAGTAACACAATCAGATTTTCTTTCCTAGGATCAACAGCATTGTTTTGACTTGCCTGACCAGAAAAAATCTGTCTTTTCCAGCCTCTCCAAGCTATTTACTCTGTCAGAACCCATTAAATTGAAATGTGCCTTGTCATCTGCATGAGTCCAAGGAGATGATGCTTCATCTAGAATGTGGCTTGATGAGGTCAGAACATCTTCTGAAGGTGTGCTCGTGTTCATTGTAGGAGAGATATCTGAAGAAGACACAAGTGAATAATACCCCCCCTGGATTTCCATCACTGAGTTTAGGTCTTTTGAAATTTACACTATTTACACCCCACATGGAGAGTTGGTTTCAGTCACCAGAAATTTTACCCTCACTTCCTACAGAAAGTACAGCTCCAAGTACACACTGAGACCATGGAGGGAGCAAATCTGAGGAGTTTTGAGGCATGACGTATGGTGAGCTCACTACATGATCAGGTTTAGGTGAAGGCTCATACAAAATAGGATTACCCATGGCCAGCCATTCGGGTTGAAACTCTGGAGAGATGGCCAAGGCTTTTGATGTCGGGGTCACATGATTTGCTGGGTGCAGTGTGTAAGCAGGATCTTGATACAAGTGGCTTTTGTTTCTTCTTGAATGTGATACCTGAGTGACTCCCTGCTCAAAATGTTTGAAATGACTAATTTTGATTTGGAAATCACTTTGTCAAAGAGAGTTTCATCTTCCTTTACAGTTTCCACTGCAACGGCAGCCAGTTCAGTATCTTCCTTGTCTGTATCCCTCTGTTTGAATTCTCCTATGCTCTTTGATGGTTCAAGTGCCTGTTTTTCTTCACATGAGAGAAGATCTGCCATTTTACTACTGTTTTTTGCTTTAAGTGATTCCTTTACTTTCTAGTGCTTTATTTTGGTAAACTCTCACCTAAGTGCAACCACACGACAGAAGTCAGTACAGGATTTCCCCAATATCCAAGTTTCTGTTTGGTATAATTTGGTAGATTGTTTCTGGGTTCTGTGAATGCTATGGCCATTAATTTATATGGAGAATTTTTTCAGCATCCCCAGACCTCAAAAATCACCTGCCAATTGATCCCACATAGGAAAAACGTACTTTGGGGTAGCAGGGAAATTTGTATTTATTTCAAAGGACAAAATCATTGTCTATTTAACCCTCCCTAAGGATTAAACTGAGGATTTAGTCCTCCCTGAGAAAACACTGAGATAACTATTAACATACTCAAACCACAGAAATGTCATGATAATTCCAAATTTCCCTCTCCCTACCCCTAGTTATCCAGCTATTGTAAATTGCTCAACATTTCTTTCTTCAGGCCATGAGTAGGGTGAGACAAATGAGGTGTTAGGGCACAAGACTGAAGGACGGACAGGTTCAATATCTCAAGAGTGGCTGCCTCCTTCATTTATGTATCCTAAGAGTCTCACCAGCTTCCACCCACTCCAAGGCACAGCCTAATGGATGTCTAATACTTCCAAACAATCTCAATGAAAATTAGTTTTTAGATTGCCTCTAAAAATCCTGCTCCTCTTGCAATATTTCCCTTCTCCATAAACCCTTCTAGTTCCACAATTTACAAACTTTCATGACAGCCTTTGCCAGCCTTTCCCCCACACCAAATAGTCAATCTGTTAGCAAATTCTACCTTCTAAAGTTGCCCAGAAACTGATAACTCTCTTCACCTTCTCGGACACCTCACTCATTGAAGGCGCTGTGTTCTTCCCATAGATCAATGCAGACATTTCCAGCCTCATACTTTTGTTATATCTCCCTATGGCGGTGGTTCTGAGTTGTAGGGCAAGTCAGGGTTAAGTAGGCAGCTTCAGGGACAGTGCAGGCAGCGACTTCAAGAGAGTTAATAAACTTCTGAGATAAGGGCAGAGAAATCCAGGAGGGCTAATGAAGACAGTAATTTTTTTTAAAGATTTATTTTATTTATTTATGCATCCAAGAGCTGGGGTATAGGTGAGAGGTGCAGGGGGATGAGAGGATTCACCAGAGACAGAGTGGGGAGCAGAACAGGCAGATTGACTGAAATACACTGCTGAGGGGAGCAGTAGGTGTGACAAGAGAGGTCTGCTGCACCATTTGGGTAAGCTCCTGGCTGAGGATCAAACTTGTGCTGCAGATAGCTTCACAGTGCTAAGACTTAACCCCATGCACCACGGGCGGGGTTGGGGGGGGGCGGCGGGCGGGAAGGGCGGTGCTGAGGACATTAAATTTTAAAAGACCTTGGACAGGGGTAGTGAAATCAAGACTAAGATAAGAGCTGTAAAGCTGGACACAGCTGCTCAGGGAAGTACAGCCATTGAGAGTGTGTCCATCACAAAGAGAATGGTGAGATTTTAGAATAGAGAAAAAAAGGTTTAAATGGCTCCTAAACCTGGGCCCATATGGCATCTTAGCCCTTCCTTGGCACTGCTGCCTAGGAGACTTCCCTTTTCCTCTAAACTTTTTCTTTATTCTCTAAATATTTCCTTCTCTCTGCTTATCGATCTGAGGGTTTGTCTACGAATTCTCTTTTGCAGTTTTGTGGGTCAAGAACCCATGATGGTTCAAGGGTTACCAGGGTGAAAAGCAGCAGCAGCAGCAACAGCTGTAGTCACAGTAACAGCACACACTGGCTTCAGTTCCATCTCCCCTGTTAAAATACGTAGGTGAGTTGGCCTGTAATCTTTTGCTTATCGATCTCCAAAGGCTTTTCATCTCACTCAGTAGAAATGCCAATAAACAAAAACTCAAAGAGCCTTGCACCATCCCCATATCCTCATACTCACTGGTTCTCTCTCACTCCACTGCTGCCACCCCAAGCTCCTTGAGTCTGGAAGGCACCAGGCCCTGTATTTTCTCCACATTTTAGTTGCTTCCCCTCCCTTGGCTGCTCTTTCCCCAGATCTCCCCATCATAGCTCCTGGCCTGGTTTGAGTCTACAGCTTCTCAGCAAGGCTTCCATGGCCATGCTGTCAAAATGGCAACTTCCCCCAACTCACATGCCCCATTCTCCCCTCAACACTATTTCTCAACACAGTGTTTATAAGCAGCCTAAAGCAACCTAACACAATATATAAAATATACCTTATTTCTGGGCATCCCCGCTGGTGCAGGGGTTGAAGTCTCAGCGCTATCTAGCTATCACCAGCCACTGCAGCATGAGTTCGATCCTTAGCCAGGGAGCTACCCACATGGTGCAGCAGACCTCTCCTGTCTCACTGCACCCCTCAGCAGTGTATTTCAGTGGATCTGCCTGTTTTGTTCCCCACTCTGTCTCAGGTGAATACTCCCAATCCTCCCCCACCCACACCTCTGCCTGCACCCCAGTTCTTGTATGCATAAATAAATAAAAATAAATCTTAAAAAAGAAACAAAGTTCAATACTTAAAACTACCAGATATCAAAACTTGCTATAAAGTTTATGTAATTGGTATTAGGCAAGTGTAGTCAAGGAAAAAGTATAAAGGGGCCAAAAAAAACCAAACAAAAAATACCTTATTTTTTTTTTCTATCTCTACCTACTAGACTACAAGCTACATGAGAGCAAGGACTTATGTTTCATTTATTGCTACATCCTCAGCTTTTAGAGCAATGTCTTGCACACTATACATGCAAAATCTTTATTAGATAGGTAATTACTATTATTAATACGATTATTTATGTGTACAACAGACCTGACCCCACTAATTCCAGGCTTTCCAAGTGTTTAATGAAATCAAAATTAAAATGATTAAAGGGCCTCTCTGGTGGTGCAGGAGTTAATGTCCAGTGCTATCAAGCTATTCCCAACCTCTGAGGCCTGAGTTCCATCCCTGGTCAGGGAGGTAACCCACAGGTACAGCAGATATCTCCTGGCCTTTGATACAGAAATAATTCCTAGATCTGCTTCTGCAGTTCTGGAGCTGAGATTTTTTTTTGGTTATAATGGTTGGTGGTAAGTCCTGAGTTCCATGGCAAACTTATCAATTCCCTTATCTATTCAGTCAAGCCTTCCAAACTTGTCCTCTGGGGGCTTAGGTTTTAAACTTATTAAATGGTACCAAGATAGTTTCTCCTCCACTTTTTTTTGCATAGTTAATTGTTTTACAGCTTTTTAAAAAAGTTTTTTTAATTTTAATTTTTTAAAGTATATTTTTGCATAGCAGACCTGGGGTATAGCATAGAGGTGCAGGGGGTAAGAGGATTCACAAGACAGAGTGCTGAGCAGAACAGGCAGATCCACTGATATACATTGCTGAGGGGAATAGTGGGCAGACAGGAGAGGTCTGCAGTGCCATGTGGGTTAGCTCCCTGGCTGGGGGTTGAACCATTGCAGTGATAGTGCTGAGGCTTAACCCCTAGGCCACCAGGGAGGCCCTGTTTTACAGCTTTTAATTTTGGGGGGTGGACCAAACTATTATTGTGAAATATTATATGACATTTAAATTTCAACATCCACAAATAAAGTTTTATTGTAACTCAGTGGTGATCATTAGTATACAGCTCTTGCTGACTGGCTGCTTTCACACAACTGCGCACAGAGATCACATATTCCATAATACCTAAAATATTTATTTCTAGACCTTTACAGAAAAGGTTTGCTGACTCATGGTATAAAACAACAAAAAGAAGGATAACAAATTCTTAGCTCACCAGTTCCTAAAGTAGCGTGTCCAGATGACTCAGTGTGTCTCAATTCTTATCCTCCAGGTTGCAAGGTAGGGAAAAGCTGATGCTTCCTGGAGAAATTTCTGTGGTCCAGTTGCGATGCTTCCCATCTCTGTGGAACTGGCTTTGCTCTCCAAAAGCTTTTGGGTGATTCTTTTCAAAGCCAGTTATAATCTCATCTACAGTACCCAATCAGTAGTCCTGAATCTGTTTATCCTGATTGGATTTTTAGGCTGTAGACTAGAATGATTGTCAAAGCCTTGCTTACATTGCCAGTCAAAAGAAAGAATGTGGGCGGGACTTAAACGCCAGTCTACCCTCCCCCTGCCTTCCGGTTAGATCTGGAGATAAAATTAAAATGAGGCCCTTAAAGTGACTCCTAATCCAATCCAATCTTACTGATGTCCTGATAATAAGTAATCTGGACACACAAAGACTTGAGCATAGGAGAAAAAGCATCGCTGGAGAGGCAAAACCTGCCAACACCTTTATCTTGTACTTCAAGCCCCCAGAACTCTGAGAAAATGATGTTTTTGTTCTGTTGTTTAAGCCATCCTATCTGTGCTCTCTCTCTCTCTCTCTCTCTCTCTCTCTCTCTCTCTCTCTCTTTCTCTCTGTGTGTGTGTGTGTGTGTGTGTGTGAGAGAGAGAGAGAGAGAGAGAGAGAGAGAGAGACCAGATTGATAGGTTTTGCCTAAAGAAATGAGCATGCAAAACTCAATGTGAATCTTTGTTTTATCCATTTCCCAGGTGTTCCAGTTCCAGCCTTCTCCACTGCTTTTTCTCTTGTGCAAAACTGTGATTGTCCTCTTACCAGCTACTGGGCAATTGAGTTTAACTCACTCAGAGTAAAGATATGTTTTATATATTGTGTTAGGCTGCTGCTAAACACTGGCAGAACCCAAACAAATCATCTAAGAGCTTTTTGTGTGTGTGGCTATAAATTCTTTTTTTTCCCTTTTCACAACCATTCCTTGTCTACCCTTGTCGCTTTCCTTCTCCCTCCCTCTTAACTTCAAAGCCCTCAAGGGTGTTTGCTGATATAGAGTAACTTTTTTTTTAAAGATTATTTATGCATACAAGAACTGGGGTCTTGTAAGCCAGAGGTGCCTGGGGAGGGAGTGAGGATTCACCAGAGACAGAGTGGGGAGCAGAACAGGCAGATTGACCAAAGTACACTACTGGGGGGGAGCAGCAGGCGAGACAGGAGAGGTCTCTGGTGGCATGTGGGTCAGCTCCCTGGCCATAGGGGTTCTAACTCCTGCTACAGTGGCTGGTGATAGCTTGGTAGCACATCTTTAATCCCTGTGCCACCAGAGAGGACGGACGGTCCAGTAACTTCTGAAAGTGTTTTATGTTGTTGAATTATTATATGGATACTCAATATTTGATTTTATTGTTAGATTTGTTTTGCTCAAATTCCCTTAATTTTGTGGAAAATTGCTGCATTTCATCCTTTCTTGTGGCTCTGTAATATCCCATGCTATGTTTGCACCAACATCTTATTGATCCATTCACTCAATGAAGGCGATTTAGGCTGCTTTCATGTCCTCACTACTGTAAATAATGCTGCAGTAAATATTGTAAAACACTGGATTTCTTTTGTTGATGATTTCACATTCTGTAAGTATATGCCCAGGAGTGGGCTTTGAGGAATCATAATGATTTTCCTCCTTTTGGTTAGTTTTTTTAAAAAGATTTATTTATTTATGCAAGAACCAGGGTACCGGCCAGATGTGCTGGAGGGTGAGAGGATTCACCAGAGACACAGTAGGGAACAGAACAGGCAGACTGACGAAATACACTGTTGAGGGGAGCAGCAGGCGAGACTGGAGAAGTCTGCTGTGCCATGTGGGACCCTCGCTGGCTGGCCAGGATCATACTGGCGCTGCAGAGGCTGTGGACAGCTTCACAGCACTGTGCTAAACTGCCTGCGCAACCAGGGGAGGCCCTTACTTTTAGTTTTTTAAGGTAAATCCAGATTGCTTTCCACAGTGGTTTACCGTTCACATTCCCACCAACAGTTTAATAGGCTTCCTTTTTCTCCACATCCTCCCCAGCACTTCTTGTTGGGGACTTTTGTGACATGTGCCATTCTCACAGGTGTCAGGTGATACCTCACTGTAGTTTTAATCTTCATTTCTTTTATTAGGAGTAATGATGAACATTTTTCTCATAGGTCTTTTGGCTGTCCGGATATTCTCTTTAGTGAATTGTGTGTTCATGTCTGCTGCCCATTTGATAGTTGGGTTATTTGGGTTATTGTTGAATTATATATCATGGATAAAAACCTTTATCAGATATATATTGTGTAAACATTATAGATACCCATTTAGTAGATTTAATTGCCTTGTATTTTATTTTGCTATATACAAGCTTTTTAAACTCAGGTAATCCCAATTTTTTAAAATTCATTTATGCATACAAGACTGGGGTGTAGGCCAGAGGTGTGTGTGTTTTGGGGGGGAGGGTGACATCCCAATTGACATTTCATGGATAGTATTTAATTTGAAAATGTCAGTGATTTAACATATATACTATAATATATACTATAAACTAATTTTTCACTTAGAGTCTAAACACCTCTTTTTTCTTTCTTTTTTTTTTTTTTTGTGGGACCCTCACCAGCGGCCGGGAACAAACCGGCGCTGCAGAGGCTGTGGGCAGCCTCGCAGCCCAGCGCTCAACCACTGAGCCACCAGGGGAGGCTCAACACCTCTTTTTTCTTAATAAATCAATTTTTTCTGAGAGGACTAGTGCATCCAACTTGATTAACAGGAACTTGACTGCTTCTGATAACTTGGCTTTTGCACAACTTGACAGAATAGAGAGTTTGGGATCAACCTTCCCCTTAAAAACAACTATAAAAAATTAATATATGTTCATAAGACCATCCAGATGCTTCATCCTATCTTTACAGTCCCAGGACTTCCCCACAAGTTCTCGTTCTTGAGTTTCTTTACTCTGAGAGAATGAAATCAGTGTTGACTTAATTGAGTATATTCTACATCCAATCTCCATGTAGCAAAGAATAAGAAAAATTACTTCTTAGTGCTGAATGCAACTAAGGAGTGAGTCTTCTAACTAGGATCACTGTCATCTGAACTGAACACTCAGTGTTTTAAGGTTCTGAGTGGTACTGTTAGTGTATAACTGAGGAGCACCCAGGGACCCCCACCCAAACTGTTAAGGGTGTGTACTCTAAAAGGGATTCTGCTGTCTACATGCACAAAGGCAAAGGAAGCAGATGCCTATGTGAAAGATTATTTTAATAGAATTGGTGTGTATGGGACAGAGAGAGAGAAGAAGAAGAAAGGATTTTAAACAATACTTTCCCAACAAAACCTCCAAAATTACTCCTCTCTACATGGACAAATGCCCAGTCAAACAGGGTCAAAAGGAGACAGTCAAAATTAAAAATAAAACACATAATACATTATGAGGTCAAGTAACAACTGCCATTGTCTCTGCTAAGGATTAAGATATGTCTCCCCAGGTGTTTCTCCTCCATAGGTTTCCTCCAAGTCCCTATTCACATGTGTTTCTACATCTCTCTTACACATGTCTCCACTAAGTCCCCTTCCAGCAATACCAAAGTGTAAGTCAATGCTAGAAAAGCAAGAGACTCGACCCACCTGTCTTTTGTGTTATATAGGTCCACCTGACATCTAGTCCTATCCCAAGTCCCCAGTAGCCAAGTCCATTTCATGCCATACTGGGACTACATGTAAGTGGGAAGGGAAAAATGGAGCCAGTTCTATCCTCGTCCCTCTTTCATGGAGGTATAGCTATACCAATGCCGCGCTTGTTGACCTGGTATCTGAGTGAGCACCTAGTATGATGATCAGGGGGCATATTCAACCTGAATGACCAAAATTGCCTGACTGAGGTATTAAAAACTTGTTCTCAGAGTCTCTTTACTCATCAGTGAAGTAGAAATAATACTCAAGTTCTGACCACTTACTACAATATTTGGGAAATTTTCCCCCACTACCAAATCAATTCTGCAATACCAGCTGTGTGTCCTACAATTCAACTCAGTTCTGACTTTCTCTACCTGGAAAGAGCATCATATTCCGCAAGTTAAGGCATCTGTCCCATAAGACTGCCTTCCCTTCAGCGCCAATTTCAAATCTTGGTTGTTACCTGTGTTTCTCACTGGGTGACTATAAATCAGAAGTTTCCATGACTCACTGAGTTTGATTGATATGCAGCTAGAGCCCCTCATGGAATTCAGGAAACCAGTTTACTCTACAGTTTATTATAGAAGGATAAACTCTGGAATAGACAGTTGGGAGAGATACTTAAGGCAAGGTATAGAGCAAGGATTTGGAGCCTTCTCTGAACATTCCACTGTCTCCAAATCTACCCAAATTCACCAACCTGGAAGCTCTCCAAAGTCAACATACTGGGTTTTTATAAAGATCTCACTATGTGAGCATGATAGATCCAATCATTGGCTTTTGCAATTGAACTCAATCTCTAGTCCCACTTGCTTCCCTGGAAATGGGGAAGGGGGAGGAGCGGGACTAAAAGCTTCAACCCTCTCATCATGTGGTTGGTCCTGCTAAGTGCCTAAGTGCCATCCTCAGAGGCTTCCCAAAGTCACCTCATTGACATAACGAAGGACAACTTTATGGCTCTCCACTCTTAGGAAATTCCAAGGGTTTAAGAGCTCAGTGTGGGAAAGGAGACTAAAACAAAATATGTATCTGATATAAATCACAGCATCACAAATACTCGAGGATGTCTTTTGTAATTAAATGAGTTCATACTCAATAAATGGTAATTGTTATTCCACACTCAAAGTTCTGGAATGGGGGAGCTAAATCTCAGGGTTGCTTCTGATCCCTTGGGCCCTACGCATAAATTCTATTTCTAGAACTGGACAGAGAATGGTCCTAGGAAACGGAGTATATGAGGGGTAACCCCCTGGGGAGAGGGGAGGCCCTTGGATACTCAATGTTTCAGCCTCCCCATGACCCATTCTTCAGGCCTTCCAAGTACCATTGTTGTCGGGCTTAGGGGTTCCTGGATTTTGGGTTTCCTTGATTCTTGGCTATGGTGTGAGAATTATAGCCACATCTTTAGCAGAAGCAAAAGCAATGTTTATTTAGAGACAGAAAGGTGTGACTAGCCCAGTTCTGGGTAAGAACAATTGCAAGGGAACAATTGCAAGGAGGAACTGTTTCCTCCTTCCTTTCCTGGAGTGTATTTCCTCTAGCTGCATATCAACACTCCTGAGGGGTTGATGTATTGGTCCAGGCAGCTGTTTCTGTCATTCCCCCTTCTGTAGCATGTTGTGGCCAGAGCGCCTTTGGTCTGAGTAGCCAAGATGTCACCCAACTCCGCCCTGCCTTTGGGAGGTGGGGCAGGTGTTCAGGGCGGCAGACTGCGCCTCCCATGCTGACTCTTGACAAGGTCCGGGCATTGGGGGAGATTCCCGAGAAGCTGGGAGTCCCTGTGCTCCCCCGAAGAGGGAAATTGTACTTCCCAGAAGAGGGGAGTTCTTGCATTTCCCAAAGAAGATCTGAACTAGGGAGTCTCCATGGCAATGCCTGCCAATGCTCTCCTCTTTGTTCTTGGTTAATGCTGAAGTAAGTTAGTTATTAATTGGCATGTGAAAACCTAATTCGGACCCAGGTGACAACTGGCATATTGTTCTTACGCATGAACTATCACAAAAGAAGTAAAAATTGTTAAAGATATAGTTAGGAAAGAAATGTTTCGGCCCTGAGAACTATGGAGAACAAGCTGCCCTGAGCCAGCTGTGCTTGGAAACCATCGCCTAACCTGGGGGGTACCTGTTTGTGGCAACAATACATCTCCGGTGTATGCGAAAGGCTAACAGTTCGCAGGTTGTGTGGAGGTTAGGAATTTCTAGTTCAGAGTTAGACTTCAGTAGAACTTACATAGATTTGATGAGTTGTTTTAGATCACTTTGAAGTAATTGATAATAGGCTACATGAATTGAGTGCTAGGGAATGGGTTGATTTTAGTAATAGAGCGTAACAATGGACTTCCATGTCCACTCCAAAATTAGGAAGGCTTGACAGGATGATTGATTGTTACTGAACATTGTACTGTCTTAGACAATTGATTATGTTAGAAAATGAGTTGTACCTAGGAGAGTAGTTGTCCCTGTGGATTTTCTTAATCAGATTAAAGAAGTGTCCTTTTGTAGTATGAGATCAAGAAGGTCTTTGTATATTCATGAGAAAGTATGTAATGATTGTTTCTGTTCTGCTTTGATGCTTATGCTGATGTCATCTCATCACTCGCCTTAAGGTATAAATAAAGACCCGCTGAGACCCTCAGTCGGAGATACTTGCACCAGAGAGGTGTCTGTGTCTACCTCATTTCTACCTCGCTCCACTTCCCCTCAGTCCTCCAAGAGAAAACTTGGGTGACGCCGTCCTCTCCTCTCTGAGACCCCTGACACAACTTCTTGCTGGAGCTGGTCTCCAGCAGTTCAGGGAATTGTTTCATGGCTCAAAGACCTGACAATTTCTTGGAATTATCCCCTCTGGGTGTTTCTTGCTCTCCTTGGGTCTTACTGTAGGTTGCTTGTAGGTTGGGGCTGGACACTGCCTTTCTCCCCTCTGGGTGTTTCTTGGCTCTCCCCAGGCTTTATCAGCACTAGCATTTCCTGGAGTCCTGGGTACAGTTGGCTGCTTAATTTTCTTTAGTTATTGCCCTCCCTGCCCTAAATGTCTAACACCTGGAAGGAGGCAACCATATTACCTTATGTTCTAGGTACTTCTAGCATCCAGCCCAGCATGTGGAAAATGGTTAATGAAGTTTTATTTGGGCAATGGCTAATTAATCATTTTATATTTGTTATTTTACAAATGAAGGAACCAGCGCACTACAATGACCATCTTTCTACTTCCTATATGCCAGCAGGAACAGGGATGCTAGTGCGTAACATGGGTTCCAACGTCAATGAGGAGGAGAGTCTGGAAGATTAAATGTCAACAAGATTAAATCTCTGTTCTGATCCATTTTGGTCCATTTAAGGGGTTGCGTGAAAGCATTTCTCTATTCCTCATCTAGAGTATTAGTGGAGCTGAGCTAGGAGGGGTTGAGTAACAACAATCCAATCAAGTTAATTTTCAAGATCTTTCTTAAATGATTCATGAATTAGGCAGCATCCTATTGAGAAAGTTGCAAGGCTGTAAGAAACTGTACAAAATGAATGAGAGAACAAGGTAAAGGAAGAGGGAATTATTTCAGGCTTAGGTAACCTATGCATGGGCAATGGAGAAACATCCCCAACTCTTAAGTCTGACATTCACAGGTTCCACCGAAGTGCTCCCCAAATCCAGGGCATGTCACTGACTAACCAGTAAGTTGGCTCATCACCATCTTGGTAGAAAGGGGGATCTAATGGGAAGAGTCATTCTCATATTGATAAAACCTAGTCCCCACAAGACATCCTATTTTTAACATGGGATACAAATACCAAGTAAATGCATGTAGTCTATACAATCTTACTATTTAGCTTAAAGGAATTCAGATTTTTTTTCAATTGAATTAACTGAGTTCAAGATGGGGCTGGACCCTGTGGGATGACAGGCATGGGTTGGTGAGGGCCAGAGGCTCTAGCTCATCTGCAGGGAGGATATTTCTTCCAGGAGTGAAGGCCTGACTTGTGCACAGACATCCTACCCCTGCACAGCCAAAGGCCAGAGATGGAGGCTTTGGATCCACTCAAGACTTGGAGGAGTGAGGGAGTCCAGGGCCTAGGTGGAAATAGCAGTGAGGGCCTTTGTAAAGAACCTTTCCTTTAGTAGTGTTATCTGCCATTTGGTATGCCTCAGGCCCTCAGGGGAGCACCTTGTGTATTTGACCAACTGGACAGTCACAGAAGTAAGTGCAGAGCTAACAGCTTCCCCAGAGAGAACCAATGGAGGAAATGATAAATGGAGAACTCCTAAGGCTGACCCTTCTGTGGTGTCAACATATGACGCTTAGTCCTTTATTTAGTAATTTGAGATTCTTGAGCTTCAAACTGGAGAATCAACTTAATATATCAGAGGACACGAGAGTGGACAACTGAACTTCCCTTTATTTCTGGTAATTTCTTTACAACCATCCACACAAAAACAACTCCCACATCTACTTCCCTGACCCAAGACCCCTTTAGAAATTCAGATTCGTATTTCTAACTCTATAGTTATGCATCTCCCCAAAGATCCCATTAACTTCCCATATAAACATCTCTCACCTTCTAAGTCGTCTTTCTACCCCGTCCCTGCAACAAATAGTTACCCCAAAACTGTGCTCCCTCAAGATAAACTTGTACCTGGGCTTCAGTGTCTAAGGGCCCAGGATTAACACTATATGTGCACCCAGTTACACAGGCATGTAACAGGGGCACAGAATGGGGTCTGGATCATAGAAGGTCCTGTCGCCACAGTGAGGACAGGGATTGGCACTAAACCAGACCATGCCGGGCCGCCCTGACTCGTGCAGCATCTGCTTCAGCTTGGCATGCAGATGGGCAAGTCTTCCCAGGTGGAGAGTGCCACGGACATCCTCGTAACTCTCCAGAGGGGCGGGGTACAGCACATGGCTCAGCTTGCTCAGTCCGACGGTATGGTGCAGTAGGTCCTCCAGGACGGACATGGAGATGGGGTTTCCACAGAAGCTGAAGGTGGTGAGCTGTGAGCAGCGGCTGAGGGCCGGCAGGATAGCAGTGAACTGCATGTCCATGATCCCACACTCATCCAGGTCCAGGTCCTGGAGAGTGGCAGAGGCTCGCTCTATCAGCACTTGGAGGGGCTCAGGATTTACACAGGTCAGGTTGACCCCACTGAGATCCAGGTCCTTCAGCTGGCTGACATTCAGGCACTGGGACAGATGCACCAAGTCTGATTCCAAAAGTAGGCAGTTAGTGATTGACAGGGTCTCCAGCGGGGTCTTCAGGCACCTGGAGAGGTAGCAACAGTTAGTGCTGGGGCAGTGGAGGTGGTGTGCAGAGGGAATGGTGGTAACTCAGACCTCAATGGACAAGGCACCACACCCATTTCACCAAAATCATCTAGCTGACAGTTAACTCCCAGGATGCCATGGTAAAAAGGAAGAGCATCTAGAGTTTGCAGTCTCAGTGGACTCCATCACTTCACTGCTGCAACGCTGGGCCAGGTGAATGAAACCTAAATATCCCCTTTGATCGTTGGTCAAACAGAGGACGACATACCTCTTATACAGGTGTGGGGGAGAAGAGCTGAAATACTAGGAGGTGCTCGGAAGGGAGCCTTACCCAATCTCTCAAACAAGAGGGGGAACACAACCAGACATGCTTTCAACCTACACTTGCTTCTTCTGGTCAATGGATCCCAGTGTGCCATAAGGCTACTGGAAGACACACTGGAGGCCACCCTGGGCAAGGTCTGGCAGCATCCAGCAGGGTCACCAGCCCTCAGGAACTGACAGATACGGGCATTTCCACCAACCATCTTTCACTTTTCGTGGGGCTTCACTTGTGCTACCTTCCCCTCACTCCAAAATCATACATTTTCCACATATAATCTTACCTGAGTCTAAAGCAACCCTCTACAGACAGGCAATTTGAGAGAGATTTGCAGACACCGCAGCAAAATGCTTATCATATGAATCTTACATTTGATGGGATTTCCCTTCCCTTCTCAATTATTTTCAATCATCTTTACTTAGACATCACTTTCTCAGGAAGAATTCCCAAAGCCATTCTCACCAGGCCTGAAGCCCCCATTATATAGATTCCAAACAATGAGTCCCTTCTAATAGTATCACCATTTCATACCTCCAGCATTTACCTGGGTGGTTATGTAACAACACTTGCGGACAGAGCAGGAAAGGCAACATGTGGGCCCTCCAGTGACTCAGCACTGTCAATGGCCGCAGTCATTAACTGAAATGAAAAAGGATTAGCTCTGGTCTGCAGAGACCTTGCCACCCCTCACCTGAGCATTTGATCCAGGCGGCCTTTGAGAAAAGAGATGGAGTCCAAATAAAGTTCCTGGAGGTGGTGCAGGCTGAGGAACTGAGAAGTAATTTGGCTTATACACTGCTCCTCCTTCACCAGAGTGTTTTGGGGAGACATGTGGATGTGAGAGAGGAGAAGCCTGCGCAGGTTACCCATCTGGCCCAGGTGAGGAGCAAACTTCCCCAGTGTGGGCAATTTCCAGGTGCAATTCATTTCCAAATCCTGGATAGAATCCAGCTGCACCATTTTCAGGATCTTCTTAATATTTTGCATTGGCATTGCAAAAATCTTTAGCTTCCTACAGCACAGATGGAGTAAACCTTTCTTCTGTTTGACTTTCTTAAGGAGGTAGATAAGAGACTCATTGGGGGTACCATCCTTGAGGCAAAGATCTATGAGCACCTCCAATACAGCCAAAGGCTGCTTTGGTTCTATCCTTGAACCCTCCACTTTTCGCCTCTTCCTTGTGGGCTGGGCCAGCTCTGGCTCCAAAAATGAGCACATGCCAATCCTGATTTCAGACCACACAGTCCAGAAGTCCTGATGAGCATTCTTCCGTAAGTCTAGGACTTGCAGTTTCCACCTCCTGCAAGGAAAACAGTACCAGATGAAGATGCTTGAAGGTCAATAGGGAGCATGACCATAAATCTCAGAATCTAGGGAAGAACCGGACAACTGGCCCATACTTTCAATCCAGATGCCAGGTTATCACGTGCTCCTCAGATGCTCCCTGGGAGGGGGCTGGTATATGTTCTTTCAAGTAACCTCTGCACCTTAACAAACCCCATGTGCCCGGAAGTCTATTCCCAGTGTAAGTCCAGCCATGGTCCCAAAGGCCTCCCTGAGCACCTTCACTGGCACCAGCAGAAGCATCTGCCCCGCCCTCAGTTTAGCCCTGCCCACCCCAGGCCCCAGCCATCTTGCTCCGACTCTAAGGACTCCACCAGGTTATCTGGCACCCTCACCTGGGGCGAACCTCCTGGGCAAGCAGAACATCGAGTCCATCGAGCACAGCTTGAAAAGTCTCCCAGTGAAGCTGCTGTTCCTTCATCAGGGCCCCCAGTGGGAGGCAGGCAAAGGGCCAGGCCTGCACCATTGCCTTCAGAATCTTACTGTGTCTTCCAGCGAAGGCTGCCATGAACAGCGGCGGGAAGAGCTCCGTGGGCAGCTCCTCCAAAGCAGCAATAGCCAAGGTCTCATCCCTCAACAGGCTCTGACATGCCAGTTCCAGAAGCCTAGGTGGTGCCCTTATGCTCAGCCTGATGAATCTGCTCTGAAAGTTATCCTGGGGAAACAAAATAGCCAAGGAACAAGATATCCTTCTCAGGCAAAAACAAGCAGCCCCATGGAACCTTCACCCTTCAGAAAACCAACTTGGGACCAAAGTCACTGCTGTGGCATCAGTCCTGTTTGCTTGGATTCTTCTTTGTGCTACTGGACATAAACCACAGGATGGCCACTGCTGGCAGGAGTACCTCGCCAGGCACCGAGGAGATGGCAAGGCAGCCACAGGCCCGATCTTAGCCACAACCACTCGCTGCTTCATTTCATTCCAGTCCCACTTTGAAGTATGTACCTAGGTGTCTGAGCACTGACCCTACCCTTTCGGGGTAAAGTTTCTGATTACCACTTAAGGACAGTAAATAATACAGAGCACCATGTGACCCAGCACAGCCTCCTTCAGTTCCAACAAAACCCAGATGGGAAGGATTAAGGGACACCCGCACACTGGGTGACATTTTTCTTTCAAAAAATTTTAAATGAGAAACCTTACAAGTGTACAACAATGCAACTTAGCATGTGACAGGTGAAGACGAAAATAAAAAAAAAAAACACTAATTCCAATATATTAGTTATAATGCATGTCTCTTCCATGAATATTAGAATTACCCCTTTGTTCAGGGGATAAGTTTACGAAACTATAAGCAGTAAAATCATAAAACCACAAATGATTACACATCATGTTTGTCACAAATTAAATACTGAAAATGTCATCCATTAAATTCCAAATAATTAGGATGCCTTTCATTTAAAAAAAGAAATCTGGTTAAGGAAATATTTAAATGACTGTAAAATGCTATGAACCAGAGATCAAAATGTTTGGGATTAAGCCAAGAGTACCTTTATTTTTCACATTGTGTTTATTGAGATAAAGTGGATTTATATCATTGTATCTCCTTTGGTGGCTACATATTTAACCTCTAATAATGGGTATTTTCATACCCTGCCCACCACCAGTGCCCCAACAACCCTCCATCACTATCCCAGTGCGCTCCTTCACTCCCCCACTCCTACCCTCCTTTCTCCCCCTCTGGTTGCTTCAGTTTTGCAGTCAGATGTTAAAAGTTTATTATTTGTTTGATTTTGACAGACCCCTCATGTTTCTTTATATTCCACATATAAGTGAGACTGTGGTATTTGTCTTTCTCTTTCCCAGTTATTTAGCTCAGCATTGCCCTTTCCACTTCCAAGTTGTCACAAGTAACAACAGCACATACTTTTTTTTTTTTTTTAATAGCTGTGTGGGATTCTATTGAATATCTACCACAATTTTTGGATCCATTCCTGTGTCCCTGGGCACTTACACTGTTTCCATAATGTAGCTATTGTCACTAGGATGCAAGGAACACAAGAATACATGTGTTTTGGTATTGTTTAGGTAGATACCTAAGAATGGAACTGCTGGGTTATATAATATATCTATTTTTAGTATTTTGAGAAAATGCAACACTGTTTTCCATAAGGGCTGGACCAATTTATATTCCCAACAGTGTACAGAGAGTCATTTTTCTCCACATCCTTATCAAGATTGGTTGTTTCTGACCTTTTGATGTGGCCCATTCTCACAGGTATGAAAGGGTATCTTATTGTGGTTCTGATTCTGATTTCTCTGGTGATGAGCATTTTCTCTTGGGCCTAGTAGACATCTGCATGTCTTTCTTTGATAATTGTCTATTTAGCAATTCTGCCATTTTTTGGATTGCACTGTTTTCTTGCTGAGTTGCATGAGTTCTTTATGCATTTTGGCTGCCAGTCTTCTGTCAGATGTTTTATGTTCAAGTATTTTCTCCCATTCTGTAGGGTGTTTTTGTTTTACAGCTAGATTCTTTTGTCATGCACAGGCTAATTTTTAGCTTGATTTAATAGGATCTGTTTACATTTGCTTTTCTTGTCACTGGACACAAATCACCAAAGACATTTCTGAAGGTAATGTCATGAAGTATTTTATCTGTTTTTTCTTTAATGTCTCTAATAGTCTTGAGACTTACAGCATGCCTTAGTCCATTTTTTAAAAAAGATTTATTTACTTATGCATACAAGAACTGGGGTACAGACCAGAGGTGCAGGATTCACGAGAGAGTGGGGAGCAGAACAGGCAGCAAGTGAGACAGGTGGGTAGCTCCCTGGCCTGCCAGGGGTAGAACTTTTGCTGTAGAAGCTGCAAATAGCTTCACAGTTCTGTGCTTATTAACCCCTTACGCCACCAGGGAGGCAATGTCTTACTCCATTTTGAGTTAATTTTTGGGTGAAGTGACTGGTTACTTCAGCTTTTCTATTTCTTCCTGGTTGTGTCTTGGAGAACTGGAGTCATGGATTACTAAAAATTTCTCCATTTCATCTAGGTTATTCAATTTGTTGGCATATAGGAACTAGTAGCAATCTTTCATGACCTTCTGTATTTATGATACTTACCTTGTAATTTCTTTTTCACTTCTAATTTTATTTATTATATTTTTCTCCTTTTTTCTATTTTTTTAAAAAATTATTTTGCATCAAAGAACTGGGGCATAGACCAGAGGTGCAGGGTATGTGGGTGTGTGTGTTTAACAGGATTCATCAGAGGCAGAGTAAGGAGCAGAACAGGTGTATTGACTGAAAGACACTGCTGGGGGGGAGCAATGAGCAAGACAGAGGTCTGCTACGCCATATATAGGTTAGCTCCCTGGTTGGGGACTCAAATGAGACTCCTCAACTGAGACTTAACCCCTAGGCCACCAGGGAAGCCCTCTCTCTCTTTTTTTTTTTTCCTTAGTCTAGCCAGGGGCCAATTTTGTTGATTTTTTTCCCCCAAAGACCAAGCTTTTGGCTTCACTGACCTTTTGGACGTTTTTTTTATTTCTGGTCTAATTTTTATTATTTCCTTCCTTCTACTTATTTTTGGTTTTAATTATTATTCTTTTTCTAACATATTGAGGTGAGAGGTAAGTTGTTTATTGAAGTTCTTCGTTTGTAGTTGTGGACCTGAATTGCTATATGCTTTCTTCTTAGTACCACTTCTGTTGTACCCGAGTTCTGACAAATTTTATCTTCATTTTCATTCATCTCTAGGCTCTTTAAAAAATTTCTTTGATTTCATCATTTATCCAATAATCGTTCAGAAGTGTGTTGCTCAATCTTCATATGTTAGCAATTTTTCCTACTTTCTTTTTGTGGTTGACTTCTAGCTTGATACCATTGTGATCACAAAGGAAACTTGGTTATGATTTCAATCTTCAAGAAGTTACTGATACCCCATTCTGGCTATCAGCAAGCAGAAAGTCATTTGTTCAAAGGCCTGTTTCCTGCAGTTACCTATAGTTTCTGACCACACATTCTGGACTTAGGTACAGAGGTTTCAGAGGAAGGAAGGGAACATCAGTCTTATGAAGCCTGATAGTCGGAAGCCCCTTGCTGTAAAGTCTATGTGTGATATGCCTGGCAGTGTTGCTCTTTTCCCTACCCTGGGGTAAGACAGGCTCCCTTGCTTGCAGCCTCGCTGTGAGCACAGTTCAGAGGGCCTGCAAAAGTGATAGGGGGAGCGGTGGGTGTGTCCAGAGTCTCTGGGATGCGCAACAGTCTAGAAGCCCATCAAAAAGTCTATACAAGTGATATGCTCCATGAAAGTCCTGAACAAGCAAACTACCAAGCAGACCAAGTTCACTGTGGCATCCCATTCAGTGTAGACTGGGGGTCACAGAGGTGGGAGAAGGGGAAGGTCTTCCCAGCTTCCTTAGTGCAGTCACAGACATTCCTAGGAGCCCACAAACCCCCCTACTGATGACCCATATGGCTCTTTCCACTGCCTAACAGTCTCTGGTCACTGGGGTGTCCTCTGTTGAACTGTGGAACAGGCTATGATCTCACAGTTAAGTATGCTCTCTTGTTCTGGCTGGTGGGAGAGCCTAGAGGACTACTGAGGAAAGGACCAATAGGCCTTCCAGTGAACTATTCTTGACTTACTGTTTTTTAGTTTTTCCTTTCCTCACTGATGGCTTCTGACTCTCCCTTTTAAGACACAGAGACTCACTTCCCCAGCTCCATTCTAGATGTGGCTGCTCCCTCCAGGTACTTATCCTCAGTACTCCTGAGGAAAGCGATGACTCAAGGTTCCTGTCTGTCTTCTCCTTCACCATCTTCTCCTCAAAAAAAAAACAAAAAAAACCTCTATTTCTTTAGAAATGTAACAGTTTAATTCCCATAGAAAGGGGAGGTTCCAGGTACCCTGAACCACTCAATGAAGATGGAGCTGAACGACAAGTTTACCTAGAAAAGACTAGGAAGAAGACTTCAGAGAGGAGGAGGGAGAAGACCTGGAGGTGGCTCATGGAGCAAAGACACGTAAAGAAGTAATCACACTTGCTTCTTGGCCTTTGGACTTGCATCAGGGACTTGGGGGACATGGAAGGAGACATTTGGAAAAGACATGGGTGAGAGATCCTTGGGGAGGCTGACAATGGCAACCTTTATCTTGACTTGCATTTTGGTTTTGTTATTTTCCTTTTAAACTTGCCTGGCCCTTTTTGCCTCTTTCCTATGGTTTCCCACCAGAAGATGCCTCATATTTGTGACAAGCTTTTGGACCTCAGTGATCCCACTTTGGGCAAAGCCTGTTTGGCCAGGCACTTATCTGCGAGGGGATGGTTAACTTTAGGTGTTTAATTTAGAAACTACTGTCTTTTCTTCTTTCTGTTGCACACTAATTCTATTGAGGTTCTTTTCTACTGGAAGCCTTACACACTAAGAGTATGTTTTGTCTTTATGAGGTAGACGGCAAGGTTTACAGCATGCAAGGTTTGGGGGCCTTGGGTATTCTGCCCACATTTTGCCCACTTACAGAAATATTTCTTAAAGAGTATGACCTGATTAGAGGCACATAATTCCAAATGGCCCTCTGGAACTGCATCAGCAGTTTATTTCTTATCAGAGACTGATGGCCATTCTGCAGTACTCACTAGCCTGAGATTCTGAAGTTAGTAGTCGGGGTATCATTCAATAGTTATAATTTAGTATCTGTACTCTGCTCAGCTGAACAATGCTGGGAGACACAAAATAGATAAGAAAGGGAAACAGAGTTCCCATGGGAACCGGTCACAGGTCCACATGTCCAATAGAGGGCTAACCAGAATTCCCAAGAATGCAGTAACATGGCAAACAGAACTAGGTAGGACACCTCCAGTAGAGAAGGCCCACCAAAATCTGTTATCGTAGCCGTTAACAACCAGCAGAGACCTACTTCCTAGTCACGAAAAGCCCTCAAAAACAGTTATAAAAGGGAGCCCCAAATTCTTCTTCCCATGCAGACCTCTCCCATCTTTCCCCCTGTGTCCTTGCAGGGTATTGTAATAAAACAGTCTTATATGTTCTCCACTCGGCCTCTGGTGAATTCTTTCACCCTACAACTCTGGCCTCACCCCAACATTACACCAGCACATTAGTTATTCCAATCCATGGGCCAATAGAGAATTCACTGATTGTCTGCAAGCAGTTATGGCCAACTCCCAGGGGCAGAAGCAACAGCATCTGGGGCAGTTTTCAAGTTGTCATTTGGAGCTGGGACACTCATATGTCATAGCGTTTAGCATCCAAAGTAGATGTGACATTTCCAGATTCATCTACACTGTCTTCTAAAATATTAGTTTATAAGTTGTCTGAACCAGCTGACCGTGGACTTTTCCTGATGTCTCTATCTCCTGGACATTGCACTGCAGTCATTTAGTAGAGGTGTGAAGGAAGGAGGAGGGAGAGCAAACAGGCTCCTCACCCACAGAGCATTATCCAAAAGTACACAGAGAACAAAAGCAATTCTGCCTCTCATTTATAAGAAAAAGTCCATGTGATCTATGTTGGGGTATGATTACTAAGGTTAAAACCTAAGCCCCACTCCCTACCCAGCAAACAAGTTTGGGAAGTTTGAGTAGATAAATCGGTAATTTTGCCATGGAAACTGGGCCTAAGACCATCACCTTGACCAGGACCTGCAGAACTCCAGGAATGTGGAAGTAGAGTCAGGATACATCGTGTCAAAAAGGTCAATGCCCAAGGCCAGGCATCCCAACAGATAACTGGCACAAACTGGCAACCACTGAGAGAATATAAAAGAGATCCTCAAGCCCTTCTTAGTGTGTTTGGTGGGCTCTCCTCTCACCCCCCTACTCCCTTGTATGGTATTTCAATAAATCTGCCTATTCTGTACCCTACTCTATCTCTGGTGAATTCTTTCACCCCCATGCCTCTAGTCTAAACCCCAATTTTCTCTGCAACAATCTATGTCTGAATGATCTAAAGCTTTATACAGACCTAAGTTTATAGAGGTAGCAAATGCCTCTGGGCCCCTCTACTAGCTCCCCAGAAGAAATTACAGGCCTTTCTGGACACACACCTCCCTTTACAGAGCCTAGCTGAAATTTCAATTTCCAATTGAAAGCAAATAAATGCTAATCTTGATTAGGTTTTTGACTTTCTCCATACAGGTGTTTCAATCATATATCTATTCATGATAGGCAAAGAAAAAGAAAATAAAATTACCAACCTGAAAATATACGTGGGGAAGTTTGGGCCACATTGAAACTATCCAAATAGTCCAGTTAAGACAGCTGTATGCAGACAGAGATGTCATCCCAAAAGAAAGCAGAAGAAAAAAATTCCTGAGTATCACATTATCACATATTTCACGTTACCTAAAATAAAAAAAATCATGAGGCCATTCAGGGAGGAACAGAAGTACAATTAAAAGATAGTTGGTCTTCCAGATGTTTAGGCTCAAGAATTACCAGGAGGCCATGTTCAAAATTGCAGTTAGGAGTTGGGCAGGAGAAAGGCAGTAGCTGGGAGTTTGTAACGGGACCAAAGCAAAGTAAAAAAAGGCTCTATTAATGGAACTGATTTTTTGTCTGGATGGGCTTGAGAAATTAAAAGGGAAGTGGCTTAGGTACACATTTTAAACCCAAGGTCACTGATGAAGGGAGGGAGGAGAGTCAATTTTCCCTAGAGGTAAGTATAAGGATGGTTCAACATCCAAAAGTCAATTAATGTAATTCACCACATCAACAACAAAAAAAAAAAAAAACATATGTTCATATCAATAGATGATGAGAAGGCATTTAATAAAATACAACATCTATTTATGATGAAGGCCCTCAAAATTCTTGGAATAGAAAGAACATACCTTTACTTAATAAAACCCACATACAAGCAGCCCACAGCCAGTATCATTCTTAATGGTGAGAAACTGAAAGCCTTCCCTTTAAGATCTGAAATAAGACAAGGATGTCCACTCGAACCACTGCTTTACAATATAATATGGGAAGTCCTGGTCAGAGCAATTAGGCAAAAGAAAGACATAGAAGGAATCCATATAGAGAAAGAAGTGAAACTATCACTATTTGCAGACGATGAGTACATATTTAGAGAACCTGAAAAGCTCCACAGAAAAACTAAAACAATAAACCAGTTTACTCAAGTAAGTAGCAAGTTACAAAATCAACACATAAAAATCAGTAGCATTCTTGGACCTCCCTGGTGGCGCAGGTGGTTGAGCTCAGCTCTGTGAAGCTGTCCGCAGCCTCTGCAGCGTGGGTTCGATCCTGACCTGCCGGTGAGGGTCCCACCCTTAGCAGTGTATTTCATTAGTCTGCCTGTTCTGTTCCCTGCTCTGTCTCTGGCGAATCTTCTCACCCTCCCATACATCTGGCCTGTACCCTGGTTCTTGTATAAATAAATAAATCTAAAAAAAAAATAAATCAGTAGCATTCTTATATGCAAATACTCTATCTGAAAAAAAGAAAGAAATCAAGAAAATCATCCCATTCACAATTGTACTAAAAAAAAAAAAAAATTAAAGACTGGGACTAAACCTAACAAAGACGCGAAAGACCTATACAAAGATAACCACAAAACATTGATAAAAGAAACAGAAGACACAAAGGAACTGAAAGACATTCCCTGCTTATGGACTGGAAGAATTAACATTATCAAAACGGTCATCCTACCAAAAGCAATTTTCAGATTCAATGCAACTCCAATAAAATCTCAATGGCATTATTCAAAGAAAAAGAATATTGATGAAATTCATATGGAATCACACAAAAACTTAAATAGCCAAAGCTCTCCTGATTAAAAAAAGGAAAAATGGAGGCATTACATGCCCAGATTTCAAACTCTAATACGAAGCCGTAATAATTAAAACAGCATGGTACTAGAACAAAAACAGATGCATAGACTAAGGGAATTGAACTGAAAACCCAGACATAAAGCCACACATATATAGTCAACTGATCTATGATAAAGGAGCAAAGACTATGGCACTGGAACAAGGATACTTTCTTCAACAAGTAATGCTAGGAAAACCGGACTGCTACATGCAAAAAAAAAAAGAATGAAACTAGATGACTATCTTACACCATACACAAAACCCAAAAAGATCTTAGAAACATTTAAAAAAAATTTTTATTTATTTATGCATAAAAGAACTGGGGTACACAGGCCAGAAGTGTGGGGGGTGAGAGGATTCACCAGAGGCAGAATGTGGAACAGAACAGGCAGACTGACTAAAATACACTGCTGAGGGGAGCAGCGGGCAAGAGAGGAGAGGTCTGCTGCGTCATGTGGGTAGCTCCCTGGCCGGGGACACTGCTTAGCTCTATGCAGGGAGGAGACCCTCAGATGAGGGATTTGGATGGTTCTGCCATACCTAGTGGTTGGGCAATCTTAATGTTAAAAAGAGCTGACAGACTTCATGTGAATATCAGGTGGACAGGAAAACTGTGGCATGTCCAAACATCAAAAAATTTCTGAGATCCCAGTGTTCAGATCCCAGGAGGTAGGAGAGATCACTGTCTCCAAATGGCCTGAAAATGTGACCTATTAACTGAATACTCTTCTTCAGGAAGGCAAGGGGCACTCCTCTGTCCACTGCCGTGCAAAGTCAGTTGGACCACAAACACACTGTGGCCCTGAAGAAACCACAATATTGGTACTAAGAGCTCTCCTTCCTGCCCAGTACCAGGACTGGCCCAGTATGACTACAAGGGTTCAGACATGGATATGGGGGATGTTTTTACCATGTCCTGGTCATGTATTCTCTTCATGGTCCTTATTCCTTCATGGTCCTACAGAGGCCAGAACAGCTGGAGTCCATGTGGGGGAGAAGGTAGAGGAGTATACTAAGCCCCTTAGCTAGTCAGACAATTCTTACTGGGATCACAAAGCATATGATTTATTGGAATTTTCAGAATGCTTCTGGTCTCCTCTCCTGACCTGGTCTGACTGGACAGCGTGTAGTGATGAGCCTGGGTAAGACCCTCCTACTGGTATCAACAAAAATCAATGACTTCTTCCCAGTTCTATTGAGTCATTTTTGGAGAAAATTACAAGCTACAGATGCAGGAGAAAAGAAAAATGATTTGCTTTTCTAGAATGCTAGTCATTGGAATGCTAGTCATCGGAATGCTAGATGACAATTCTGGGGGATTCCTGAGTTCCAGAAGGCAATGCAACTCCAACTAGTCTTAGAGATACCTTAGGGTAAAATACTCCTGATGGTTCTAGTTAGTTTAGCTGTAAAGTCTTTGCTGCGCACATTATTGCCACATTTTCAGCAATATGTAAATTTTGTATTCAAACGTTAAGTGATGAAAGTTCGCTTTGTTTTCAAGTTTGCTTGGTTTTAACTTATACAGTATTCACTTTTAATTACCTAATTCTAAGCCCTCTTAATGATTTGTATAGTGGTGAGTCTATGTGACAGTCTTAAAATAGTGGATGATAGCAAGCATATATGTTAACTTGATAGAATATATGTAAAGACAGTCCGGCAAAATGGCAGCAGATTTTTCTGCTCACCTCTTCTACACATTCACAATTAAACTGTAGCAAAGTCAACAACCCCTGAAAGATAAACAAATGACTTCTGTGCTTCTTAGAGGAGAGTATAAAGTCAATTATCTAAAAAAAGGAATGTCTATATTACAATCTATAAAAACTAAAAATGAAGAGACAAAAGTACGTATCACAAATGCTAGAACAAAAAATGCTGAGAAAATATTTAATTCAGCAGATCTATGGAATATGTCTAAGTAAAAGTTTAAGGTAATGTTTATCACAATGTTTGCTGAATTAAGAAAAATAATGGATGATGTAAAACGGGAACACAATAAAGAGGGAAAAAATAAGAGACTATTAAAATTAGAACTAATGGGTCTAAAAAATATTATAACCAAAGCTAACATTGTACAATAGAGGGCCTCAGCATTAGACAACACAAGTAATGGAATTAGGAAGCTTGAAAGCACAATGGCAGAGAACAAACAGAACATCAAAGATAAAAGAATTAAGAGACATCCAGGAAGGGGGTGGGGAGAAGAGGAGGGATGAAACCAGCACAGCACAATGGACTATAGTGGAGGACTATGGTGGTGAGAATGCTATGGTGACCACACCTGAGGGAAGAAATCCTATACTGCCAAAAAGTTTACAAGGATATAAAATAATGGTACTTCATTAAAAAATAATAAAAAAAAAATAAAGCCCCCAATCCTTTTCTAAATGAAAACGGTTTAAGAGCTCTTTGAAAAAACAAAGAAAAGGGCCTCTCCGGTGGCACAGTGGTTGAGCGCTGCGTTGCAAAGCTGCCTGCAGCCTCTGCAGCACCGGTTTGATCCCCGGCCGCTGGGTGAGGGTCCCACATGGCACGCAGACCTCTCCTGCCGCGCCCACTGGTCCACTCAGCAGTGTATTTCGTCCATCTGCCTGTTCTGTTCCCTGCTCCGGCTCTGGTGAATTCTCTCACCCTCCTGCGCTTCTGACTGTACCCAGTGCTTGTATAAATAAAAATAAATAAATCTTAAAAAAAAAAAAAGAAAAGAAAAAACATAAAGAAAAGTAACATCTATATCACTGTGGTCCCAGCAGGAGAAAAGAAAAAGAAACACACAGAAAATTTTACTGAAAAAGATAATTAATGAGAACCATCTCAACTTGGGGAAAGAACCAGATGACCTGATCCAAGAGGCCCCAAATGTTCCAAAACACCAAACTCACACAGTCTAAAATTTAAGACTGTTGAAAGCCAGTGACAGGGAAGCTATTAAAAGCACTGAGAGGAAAAAAGAGCAGCTTATAAGGAGACAACAGTAAAACTGTCTGTGGACTTTTCAGTACAAACCTTCCAAGACAAGAAGGGAATGATAAGAGATACTTTTAAAATACCTAAAAATTTTCAGACTAGAATCCTTTACCCTGCAAGACCAGCATTCAACCTGCAAGACCAGCATTCAAGACAGAATAAAAGGTAAGGAGCATCACTGAAAAGCAAAAGCTAAAAGAATTTATCAACACATGAAAGACTAAAGGAACCATTGTAAATCAACAGTAACAAAAATATACATAGGTAACCCATAAGTGTACAATGTGGAGAAGGAAAGTAAAAATGTGTTTCACAGGGACAGGTTTAAGATCAGACTTCTCAGTGGGCCACAAAAAAACAGTCTATCATACTAACCCCAACAGAAGCTTCAAACAAAAAAATCAGTAGAAGTAGCATATAATACAATGGAAATGGAACATAAAATAAACATAAAATGAAGATGTCTAAAAATAAAAAGACAAACTAAGAAAAATTTAAAAGATTAAAAGCTGCCTGGGCAGCATGAAGAGGAAGAATGCCAAGAAGGGCCAGGGTTCGAATGGCATCAGTGACAACGAAAAGAGAGAAGGATTAAGGGCCCCACCCTCTCTGGGCCGTTGGTATGTCTAGTTTTGCAGTCAGAGAATAAAACATGTCAGTGGGAAAAAAAAGAAAAAGAAAAAGAAAAAAATTTAAAAATGGCAATAAAAGCACTTGTATCTCAATAATCACCTTAAATGTAAATGGTTCCTGGTCACCAGTGAAAAAGATCGAGTGGTTGAGTGGATTTTGAAACATAGGTCAACTGTCAGCTGTTTACAGGAAACCCATCTTTCAAACAGTACAGATTTAAAGGCTGTAAGGCAATTGTAGGAGCAAAAGGTAATCAGGAAGTCAGGAATAGCTATATTTACAACACATAAAACAGATTTCCAACTAAGATGTTAACATACAGAGACTGACATTACATTATTAAGGGCCTAATATAACAAGAACTAACATTTATATATGCACCAAATGATGGAGCACCAAGAGACATAAACCAATTAACAGAACTAAAGAGCAATACTGACAACACAGTAATACTAGGATATTTTAATACTTCACTTACCACTATAGGCAGATCAACAAGAGAAGTAACAAAAACCTTAAATGAGGAGCTTGACCAAATAGGCTTAACAGACATACATAACACTCTACCCCAAAACCCTGCATACACATTTTTTCCAAGTGCACATGGAACATTTTCAAGAATATAAAATACGCTGGGAACAAGTCAATTATCAATAAAACTATGAAGATTGAAATCATACCAAGTGCTTTCTTTGATCATGTCAGAAAGATAGAAATCAGCTATTTATTTTAAAAGGAAAAACTGTAACACATGGAGACTAAGTAATATGCTGCTTAATAGCAATAAAGAGGATTAAGAGGAAATTAAGAGATAAATCGAATTGTCCAGCGGCTAATGAAAATGAGGGTATAAACTAACAGAATCTATGAACACAGCAAAGGGTCTTAAGAGGGAAGAGAACTACAATGCTGACCCACACTAAAAGGCAAGAAAAACGTTACATTTAAAGCAACTTGAAAAAGAAGGAAAAAACAAGACCTAAATCTAGTAGAAGGAAGGAAATAAAGAGCAGGAATAAATGAAACAGATATCAAAAGAACCACCCAAAAGAGCAATAAAACTAAGAATTGGTTTTTTGAGAAGATAAACAAAACTGACAAAGGTCAAGCTATGCTAACAAAAGGAAAGAAAGGAAAAAACATTGTTAAGCAGAATTAGAAAGGAAGGAGGAGAAATTGACAGTTGGTATAGAAATACAAAGCATCATAGAGATTACTATGAACAATCATATCGCAATAAATTCAATAACCTTGAAAAAACAATTTTCTAAAAAATACAAAT
Organism: Talpa occidentalis; assembly: GCF_014898055.3. NCBI lineage: Eukaryota > Metazoa > Chordata > Mammalia > Eulipotyphla > Talpidae > Talpa > Talpa occidentalis. Next base: position 26,761,561 of record NW_023601433.1, read on the forward strand.
TTTTAAGACTAAACCAGGTGAAAACAGGAAAGATGAACAAATCAATCACAATGTTGGAAATTGAAACGGCAATCAAAACTCTCCCTCACAACAAAAGCACAGGGTAAGATGGCTTTGGAAGTGATTTGTACCAAACCTTCAAATAACTCACACCCATATTGACATATTATTTCTAAAAATCCAAAAATGGGCCTCCCCAGTGGTGCAGCGGGTAAAGTGCCACGCTATGAAGCTGTGTACAGCCTCTGCAGCACGGGTTCAATCCTGGCCAGCCAGGGAGATTCCGACATGGCGAGGCAGACCTCTCCTACCTCGTCCTCTGCTCCCCTCAGCAGTGTATTTCTGTCATCTGCCTGTTCTGCTCCCTGCTCTGTCTCTGGTGAATCCTCTCACCCTCCTGTGCCTCTGGCCTGTATCCCAGCTCTTGTATAAAAATAAATAAATCTTTAAAAAAAAAAATCCAAAAAAAAAAGGTTAAAGTTCCCTAACATATTTTATGGTGCCAATATTACCCTAATACCAAATCAGATAAAGATAGCACAATAAATGAAAGATATAGATCATTATTTCTCAATACCAATGCAAAAATCTCAAACAAAATATTAGCAAATCACATCATATAAGAAATATATCTCATGCTCAAGAAGGATTTATCCCAGGAGTACAAATGGTTTAATAAATATAAATCAACAATTTAATATACTATTTATTATGTTGACAAAAGTAAATACAAAACATGCAAATAGCAACAGATACGAGGAAAACATAAGATTAAAACATCCATTTATGATTAAAAAAAGCTCTAAACATGATAGGTATAGAGGAAACCTACTTGAATATAATAAAGGAATATATTACAAGTCTACAGTCACTATAATAGCAAATGGTGAAAAATTGCAAACTTTCCCTTTAAAATCAAGATGCCCACTGTCACCACTTCTATTTAATTATTAGAAATTTTAGTGAGAAGAATTAGAAAAGAGCAGTAAATAAAAGGTTGAAAAGTACAAGAAAAGGTATCATTATTCCCTGACAGATACTAAATATTGAAAACTATGACAAAAAGCTACTAGAAACAACAGATGAATATAGCAAGGTGGCGGGTCACAAGATCCACAAAAACTTGGCATTCTTGCATAAAATGAATGAGAAGAAAATCAAGAAAATAATCCTATTCATAATTGTATCAAAAGGAATTAAATACTTGGAATTAACCTAACCAAGGTGGTAAAGTACTTCTAAAAAAAAATCTACAAGATACCATTAAAAGATTTAGAGCAAGACATAAGGAGGAAAGACATTCTGTGCTCACAGATATGGAGAACCAATGTAGTAAAAATGACTATTTTACCAAAATCAGGATAAAATTTATTGTATTCCTCATCAAAATACCAGCAGTATTCTTCAAAGAAATTGAACAAAAAAAATTTTTATTTGTATGGATCCATAAAAAGTCCAGTCTAGCAAAAGCAATCCTAAGGGAATAAGAGTAAGATGCTACCTGACTTTAAACTGTACTATAATGACTAGTAATCAAAACAATATAGTATTGGCATAAAAACAGACATATGGATCAATGGAACTGGCTCAAAAGGCCAGAAATAAATCCATGTGTGTAAATACTTAATTCATGATAACAGAGCCACAACCATAAAATGGGAAAAAGAGAGTATCTTTAATGATGCTGGGAAAACTGGATGGTCACATGTAAAAGAATAAAGTTGTGTGGACTGCAAACTCCATGCACAAAATAAATTCAAAATGGATTAAAGATTTAGATACAAGATGCAAAACCATAAAATATATGGAAGAAAACACTGATGATACATTCCTGGACATCAATGATAAAGGTGTTTTTTTGGAGACTCAACTCTAAACAATTGTAATTTCATCAAATTAAAAAGCTTCAACACAGCAAAAGAAAATGCAAGTAGAGTAAGAAGACATCCTATTGAGTGGGAGAAAATACTCAAACAATACACAATGGGAAAAAAGAAAACAATTTAACAATACAATAAAAAGCCAACAATACAGTTAATAAATGGGCAGCAGATCTGAACTAACAAAGAGACTGTTAAGAGGGCCAATATGTACATGGAAAAATAATGATCACCTCTTTAATAAGGGAGGTACAGATGAAAACCACAATGAGCTATCATTTTACACCCATGAGATAGGCACATATATAAAAAGATCCCCAACAAATGTTAGTGAGAAAGAGGAACCCTATTATTAATCCTGTTGGTGGGATTGCAAACTGGTACAGCCATTTTGGAAAGCCATGTGGATTTACCCCCAAAATCTAAAAATATAAGTACCGTATAACCCTACAGCCCCACTCTTGGGCATCTATCCAAAGAATGTGAAACCATCAACTCAAAAAACTATATACTTGATACTACAGCTCTATTTACAACAGCTAGAAAACGGAAACAATCTTAAGTGTCCACAGAGTATACTGTATCAAGATGTAGTGTACAGATACACACAATGGAATACTATTCAGCCATCAAGAAAGATGCAATGTTCTCACCTGCAACAAAAGTGAAGCAGTAAAGCAAGCCAGAATAACAATGACAAATACACTAGTAGACACTAATGAAGTGGGGTTTCTGAGGGTAAGAGGTTGGGGTGAAGCAGCAAGGTTGAAAGGTGTATAAGATGGAAGAAAAAAAATAGAGCAATAAAACTTGCTGGAAGTGTGAAATAAGAGTGTAAAGTCAGACCACCTACTATACTAGAAATAATCAGTTTGCAAGTAATTCAGAGAGTATCCTCCTCCTTTCACTTGTCAAAATCAAAACTTTGCCAAGTGCTCGCTTCGGCAGCACATATACTAAAAATTGGAACAATACAGAGAAGATTAGCATGGCCCCTGCACAAGGATGACACACAAATTCGTGAAGCGTTCCATATTTAAAAAACAAAACAAAAAAAACAAAAACAAAAAAAAAAAACTTTGCCAAGCTATCTATGGCAAATGAAAGGTTTCATAATATTCTCAATAGCCTTCAAGAGCATTGTCAATTACTTAGCTAATTGAGACAAAACTGCTTGTCTTCCAATGTCTTTACTAAATTAATCACAAAATATTGGAAGTTGCAAGTGAAAGGATCAAGTTCCTATTCCACCCCCCAAAGAAATGGTTATAAGTTCCTGCTTAAGTTTCTTGAAAATGATTAAAAATTTTTGCTGATAGTAGGGAACATTATATCCTTTTTTCAAGTTATGTCCCTCTTTTGTTTTTCTAACAGAAAAATCAAAAATGCTTGAGGCAAAGAACCTGCAGTGAATCTCCCTGACGTGGTACTTATGCCATGGCTCCCTTATCTGAATCTCTAACTTAGCCCTTGAGCAGACAAGAGCATTAGGATTTAGGCTCTTTTCCTCTGGACTAAGCCTATGTCTTCTCAAAAAATCAAGAGTCTCTGCTGACCCTCCCTGTACTCAACAAAATCTAGTTTTACTTCAGATGCAGTAATAAATATCTAGACCTAAGAAGGCTGTCCTTCTTTCTTCTTCATCAGCAAGGCCCTGTCTGCTGCCACGTTTACCCGGATCCAGCCAGTCAATCCAGAGATAAACTGAGAGGCACAAGGTAGGCGGGATGGCGAGACAGGGCGCCCGGAGCAGTCTGAGGACACTGAACAGGGCATGGCCCAGAGCATCCCATGTGGGGTCGGGTAAGAGAGAGATGACGTATGAGTAGCATATCGGGTCTTCTGTCTCTATGTCTTATGAAGGCTGTACACCTGCGTCTCAGACCACCCAGGAGTGCTGTGGGCTTTGACATTAGGCTGGGTGTGTTCCAAGGGGCTGGTTTTATTTGTTCTGGCTGGGTGAGATGCCAGCAGCTGCCTCCTCCACCTTGAGGGCAGGCGATGGAGCGCACAGAGAGAGGGCAAGACAAGAGCAGCAAGCACTGATCCTGGACTCCAAGATGAGGGAGAGTTTCGAGGGAAGGGGAGGCCCAGCCATGGCATGGCATTCAACCCAGGAGAGCATTTCTTGAGAACTGGTACTTCAGCCTCCTCAGATTGTGAAAACTCTGCTTTTGAGGAAAGGAAAATGGGTCTGGCATTGTGTCCCTATCATCCAGCTTCTTCAAATCTCCAAAACCAAGCCAGAGGACGTGATGGTGGCTGAGAGTAAAATTATGCACATCAAGCTGTTTAGAACTCAACTTCCCCCTGGAGAGGAGCAATAATCATCAGGTTCCCAGTGCAATGGCTTCACACTTCATATGAAAAATCTTCCATCTCCTGGGTAGAGGGCTATCAGGAGGCTGGACATGTTCACAGGGAAGTCTGGCCCAGCCCATTTCTGGCCCTCCCCTCTACGACAACTTCCCTTCTAGGCTTAATCCTGATTACTCAAAAATATGTATTGAGCGTCGAGGGTATGTCAACTGTTATTCAGGGTGCCAGGGAGGGACACCCAGTAAATATCATGGTCACTACTCAGGTTATCTTTGAGGCATGGACCTTGCATTCTGGTGAGAAGACAAACTAAAAACAAATAAACTGAAATGTAGTCCCAGGCTGTCTTTGTGCTGCACAGTAGAGCTGGGACAAAAACACAAATGAAAGACTGCAAACTGAAATGGCCCAAAGCAATCTCAAAACCCAAAAGACAATGCTTTTCCTGTGGCCATTAGATATTTTTCTGTCAAAACATTTAAGAACTCTTACGATGTGCCATAAATATACCGAGAAATGAAAAAGGTAGCAAACCTGAGTACACTATGATTTTAAACATTCAGAATGAAAATGTCTTGCTTCTTTGTGGAAACCTTATCACAGAATTGTGAACATTACTTGCTTTCTTCTCATCTTATCGATTCTGGTATGGAGTTGGGCATCTCCTCTCTCTCGGGGCACTGCCACAGGACTTTGTAAGCTGCAGTCAGTTTCTGACATTGTAGCCTTTGTGCTGTGACACGTCTCCAGAGTCCCTTTAATGTGAAAACTGTGGCAGCATATACCCAGCACAACCTCCTGGCACATCTTCATCCTTTTTTTCACAACCATACTCTTCATTTATGCTTCTCTGGGAAATGGGGAATGTGAGTTTGAGTCTGGAATCTGAATCATGATGATGAATAAAACAACTTCTCAAGTTTGGCAGAACATCAGAATTACCGATGTATTTCATTTTCCTGGTCTCATTAGCTTTTCTCTCAAGAAATGAGATGCGGGCAGGGGCATTTTGACTTTTCCTTTCCATGTTAGTAACTGGAGCTGCAAAGGGTAAGGCACCTGCACTCAAATCACAGAGCGGGTCATGGGAGGGTGACACGGGAAGGCGGCTCCTGGCTCTTAGTCCCAGGCTCCCTGCTGCGGCAGTGCCTGGAACTATCACCTTAATATAGGGACAACCCCAGGCTGGGGGGGAAGGGAAGTGGAGGGTATGGGCAGTGGAAAGGTTAGGGATAAGAAGAGAAAGTAGCAGCCTCCATTTTGGAGACCCTCACCCACCACAATCCAAGGGCTCAGTCAGGTCTTCCAAGAGGATGGGGGAGGGGGTGAGGGGGATATGACAAGCCCAGGGAGAGACCCAAAAAGACCTGAGGCTCAGCAGCTTGAGATGCAGAGCAACTCCTGGGAGGAAACACTTCCCACTCCATATGCCCGAGGCAGGAGCAAATAAACATGTTGAATGTTGTCACTCAGGATTTGGGGAGACGAGCATGGAGGCATCTTCCACATGTAAGGCACAGCATAAATAAGGAGTGGGGGGCCTGCAAGACAGAGTCTGGAAGTCTCTGCCATGGTCTGGGCTCTGCTCTTTCGCCTTGCTTTCTGCACAGGTGAGACATATGAGGAAGAGAACAGTACAGTGCTGACCCTTCTCTATGGAGTTAATGACCCTGACCTCTCCTCTCTGCCTGTCCTCTTCCTCTCAAGGTCTAATGCTCAGTCTATCCTGACTAAGCCACTCCCCATGTCTGGGGCTCTGGAACAGAAAGCCACCATTTCCTGCTCTGGATGCAGCAGTGACAGTGGGGACTATAAATTATGTGTTCTGGTCCTAACAACACCTGTGCACTGCCCACACACCCGGAGTGAGATATTTTCTTTGGGCCATGGATCCCAGCTCCAAGTCAGACCACGTGGCTTGAGAACAAGGTGTTCCTTATTACTGTCTCCTTTTCATAGGGCACCCCCCCAAAGAGATCAAAGAGATGTGAGGCCCACTCTTCTAAGCTCACCCACTCTGCCCCTGCTTGACACCAAACACGAATCAAATCTCTGGATTCTGACTTAAGTCCTGCTTCTTCACCCTGAGCACTGGTTCTGAGTATAACCATGGTTTTCAGAACGGTTTCCCCATGACAGCAGGACAACTGCCCTCTCGGGTAAATGACCTGAAAATAAAGACAGGCAGCTGGAGCTTCTCCTCTCTGTGAGGAGCCTAAGGATGCAGATTTCATCGTGCTCCTCATAAAAAGGGCAGAGAAGATGACAGGGCATGTCAGGACACCTGAGACAGTTCACGGGCCCAACCTACCTGAAAATGTCTTCTGTCCACTTTGGTCAGTTCTGGTTGGTCTCGGGTCCTCCAACACTTCCTTTCCCTGTTCTGTGAGGGCAAGAACCAAATGCTCCAAAACCAAGGAGAGTCAGTGTTAACACATGTATTTAGGGAACCAAGGGCTGCAGTGAAAATCTCTGAGGAGACGCTGAGGAAACAGAATCTGGAGACTCTAGTCTTTCAAAAAAAAAAAAAAAGAAAAAAATCTCCTCCCACCTCCAAACCCGACTTCCGGTTTCTCACCGGCCAAACCAAAGTGACTCAGACCTGCAGGCCTTGTCGTGGCGCCGAAACCAACCGTTGCCTCAAGGCCGCCGGGCACTGTACTGTCCCGCAGACACCGCTGCCCCTCCGCCCCCCTCCCCCATGCTCCGGCCCCTCCAGCGGGGGTTGGCGTCTCGGAGCAGCTACCTCACTTCAAGTGCGAATCCGAAACGCCAGTGAGACCAAACAATAAAATGATGCGTAAGTTCGAGGGATTATTACGTCTACAACTTCTAACTGTGCCCGTTGTTACGGAACTGGTGGCCCGGCCTGGCTCGACTCAACGCGCAGCTCCTTCATCTTCACGCCACTCTGTGGTAACTCATTTCACACAACAAACAGGTGGTGTGGGGGTTGGGGGTTATGGGTGACCAGCCCAAGGTCACCCTGAGAGTGCCGGAACCGAGGTCTGAACTTACGTTTTTCTCTCTCCACACCAGCACCTCGCCACGTGGCCTCGGCGCAATGGCTGCGGGAAAGAACAGCGCGACTCAGCGCCCTCGGGGAGCCGCTCCGAGGGGAGGGGCGGGCGCGTGGGGCGGGGACTAGTTCTCTGGCCAATCCTGGCTTCAGCTTCCTGCGCAGGCAAAGTCTCGCGAGATCCTGGGCTCACACGTGGGGTATCCCAGGGAGTACAGGAGAGATTTGATGTAACGAGTTGGGAAGGGAGGAGGAGGGGTAGGGTTGGCGCACGCCCAGCAAGTTGCAGAGTTGGGCATGGGGGTGGGGGTGGATGGCGGCTGTGTGGGAGGGCGAGGAAAGAGGCCTAGAACCTCCACTCCTGATTCATCTCAACTCCAGGGCCTGTTTCAGCGCCCCCAATCCTTCTGTGGGGATTGGGGGGCGAGGACCTTTAGTGTTTCCTGAGACGTGCTCTCACCACACCTCACCTCCTTCTAGGAAAGCTGCCCTTGCCCTTGGTTATCCTGTACCCTCTATGCCCTGAACCTTGCCATTTATATAATTCCTGGGCAGAGAAATCCGCAACCTGGATTGGATTAATTGCCCTCTCTGCAGGGCACGCTTTCCTCAGTCTTCCCCTCAGATTTGGTTTTCTAAAGATTTTTCATCAATTCTTACGTTGTTTGTTCTACTCACCTCCTTCAGGCCTTCAGCTGACTTCAATTTTCGCTATTCCCTCTTTTCTTTCGGACAAGTCACAACAAGACCTCAGAGTCTCCCCTGAGGCGAGGGCGCTTCGTCTTGCCCTGACGCCGAAGCCTTCTGATCTTGCGTCTCGCGCAGCTGCAGCACTTAAGCCTCCCGAGCTTGCGTCTCGGGCCACCAGGGGGCACTGGAGACCTGGCCTGGAGCTGGGAATGTTTGCGCTCTCTAGGGGCAAAAGTCAGGCTTCTGCGGTGATAGCGAGTGAAGACGGATAAGGATCTTTTCCTGGTGAAGAGAAAGGGACAGATGAAGAGCAAAGCAGAAACCCCAGTCCTGTGACGCAAGCTCCCTTCCTCACTCAGGCGTGGGACGTGGCCTCCTTTGTGATACTTTTTCCTGAAAGGGGTGGTGGGAAATGAGTGTGGCATTGTGTCCTTATCATCCACATGATCCTAAGTCTTTTACCACAGACCACAGGAAGGTGAGGGAAACAGGCTGGCCATTTTTCATGCTTCTACCCTGCCGTTCCTGGAATATACCAGGCCTGTGAGCAGAGAGAACTGAAGATTTCCATTGATGGTTTTACAGATGAATGAATAAATACAAAGCTATATACAAATTAAGTCATGGCATCAATCCCCAGTGAACCTGGGATTGTCACCTAGAATAAGGCTAATAAAGACTCAGTTTTTTTCACTTGGAACTGGAGACAGGCTCCCCTTTTCTCCTTTTACCAGGATCATGTAAATATTTGTCCTTGAGGGGCTGCTAATGCAACACAGCTCAAGGAGATACAGGCGTTCTCTGGCTCATAGGTTTAGCTGAAAACAGAAGGAAAAAGGACACTCAAAACAAGAAGACTATTGTTTTAAAGTAGTAAACTGTAGCTAATTCTCTGAAGCAAACCATTAGACTAGTATGGAAAGTTACAAATGCCCCTCTCTGGGGCCTGAGAAGGAAACTGGCTTGGAAGCTTGAGAGGATCCTCTTAAGGGCATGAGGAAGATTTGAGAAAACCTGATAAAATGTGTGGTCAATTTGAGAACAGAAAGAGGTGGGGGGTGAGGCAGCGGGGAGGATAATGAGGGTGGCAGAATCGGCAGCCGATGCCTCTGGGGTTGAAATGAAGAAGGGATCAATTTGAAGATTGCCCATGAACTAATCTTATTTTCATGATCGCGTTGCTGTTCATGCTTGCTGTGACTGATGCACTAAAAAGAGGATGTCTGTAATATTTGAAAGCAAAATCTATGTCACATGATTATATAATGCAGTCCTGTTCATGTAAAATTAAATGTGAATGTAACATTCATTCATTACTTCAAGTAATGCTTTACAATGTTGAACATATTCCTGGGACTCCCTTAGGCCTGGATGTAGAGGAGTGAGTGAAGATTACAGAAGCCTCTCTCCTGAAATATATGTAATTCACATCTGTGAAGGTCTTAGGTGGGCAGGTGAAGGTGTCCAAAAGATAGTCATTAAAATGATAACCGTGGTTATGATAATATATTTTCCTATGTATTGTTTTTGGACTTTTTTTTCCTTTACCAATTATGAAAAGAGAGCTATTTTCATGTTTGAAAAGCACTGCGACTTTTAGAAACTTCACTGAGGGAAGGAAGGGCAAGAAGATGCATTGGTGTGAGCTTGTTCTGCAGTGTCAGGAGAGGGAGAGGCTGGGTCAATTGAGGGAATGAGTGAGCTAGAGGGCTGAGAGAAGAAAATATTTTTTCTGTAACCCCCCCTAAAGTAAACCAGAACTCTCAATTCATCTAAACTGGAAAATTTGCCTTTTGATTTTCTAGTCAGACCTATGTACTTTTCTCCACATCCCCTGCTCTGTAGGATGAAACCAAAGCAGAACATCTTGGAGAGAATCCAGGGTGGTCGGTCTTTGGTCTCCAGACTGTGTGTCCTGATAGAGGAATCACCACTTTTGAAAATTGTTTCAGGAGATCTCTGAAGGAGCACACAGGGCAAGTGAGAATCTTTGGAAGGTGGGCAGCATCCTTTCACTACAGCTCAGGCCTCCTGCAGAAATTGTGCTTATAGGGTATGTAGGGAGAACTCACTAGAATGCCAAGTGATGCTTCCTCAGCTACATGTCCTTCATATCCAGCATCAAAGCAACTTCTTGGGATACTCTCCACACCCCGAGTATCAGGCTTCAGTGTGAGGAGCAAAGCAAGACCAAGGAATCCTCACAACTCAGGAAACGGTTTTGCATGGAGGCCTTTCCTGCATCACAAAACATAGGGAGTAGACAAGAGAGCCCTGAGTGGCCTGTCCCAGCAGTGGGGGCTCAGGAGGCAGAGCTCTGGGGTGTGTCTCCATTGCTCTCCTGGCTCTAGTCCCTTCCCCCCACTTCACTCAGGATAATAGTCACCAGGAAAGAGATCATCTGGGTGCCTAGACTGACTCTTTTCATCCTCTTGCCCAGGTTCACTTGGTCACCCCTGTTTGCATATTTGCCTCCTTTGAAGGTCATGGATCAGTCTGCTCTGGTCCAGCCTCCCTCCATGTCTGGGACTTTGAGACAGTCATATTTTTTTTGCACTGGGAGCAGCAGCCACACGAGAGCTGATACTCCTACCTCCTTGTCCCAGTAATATCCAGCGACTGTCCCCACACTTTTGATAATGTTGTCAGTTCTGTACCCTCACGCGTACTAGCTCCAGTCCCAGGATCCATGTTTTGCCACAGGCGGCCTCTGCCACCTCTGGACTCTGGCCTTTGGTTAAGGCTGTTCAACACTGTCCTGGGACAGCCAGAGCATCTACCTGCAGCGCTCCAAGTTCACAGCACATCGAGGCCACAACCTGAGATTTGCTCTCAGCACTGGGCTGTGCTCCCACAGGGCAGTCATTGTGTTTCTACTGTCCTTTCTGCTCCTGTGCTAAGAGGAAGTCTCATATCACATAATTCATCATAGGAACCCATCCTGTTACCTAGGCCATTTAATGTCGCCTAATCAAGGGGGAGAAGTTGATCACCTTTGCCATATTTGTTGGTTAGAAACAAATCACAGTTCCTTCCCTAATTCAAGGGGGAAATATATTGCCAGGTTCACCATGGGGTGGGTCCTCTACAATCTACTAAAAAATTTTCAATCCATGGTTAAAACTTCTAGTGGAAAAGCTCTGCAAATGTTGCTGAGGGAACAGCAAGAATCCGTCAATGTCCACCCTCTCATATCATTTAACTAGTTAATGCTCATCTGAACCAGAAGAATATTTGTGTGATATTATGTGACTGGTCGTGGTTTTGCCAAACTCGCCCTCCCCTCAAGCCTCTGTCCTGAAGCCACATCCCACGTCCTCATGTTCTTTTTTATTGGAGTCGCTTCTCTCAAATACTGTGCTTGCTCCTCCAACTAAACTAGGGAGCTCAGTGAAGTCTGTTTTTCTTCAAACACTTTAGCTAAAGCAAAATATTGTTCTGCTCCTCATGCTGACTCTGCTGAATCTTCTCACCTCCTGCACCTCTGGTATACAGCCCAAATATTCTATGAATAAATAAAAAAAATAAATCTCAAAAATAAAACACAACAAATTTGGAGGAAACTGAGAATTTTACCCAGAGCAAAAGCTTGTGCAAAGGAATGTGGTAGAGAGAATTTGTGAATTGAAGGAATAAGGGAATGTCTCACTGGGGCAGTAAGGCTGTAGAATGGAGAGACAGACCACAAGATAATTGAAAAGTCCAAATAAGGAGGTTGGATAAATGAGAAGAGAGTTCCCTAAATGAAAAGAGTTTGTATGAGAATGTTCCATAAAGTAACTGATGCTTTAAAATCTCTCAGATTAGTGAACAATGTTTAATGAACAGCTCCTTGAATGAAATGGCTGCAGGCAGAATCCTTTGGTACCATGGTTCTTGTTTGGGCATAACATCATGGGTCTTGCACCAAGTAGAGCAGTGGAGACGGATGAGGTGGTTCCACAATTGAGTTGACTGATTATATATTGGACTAGTTGTGGGAACCAAGGAAAGAATAAAGTTAGTGAAGATTCCTAATATTTAACTCGGGCATTAACATGGTTGGACTGTTAATTGAGATGGAGATAGATGGGATAGCAGTAGATATGAGGGGGAAAAGGTGTTTTTTTGAGAGCAACCATGGGAACTTTATTTTTTAGAGAAACCAAGAAAATTAACACAACAATGTCTTTAATATTTATGTACAAAATGCAACTCACAGGCTTGAATATATTATAACCCTAACTATATAATCACATATGTTTATTTAGTTTTTAATCAATCTACTCATCTTTCATTATTTCAAATAATAGTAACCAAAATCTACCAAATACTAGCTAGTCTGTTAGGACTGGATATAGAATAATGAACAAAATTGTCAAGTTTTCTATTCATGCTGGAAACATGAAAGATGTCAACCATATTTCTGAATGATCACTCAGCTAAAACAGAGTGTCATTAGTTGTGAGAATTTGGAAAATTTTCCATGAAAATTTTTTATGTTTTTGTGTTTTCTTCCATGTTGGGGTTTTATTCTCAAGGGACCAACAGGTAGAAATAATCAATTTGAAAAAGCAAAAGCCAACCCAAATTAGAAGATGTTGAGAGTTTTATAATCTTTCCTGATGAAAAAAAAAAAAAAGAGTTGAGGTATATATTTAGCCATTTAATGTTTATGGAGCAGAGGAAATGTCCTTCATTTCTCGTATGATAATTTGTGTCTCCTTCCCTTTTCTCATTGTTAATCTGAGTAGGGATTTAACAATTTTATTGACATGTTCGAGAAAGCAGCTGCAGATTTTAATGACTTGTTTTCTGGTTTCAATTTCATTGATGAGTGCTCTTATTTTTATTATATGTAGTATTTTCTTTCTTTTGTTTGCTTTGTGCTTATCTTTGTTATTTGTTTCTTATGTTTTTGAAATGGAAACTTCGATGCCATAAATTTCCCTGTCAACAATGATTTGACAGAACACCATACATTTTATTTTTATTAATTTTTTTCTTTTCTACATTGTTTTAGTTCCCATAGTTCTCCCATGACCATATCACCCATGAACCATCACCATATTCCCTTATGTTCATCCCTCCTCTGTTTTATCCCGCATCCCACCCACTCCTTTGCTGTATGCCTCAGTTCTATGGCCAGCTTGCTAGTTTTGACTTTTTCTTGACCTTTTGTTTGATTTCTCTTTATTCCACATATAGGTGAGATCATCCAGTATTTAATCTTTTTTTCTTCTAATTTTAGCTAGCTTAATCCCTTCAGCTCCATTCATGTTTCTGCATATGGCATAATTTTGTCTTTTTTTTGATTGCTGAGTAATATTCATTTTTAAATATACCACAACTTTTTGATCCATTTGTCTATTTGGAGGCATTTGGGTTCTTTCCATGTCTTGTCTATTGTTAATAGTGCTCGTATAAGCGTAGGAGTGCAGGTTTCCTTTCAAATTAGTATTTTCATGTCTTTTGGGTAGATTCCTAGGAGTGGAATTGCTGGATCATATGGTGGATCGATTTTGAGCATTCTGAGGAAACTCTACTCAGCTTTCAATAGTGGCTGGACCAGTATACATTCACACTAGCAGTGTAAGAGTGTGCCTTTAGGGCCTCCCCTGTGGCGCAGCAGTTGAGTGCTGGGTTGCAAAGCTGCCCACAGCCTCTGCAGCGCCAGTTCCATCCCTGGCCGCCAGCGAGGGTCCCACAAGGCACGCAGACCTCTCCTGCCACCTGCTGCTCCCCTCAGCAGTGTACTTCCTCAGTCTGCCTGCTCTGCTCTCTGCTCTGACTCTGTTGAATTCTCTCTCCCTCCCGTGCTTCTGACTGTACACAGTGCTTGTATAAATAAGTAAATAAATCTTTAAAAAAAAAAAAAAGCGTGGCTTTATCTCTACATCCTCTCCAGCATTTGTTGTTTACATGTTTTTTGTTTTTTGTTTTTAATGTGGGCCATTCTTACTGGAGTGAGGAGCTACTCACTGTAGTTTTGATTGTATTTCCCTGATAACTAGTGATGCTGAACATTTTTTTCATATGCCTGCTGGTCATTTGCATTTTTTTCTTTGGAGAAGTGTCTTTTAGTTCGTTAGCTCACTTTTTGACTGGGTCGTTTGCTTTGTTTTTGTTGAGTTGTGTACATCTTTGTAGATCTTTGATATCAGTCCCTTATCTGTTGTATGTTATGCAGATATATTCTCCCATTCGGTAGGATGTCTCTTTGTTTTGATTATTGTCTCTTTTGTTGTACAGAAGATATTCAATTTGATGTAGTCCTAGCTGTTTATCTTCTCCTTTGTTTTCCTTGCTTCTGGAGAAGAAGCCCAAAGATGTTTCAGAGGTTTATGTTGTGGAATGTTTTGCCTATGTTTGCCTATCTATATATTTTATGGAGTCAGGTCTTACATTCAAGTCTTTTATCCATTTTAAGTTGATTTTTGCATATGGTGAGATAGTAGTCTAGTTTCACTTTTTTGTATATTGCAGTCCAAATTCCCTAACACCATTTATTGAAGAGGATTTCCTTGTTCCAGTGTATATTATTTGCTCCTTTGTCATAGATTAGTTGATCATATATGTGTGCTGTTATTTCCGGGCTTTCAATTTGATTACATTGGTCTGCATATATTTTTGTGTTCCAGTACCATGTTGTTTTTATTATAATGAATTTTAGTGTTGTTTGAAGTCTGGGAGTGTAATGTTTCCAGTCTTCCCCCTCTTAGACAGGAAAGCTCTCATTATTTGGGGGATTTTTGGGTTTTCATGCAAATTTCATCATTATTTGTTCTAGTTCTTGAATAATGTCATTGAGATTTTTATGGAATTGCTTTGAGTCTGTAAATTGCTATTGGTCGGATGACCATTTTTATGATTTTAATTCTTCTGATCCATGAGCAGGGAATATTTTTCCATTTCTTTGTGTCTTCTTCTATTTCTTTTAACAGTATTTTTTAGTTTTCCTTGTTTTACCTTTTTTGGTTTTCTTTTCTGATTATTTTTGGTTGTCTGTTTATTAAGCTAAAGGAAAAGGGAGAGTGATTTTGAGGGCACTAGAAAGCAGAAACTGTTACAATTGGGAGAGAAGATCTGGGAGCTGGAGAGAGGACAGGATTTTCCTGTTTCCAACTCCTGTTCTGCTGCATCCATGGGTCTTAGGATGCACCATCATAAGACCACTAGGGGGCAGCAAGGGCCTGGGTTTGGGGAAAGTCATCGTTAAGATTTATCTTGCCCAAAGAGCTACTTCTCCCTGAGCTCTTCCTAGAAAGAAGCAGGATTGCTGTGTCCCAAATTTGCTGTGCTGCATTGAGCTTGGACAACAGAAGGAAAATGGGAAAACTCACTCTTGGTTTGCTATTACTTCAACTCAAGTCTCTTCCCCTAGTGCCTTCTCTGATTCCCTTTTGTAGGGACTCAAATAGCTACTTTCTACATGTTCTAAGGCTTAGCTGCATTTAGAGGAAAAATGGTGTTGCATGCTCTCTACATCCCAGATGGAACCTGAACCTTATAATTGTATTTTTCATTTGAAATTTAAATCAGTTTTAACCCCAGGGAATAGGAAAAATAGAGAATTAAAGAAGTCTTTTAAAAAATATTTATTTATTTAATTATACAAGCACTGGGTACAGTCAGAAGTGTGGGAGGGTGAGAGAATTCACCAGAGCCAGAGGGGAGAGCAGAACAGGCAGACTGACGAAATACACTGCTGAGGGGAGCAGCGGGAAGCAGGAGAGGTCTGAGAGCCTTGTGGGACCCTCGCTGGCAGCTGGGGATCGAACTGGCACTGCTAGAAGCTGCAGGCAGCTTCGCAACCCAGCGCTCAACTGCTGTGCCACTGGGGAGGCCCTTAAAGAACAGTCTTAACAAGTTTTAAAGAGAGAAGAAGATATATTTTCAAAAAGATTCTGTGACTTCAGTGTCCAGATTTGGGGAGGTTGGTTTATCTAGTCTGTGTAAAATGGTGACATGGAAGAAAACGCAAGAAAAGTTGAAAGGAATGCATCTGTGACCTAGGACTTGAATCTAAGAAGCAGGAAGCAGATTTGCATAGAGACCCTCTTCCTCCTCTTAGCCAGGGGGAGGGGATAGGAGACATCTGGTAGAGCCAAGCCCACCGTTGGAGCATCAGAAGGCAGAGACCTTGGCTGGTTTCCACCATGGCCTGGACTGTGCTTCTCCTCACCCTCCTCACTCAGGCCACAGGTGAGGTCTCCAGGGAATGGATGATGAACACATCGCGGCTGACCCTTTATCTCCCTCAGGCTCACCTGGACCCAGACCAAGCTCACCTGAGTGTGTTTTTCCTCTTTTCAGGTTCCTGGGCCCAGTCTGCTCTGACTCAGCCTTCCTCAATGTCTGGGGCTCTGGGACAGTCAGTCACCATCTCCTGTGCTGGGACCAGCAACGACATTGGGGGTTATAACCTTGTCTCCTGGTACCAGCAGCTCCCTGGCAAGACACCCAAGCTCCTGATTTATAGTGTCAGTTCCCGGCCCTCAGGGATCCCTGATCGCTTCTCTGGCTCCAAGTCAGGCAACACGGCCACCTTGACCATCTCTGGTCTCAAGCCTGAGGATGAGGCTGAGTATTACTGTGGCTCATACAGGAGTGGTGGTACTTACCACAGTGGTGCAAGTTCATGGGGAAGTGAGACCAGAACCAGCTCTGTGCTCACAGAATACCTTCTGTTCTGAACATGCTTTTCTTCTGTCGGGAGGGGCTTCCAGCAGTATGGCCTTGGAAATTTGCTTCTCTCTCAGTCCTCTCCATATCCCATAATGAAGTGCAGAAGTGAAGGGGTCCCTAGAATTGGATACTGGAATTGCTGAATGTGGACTAGGTACCGAGTCTCTAGCAGGAACTGTCAGAAGTTAGAACTCCAAATTTGCTGCTTTCTACCTCCATCTGCTCCCCAGCAGTTGTCCATGAACAACTCTGTCCTCTGGCAGAACAGAGATGTTTATTCTTGGCAGATCATGACGTTGGTGCATGGGTCATATCAAGATAACCTTGTGCATAACCTTGTACATAACCAGATAACCTGGACACACTCACAACCTTTTCAGGATGGTCCACTGTCCTCAGTCTCCTCAAAGATGAGCCCTCAGTTTCTCTTGAAGGAGCCTTAGATGGATGATCACTGGGGGCACGTGGTCTTAGGATTCAATATTCCGAAAGCACATGGGATTCTCATAACACCCACAGTATCCAGAGACACCCTCTCCAACTCCCTTGGTCCTCAGGATGTGATTTATGCTCTGCTAGAACACATGCGGTCAGAGGAGGGGCTGAGGAACTCTGGCTGTTACCTCAGGCCTAGTAGGAAGAGCATCCAGACATCCACTCTCTTATATAACAACTTCCGCTTATTCTAAATTTTGTTTTACTCACCCCCCACCCTACCCATGTCCATAGTGAAATCAACAGAGGATTCTCAGTTGCTTGATATTTTGCCTATGAATTCAGAGTCACTAAAAACATCAAGGGGTCTGGAAGGGGGCCCACACAACCATGAACTTGTTGAAATGGGCCTTGAAATTATTTTCTTCATGTTTTTTCTTCTGAGGGTTTATCAAACTCCTGGCCTGTGGATTTTGTCTGCTCCTCTGTGACCTCTCTTTTGGCAACTATGACTTTATGTGCGTTAGTTCACTTGAAGAGGTTCCAGTTCAAGGTAAAAGTCACTGATCCTTTTTGATTTTTGAATCATTTCTAACTCTCTGTGCTATGACTGGAGGGCACTCCCTTATTTTTCGGTCTGTAATCCATTTCATGAATCAGATTTATTTGTGCTTCCCTATATATTCTATTTCTAAATAAGACCATTGAAATCTCTTTTAATTTTAAGTTTTCCCTTGCTACTGGTCTGACTTTAAATTGCTTGTTTAAAGTCCTTGGGAGAAAATGCCAACATATCTGTCAGTTTGGGGTTATTGTCTCCGTTTTTACCACATCCCTTGTGATTTTCCTGGTTCTTCATCTGTCATGTCATTTTGAAATTTTTCCTGATGAGACGATGTTAGTTTAGAAAGCAATGTACCTTGTTTAAAATACAAAATTTAGGGCCTCCCTGGTGGCGCAGCAGGTTGAGCACAGCGCTGTGAAGCTGTCCACAGCCTCTGCAGCATGGGTTTCATCCTGGCCAGCCAGGGAGAATCCCACATGGCACAGCAGACGTCTCCTGTCTTGCCCGCTGCTCCCCTCAGCAGTGTATTTCTGTCGTCTGCCTGTTCGGCTCCCTGCTCTGTCTCTGGTGAATCCTCTCACCCTCCTGTGCCTCTGGCCTGTATCCCAGCTCTTGCATAAAAATATATAAATCTTTAAAAAAAATACTTTAAAATATAAAATTTATTATTTATTTTAGCAGTTGATCTGCCCTGTTAGGTTCAGGCTGTCTGTTCTAAACAGCTTCCTCTCGTATGTGATTTCCATGTCAGATAATTTAGAAAAGCTTTGTCTGATTTGGATCTGTCCTGGGTGTGGGCTACACTAAAGACCCCTGGATGTGGCTGGAGTCTATTTCTTAATTCTTTCCCTAAATGTCTTCTATTCTATTTAGTAGCAGAAACCATCATTTGCATTCAGAAATGAGTACAAGATCATGTAGAACTTAGAGGTTTGCTTTCACAGTATTTAGGGTTCCCTGGGGCTTCCATTTGGCCCTCCTGCTGCAAGCCTCAGCCTTGAGTGTGCCCTGCTGGCTTGCTGTGCCCTTCCTGTGACATGTGTGCCCAGGTAGCTGGGAGGCAAAGATCACAGATGTGATGGGGCCATGGCTACCTCACAGGGAACAAGAAGTAAATGATACAGCACAGTCCCCACAGCCAACATGTTCATTTCTATCTTCAAGGCATATTTTTGCTTTCTTGTCTTAGACTACCCAGAGGAAAAAATTAAAAGGAAAAGGTTACCCTGGATTCCAGTCTTTCTGTGAACACTAGGAATCATGTGGCTACCATGCCGAATGAGGGGGTGTTGCTGGAGCTCTTCCTGTCTCTTGTAGAGTCCCTTGCAGGCAGAGGGAGGAGCAATTCATCTCTTCCCTTGTCTCTCTGCTGGAGCTGGCTCATTTCACGTCATTCTCTGCCCTCATGCTGAAATTCATATCACATGTCCCCTGGCTCTCAGGCATTTGGACTGGAAATGAATGAAAACGCCCCCGTCTAGGTTCCCTAACTTACAGATGGCAGCTGATGGGATTTTCTACCTCAGGAAACAAGGATCTGGTGAAAGCTAATTTCTGATGAGGAGTCAATCTCCTCATAATCTACCATTAATTATTTTTTTCAAATCATTTACTAACAATCATCTTAATTTCCTTAGTCAACAGTCAGTATGTTCATACTTAGTCCCCCAGGCTGTTCGGTGAACACATTTTGGGCTCATCAGTAGCTGGATCACAGCACATGGGTATGGGCCTTTGCTCCTGGGCACAGGATAAACTCCTGGGTCCTGGCCTCTTGTCAATGTGAGGCTGGTCAGAGGTTGCACCTGCCTGTAGAAGGTGCGTCTTTATGGAGACAAACTGAGTGGCGTAGGGGCTTCTGTCCAGTTATCCACTGGACAACTTTCATAAGGCTGGCACTTTGGCATCAGTGGGGTCTTTGCATTGTGTCTACATGTGTGTTAGAGGACAGAGTCCCCACTGCCATGTTTAGTGTTTCTCCTTTAAAGAAGGGACCATCAGGCGCACAAACCTCTCCTGCCGCCCACTGCTCCCCTCAGCAGTGTACTTCGTCAGTCTGCCTGCTCTGCTCTCCGCTCTGACTCTGGTGAATTTTCTCACCTTCCCGCGCTTCTGACTGTACCCAGTGCTTGTATAAATAAATAAACAAACAAACAAACAAACAAATAAATAAATAAATATTTTTAAAAAAAAGAAAGGATCATTATTTCCTTTTGAAAAATTATTGTTTTTATAATTGGGAGATTTAAAAAGAAAATAATAATCTAGATGTTGAGGGAACAGGATTGCTACTATCTGAGATTCTGGAGCTCTTTTATCTACTTGTCTTGCATGTGAAATGACAAGTTATAGAAAGCGTTTCCTATGTCTTCTAAGATAATTAAACCCTTGCTCTCTCTCTTTACACACATACACACACACAGGCATGCACTTTTTTCCACTTTTCATAGAAATCATTTGTAATGTTTAAATATCTCCATGGTTAAGAGTTTACCAGGCATTTCACTGAGAGAATCAGCATCCAATCAATGGCCACTCATGCATCCATTGAAAATGGGATGAAACACCATCGCAAATATCGACACTTTATTTATATATATAAAATACAAAAAATATATGAGTATATAAACAAAATCTATAACTTCTCTTATGATATGTTTTTATATATTCTATCAATAATTGTTACTGTTTAATGAACCATCCTATTTGATTCATCTTAAAAGATAAGAATTTTGGCACTAATTGTTGTGATCTTTTTAATTTATATACATTAGTTTGTAGGTTATTAACTATATGATGTGCAATTTGTTGGTTTATCTTCTTTTGTGTCTGTCTTTCTTATTATGTATCATGTTACCTCTTACTTTGTGGGCATCATAATCTGAAAACATTTTAAATAGACCCTCGGTAGAGCCTGAGTGTCCTTCTAGCTCCAAAAAGACACAAAGCTGAGGGAGGAGCTTCCCATAAAGCCAGGGCAGGAAGCACCTGCCCGGCCAGATGGCCAAGGAGGCCTCTTCACAGTGATGCCAAGACATAGGAAGACAAGCCACTAGGTGACATGCATTGTCTCACAGGCTGAGCTGGAAATTTAGGACAAAGAAAACAACTGGTTGCTATTTTACTTTCTTAGAAAATAGGCCTCATTATATAAGCAAAAGCCCTATGTCTTCTCAGAATAAGTAATATCACATATAAAGTTTAAAAACCAAACAATTATCTCACATCCAGACTATCATTTTTGCCAACCACACTTTCCCTCCCACACAACCAGCTCTGGTGGCCACCACTTCAGTCTTCTCTTTTTTGGCAGGGAATCCCTTACTCAGTTTCCTGGAAATGGCTGTCATGTGTATAAACACTGACACTACAATAATTTCCTCAAAATACAAGTCTTCCCCAGCACTCCTAGTCCATCTTCCATTTCTGTTGAAAAAATGTCAAATATCCCTGATTTGATTTCAGTCTTTTTGCCTCCAAACCACTGCTTCCAGAAAACCCCTTGTAGGGTAAAGAAAATATCAGGCTTTTCTGCCCTTCCGCCATCAGGATAGATGATGGATCCTTGTCCTGAATGCATGCCTGATGGCGGGCACCTGGAATAGGGTGTGGGCAAATGTAGATAGGATTCACCTGGGCTGAGACTGTGCTTTTTAAGGATGGCATCACGGGGACGCCAGTAGCAGCAGGAGAAGCAGCAGCAGAAGCCGAAAGAGAAGCCGAGAAGAAGCAGAACTAATGCCAGAGAGCCTAGATAGAGTGAAGACTTGCTGGGGGCTGGGAGGCCTGCCAGCCTGCCAGCCAGCACCCCTGCCTGCCATATGCCTGGTGAACCCCAATAAAAGACCTGCAAAAAACCACTGAGGACTCTGACTCCTCCTTTACCCGGTCTGCATGGGATCAGAAAACCTGCACTGTGCCCAGTCCTGCCTTTACAATTGGCGTAAGTCGGCAGGATCCATGTAGACGGGTATTGGAGCCCTCCGAAGACCTGGAGGGACTAAGGAGAACAGACTGTTTGCCTGTGATGACGCTGGAGGCGCCATGGCGGCACAGAAGGTGGACAACGTCCAGGAGCTACAGGATGAGACCTGGCGTGAAGGAGACGCCCGAGAGAACCAGCCAACGACACCCGAAAGGACCAGCCAATGATCCCTGAGGCAGCAGAATTGTTGGGGAGGAGAGGACCACGATTCAGAGCTTGCCAGTGCTGATGCAGGGAGAGGCCAATGGACTTCGACTGCTGGACATGGACTGACAATTGAACTTGTACTGACAATCCCGCCAGAAGGCGGAGGACCTTGCAGGTTGATATGTTTTGGGGCCCTGGGGGTGGCCAGTGGGCCTAGATGGCCAAAAGCAGCCTGTGTATGCCCAGCAGCCAGGCAGAGGAGAAAAGCCAACTGAGAAGGCAAAAGCTGGTGCTGATGCTAAGTTGAGAAGCCCTGAGTGGCTGTTACGCAGCCTGAGTATGCTGAAGCCCTGTGAGTCTTGTAAAATCACCTGTGGGTGATGCCCTGTTCATTCTTGAGTGAGGGTGAAGAGCTGAGGAACCCGTCCTTGGAGGACGGGTGGGGAATGTGGCTTGGGGTGGAGCCCAAGCCGCATGTAGAGCTTGGATCCCCGACCCATGTGCTTGTGCAGTGGGTTGGCCTGAGTGCAGGGGTCTGCGAGTCGCATTGGTGGCTATGAAAACCGAGTGTTGGAGCGACTGCAGACAGAAACCCCGAGGGTTGGCGATTACCCCGACAGAATAAAATTGCCAATCCCAGAGCTAGTGCATCCTGGGGGTGGATGCTGTGTGTGGCTTGTAGCCAAGACTACAGCCAGAGAAGGCCAGGAAGACTGACAGCTCCTGGCGTGTTATAGTAGATGTCGTGAGTGATTCCCCTCTCTCGTATGAGCAGTGCCTTCGGCAGCAGATGTGGTGGCTCATCTGCTGGTACCAATAATTGTCTTTTGCACTAGGTTGGTGCCCTGCCTGGACTTATTTGTGTTCTGTTGTATTTTGTTATATTGTGATGTGTTTGCTTTTGTGGGCCATGGTTGCATTGTTTATGTTTGATAAGAAAATTGTATATATATGTATAGACTGTATGGCAGAAAACCCTGATGGGGTGGACTGTAGGGTAAAGAAAATATCAGACTTTTCTGCCCTTCCACCATCAGGATAGATGATGGATCCTTGTCCTGAATGCATGCCTGATGGCGGGCACCTGGAATAGGGTGTGGGCAGATGTAGATAGGATTCACCTGGGCTGAGACTGTGCTTTTTAAGGATGGCATCACGGGGACGCCAGTAGCAGCAGGAGAAGCAGCAGCAGAAGCCGAAAGAGAAGCCGAGAAGAAGCAGAACTAACGCCAGAGAGCCCAGATAGAGTGAAGACTTGCTGGGGGCTGGGAGGCCTGCCAGCCTGCCAGCCAGCACCCCTGCCTGCCATATGCCTGGTGAACCCCAATAAAAGACCTGCAAAAAACCACTGAGGACTCTGACTCCTCCTTTATCCGGTCTGCATGGGATCAGAAAACCTGCACTGTGGCCAGTCCTGCCTTTACACCCCTCTAGGTCTAACATCTTTCTCTAGAGGATGAAAAGAATGTCTCAGTAAAGACAGACTCTGAGGAGAAGTTTTCTCACTGTTCATTCACAGGAAGAAGAAGACCTCCCCTCCTCCCATGTCCTGTGTGTCACACAGACTTGCCCTGATGAGGGATCCCTGGAGCTGGGCCATGAGGCCCACACAAACCCCAGGCCCTTCTCATACACTGGGATCTTTCTTGACATTAGTTAGATCAAAATCTTTCCTTACTGAGCTCTCTCTCTTCTATTTATTTTTTAACCACTTTGAGGATTTGATCATCTGCACGTGGGCCCATGTTTCTCATCTGTGTGACCTGTGGGGGTGAGATTGATTTGCTGTCTAATGTTTCCTCAGCCCTGAACTGCCACCCACCTCATATACTCACCCTGTGACAAGATCTTCCTGGGGCAAGAAAGTTTCCTCAGGGTTAGCACCTGGGACATTTGACTTTCCAGGTGACGCATTTTATTCTGGAGGTGATTGAAGGAAAGGATGATGATTGGTATTAGCAGGGTTGGGGGACCTGGTATGCTGGGAAGGGAAGGAGAGGGCCAGGACTCAGACCAGAGCTTGGGCTCTCAGCCTTTCCTCAGTTGCCCTGCCTGGTACTTGGCCTTCACTATCTCTGCCTCCAGGGGTCAGCAAGGGCTGCTGTTGGAGAGGTCAGTTTCTTGCTATTCTTCCTGGTTAAATTTCCAATTACTGCTTTCTGAGCTACTCCTATGTCGGATCTGAGGGAAGGGATGTCCATTATATGTTGTGTCCTAGTAAATCCTCTTCTAGAAGTGCTAATCCATATCTCCCAACCTTAAACCACTACAGAGCAAGGACAAAGTGAGAGATGAGGACTTGATCATTGAGCAGGACCAAGAGAATTTGAGACCAAGTAAGAGATCCCAGCTCTGCCTCTGGTGTCGGAAGAGGAACTAAATGTGCCTACCAAGGGAGCCTGGGATTCTCTCCTCATATTGTTCCCCTCCCCCCGCCCCCAGCAAGTCCAGGAACCCAAGGACTGGCTTGATTTACAAGGTTCTGTCAAAAGCCAACTCTTTCCTGATATAGTATATGTATATGAATGTAGTTTAAGCCCTTTGATTAGTTTAATTGCATAAGAAGTGTTGCGAATCAAGGTGCAGGTCAGCAGTTTGTTGGAAGCAGATTTGCATGGAGACCCCTCCCTCTGTGAGGCAGGGTGAGGAGATGAGAGCCACGCCCAGGCTGGGGTGTCAGAAGGCAGAGATCCGGGCTTGTCTCCATCATGGCCTGGCCTGTGCTTCTCCTCACCCTCCTCAATCAGGCCACAGGTAAGGTCTCCAGGGGTCATACAGAGCGGGCATCTGTGCTGAAATTCTGTCTCCCCTCCGTCTCTCTTGGACCCACCACTGTCCTCAATGACCTCAATTGAGTTTGTTCTTTTCATTTGCAGCATCCTGGGCCCAGTCTGCCCTGACTCAGCCTGCTCAGTGTCAGGGGCACTGGGATAATCGGTTACCATCACGTGTGCTGGCCCCCGCAATGATATCGGGTATAATTCCTATACTGTATCCTGGTACCAACAGCTTCCGGGCACCACCACCAAACTCCTAATTTATCATACTACTTCTTGGTCCACCAGGATCCCTGATTGCTTCTCTGGATCCAGGTCAGGCAACATGGCCACCTTGACCGTCTCTGTTCTCAAGCCTGAGGATGAGGCTCAGTATCACTGTGGCTCATATAGGAGTGGTGGTGCTTACCACAGTGGTGCAAGTTCATGGGGAAGTGAGACAAGAACCTGCCCTATGCTCATAGGCTCCTCCTTGCACTCAAGATGCTTCTCTCCCCGTGCATGCTCTGGTCTCCCACGCCTGTGCAGCCCAGCCTGGACTCAGTTGTCCAGCACGACATCTCCTTCTTCACTCAGGTCTGCCCTGCTGAGTCAGTGCGGTCTTTCTTTGTGCTTACTCTTCTGCACATTGTTACTGAGGGAAGAGAGGCTGTTTGCCGCAGAACTATGATGAGCTTGCAAATTTTGTCTTCTCCTGAACTTTTTTTCTGGTGTCTCTAATTTCCACATATAAATGAAACCAATTGATGCGTCTCTTTTTTCTTCTGACTTAATAGCTTATCATAACCCCTTACAGCTCCATCCATGTTGCCACAAATGGCATGATTTCACATTTTTTTAAATCACAGAGTAGTATTCTATTGGGTCTATATATGTCACAACTTTTTGATCCCTTGGTCTGTTTGGGGCATTTGTTAAAAGAGTTGAGGAAAGTGGGCCTCCCCTGGTGGCGCAGGCGGTTGAGCACAGCACTCTGAAGCTGTCCGCAGCCTCCGCAGCGCCAGTTTGATCCCGGCCAGCCAGCGGGGATCCCACATGGTGTGGCAGACCTCTCCTGTCTCGCCCGCTGCTCCCCTCAGCAGTGTATTTCGTCAATCTGCCTGTTCTGTTCCCTGCTCTGTCTCTGGTGAATCCTCTCATTCTCCCACGCATCTGACCTGTGCCCTGGTTCTTGTGTAAAAATGAACAAATAAATCTTTTAAAAAAATGATGAGGGGAGAGTAAAAGGGACTGTGGGATGGGCACAGTGAGATGGGTATAGGAGACCTTCAGGGAGTGCTTCTGTGCGAGACACCAATCACTGTACAAAAAAGAAAATAATGTAAGGAAATCAATAAATAAAAAATAAATATGTTAAATAGAAAATAGTACTAAAAAGGAAAGGCAGCTGAGGAAGTTGAAAATGTTGCTGAGGGCTGAGGATAGAGTACATGGGCCTTGTTTTTAAATATCCCTCTGGGTTGACCCCGTATCCAGAGAAACTGCAGGAAAGAATTTAAGTTGCATCTGTGGTGTGTGGAATCCTCTATTTCCATCCTGGATTCCATTCCTGGAATCATTCCCTAGGACGCTGACTCCCCACTAGCAAGGGCAGTTTCCCAAAAGGCTCTTTTTTCTTCCAAGGGAAGAGATTTCTGGTGGGCATGTCCCCCTTCCTGAGGAATCACCAACATTTCTGTTTTTCATCATAACACTTCCAGTTCTTACTGGAGTGCCTGTTACAATTCATCATAATTGCATGTTCATATATAGAGATGCAGATTAGAACTGAAATGTCCAAGCAGGTGAACAAAGGCAGGTTTCAGTCCCAGAGGCACCAGGCCATGACCCCCTCTTTCCATTTCACCAGAACTTTACCAGTGTTAGTTCTGAACATGGTATGTTCTGGCAAGTGCCTCAAGAGGAATGGGCACTATAATGTCAGCTAGAGTGGGCCACGCAGCTCACGAATTCCTCATGATTGTTCTGCGTCTGTGCCAGTGTCCTGTCCGAGACTGGCGTTTGTACCAGTGGACTCAGTAGAGTCAACTGTGTGGACAAATCCAGTCTGGGAGGATCTGAGTTAGACAAGGCAGGGAAAGGAGATATTCATTGCTTTTCCTTGTCTCACTGCTGGAACTGGGTCATTTCATCTCATTCTCTGCCCTATGCTGAAACGCACATCACATGTCCCCTGGTTCTCAGGCTCTTGAACTGAAAATGAAAGAAAATACTGTCCAGGCTCCCTAGGTTGCAATGGCAGCTGATGGGATTTCCTACCTCAGGAATCAAGGATCGAGTGAGAGACAATTCCTGCCTTCACCATGGAATATTTAAACGCATGTCATTAATTACTAAGTTGTATTAGTGTCTTAGACCTGCCATATCAAAGAGCCCCAATCTGTCCTTAAAATAACAGGAATGTATTGTCTCCCACTTCTTCAGATTAGCAAGTCAAATATCAACCTATCTGTAGTGTTATACTCCCTCTGTTAAAAAGGGGGAAGAAGGTTTACTCCTTCTTAATCAGGTGATTAATGGCAATTCAAACACAGTTCTTGACTTACAAATGTCACTGTTCAATCTTGGCTTTCAACTCCCTGTGGCATTCTCTCTCCTACTTGTTTGTGTTTCTTCTTCATTTTTTAAAAAAGATTTATTTATTTATGCATACAAGAACTGTGGTACAGGCCGGAGGTGTGGGAGGTGAGACGATTCACCAGAGACAGGGCGGGGAATGGAACAGCGGATTTACTGAAGTACACTGCTGAGGGGAGCAGCGGGTGAGACAGAAGAGGTCTGCTGCGCCATGTGGGTCACCTCCAGACCGGGGATCGAACTTGTGCTGCAGTGACTGCGGATAGCTTCACAGTGTGTGTCTTAACCCCTTGTGCCACAAGGGAGGCCCTGTGTTTCTTCTTTTCTTCCTCTTAGGACACCGGTCATATTGGGTTAGGGTCCACCCTAATAAGTGTTACATTGTCTTAATTCGATTACATTGCAAAGACCCTTTATCAAACTAGGTCTCATTTCCTGATTGGGGGGTTTAAATTATGGCTATTGAATGTTTGTTTGTTTTTGAGATGCAATTCAACTAAAATCACCAGGAGTATGGAAAAATTATGTATTTTTTCCATTGACTTCCCGCTTAATTCCACAATGGTCTAGAGTATATTTTGTAAGATTATCATGGTTATAACAAAATAGAATTCATTTAATCTTTCAAGATACATCCTAATTTGATGACTATTCTTGTGAAAAAGTAAAAGTATGAATTTTGCTGTGATTTTTAATGACCTTTTCTATATATGCCAATTGTGTTAACTTGGATCATGTTGGTGCTGAATCCTTTCATGTTAATTCCTGTATAATTGTACTATCAAAGAAAGCGTGCTGATGAAATCTTATTTTATATTTGTAGATTTTTCCATCTCTCATTTCATTCTATTTGTTTAATCTTCATAGACTTGAAGGTTTTTTTTTTAGGTTTGATGATTTGAACCTTGATGTCTATATTATATGCTTCTATTACCCTGGTAATTTTCCAGCCCATTAGTTTGATTTTTAAAATATTATCATATATAGCATAGCTTCCTTTTGTTTACTAGTTACCTGTATATTTTGTCCTTTAAATAGGTATCTCCTATGTGCTTATTTGTAATGTGGGCTAATTGCAGAAATCATATAATTGGTGTTCTTTTCTGCTTTTTGTTTAGATGTTTGTTTCAAAATAAAAGGGAAAGTGAGAATGACGTGGAGGGCACTAGGGCATAAGTTCTGTTACAACTGGGAGGGAAGAACCAGGAGCTAGAGAGAGGACAGTGCAGTTTTTTCTGCTCATGCTCTACTTTATCCATGGCTTTTAGGATGAACCATCTGTGGCCACCA
Source organism: Talpa occidentalis (assembly GCF_014898055.3). Lineage (NCBI taxonomy): Eukaryota > Metazoa > Chordata > Mammalia > Eulipotyphla > Talpidae > Talpa > Talpa occidentalis. The sequence goes on from NW_023601433.1 coordinate 26,789,912, forward strand.
GGGGGCAGCACGGGCCTGTGTTTATGGACCTTAGTTGTGATTCATCTTGAAGTCCTAGAGCTTTTACTCTGAGCTTTTCCTAGGAAGAAGGAGGACTCAGATGTCACATATGTGCTGTGCTATTTCGAGCTCAGACCATGGGATACAAAAGGAAAAAGGGGAAACAAACTGCTGTTTGGCTGTTACTTTAAACACAGGTGTCTCTCCCAGTGCCTTCTCTGATTCCCTTTTTGTAGGGACTCAAATAGTTGCTCCCTGAGAGCTCTAAGGCTTATAGCTGCTTTCAGAGGAGAATGGTTGTAGGGTAAGGAAAAATGTCAGGCTTTTCTGCCCTCCCGCCATCAGGATAGATGATGGATCCTTGCAGTCCTGAATGCATGCCTGATTGCGGGCACCTGGAGTAGGATGTGGGCATAGGTAGATGGGATTCACCTGGGCTAAGACTGGGCTTTTAAGGGCGGCATCACGGGGACGCCAGTAGAAGCCAAAAGAGAAACAGAAGCAGCAGAAGCCGGAGGGAGAGAGAGAGAACGCCGAAGAGCCCAGACAGAATGAAGACTTGTTGGGGGCTGGGAGGGCTGCCAGCCTCCCCGCTCACCAGTACCCCTGCCTGCTGTGTACCTGGTAAACCCCAATAAAAGCCTGCAAAAAAGCCACTGAGGGCTCCAGGACTCTGACTCCTCCTTTACCCGTTCTGCATGGGATCTTAGAAAACCTGCATTGTGGCCCATTCCTGACACTACAATGGTGTTGCATGCTCTCTACATCCCAGATGGAAACTGAACCTTATAACTGTACTTTTCACTTGAAATTTAAATCAGTATTAATGCAAGGGAAAGAAAAAAGAGAATTAAAGAATAGACTTACAAATTTTAAAGAGAGGGAGATATATCTTCACAAAATTTCTGTGACTTCGTGTCCAGGTTTGGAGAGCTTGGTTGAACTTACCTGTGGAAGAGGTGACATGGAAGAAAATACATGAAATTTCAAAAGAACACATTTGTGAACTGGCACTTGAATCTAAGAAGCAGGAACTAGATTTGCATAGAGGCCCCTCCCTCTTCTTGGGCAAGGGAGGGGATAAGAGAGATCAGGGTGAGAAAGGGTAAGGGTTGGGTGTCAGATGCTAGAGTCTTGCGTTGTCTCCAGCATGGCCTGGACTGTGCTCTTCCTCACTCTCCTCGCTCAGGCCACAGGTGAGGCCTCCAGGGAAGGGACACTGAACACATCACAGCTGACACCTTTACTCATATTCAGGCTCATCTGGGCCCAGACTGAACTCACCTGAGTGTGTTTTTCCTCTTTTCAGGTTCCTGGGCCCAGTCTGCTCTGAATCAGCCTTCCTCAGTGTCTGGGGCTCTGGGACAGTCAGTCACCATCTCCTGTGCTGGGACCAGCAATGACATTGGGGGTTATAATCATGTGTCCTGGCTCCAGCAGCTCCCTGGCAAGGCAACCAAGCTCCTGATTTATGATGTCAGTTCCCGGCCCTCAGGGATCCCTGATCGCTTCTCTGGCTCCAAGTCAGACAGCACGGCCATCTTGACCATCTCTGGTCTCAAGCCTGAGGATGAGGCTGAGTATCACTGTGGCTCATACAGGAATGGTGGTACTTACCACAGTGGTGCAAGTTCATGGGGAAGTGAGACAAGAACCTGCCCTGTGCTCACAGCCTCCCCATTGCACTGAAGATGCTTCCCCGACCCTGTGCAGTTGGGGCTTCATGCACGTGGCCTTGAGTATTTAGTTCTCCCTTAGCTCCTCTCTTCACCATAGTGCAATCCAGAAAGATGCTGTCTTATTTTCAGGGTGCAATGATAGTTTTCTTGACATTTGTGATTGATCCTAGAATGTACTACAATTTCCATTTCTTCAGTGACAGAAGACTCTTGGCATGGAACTTGGGCTGTTCTCCTCAGTAGAGGTGGGTTTCTAGCGCTGGAGATGCTGGAAATTATCCCATGTCCCAACCACATGGCAGTGTAATGCACTCCCAGTCTGTTCTGCCCTCAGGATGTGAGACTCTGTGGAGAAAGAATAGCATTTGCTGTACCCCCTGTTCCAATAACTACCCATGACTCTTCTAGAATGTCTGGGAATCTGTCCAAGTATCTCTGCCTTGAAGAAGCAACCATACTTTTCTTTAAAGGAGTCTAGTATAATTGTGAAAAGGGAGCAATAGGACAAAAACAGTGACTAGAGGACAAGTGAACAGGATCCTCCACAGTCATTGTTCCTGTTGACTGTGGAGCCTCCAGCTTTGCACGGGGGACTGCAGGTGCAGGACCAGCAGTGATGGAGCTTCCTCAGAGTTGGATTGGACTCTTCAGTCAAAGACAGTTAACATGTGTCATGTTTCATTCTTGCTTGCAAATTTGTGTTTTTCTCTCTTCCTTGGTTTATTACATCTAATTATGTCATAAGCCTAAACCTGCAGTATAACTTGTTTGGAATTAAGGATGGATGCAATAGACATGATTCTGTTTTTATTCAGTTCCACCACCATGAACACAGTGAATGTAATCCTACTACTGGGATTTATGTGGTATGAAACAGGAGAAAGATATGCGAACATAGGCTCATGCAGCAATGTTCTTCAGCTGATATCTTGCTAACAAATGATAAGGCAAAGAAACCCAAGATCCCCAAGGAAGGATCTTGAAAGTGTCCATGAAAATAAAAATTGGTTGCATCAGCACATCAGCTGTCCCATATAACAGAATTGAAATATGAGTTCCCAGGGCTGGTGTTGTTAGGATAGCCCTACAAACTCCAGGCCCTCCCTCCACTATTCCAAACCAGGAGTTCACTTCCTGGTCCCCATTAGGTCATTCAAACCTACTTAGCTCCCTCTCCTTCCTGCCATATATTTTTCTTTTACCATTTTGAAAAACAGTCCTCTTTGGCCTCCTCCTCCTCATGATGTGTGTGCATGTGTGTGTGTGTGAATATATATATATATATATATATATATATATATATATATATGAAACTTCCTAATTGACATGATTTGATTTCCCATCGAATGTTTTTTTAATATTTTATTTTATATAATTCTTACATCATTTTTCATCTTTGCACAATGTATGCATTTTCATTTTGGTTATATTCCCCATAAAATTGCACCCCCCCCCTTATTTTGACCCTAATCCTTCCTCTCCCCTCTACCTCCCCGTAGTGTGTCTCTGGTTTATAGTTGCTTGTTGATTTTGATTTTTACTTTGTATTAATTAGTCTTTTTCCTGGTCCCTTATTTAGGTTTTCTAAATTCCTGGTATGAGTGAGACCATCAGGGCCACAAGCTAATGAGGAAACACGTACTGGGAAAGGTAGGATGATTCTGAAGGGAGGTGTTGAAGCCCCTGGTGTGACAGGACACATTTCATTCAGGACGAGATCAGAACTTTCTCAGTTTTAGCTTTGAAAATAGTATATATGGCAAAGGCCCCCTCCCAAAGCACCTCAGAGAATGGTCACTGTGCTGTCAGCTTGGTGGCCAAGGATGGCCCGGACTCACCGTGATTATTCTGCATCTGTGGCAGTGTCCTGTCCGAGAGTGGCATTTGTACCAGTGGACTCAGTAAAGTCAACTGCTTGGACAAATCCAGCCTGGGAGGGTCTGACTTAGACAAAGCAGGCAAAGGAGAAGTTCATCATCTCCCCTTGCCTCACTGCTGGAGCTGGGTCATTTCTCCTCATTCTCTGCCCAATGCTAAAATTCACATCACATGTCCCCTGGTTTTGGACTGGAAATAATGAAAACACCTACTGTGCAGGCTCCCTAACTTGTATTTGGCAGCTGATGGGATTCCCCACCTCAGGAAACCAGGATCAGGTAAAACCCAGTTCCTGACAAGAAGTCAATCTCCTCATAATCCACCATTAATTATTTTTTCAAATCTTTTACTGGCCACCTTCTTAATTTCCCTAGTCACAGCCAGTCCTTTCACACTGACATCAGTGTCACACATCATGGGTTCATCAGTGGCCCGGTGACAGCACATGAGGGCTGCTGCTCCCAGACATAATATAATGTCCTGAGTTCTGCCTCTTGTCTATGTGAGGCTGGTTGTGGCTGCCACTGCCTGTGTGTGTGTGTGGGGTCATCTCTATAGAGACTACCCAGGTGGCCAAGGGGTTTCTGTCCGGTTGTCCCTGCACATCTTACATAAGACTTGCTCCTTCACCTTGGTTGCATCATAAAGAACTTCATGATGAATCTACTTGTGTGTTGGAGATAGAGTGAGTCCCTGTTGCTGTGTTCAGTGTTTCTCCTTTAACAAGGAACTACAATTTACTTCTGAGAAATTAATGTTTCTGTAATTGGAGATTTAATATGAAAAGCATAATCTAATCTGGATGTTCAGTGTACAGATTGCTCCAAAGTGAGATCTGGAGCTACTTGATTGATTTTGTCTTGCATGTGAAACAAAAGCTAAAGGACCAGCTCCCTATTTCATCTCAGAAAATTAAATCATCACTTGTTCTTCTACACATATATGTACACATGTTTTAAATGTGAGAGAAAGCTCGATTTTTATAGAGATCATTTTAAATTTTTTAGTTTTCTCCATGGCTAAGAGTTTATCATGCATTTCACTGAGAGAATCAGCATCCAGGGTACTGGCATTTATCCATCCATGAATATTTGATCAGCTGCAATTGCATAATTGAAAGTTTTATTTATATACAATATATAATATATATCAATATAAATTATATATTTTATTATATGCATTTATATATTCTATCAATAATTATTATTGTTTAATGAATATCATATTTTAATTCATCCCAAAAGATAGAATTCTGGCACTAATTGTTAACTTTTTTTGAATTTACATATATTAGTCTGTAGGTATTAGCCATATGATGTGAAATTTGTTGGTTCATCTGCTTTTGTGTCTATCATGGTCATAATTTGTCATGTTCACCTTACTGTGCCAGCATCATAATCTATAGGCATAAAAAGAAGCATTTAAAAGCCCTCTTTTATTTTTTTTTAATATTTATTTATTTATGTACACAAGAGCTGGTACACACAAGCTGCTGGGGGTGAGAAGTTTCACCAGAGACAGAGTGGGGAACAGAACAGGCAGACTGACTGAAATACACTGGAGGGGAGCAGCTAGCGAGATAGGAGAGGTCTGCTTCGCCATGTGGATTTCTCTCTGGTTGGCTGGGGATCAAACTCTTGCTGCAGAGGCTGTGGATTGCTTCATAGTGCATTGCTTAACCCCTTGCACTACCAGGGAGGCCCTAAAAACCCTCTTTTAAATAGAAGCCTCTGCTTAAAGAAGGCTTTTAAATAGACCCTCAGGTAGCTTGACTATCCTCCTAGCTCCAAAAAGACACAGAGTTGAGGGAAGAGCACCCCATGAAGTCAGTACAAGAAGCACCTGCCCACCAGCCATTATCTCACATTCAGAACTGTCATTTCTGCCAACCACATTTTCCCTCCCCTCTATCCCACCCTAGCCCCAGAGGCCACCACTTCAACTTTCTCTTCCTGGCTGGGATTCCCCTTACACCTGATCCTGAAAATGACTCTCACGTGGTATGAACAAGGACATTAAATATTTTACTTAGATATCATGGATTCCATAGCACTCCTAGTCCATCTTCTGGGGAATATTTCCATTTCTGTTAAAAAAAAAAATCAAAAGCCCTGAATTCAGTCTTTGTCCCAAAACACTGCTTCCAGAAAAATATCCTAGGTCTAGTATCTCTGTCTGAGGATGAAGAGAATGTCTCAGGAAAGACAGGCTCTGAGGAGAGGTTTCCTCACTGTTCACAAACAGGAAGAGGAAGACTCCCCCGACCATGTCCTGTGTGTCACACAGACTTGCCCTGATGAGGGATCCCTGGAGCTGGGCCATGAGGCCCACACAAACCCCAGGCCCTTCTCGTACACTGGTATCTTTCTTGACATTCATTAGATCAAAGTCTTTCCTTACTCAGCTCTCTCTCTTTCTTACATTTATTTTTAACCACTTTGAGAATTAGGTCATCTGCACGTGGGCCCATGTTTCTCATCTGTGTGACCTGTGGGGGTGGGATTGATTTGATGTCTAATGTTTCCTCAGCCCTGAACTGACACCCACCTCATTACCCTCACCCTGTGACAAGATATTCCTGGGACAAGAAAGTTTCCTCAGGGTTAGCACCTGGATCATTTAATTTCCAGGTGTTGCATTTTTTCTGAAGAAAGTTGAAGGAAAGGATGATGAATGGTATAAATAAGGATGGGGGGCCTGGTATTCTGGGAGGGGAAGGAGGGGGCCAGGACTCAGACCAGAGCTTGGGTCCTGAGCCTTTGCTCAATGGCACTGCCTGGTACTTGGTGCTCTTGGAAAGGTCAGTTTCTTGCTGTTCTTCCTGGTTAAAGTCCCATAACTGCTTTCTGAGCTGCTCCTAAGTGGGATCTGAGGGAAGGGGTGTCCAATATGTATTATGTCCCAGTAAATCCTCTTCTGAAGTGCTAATCCAGATCTCCCAACCTCTAACCACTACAGAGCAAGGGCAGAGTGAGAGATGAGGACCTGATAGCCGAGAAGGACCAAGAGAATTTGAGACCAAGTAAGAGATCCCAGCTCTGCCTCTGGTCTCGGAGAGGAAGAGAAATTAAATGTGCCTAACTGGGTGAGCCTGGGATGCTCTCCTCATCCTCTTCTCCATGGCAAGTCTGGGGATTCCTGTGTCATCCACACCATGGCTCCCACATAGATGTACTCAAGGACTAGCTTGATTTCCAGGGTTCTGCCAACAGCCAACACTGTCCTGATACAGAATATATATATATATATATATATATATATATTTAAACCCTTGAATAAGTTTAACTGCACAGGGATACTGAAGTGTTTAGAATCAAGGCTCAGGTCAGAGGAAGATGCTGAGAAACAGTTTTTAGGAAGCAGATTTGCATGGACACGCCTCCCTCCTATGAGGCAGGGGAAGTAGATAAGAGCCAGGCCCAGTTTGGGTGTCAGAAGGCAGAGATCTTGGCTTGTTCCCATCATGGCCTGGACTGTGCTTCTTCTCACCCTCCTCATTCAGGCCACAGGTGAGGGTTTCAGGGATCATACAGAGGGGACATCTGTGCTGAGCTTCTGCCTCCCCTCAGTCTCTCTTGGGCCTACCACTGACCTCACTTGAGTTTGCTTTTTTCATTTGTAGCATCCTGGGCCCAGTCAGCCTTGAATCAGCCTGCCTCAGTGTCAGGGGCACTGGAACAATCGGTCACCATCTCCTGTGCTGGGACCAGCAATGACATCGGTAAAGATGCCTATACTGTATCCTGGTACCAAAAACTCCCAGGCATCACCCACAAACTCCTGATCTATAAAACCAGTTCTCGTCCCTCTGGAATTCCTGATCGCTTCTCTGGATCCAGGTCAGGCAACACGGCCACCTTAACCATCTCTGGTCTCAAGCCTGAGGATGAGGCTGAGTATCACTGTTGCTCATATACGAAGAGTAATACTTTCCACAGTGGTGCAAGTTCATGGGGAAGTTCATGGACAAGAACCTGCCCTGTGCTCACAGGCTCCTCCTTGCACTCAAGATGCTTCTCTCACCCTGTGCAGATGGGGCTTCATGCACGTGGCCTTAACAATTCAGTTCTCTCTTAGCCATTCTCCTCTCATGGGGAAAGCCACAAAGATGCTGTCTTATTTTCAGGGTGCAATCATAGTTTTTTTTTGACATTTTTTATGTGATCCTAGTCACACTACGCTTTCCATTTCTTCAGTGACACGGGATACTTGGCATGGAGCTAGGGCTGTTCTCCACAGTGGGGCCAAGTTTCCTCTGTAATATATCCTGTGTCCCAGCCACGTGTCAGTGTAACACTGTTCCCAATCTGTCTGCCCACAGGATGTGAGTCTCTGTAGAGAAAATCTAGTATTTTTGGTAGCCCTTGTTCCAGTAACTGCCATGATTGAGTATGTGGGGAATCTACAAGTATCATGATATTTTCAAGAGATGGGGAGACAGAAAATACTTCTCTTGGGTCTCTGCCTTGAAGGAGATTCCATAATTTTCTTTAAAGGTGACTAGTTATATTTTTAAAAGTGAGCAGACAGAATGAGCATAGCACTTAGAGGATGAGTGAACTGGACTCCTCCACAGTCATGGTCCTATTGTTTGGGGAGCCTCTAGTTTGGCATGGGGGGCTGTGGTTCCAATACAGACTCCAACATTAAAAAGTGACACTTCAGGTGGAAATCTATAGGCTTGGGATTGGACTTTTCAGGTAAAAGTAGGTTAACAATGTTGTGATGCTTATAGTATGACCTAGGACTACACTTGCAATATAACTTCTTTGGAGAGTAGGATGCAAAAGACATGATTGTATTTTTGTTTAATTTCATGCTCAATGATCAGGGTGAGTCTACTCCTACTAGTGGGATTGTGTGTGGGGATTGAGGAGAGAGAAAGAAATGTGAAAAAATGCCCAGGGAGCAATGTTCTTCAGTGGACATTCTGCTAACAGTCATGGGTGGAAGAAACCAAAGAAGGATCTTGAAATGTGTCCACAAAGATGACAATTGGTTGCAGTCAGAACATCAAATATCGCATGTGACGGAGAGACTGAAATTTGAGGTCCCCAGACTGGTGTTAGGACAGCCCCGCCTCTCTCCAGCCCCTCCCTCCACATCCTCCAAACCAGGAGTTCACCTCCTGCTCCCCAAATAGAAGAAAGAGAGAGAGCTCGGTAAGGAAAGATTTTGATCTAACGAATGTCAAGAAAGATCCCAAGTAGCTTGACTATCCTCCTAGCTCCAAAAAGACACAGGGAAGAGCACCCCATGAAGTCAGTGCAGGAAGCACCTGCCCACCCAGATGGCCACAGGAGGCCTCTTTATACAATCCCGAGAGGCAGGAAGACAAACCACTAGGCAACACACATCGTCTCACAGGCTCAGCTGGTTATTGACGACAAGGTTGGCTGGTGGCCCATATAGTATCTCAGAAAAATGGCATCATTAGCTAAGAAAATTTCTAAACACTGTATTACATAAAATTTAAAAACACCAGCCATTATCTCACATTCACCTCCTTCTCCCCATTGGGCCATTCAAATCTATTGAGCTCTCTCTTCTTCTTGCCATATATTTTCTTTCACCATTTGAGAAAGTTCTCTTTGGCTTCCTTCTTATAACTTTTTTTTTTTTTTCCTAATGAAATCTTTCTACTTGATTTATTTCCCATTCAATGTTTCTTCACTGCAAACTTGAGAATTACCTCAGGGTCTAAAACTGGTGATAAGGCACCCACTGGTAGAGGTAGGATGAAACTGGAGGGCAGAATTGAAGCCCTCAGTGTGGCAGGACACATTTCATTCAGGACTAGAATAAGGGAAAATGACATGTTCTGGCAAGTGTCCCATCCCCAGCGTCTCAAGAGGAATGGTCACTGTGATGTCAGCTAGAGTGGGCCTGCAGGGCCCGGACTCACCATGATTGTTTTGTGTCTCTGGAAGTGTCCTGACAAGACTGGCATTTGCACCAGTGGACACAGTAAAGTTAACTGCGTGGACAACAACCAGCCTGGGAGGGTCTGACTTAGACAAGGCAGGGGAAGGAGAAATTCATCTTGCCTTACTGTTGGAGTTGGGTCATTTCATCTCATTCTCTGCCCTATGCTGAAATTCACATCACATGTGCCCTGGTTCTCAGTCACTTGGAATGGAAATGAATGAAAACGCCCTCTGTCCAGGCTTACTGGCTTGAACATGGCAGCTGATGGGATTTCCTACCTCAGTAAACAAGAATCTGGCAGAGCCAATTCCTGAAAAGAGGTCAAACTTCTCATAATCTACCCATTAATTTTTTTTTTCAAATCTTTTACTGGCTACCTATTTAATTTCCCCCCCAATAGCTGGTCCCTTCACATTGATGTCCCCCAGCTGGTTGGTGTCACATATCAGTGGCTCATCAGTAGCCGGGTCACAGCACATGGGGATGGGCCATTGCTCCCAGACACAGAATAACAATCTGGGCCCTGCCTCTTCTTGATGTGATGCTGGCAGCTGCTTCCCCTGGCTGTAGGGGGTGCGTCTCTATGGAGACTAACCAGGTGGCCAAGGGGCTGTGTGGTTGACCCTGTACATCTTATACAAGGCTCCTTGATTGTACAACCATCAGTGAGACCTTTACAAAGTATCTACATGTGTCACCTGAGACATGAGACAGATGTCACATAGTCTGCACTGGGAGCAGCAGACACACAAGATTTATAATCCTACCTCCTGGTCCCCCAATGTCAGCACAAGGGTGTGTGATGTGATTTTCTGATGGTGCTGTCAGTTCTGTGCCCTCAGGAGTCCCAGCTCGAGTCCCAGGGCCCAGGTATGCAACAGGGGTCCTTGACCACCTCTGAACTTGCCTGAGGTCAAGACTGGTGAACACTGTTTGTCCTGGCACAGCCAGAGCATTTACTTGCAGCCTTCCACATTCCCAGCACATAGAGGCCACAACCTGACATTTGCTCTCAGGTTGCTCTCAGACTCCAAGGGAGTCTCATATCACATAATGTCATCATAGGAACCCATCCTGTCACCTGAGTCATTTAATGTCACCTAATCAAGGAGAAGAGGTTTGCTCACTTTTGCCATATTTGATGGTTAGAAAAAAATACACTTCCTTCTCAAATTCAAGGGGTATTTTTGAGGGTCACCATGGGGTGGGTCTTAAAAAGTCTACTAAAAACAGATTTTCAATCCATGGTTGAAACCTCTTGTGCAAAAGCTCTGCAAATGTTGCTGAGGGAACAGCAAGACACAGGAGAAGTTGGTCCTACCTTTTAGTGTCCACCCTCTTATACCACTTGGTTAGTTGATGCTCATTTGAACCCAAAGAACATTTATGTGATATTATGTGACTGGTCGTGGTTTTGCCAAACTCACTCTCCCCTCTTGAAATCACATCCATGCCCTTATGCTCTTCTTTGTTCAAGAAGCTTCACTCCAATGGCGTATTTGCTCATCCAACTAGGGTGCTCTGGGAGCACCCTATTTTCTTTTTTTTTTTCCACACTAAGTACATACTTTATTTTTTTTAATTTTAAATTTTATTTTTATATTCCCCATACAATTAAAACCCCCTTATTTTTACCCCAAGCCCTCCTTTCCCCGCCCCACCCCCCATAGAGTGTCTCTTGTTCATAGTTATTTGTTGATTTTGATATTTTCTTTCTTATAGTTATTCTTTTTCCTGGTCCCTTATTTAAGTTTTCTAGATTCCTGCTATGAGTGAGACCATCCGGTATTTTTCTTTTTCTTTCTGGCTTATTTCACTGAGCATGATCCCTTCCGGCGCCATCCATGTTGCTGCAAATTGCATGTGTTTATTGCGACTGACTAAATGACGACATTGACATGTAAGCCTGGTTTGGGAACTGCAATGTCTGCAGGCTGCCATAGAGATACCTGGCTTGTAGTAGGTTCTAAGAGCTTCTTTCTCCTTAGTCATGCCAATGGGGAAAGCTGTCAAGTCCATTGTCTCCACTCAGTGCCTTCTCTGCATATATATAAGCACACCCCCCCTCCCGCTCATCTCTGGCCACTGCAGAGATTGGAACAGAGGATATGGGGGCCCACCCTGAGGGGAGATTGAGAGGTCCCATCCCTGTCTTCTGTCCCTGGGAAAGGAGGGATTAGCTATTTCTTAGCTAGGTTGGAATCCTCTCCTCTCTTTGTCATTCAGATACAGGGAGGGTAAATCCTCTATCTTCTGGTATCAGGATCTAGTGTTCCAGGAAGGGATACTTGGGGGAAGATCAGACTCTGTTCCCCTTCTCTGCTCTAAAGTGGGGTGAGTGGATGAGGGGTGTGGGGAGAGAGAAGGAAGGATGGACTGAAGATCAGAGAGAGAGAGAGAGAAGTAACACAAATACAACATTTACAGGTGGGGTGGGAGAAGACTCAGTGAGAAATTGCATCAAGAAAGCTTGTTTTGATTTAAATGTACTCTCCTCAGAAACTGAATCAGGGTGGTCCTGCTGTGTCACCAAAGGACAGGGAGAGACACACCATAGAACCCCTACCTGCCTGCTCTAAATCGGTCCTGCCATCCACTGCATTAAGACAAAACATAAAACCTTCAATAAAAAGGAATTTTAATACAATTAGTGTGCAATACAGAAAAGACAAAGAATATAGTTTCCAAATCAAGCACCAAAAGTTACCCATCCCCATACCACAACGTTGACCCAAAGCAAGTCCCAAAAGCCTGCCACAGGTCTAAAGCATCTTCCAGTGGGGACCCACCGAAAAGGATCAGAAACAACCAGACAAGTCTGGAAGGAAAAGAACAAAATCAAGACAAAAACCACCATTATCACCTCCCCACAAGTCTCTCACCCACATCTGTGTCAATCAGTCCATGACCATGACCAAGAGGCAAGTGCAGTTTCTTCACATGTCTCTCTGCTCCATGTGCCTCCTTCAGGTCTCCTTCTGGCTCTCCATCCTGCTTCCTTCCTTCTCCAGTCTCCTCTGCAGCTTCTTCTCCACTCTGCTCAGCTCCACCCTCCTTTGGGTGGGGCAGGGAACCTGGAACCTCCCCCTTTCCTGGGGAGAGGGTAAAACACTGGAAATAACCTAAAGAGAGATAGGTAATTAAAAAAAAAATAGGTAGCTTATAGAAATCCTGGGCTACACATAGCTTTGCTTTCTTTCTTGCCTTTCTGTGCCCTTAATATGTCTCCTCTCTTGGGCATAAGGTTCTCTAGGCTCACATTTAAGTGCCAAAAACATGTAACGCACACCAGCTTGTGTGCTTCTAGCGACCAAACTGTGTTAGATTATTTTAATCCCATATTTTGCTCCATTATTCATTTATAGTAAATGATGTATTTTCTTCCTAGGTGTGAATACCTAGAAATATGTGGAAAACCAGAGAAACTGGCCTCCAATCCATATGGTATAATCCATTTGGCGAATTGCTTTCATGATAGCCCACCATTTATCTAGAATATAATCTTTCCATATTGAAGCTTTTCAAAATGGACCAAAATCAGCCTGCTAGGCTCAATTAGAGAAATGTGGAATGGTGTTACATTGACAATGGTGACCCCTGACCTGTGACTGCTGCAACTAGAGCATGGTGTGGACAGTGGTCACTGTGGGAGTTGGAGAGTGCATGTGCTCTTTTTTATTGCAGGTATAAATACCCTAAAAACTACTGCAAAAAATGATGGGTAACTCATGATGCCATAAAGAAGGACCACAGTCCAGAGCAGGAACTCTGGAATCCCACAGGCTAGGTTCAAATCTTGGTTGAGCACTACTATCTGTGTGACCTAAGGAAGGTCCAACATTTAAATGTTGTTTTATCAAATGTATGTAAAGGAGGTGAAAGAACACAGCTGTGGGGAAGGGAGATGGTGCAGGGTCCAGTCCTAGGGCACTGGAGGCCACTATGTTATATAGCACGGTCACAGCCCACCCTGGGAAACCTGGTGATGAGGATAGCCGGAGTGGCCATGGAGAAGATGGTGGTGCAGAGATACTGGGCAGGATGGTGGTGGGAGGGGTAGTGGGTTGCTGAAAAGAATGGGAGAAATGCCTGAGGGGAATGGGGCCCAAGTTCCCTCACTTTCTGCAGGCTCTGTTCTTAAGGACCCGTGATGGGGGAGGGGAGAGGAGCACGAGGGCCGCCTGAGCAAGGGAGACACGAAAGCTAAAACCCTGTCCAGGAGGGGAGCGCTCTGGCAGATGGGATCTCTGGGGTCCCCAACAGTCCCCACAGAGTGACCCATCTGATGCCAACACCTGAATCTGCTGGGAAAGTAGGGGATGAGGCAGGACGTTGGGGGTCTTGCCCTTTGCTCGATGATGGGGCCCCCAGCTCGCGTCAGCCCCTGCACTTTCCCTGTGACGTTCCACGGACTGTCACAATCCCCGAGGCGGCCAGTGCGTGCTTGATCTCCAGAGCAGTCGGAAGCTCAGGGACAGCTCACCTAGCTTCTTACTCAATGCTCGGATCCTTCGGCGCACTAACAGCTATCGATGGGCAATTTACTTAGTAAATTTCTCTGTGCCACCGACTGTCCCGCCGCAGGCCCTGCTTGGCAGGCGCCCGCCTGTACAACCTAATCTCCATTCTGCTCCTCCTGGTCGGGTCCACCCAGACGCTCCAGCACCGGCCAGCCCGCCGGCTCCCAGGCACTTCCACCGGCAGCTCTCGCCTTTACCAACTGGCCTTCACAGAGCGCCCCCCAGGCAATATCCCGTCCCACCAGCCTTGTGCTCGGTTTGGGGGTCTCCCACGGGCATCACTTGGGAACCCTCCGAGGAAGCCTGTCCTGTCTGCTCGTAATTCTATGATGTTTGGACACTGCAGACCCAGAAGTATACCACCAAAGGAGGAAAACTTAATCTCTCCTCTGCCACTTAAGCAAGACCCCAAGGCCTAAGAAAGCAGAATCCTCCAGTCACCTCTCCCCAAGTCCTTCCTGAAAGGTCGATGCAGGAAGCCAGAATGCAAAAGCCCACCAGGAAGTGCACCTGGGGGCAGGGATGCTGAAGCCTGCCCAGAGGATTCACACAATGAGCCTCCCCCGCCCGACAAATTTTTTCTCAAAGAACCTCCCCTTTCCCTACACGCTCCCCCCCCATATGAACCCAGTTTACCACCTGACCTCTCCTCACTCTATAAAAACCTGTCTGCCCCTGATAACTCATGCGACTTCACCGACCCCCGCCTTGGGTCCGTGAAGTCCGCCCGGGGTGCAATAAATTTTCCCTTCCTTTGAAAAAGCTTGGCCTGGCTCTTTTCTTTACTGCGCGGAACATTTCACTTCCCCAGAGGATATGGAGGTGAGGGCCCAAGAAAAACCTAAGATGGCAAAGGAGGAAGAGCTGTCCAGAGAGACTGTGGAGGAAGAGGTCTCCGCAGAGAGCATGGAGGAAGACATTGCCAGAGACCACAGAGGAAGATGATCACATTGGGGCTATGCCTTTGGCACCTTCATCCTTGACCAATGAGTCATCACTTCTGGAAGATGTAACCCTGGATCTCTGGCTCTCCTTCCCACACCACCAGAAGAAAGCTCCAGTGAAAACTCCCAGATGCCTCCCACCACCCGAGACCTTGTTGGGGATGATCTGCCTCCCAAGAAGCCTGAAGAGGATGCAGCCATATTCTCTAGCCCAACCCTAGGTGGCTTCCTGTCACCGCAGACATCAACAGAGGAAGAGTTGGCTGAAGACCACCCACCTAGCTCGCCAGTCACATCGATATCCCAGAAGGAGATACAGGAGATACAGGAGATACAGTCTTAAGAGAGCCAATCAATGAGTTCCACTTCACCATACTCTGGCAGCAATAGGGCCTGCAAACAGAAAAAGCCCATGCCACTTCTACTTCCACTGCCCATGCCAATACAGCTTCTATGGGACAGTGGTGAGATGCCCCCACCCTCTAAGCTCCCCTGTCTAGGTGTTGCTGATAACCTGGACACACAGGAGAACACTGAGGGTGTTCTGCTTTTCCACCTCAGCCCACTCCCTCCATGGGATCTACAACCTCTCACAGTTTAGCAGGAGGCACCTCAGCACCTGCCATTGAAACTGATACTGAAGATATGGACACCACTCTTCAGGGTGAAACAGAGATCACTTCAGACCATAGTGACACTCAACCTACCTCTCTTTTCTGCCCAAATGTCTCCTTACAACCTACTTTGCATGTCCGCAATACTCCTACTGTCCTGGCTGACATATCTGTCAGGCCACTGATTGTGCCTGCTTTTCCACCTCAGATACCAAATATTGATAAAGCAAGAGGAGGCACAGTCTTACTTCACCTCCTGTTGCTGTTATAGTTTTATTTCAAATAGTTGCAATCCCATTTGGAAGAGCCTGCTGATAAATACAAATTCAATCATAGTTACAACATCTCGTATTTTGGACATCCCCATACCTCAGAGCCCCTCAACCGCTCTCCAGCCACGTGCCTGCGAACGTGAATCCCCAACACCTATGTCTGTAGATTCTCCCCTTCCCATTGTCCTACCTTCCACTTCCCCAGACCCCTCTACCCAGACCCTTATTTCTGCTGTCCAGCGCACCACTCCTCTGGCTGTCTCTCCCACCATATAGCCCAGGAATCTGCTGTTCCATCTGCGCAAGCTGTGTTAGATGACAATGTCACTGACATGGATACTGCTTCCCCTTCACTGGCTGTTACTTTCAGGTCTGACCCACAGTCAAGTGAGGTATTGCCCTCATTTCCCCAAGTTCATTTGAGTGTGCAGCAGCAGCAGCATGCTGCCAAAATGCCAGTCCCCAAAAGCCTAACCATGCTGGGGGCCCCCAAATATTTGAATTATCCCATTATCCCATACCTCCCCAAATTTGGGACAACCATGAGAAACAGGAGAAGCCCCTCTACCCCAGGCTCCTGTTTACTCCAGCCCACCCGCCATGGGGTCAACAGCCACTCACAGTTTAGCAGGTGGCACCTCAGCCCCTGCCATTGAAACCGATACTGAAGATATGGACACCACTCCTCAGGACAAAGCAGTCACCTTTTCATCTCCCCCTGCCTCTAAAAGCCATATCCCACTTTGCACAGTGCCTCCACCCGGTGGCAACATGGCCTCAAGCCATGTCTTTACCAGTTTACCTACAAAAAAGAAAACTGATGGTGACTTCCAACCTCTCAGGCCCAGTAGCCCTTACTTTGCCTAAGTTGGGGACCAAAGATATGAATGGGTATGACTGCTCTTCTCAACTGGGAAAGCTAGTAGTAACCCCACCAAATGTTATGGGCCTAGGCTGTCCTGCAGTAGCCCAGGCATCTGTTGGCAACACCATGAAATAGGACTCTATGGGTTTGACATTGTCAGATTCCACAGCTGGCTCTGCTGTAAATGCTAAGCAGGCTTTGATTGCCAACCCAAGTGTCTCCATTGGCACAGCCACTATCACTAATTCTGGCACTGCTACCAGTGTTTTTAACACTGGAGACAATAGCTTATACTATGCCACCATGAGCCCACACCCACTTAAGTTGATGGGTCCTGTGACCCATCACGCACGGTGGGAGCTCTGGGGATAATCTATCCAACACATGATCTACTCCCTCTCTGACACTGACAATGCCCGGCCGGAGAGGAAGAAAAAGGAGGGCATCCAGCCCACCTTCTGCTCCTGCTTGTATCAATCAGGATTCATCTAACAACTGTGGCAGGGCAACAACTGTGGCAGGGCAACAACTGTGGCAGGGCAACACAGAGATATGTCCACATTTGTACACACTTAATGGATCCACCGTAAATCCAAGCATCCTGAGGCGACTGTCCGGAGCCGTCCAGAGCATGCGCCGTGTTGCGTATGCGTGCCATGAGTTAAGTTTCGCTTTACCATTTCGCTTTCGGAGGACCACAGGTTTTTCCTGTAAATCACATGAGACTGAGAGGTACGGGGAGAGGAGCTACCAGGATATAAGAGGAGAACGCGGGAGAAAGAAGAGAGAAGAAAAGAGATTTAAGAGGAGAACCGCGAGAGAGGAGAGTGCTGTGAGAGGAGCAGAGAGAAGGCCAGGGAAGTAAGAAAGACAGGGAAAAGAAAGACATTTAAAAGAAAGAGAAGGAAAAGGAAAAATAAAGAAGCAACCGCAAGCGACAAGTTGTTTCAAGCCCCTCATTTCAATCCTCAGCCCTTCTCTTTTCGTGCCTATGAATCCCGCGGGTCGGGACAGCGACGACCTATGATGCAAAACAGTACTCCCACAATTGCAGGACCTGGTGTTCCTAATTTCCATCAATGGGGCCCACCTGGACCAAACCCAGCTAGTACAACTGGAGGAAATAACATCTCAGCTGTCTTGGGTGGCCCCTATGTCACAGCCTATGATCAGAATACTGGGTACCCACCTACCCAAGCCTCAGGTAATACTGTGGGGGATAGCTCCACATCTGCGACTGGATATGATTGTAGTTCACCGTTTGTGCAAAGCACCTGGGACCCTGCAGGTCAAGGGACAAGTGGTGGGACAGGGTGGAGTGACAGGGGATTTTAGGAAAAATCCTCTCAAAACACTTGGACCACTTGTGACAATGGCAAAGCCACCAGTGTTTGGAGGTACCTGCTCAGAGCAACTCTGCCAGTTTTCTGAATGTAACCAATGGCATCCTTGCCTGTGAATCACTCCCTTAACCTTCCTATAACTTTATAGAAACTACCCAACAATTATATAATGATCTCAGCAAGTAAGGAGTAAATCATCCTCTGCAAACTGTTAAGATATGAGTGGACCGCTTAGTCCCTTAAGAAAAAATCTACTCTCTTCCTACAAGCAAGCCAGAGGAACAACCAACCACATATCAGGAGTATGTGTCAAATATCTCTTACTTGACTGACCCTAGCTATGGACCTTTTCTTTCTAGTCTTGACACTGGCATCTCTATTTATAGAGGCTTCCAGTCCTCCTGCCTACTTCCTTCCCTTGTCAATGTAAATATTGACATATACAAACATATTAAAACTTGTTCTTATTAATCTGCCCTTACTCATAAGTCTTAACACTTGAATTCAGCTATAGAGGGACATTTGACATATATGAGTGGTGGCATGTTGAGCCAGACTATGCAAAATGTCTTGAGCTCCAGTGACAGGGATGTGGAAATAGCCACACTCAATGACTGCATTCGCTGAGTTCTGAGATCTCTGTGTTTTGCAGGGAAGGGGATGCCAACCCAGGAGGGAGTGAGATCCACGGAAGGGAGAGAATGGGTGGCTCATCCTCGCCCCTTCCCTCTGGGTTTCTGTTTTCTCTCCTACCATTTTGATAGCACTGGTGGCTAGATAATCCCTACTGTGTGACAGGAGCTGCCGATGACCAGCCTCTGCAAAATGTCATGTCCCTGAAAGGATGAGACAGCCTAGGCGAAACTTTAAGGGCTGGGGGGAAGGGGATGAGGTAGTGGGGAGACATTGACACTGGATGAGGTGCAAGTATCTTCTACTGAGGGACTCAGCAGGTCCTTTATACATTTTTAGCAAGCAGTAAGATGACATCATCATATGCATAGAAGCAAAGCAGAAACAATCAGTGCATTCTTTTCCATAGACTTTTGGCTGCTAATGTGCTCTCAGCAAGAAGGCAACCTTCAAGGTTAATAGAAAAAAAAAAAAACTAAACAAAACTAAACCTTACACTAAAACTCATTATTTCAGTTTAGATAATTACCTAAGATAGTTGATAGCCGCCAGTACATCCCTATCAGCTAAAGCCTAAGCATCAAAAGACTCTTCTATTCATATGGCCTTCAGCCGGAGACCAGCTGCTTTTTGGTTATCAGCTAACAGCATTTTCTACCTAGAAACTTCTTAACACAATTAACTTCATTTTAAAACTTTCCTAAGAAACTTCTAAAAAAAGGAAACTTCTAAGAAAAAGCAAAAGAAGGACTTACTATAATTGTTGTCCTGGGTTGCTTGTCAGGCATGCTCATGTATAACAAACTCTTTCCCATTGTCAGGCAGGCCAAATTTACAGTGTTTAATTTTTTAGCACATATTTCTCTGTGCCATGTGCTTTTAATATTCTTATACATACACTTTATTGCCCAATGTATTTTCCAAGAAGTTTTTTCTTATATGACCAAGAACAAAAAACAAAGGGATGTTAAATCTTCAGCCCCGCAGTGTGAGGCACAAGGAATCTTTAGCCCCACAGTGTGAGGCTCTTTGGAAATCTTCGGCCCCATGGTGCGAGGCCCTTTTTCTTCAGCCCCATAGTATGAGGCTCTTTGAGCTTTGGCCTCCCGGTGTGAGGCCCTTTTCTTAGCTGCTTGCCTGTGTCTTACCTGGCTGGGGCAACAAGGCCCACTGCAGCACCAGAGCCCATGTGAGTGTCCCTGTCTTTCCACCACAGACTCATGGCAGCTCCTGACTGAGGATCTGGGACAATTCCATGCTCTGAGGAGTGTGGAAAAGACAGGGTTCAAGACTGTCCTAGGAGCTCCAATCACTCATTTTCTGATGCTGAAACCCAAAGGTGGTTACTTCTCATTTCTCTTCACCTCTCCCTCGGGAAGGGGGAAGAGGAGGGGAGAAGACAGAGAAAAGTTGTTGAGTCCCCTGAACACCATTTACTGGTTATGGTTACAAACGGTTGATTCAACCCTCAAGTCTCTCCGTGAACTCAGTGCTTTTTCCTTGACCTATTTACCTCAAGGTATTTGGAAGGAGAAAATAATGTAACATAGATAAGTGAATTATAAGCAATTGTTGAACTACAATATACTGGGCTAGAGGGATAGATTGTATGGAAGGATGGACAAATGGGGATGGATGCATGATAGATGCATGATGGATGCGTGGATGCATGGATGGCAGATAGATTAGACAGATAGATGCCTGGTGGGTGGAGATAAAACATACACAAATATGTATGCTTGATAAGTTCTTTAGGCAATGTGCTTTGATTGCCTTCGCTAGGCAATTCAAATAGGAAACCCCATTTTATTTTATTATTATTAAAGATTCATTTATTTATTTATACAAGCACTGGGTACAGTCAGAAGCACAGGAGGGCGAGAGAATTCACCAGAGCCAGAGCGAGGAACAGAGCAGGCAGACTGATGAAATACCCTGCTGAGGGGAGCAGCAGACGGCAGGAGAGGTCTATGCGCCATGTGGGACCCTTGCCTGGTCGGGGATCCAACCGTCGCTGCAGAGGCTGCGGGCAGCTTCGCAACCTAGCACTCAACCACTGCGCCACCCGGGAGGCCCAGAAATTCCATTTTAAAGAGAACATAAAAGTGCTTAATTTTATGAAGTAAGCGCATGGAAAAAATAGGACAACTGAGGCTAAAAATGCACAGCACTGTGCCTAGTGCGACGTTGATGAAATTAGTCCTGTGAAAACAAAGAGAGCCTTCCAGAGAGGCTGGTCTCCTCAGGCTGGTCTCCTCAGGCATCCTGCAGCCTGGTTCATTGAAAGTTGTTTTTACAGTTCTAGAGAATCAAAACTTCTGCTTTCTGGCTGCACAGAATTGCCTGTCCTTCATGGTCAGAACTGCTTCTCGGGAGCAGGGATGGAATCCAGTTTGTTTCTAATTGTCCCCGACCCTTTCTCTGCCATGTCTGACAATGTCACCTGGGACCAAATTTTTAAATTCATACTACTTGACCTTTTTTTTTTTTAAATAGCTCTTTAAGTTAAAAAGAGTAATCCTGATAAGGTAAATGCTGAACAAGTTTGCGAGATGTAAATAGGATTTGGAATTCCATGTTTTGATGCACTAACACAATTAAAGCTATTTCTAAATATTCTTTTATGAAAATAGTACACCATCATGATAACAATTTTAAAGAATGCTGAAATTCCACCCTCTCCAGAGACAGGTTTTTGCTACTTTGATGTTATCCCCCATAATTCTCGACATATTTTTCCTGCTGTGTTGTTATTACATCTCCATTTTATTTATTTTTACCAATTTTTTATTTTAATTTTTTTTAAAGATTTATTTACTTATACAAACAGAAGCGTGGGAGGGTGAGAGAATTCACCAGAGCCAGAGCAGGGAGCAGAGCAGGCAGAAGGACCGAACTACACTGCTGAGGGGAGCAGCGGGCGGCAGGAGAGGTCTGCGCGCCATGTGGGACCCTCGTCAGGAGGCAGGATCGAACCGATGCTGCAGAGGCTGCGGGCAGCTCAACCGCTGCGCCACAAGGGGAGGCCCACCAATTTTTTAAATTACGCTTATGGATGTAACAATTTACAACACTTTATATATTTTATTTGTAAGGATATAGGTTCACACCTGAAAAGATGTCATCACACCATTCCCGCATCCAAGTTGAACAATACTGTCACCGCCCTAACAAGAGGGAGGGAAAAAACTCCCACTCCTCTTCCCTCCTTCTTTACAATACATCATATTCATGTCATTAATTTTGCTGCTTCTCCTCAGTGTTACTATATAGTTCTGCTTGCTTGATGGAGGAAGCGAGTGGTAACATAAAGGCTAATAACAATGTTTCTGGAGAAGGACCCCCCCACCTTGCCTCTGTTTCCTCACCTGGAAACAGGTGAAAACACAATAACTACTCATGGGCTTTTTATGATACAAATAATGATGCATTTTCAGCCTTTAGAGTCCAACACACAGAAGAGCTCAAGAATTGTTAACATGCTCAAAACTGTTAACATGGATGGCGCTGGAAGGGATCATGCTCAGCGAAATAAGCCAGAAAGAAAAAGAAAAATACCGGATGGTCTTACTCATAGCAGGAATCTAGAAAACTTAAATAAGGAACCAGGAAAAATGAATAACTACAAGAAAGTGAAAATCAAAATCAACAAAAAACTATGAACCAGAGACACTCTAAGGGGGATGGGGTGTGGGGAGGGGAGGGATTGGGGTCAAAATAAGGGGGTTGCAATTGTATGGGGAATATAAAAATAAAATTTATTTAAAGAAAGAAATAATTAAATATTTGAATGATTAAAAAAAAAAGTAATATGAACTGTTATTATTTTCTTGTGATAATACTTTCACCCTAATTTCAGTTTTTCTCTATGCTGGAAACTATGCCCCACATACCCTCTGCCCTTTCTTTTCTTTGTACAGCTCTCTTTCTTTCAGTAATATGTTATTGGAGTACAACCCAGGAGACCCTCCCAGGTATAATCTGTCCTGGGCCCAGCTGGCAGAGAGCAAGGTGAAAACCAAGAAAGAGGCAGTAACTCCAGATTAGCTGGCTATTTTAATGAACAAGGAATCTTACTTAAGAGGCTTTGTCTTAAGCCATAATCATCAAAACTGCATGGTACTGGAACAAGAACAGACACACAGACCAATGGAATCGAATAGAAAATCCAGAAATAAACCCACAGATTTATGGTCAACTAATCTTTGACAAAGGAGCAAAGACTATGCATTGGAGCAAAGAAAGTTTGTTCAATAAATGGTGCTGGGAAAACTGGGTCGCTACATGCAAAAGAATGAAGCTTGACCACTACCTCACACCATACACAAAAATCAACTCAAAATGGATTAAAGAACTAGACATAAGACCAGAAACCATAAAATACACAGAAGGAAATATAGGCGAAACACTACGTGATATGCACATCAAAGACGTCTTTACAGACACATCACCCAAAGCAGTGATAGTGAAAGCAAAGATAAACAGCTGGGACTACATCAAATTAAAGAGCTTCTGCACAGCAAAAGAGACAATAACCAAAACAAAGAGAAACCCCACCGACTGGGAGAACATTTTTGCACACAAAACTAATGATAAAGGACTGAGCACAAAAATCTACAAAGAGCTGATGAGACTCAACACAAAGAAAATAATCCAGTCAAAAAATGGGCAGAAGAGCTAAAAAGAAACTTCTCTGAAGAGGAAATGCAAATGGCCAACAGACATATGAAAAAATGTTCAACATCACTTGTAATCAGGGAAATGCAAGTCAAAACTACCATGAGATACCATCTTACACCAGTGAGAGTGGCACATATTAAAAAAACTAGCAACAACAAATGTTGGCGAGGATGTGGAGAAAAAGGAACTCTCCTGCACTTTTGGTGGGAAAGCAAACTGGTCCAACCACTATGGAGAGCTGTGTGGAGATTTCTGGACCTACTAAACATAGAGCTTCCATATGATCCAGCAATTCCACTCCTAGGTATTTACCCAAAGGACACAGAAACATCAATTCCAAAGAGCACCTGCACCCCTATGTTTATAGCAGCACTATTTACAATAGCTAAGCTTTGGAAACAACCCAAATGCCCAAAAATAGATGACTGGATCAAGAAGATGTGGTACATATACACCATGGAATATTACTCAGCAATCAAAAAAGATAAACACATGCAATTTGCAGCAACGTGGATGGCACTGGAAGGGATCATGCTCAGCAAAATAAGCCAGAAAGAAAAAGAAAAATACTGGATGGTCTCACTCATAGCAGGAATCTAGAAAACTTAAATAAGGGACCAGGAAAATGAATAACTATAAGAAAGTGAAAATCAAAATCAATAAACAACTATGAACCAGAGACACTCTATGGGTGGTGGGGTGCGGGGAGGGGAGGGTTTGGGGTCAAAATAAGGGGATTGCAATTGTATGGGGAATATAAAAATAAAATTTATTTAAAAAAAAAAAGAGGCTTTGTCTTGGGCAACCTCAAGACAACACACCACCCCAAGCAAATATCAATGTTTTATGGAGGCTTTAACTGTATTTAGAGAAATGTACAATTGTTACTGGGCAAAGGGTCTCTAACGTCTCAGTTGTTACTGGGCAAAGGGTCTAAGAAAACAGACACCAGGTCAGAACCTCTCACCAGTTCTGGGTCCTAGACACTAGGGGCCACATAATGCAAACAAAAGTGCTTTTGGTGAAGCAAAAGAAAAAGATCTATTTTAACTAACAGGGTAGAGGGAGAAGGAGAAGGCCCAGTTACCAACAGATGGTGTGAGGAGGAGCTGCAGCTGTAGGAGAAAGTGGGGTGCAGAAAACCCTGACCATCAGAGCACCTCTGCACACTCTTCCCAAGTGCTGCTGCCACCAGAGCAAGTAAGACATGCAGAGGCCTGCTACTGCTGAGGTGGAGGGCTGGCGATCTGGGGGGCAATGTCCTACTGTTACAGGGCAACCCCAATATGAAATAGGTTGCCTGATTGTGGGTCCTCACCCGTGCGCTTAAAAGGGACTTATTAATACTCAACTGCAGGCACACACAAAGGGTTAATAAAAGGTTTATGTACAAGGAAAGAGGAAATGAAGAAATGTACAGCTCAGGGAGAAAAGAGGAGACAAATTCTTAAATGTGACCTACCTGTTCCGCTGACCTGGAATCCGATTGGCACACTGAGAGCTGGTGAAGAGCCAAGATCCAGGAGTCCAAGAGAGAACCCCAAGGCCCATGTGTCTGATTTTATACTAAACCTGGCAGCTTAACTCCACCCTCAGGTCCCAGCAGCCCTCCCTTTGGTGATGATGGGATTTGTCATTTCCAATGTCTTTATGGCTTTGGTCTGGAGTGAGGGTGGAGTCCACAGAGCCTGTATGGAAGTAGCTCAGGACATCCTTTCCCCCTAAAAGTTTCACCAGAGCTCCCCTTTCAGCCGTACTTTGTGAGTTTCCCAGGTGAGTTTCTCCACAAGACAGAGACGTTAGTTATATTTAAAGGGCACATTTATAGAAAAAGGAGACACTTGCATAGACACCAGCGGGCAGGTAGAGTTGCCCCAAAGGGACAGGTTTGCTGAGAGGCCTGCATGGTTGCAGGTGGGAGGCCTTGAGGAGAGTGACCTCCACTGAGGAAGGTCAGTGAAGAGAAGTCCTGGCAGGTACAGGTCACTGGCAGGCAGGAAGCTGCTGCCCTGCAGAGGGAGAGAATTGGTGAAAAGAAGCACCTGAATAGTCACAGGTGGGCAGGACTGTGGCACTGAGCCTGTGCAGAGATTGCACTGATATAGCCTTCTTCTGTTTGGGAGGGGCTCGCTCCTTCATGGAGTGGCCTGTTTGTTCTTGTCTTTGTATAAACTATGTAGGATTTGAAAGGGGACAGATTTCTACAATTGCCTTTAATCTCCATATCTTCATCTTCAGGTCTGCGCTCTTGACAATCCCTGCAGGAGTCTGATACCTGCTTGGGTCTTGTGCTTTGTGATCTAGGCCTTGGCACCCAAGGATTTTAGTTCCTATAGCTGGGTCAACGGCTATGCTAATCCCTTCAACCTCCACCTCCAGCTGTTGGCATTGTGGGAGCCAGGTTTCTGGTCTTGTGACACCTCCTTTCCAGTTTTTCTATCCTTATCCTCCATCATCATGACTATGCAAACAGGAAAGGAGACTCTCTTTAATAAATGGCATTGGGAAAACTGGATGGTGACATGTAAAAGAAAGAAGCAGGACCACTCTCTAATTCCATGCACAAAAATAAATTCAATTTGGATAAAAGATTTAGATATAAGGCCTATAACAATAAATACATGGAAGAAAACATCCGCAGTATGTTCCACAACTTCAGTGAGGGAGATGTTTTGGAGACTCAGCCCTCACTGTAAGGTGTATAGAAGGAAAAATAAACAATTGGGATTACCTCAAATTAAAAAGCTTTATACAGTAAAAGAAAATATAAACAGATTAAAAAGACATCCTACTGAATAGGAGAAAATATTTACATGTTGGGCCTCCCCGGTGGCGCAGTGGTTGAGCGCTGGGTTGCGAAGCTGCCTGCAGCCTCTGCAGCGCCGGTTCGATTCCCGGCTGCTCCCCGGCCACCGGAGGAGGGTCCCACATGGTGCGCAGACCTCTCCTGCCGCCCACTGCTCCCCTCAGCAGTGTACTTCGGTCCTTCTGCCTGTTCTGCTCCCCGCTCTGGCTCTGGTGGGTTTTCTCACCCTCCCGTGCTTCTGACTGTACCCAGTGCATGTATAAACAAAACAAACAAACAAATAAATAAATAAATGAAAAACATGCCTCTATTAAAAAAAAATTAAAAAAAAATATTTACATGTTACACAACTCAATAGGGCTAATATCCATGATATATTTAAAAAAATGTATGCAATTCAGCAATGGAAAAACAATCCAATTAAGTCAGTAGCATATATTAAGAGACAATTCACCAACAGGACATCCAGAAGCCAATAGGTGCACGGAAAATTGTTCACTGATGCTTTTGAAAAAGAAGATTCAGGTCAAAGCCATAATTAGATGTCTCTCACACCCGTGATAAGGGCACATATTTAAAAAAAATAAAACCAACAAGTGCTGGAGTGAAGTAGGAGGCAGAGGAACCTTACTAGCCTGTTGGTGGGAATGTAAATTGGTATAACGTTATGGAAAGCAATTTGGTTTACCTTAACAAAATAAAAATGGAAATACAGGATGACCCAGAAATCCCACTCCAGGCATCTATCCAAAGAACACAAAACCATCAACGTAAAAAAATGATATGCTCTACATTGTTTTTTGAAACAAATAATAATAATAATAATAAATAGCAAATAAATAAATAATAATAATTGTTTGTTTCAAAAGCTAAAGGAATCAGGAGAAAGACTTGGATCACACTAGGAGGCAGAAGTTCTCATACAAATGTGAGGGAAGAAGCAGAAACTGGAGATGGGCGGAGCAACATGGCGGCGAGGAGACGCTGCGAGTAAGATCTCCCATTAAAAAAAGTTAATAGGGAGGAAAAGCAGCAGGTCCCAGTGAGAACTGGGACACGGAAGATAAACGGACGACTCCAGCAAACTACCCGAAGAAGAAAGTGGCCATAAAAGAGGACCAGAAGGGAGGGAAGCGCAGAACCCTGCTCCCCTCCCCCGCCCACAGAGGCGGCACTCTCCGACCGGCAGAGAGGAGGAAACAACAAACCAAAACGACCCACAAGAACAAACGACGCAGCAAGCGGGACTGTGAGTGGAAAGTAACTATTGCAGCCACCACACCCCGTGAACGGGAGCTGAGGCGAACCCTGCAGGATCCACCGCGGCGGTGAGCGAACGGCTCCGGGCGCCATTAGAGAAGAACAAAGACCCCGGGTGACGCGCACACAGCCCGGGCTGCCGGTAAGCTGGCGCGGAGAGCGGCGCGCTCGGCGCGCTTGAAAAGCAAGTGCAGACCTGGATCGCGGCTGCCCAGGTCCCCGCGCCTGCGACCTAGGGTTGCGGGGAGACGACCTAGGCTTGCTGGGAGACGCGCGGAGGTCCTCACTGAGGTGAAGGTCCCTCCCTGAGTGAGCAGGAACCAGGCGCCCAGGCACGGGAGCGGTGCAAAAGGCGCCATTCCCGCGCCACTGAACTGGGCTACAGCCCGCGTCCTGGAACTGAGGGCTTTGAACTGAGACCCGGGGCACGAAAATTCGGGGCGTGGTTTCTCCACGACGGTGGGGCACAAGGCAGACACAGCACCCCAAAGCTGTTGAGGTGTACCCTACCATTCCTGCTCTGTTCTCTGTCCCACGGGGTGGGGGGAGGCGAAAAACAGCCCCCAAGGACAATAGGAGAGATCTCTGGCGCCACCTAGCGACCAGGAAAAAAAAAGTCACTAACACCCTATAAAACAGGACATTTCTTAAGACTGCTTGAAAAGGGCAGAAGGTTTCTGGAGGACCCAGTGGCCAGCCGGGAAGTTATTCCACGCCAGGCCCCTTCCGACCAGCAGTCTGAGCCCACAGAGGGAGCAGGCACCCACGTCCGGGGCAGACCGGGTGCGCAGAAGAGTGTGCCTGAAACCGGAGGCGCAGGGACTGCATCCCGCTTCGCCATTTGAGAACAGGGACATTTCTTCAGTAAAAACTGCCTAAATCCAGCAGAAAGCTCCCCCGAAGACAGAGATGGCTCCTGGAAGAGCCAGAGGGGAGCGGAGAAGTTCACCCAAGATGTCAGTCAGTCCGAGCAACACAGTGTCCCAACGCATACGACAAATTAGAAAACAGACAGTAGGGAGTAGAAGAACCACACGCAACCTAAAAACTCCTCAGGAAAGAAGCACACCACAAAAAGAAAACCACTCCCCAGATTGCAACGACAGCAACTTGGAAGAACTTCTGAGCCTTCCAGAAAGAGAATTTAAAATTGCCATGATTAAAAAAGTGATAGATCAGAAGAAGGAAATTGAGTCCCTAAAGAGGGAAGTAAGAGAAATGCAGGAGATCAAAGAATTAATGGAGGAACTAAAGAACTCTGGGAAAAGCAATGAAAGCAGAATAGATGAAATGGAAGAACGAATAAGTAATCTTGAAGACACAGAAATAAAAAGAACCAAAACAGAAAAGGAAAGAGAAGTACGAAGGAAAAAGAATGAAGAAAGACTTCGGGAACTATCTGACTCCATGAGGAAAGGAAATATAAGAGTTATAGGAATTCCAGAAGGAGAGGAGAGAGATGTAGGAACAGAGAAAATATTCATGGATATAATTGAAGAGAACTTCCCAAATGAGAAGAAGGAGCTGAAAATTGATATACAAGAAGCAAGAAGAACACCAAACTTCCACGACGAAAGGAAAAACACAGCAAGACACATAATAGTAAAGCTCCCAAGAATCCAGGACAAGGAAAAAATAATGAAGCTGACAAGAGGGAAGAAACAGATAACATTCAAAGGAAAACCAATCAGGCTGACATCAGACTTCTCTGAAGAAACACTACGGGCAAGGAGAGAGTGGAGGGACATAGTCAACAGACTCCAAGAAAACAGATGCCAACCAAGAATACTCTATCCCGCAAAGCTCTCTTTCCTCCATGAAGAAAGAATATGGACCTTCCCAGACAAAGAAAAACTCCGGAATTTCATTGCGACTAAACCCCCACTCCAAAAAATACTACAAGGAATCCTAAAGCCAGAACCTCAGAGGGACGAATAACAACGAAAGAAGACCAAAAAAAAAAAAAGTTATTAAAAGAATAAATAAATAAAATCAAAGGAAAGACAAACATAATGGCAAATACAGATGCTAACATATCAATATTAACTCTAAATGTAAATGGACTAAACTCTTCAATAAAAAGACACAGAGTTGCAGCCTGGATTAAGAAACAAAACCCAACCTTTTGCTGTCTCCAGGAAACACATTTAGCTACAAAAGATAAAAATAGGCTCAAAGTCAAAGGATGGAAAACAATCCTACAAGCAAATGGGCCAAAAAAGAAAGCAGGAACAGCTATACTTATATCAGATAAAACAGACTTCAAACTCAAAAAAAATAAAAAGAGACCCCAATGGTCACTACATTATGATTAAGGGGACAATACTTCAAGAAGAAATAACACTCATTAACATATACTCACCAAATGAAAGAGCACCAAAATATATCAGACAACTGTTGTCCTCTCTGAAAACAGACATCAGAGAAAACACATACGTAGTGGGAGACTTCAACACACCACTATCAACAATGGATAGATCAACACGACAAAAAATAAGTAAAGAAACTAAAGCTCTAAATAAGGACCTAGAGCATTTGGGCTTAACAGACATCTATAGAACACTAAACCCAAAAAAAAACGGAGTACACATTTTTCTCAAGCGCACACGGATCATTCTCCAGGATCGATCACATACTGGGGCACAAGACAAACATCAACAGATACACCAAGATTGAAATCATACCAACCATCTTTTCTGACCACGAAGGCATCAAACTAGAAATAAATCATAAAAAGAAGGCAAGGAACTATCCTACCTCATGGAGATTAAAAGCCACACTACTGGAAGACCACTGGACTAACGAGGAGATCAAAGAAGAAATTAAAAAATTCTTTGAATTGAATGACAAGGAGGACACCAATATCCTAAATGTATGGGATGCAGCAAAAGAAGTAATAAGAGGAAAATATATAGCAATAGAAGCTCACATCAAAAAACAAGAAAGAACTCAAAGAAACAACCTAATCTCGAAGCTCAAAGATCTAGAAAAAGAACAACAAAAAAACCCCAAATCCAGTAGAAGAAAAGAAATAATAAAAACCAAAGCAGAAATAAATGAAATTGAAACTAAAAAAACAATCCAAAAGATCAATGAAACCAAGAGCTGGTTCTTTGAAAAAATAAATAAAATAGACAAACCCCTAGCCAGGCTCACAAAGGAAAAAAGGGATAAAGCACAAATACACAGGATCATAAATGAAAGAGGAGAAATCACAACGGACACAGCAGAAATCAAAAGAATAATCAGTAACTACTATGAACAGTTATATGGAAACAAGTTCAACAATCTAGAGGAGATGGACAAATTCCTACAACTCTACAATCACCCAAAGCTAGATAAAGAAGAAATAGAACACCTAAACAGACCAATTACAAGCAGCGAAATTGAAATGGTAATCAAAAACCTCCCCCAAAAAAAAAAGCCCAGGACCTGATGGATTTACAAATGAATTCTACCAAACATTCAGAGACGAATTAGTGCCTATCCTTCACAAACTCTTCCAAAAAATTGAGAAGGAAGGGACAATACCAAACATGTTCTATGAAGCCAATATTACACTAATACCAAAACCGAATAAGGACAACACAAAAAAGGAAAACTATAGGCCAATCTCCCTAATGAACACTGATGCAAAAATCCTCAATAAAATTTTAGCTATCAGAATCCAACAATGTATCCATAAGATAATTCACCACGACCAAGTTGGATTCATTCCAGGGCACAAGGATGGTTTAACATCCGAAAATCAATCAACGTTATCCAACACATCAACAAAAAGAAATATAAAAACCATATGATAATATCAATAGATGCTGAGAAAGCTTTCGACAAAGTGCAACACCCATTCATGATAAAAGCCCTTGAAATTCTTGGGATACAAGGAACATACCTCAACATCATAAAGGCCATCTATGACAAGCCAACAGCCAGTATCATTCTCAATGGTGAAAAGCTGAAAGCAATTCCATTAAGATCTGGAACAAGACAAGGATGTCCACTCTCACCACTGCTTTTCAATATAATACTGGAAGTCCTAGCCAGAGCAATAAGACAAGAGAAAGACATCCAAGGAATCCAAATAGGAAAAGAAGAAGTCAAACTATCACTATTTGCAGATGATATGATAATATACATAGAGAACCCCAAAATCTCCACAGAAAAACTAATTCAACTCATCGGTCAGTTCAGTAAAGTGGCAGGATACAAATCAACACGCAAAAGTCAGTAGCCTTCCTATACACAAACAATAAATCTGAAGAAGAAGAAATCAAAAAAACCACCCCTTTTATTATTGAAACAAAAAAAAATCAAATATTTGGGAATAAATCTAACAAAAGAGGTAAGGACCTATACAAAGAAAACTATAAAACACTGTTAAAAGAAATAGAAGAAGACACAAAGAAATGGAAAGACATCCCCTGCTCATGGATTGGAAGAATAAACATTATTAAAATGGCCATCCTACCAAAAGCAATATACAGATTCAATGCTATTCCAATCAAAATCTCAATGGCATTCTTCAAAGAAATAGAACAATTATTGATGAAATTCATATGGAATCACCAAAAACCCCGAATAGCCAAAGCTCTACTGAAAAAAAAAGAAGGAAATGGAGGCATCAAACTCCCAGACTTAAAACTATACTACAAAGCCATAATCATCAAAACTGCATGGTATTGGAACAAGAACAGACATACAGACCAATGGAATCGAATAGAAAATCCAGAAATAAACCCACAGATTTATGGTCAACTAATCTTTGACAAAGGAGCAAAGACTATGCATTGGAGCAAAGAAAGTTTGTTCAATAAATGGTGCTGGGAAAACTGGGTCGCTACATGCAAAAGAATGAAGCTTGACCACTACCTCACCCCATACACAAAAATCAACTCAAAATGGATTAAAGAACTAGACATAAGACCTGAAACCATAAAATACATAGAAGGAAATATAGGCGAAACACTACGGGATTTGCACATCAAAGACATCTTTACAGACACATCACCCAAAGCAGTGATAGTGAAGGCAAAGATAAACAGCTGGGACTACATCAAATTAAAGAGCTTCTGCACAGCAAAAGAGACAATAACAAAAACAAAGAGAAACCCCACCAACTGGGAGAACATTTTTGCACCCAACACTAATGATAAAGGACTGATCACAAAAATCTTCAAAGAGCTGATGAGACTCAGCAACAACAAAGAAAATAATCCAGTCAAAAAATGGGCAGAAGAGCTAAAAAGAAACTTCTCTGAAGAGGAAATGCAAATGGCCAACAGACATATGAAAAAATGTTCAACATCACTTGTAATCAGGGAAATGCAAATCAAAACTACCATGAGATACCATCTCACACCAGTGAGAATGGCACATATTAAAAAAACTAGCAACAACAAATGTTGGCGAGGATGTGGAGAAAAAGGAACTCTTGTGCACTGTTGGTGGGAGTGCAAACTGGTCCAACCACTATGGAGAGCTGTGTGGAGATTTCTGGACCTACTAAACATAGAGCTTCCATATGATCCAGCAATTCCACTCCTAGGTATTTACCCAAAGGACACAGAAACATCAATTCCAAAGAGCACCTGCACCCCTATGTTTATAGCAGCACTGTTTACAATAGCTAAGCTTTGGAAACAACCCAAATGCCCAAAAGTAGATGACTGGATCAAGAAGATGTGGTACATATATACCATGGAATATTACTCAGCATTCAAAAAAGATAAACACATGCAATTTGCAGCAACATGGATGGCGCTGGAAGGGATCATGCTCAGCGAAATAAGCCAAAAAGAAAAAGAAAAATACCGGATGGTCTCACTCATAGCAGGAATCTAGAAAACTTAAATAAGGGACCAGGAAAATGAATATAAGAAAGTGAAAATCAAAATCAACAAAAAACTATGAACCAGAGACACTTTTTGGGGGTGGGGGGCGGGAGGGGAAGGATTGGGGTCAGAATGGGGCGTTTGCAATTGTATGGGGGAATATAAAAATAAAATTTAAGATTAAAAAAAAAAAGTAATCAATATTAAAGAAGTAAACTTAGAAACTTAAAAAAGAAGACAGGGCAGGGATTTCCAGCTAAAGCTCTGCTGCATCCATGGGACTTGGGATGCCCCATTTGTGGCCATGAGGGGGCAGCAAAGGCCTGTGTGTTTGTGGACCTTCATTGCTGTGGTTTAGCTGGAAGTGGGTGAAGTCCCAAGAGTTTTTACCTGGTAGCTTTTACTAGGAAGAAGCAGGACTCAATGTCCAAAATCAGCTTTTATTTTGAGGTCAGTCCATGGGATACAAATCAAAAAATGGGGAACTAACTGCTGGTTCCCTGTTACTTCAAATCCTTACCTGGCACTTGTGTCATACCATATGGTGCCAGCAGGGGGCAGCAAGGGCCTGGATGGGGGAAGGTTACTGGAGTGGTTCAACCTGGCCTGATTCAGTTCTAGGAGCTGTTTCCCTCTGATCGCCCCTAGTGTAATTCACAAATAGAGTCACACTTCTGTTGTACTCCAATAGTTCTTTTTATAAAACCAGGAAGTGACCAGGTCTCAGACTCAGGTCACTGTGTCAGCCCACTGCACACGCATAGGACTCAGAGGCTTTTGAGAATGAGGGAGAGGTGAAGAGAAATGAAAAGTAACCACCTTTGGGTTTCAGCAATGGAAAACAATTGATTGGAGCTTCTCAGACAGCCTTGAACCCTGTCTTTTCCACACTCCTCAGTGCATGGAATTGTCCCAGATCCTCAGTCAAGGATGGCCATGAGTCTGTGATGGAAGCACAGGGACACCCCCGTGGGCTCTGGCATTGCCACAGGCACAGTCTGTCCTGACTCAGAAAGTGCAGCTCAGGGGGCCAGCACTTCAGTTGAGCTCTGCCATGCTAGGGTGCAGAGGAACTAGAGTGCAGGACTGACTCAGAGTGGAGTGCACAGAATCAGAGGAACAGATTTTTTTTGGAGGATCTTCTCTTGTGAGACAGGAGTAGAGGATAAGAGAGTTTGGGGAAGCCAAACCCAGAGATCTTAGGGTATGTCCATCATGACCTTACATTCTCCATCCCTAGTCAACTCAGGGCAAAGGCAAGGCCCCCAGGGAAGGGACCCCAGGGTCATCTGTCCTGACCCTCCATGTCTTCCACCCCAGGCTCACCTGGGCCAGCACTGAACTCACCAGGATTTTTTTCCTCTTTCCAGATTTCTGAATCTCCCTGAGTTTCCAGGTTCTGGGACACTGGATCACCATTTCCCTATTGGAGTGTCATTGGGCATCACACCTGTGGCGTATCCTGGTGCCGACAATACTGGGTTGAGCCCAGTCTCCTTATCTCTGCCCTCAGGACTCTGGCCCAGGGGTCTCTGATCAATTCTCTTGTGTCAAGTTTCCCTGACCCTCAGTGGCTCCACATGAGGAGGAGGCTGCTCATCACTGTCCTTTATTTAGGAGGCCTGGCACTTTCCATAGTGTGCAAGTTCACGGGGAAGGGAGGTCAGAACCTGCCCTTGCTCACAGGCTCTTTTCTTGTTCCAAGATGATTCCCCAGCCTGTGCAGAGGCGCCTTCATGCAAGTGGCCTTGAGTATATGGATCCCACAGCAGCTCCATTGTCCTCCCCTAACCCCCGAAAGCAAATCATCCATGGTTTATTGTTTTTTTTTTAAATATTTATTTATCTATTTATACAAGCACTGGGTACAGACAGAAGCGCGGGAGGGTGAGAGAATTCACCAGAGCCAGAGTGGGGAGCAGAACAGGCAGACTGACGAAGTACACTGCTGAGGGGAGCAGCGGGCATGAAAGGAGAGGCCTGACGCGACATGTGGGACCCTCGCCTGTAGCCTGGGTTCCAACCAGAGCTGCAGAGACTGCGGGCAGCTTTGCAGCCCAATGCTTAGCCCCTGTGCCACCAGGGGAGGACCCATGGTTTATTGTTTTGGGGAAAAACAGCTTTTTCTTTTCTGTCTCTTTATCCTAGTCACAGAATATGCAACTTTTTCTAATTCTTCAACTACATTAGCAGAGACCAGAAGATGCACGATGGGGCCAGTTTTCCCAGTTTTCAAGTATATCCTCACTTTATATGCTCTGGTGTCCCACGCCTGTGCAGCCCAGCCTGGACTCAGTTGTCCAGCATGATGTCTCCTTCTTTTTTTTTTTTTTTTTTTTATAGATACTCTTTTTTTTGTTTGTTTGTTTATTTATTTATATATTTATACAAGCACTGGGTACAGTCAGAAGCGCGGGAGGGTGAGAGAATTCACCAGAGCCAGAGCGGGGACCAGAGCAGACAGAAGGACCGAAGTACACTGCTGAGGGGAGCAGCGGGCGGCAGGAGAGGTCTGCGCGCCATGTGGGACCCTCCTCCAGTGGCCGGGGAGCAGCCGGGGATCGAACTGGCGCTGCAGAGGCTGCTGGCAGCCTCGCAACCCAGCGCTCAACAGCCGCGCCACCGGGGAGGCCCATGATGTCTCCTTCTTCACTCAGGTCTGCCCTGCAGAGTCAGTGCGGCCTTTCTTGGTGCTTACTCTTCCATACCAATGAAGAGAGGCTGTTTGCTGCAGATCTATGATGAGCTTGCAAATTTGTCTTCTCTTGACCTTTTGTTCAGTGTCTCTAATTTCCACATATAAATGAAATCAATGGATGTTTCTCTTTTTTCTTCTGACTTAGTACACTTATCATCGTTCCTTGCAGCTCCATCCATGTTGCCACAAATGGCATGATTTCACTTTATTTTAATCATAGAGTAGTATTCTATTGTGTAAAGATATATATATATATAATGTATAGATATATATTGTATTGTGTATATATATTAGTATATATATAGTAGCATTCTACTGTGTAAATATATATATATATATATATAGAGAGAGAGAGAGAGAGAGAGTGTATCTATACCACAACTTTTTGATCCATCAGTCTGTTTGGGGCATCTGTCAAAATAGGTGAGGGAAGAGTTAAAGGGACTATGGTGATGAGCCACAGTGAGCTGTTGTAGTAGATCTTCAGGGAGATCACCTGACCGGAGAAGCCAATACTGTGCACCGCGAGCACTGATGAAAGAAAATAAATAAATAAAAATAAATACGTAACCATAGTGAATAAAAAATAAATAAAAAAGAGGAGCAGCTGAGAAGCTGAAAATGTTGCTGAGGGCTGAGGATAAAGTACATGGACATTTTCCTTTAACATCATTCCAGGGTGACCCCATATCCAGAGAAATTGAACAGGAAAGAATTTTAGCTGCATGTGTGGAATCCTCCCTTTCCATCCATGATCCCTTTCCTGAAGTCATCCCCCACTGCGCTGACTCCTTACTAGTCCAGGCTATTTCCCAAAAGGTTCCTTGTTCCTGTAAGGGAAGATTCCTGGTGGGCATGTCCCCTTCCTCAGGAATCCCCAATATTTCTGTTTTTTGCATGAGGCAATGCCAGTCCTTGCTGGAGAGCCTGTTACAAATCATCATAAAGACACGTTCAGATGTAGACATGGAGATTTAACATGGAATGTTCAAGTGTATAAATAAAGGTAGGTTTTTAGCCTCAGAGGCACAGGATGTAACCAACTCTTTTCATCTCACCAGAACATTCCCTGTTTTAGCTCTGAACATGACTTGTTCTGGCCAGGACCCAGCCCCAGCGCCTCAGGAGGAATGGACACTGTGATGTCAGCTAGAGTGGGCCTGCAGGGCCCGGATTCACGAGGATTGTTCTGGGACTGTGCCAGTGTCCTGCCTGCCCAAGACTGGCGTTTGTACCAGTGGACTCAGTAAAGACAACTGTGTGGACAACATCCAGTCTGGGAGAGTCTGACTTAGACAGGGCAGAGGAATCACTTTTCCTTGCCTCACTGCTGGAGCTGGGTCACTTCATATCATTCTCTGCCCAATGCTGAAATTCGCATAACATGTCCCCTGGTTCTCAGGCATTTCCACTGGAAATGAATGAAAACGCCCACTGTCCAAGCTCCCTAGCTTACACATGGCAGCTGATGGGATTTCCCAGCTCAGGAAACAAGGATCTGGTGAGAGCTAATACCCAACAAGAAGTGAATCTCTTCATATTCCACCAGTAATTATTTTTTTCAAATCTTGTGTTGTCCTCTTCTTATTTCCCCAGTCAACAACCAGTACCTTCACAATGAACTCCCACAGGCTGGGTTGGTGTCACACATCATGGCCATCAGTATCCGGGTCACAGCACAGTGAGGATGGGCCGCTGCTCCCGGACACAGAATAGCATGCTGGGTCCTGGCCCTTGTCTTCTGTCCCTGGAAAAGGAGGGATTAGCTATTTCTCTGCTCTGCTGGGATCCCCAAATCTCCTTGTCACTCAGATGTAGGCAGGGTAAATCCTCTCCTGTCTTGGCATCAGGAATCTTGTGCTCCAGCAAGGAATACTTGAGGGAACATTAAACTCTGATTGCCTTCTCTGCTGTAAAGTGGGGTGAGTGGACTGAGGGGTGTTGGGAGAGAGAGAGGTTAGAATGGAGGGCCGATTGAAAAGGGAGAGAGAAATGGAGATAACAAAACTGTTATTTACAGGTGTTGGAGGAGGAAGACTCAGGTGGAAACTCCATGAAAGCTTATTTCAATTTAAATGTACTCACCTCAGAAACAAACGTGACAACTATCTCTAATATCCCTGCATGTGGTTTGGAGTCTTTGAGACAAATGCAGTGGCTCAGCTCCCCAACCTGAGCTTGCCCCTTGATTCGCTCAACAAGCAAACATCAGAGAGTGGGATATTAGGGTACATTACTGGGTCTTCAACAGACCAGACATAACAACGTTGGAGAAAAATGAGAATTTCATCGGGAGCAAAAGCTTGCCAAAAGTCACTGTGGTAGAGAAAATATGGACGATATAAGGAACAGAGCGACTGGGGAATTCTCTGCTGGGGCAGTGAGGAAGTAGAGTGGGCAGTTGTGGCTGCAGAGAGACGACGTCATGCCTGAAAAGTCCAGATCAGGAATTTCAGTTTTACCGATGAGTGCTCTTATTTTTATTATTTGTAGGATTTTCTTCTTTGTTTGCTTTGTGCTTATGTTTTTCCTTTGCTTCCTATTTTTTTCATACGGAATTTGAGGCTATAAATTTCCCTGTCAATACTGAGTTTACAGAACTCAGTTTTAATATGTTGTTTTCAGTTTCCTTCCACTCAGTTAAAATTCTGAAGCCATTTGGCCATCCTGCTTTAACATGGAATGCATGTTTAAATCCACTTCATTTAATTCCTAAGTTGCATTAGTGCCTTTGATGTCATATCAAATAACCCAAACAGTCCTAAAGATAATAGAAATTTATTGTCTCAATTCTGCAGGTTAACAGGTGAAATATCAACCTAACTGTAGAGTTATACCCCCTCTGATAAAAAGGGTGAAGAATCCTTGCTCCTTCCTAATCAGGTGATGTGGGCAATCCTTTCAATGTTCTTGATTTAAACCACTAACTGATTAATTTCTGTCTTGGACTCCTGGTGGCATGATCTCTCCTGCTTGCTTGTGTTTCATCTCTTCTCCTTATAGGACACTGTCATAGTGGATTAGGGTCCACTCTAATGAAGTGTTACATCATCTTAATTTGATTATACTATAAACATACATTTCCAAACAGGGTCTCATGTCCTGTTTGGGGGTTTAGAATTATGCCTCTTTTGTTAGTGTTTTTGAGATGCAATTGAACTAAAAACATTCGGAATGCAGAAAAATTCCAGATATTTTTTCCATTGACTTCCAGATTAATTTCATAATGGCCTGAGAGTATATTTTGTAAGATTATCATGGTTATAAAAATATCATTCATTTTATTATACAAGATATTTCTTAATTTGATGACTATTCTTGTGAAATAGTAACAGCATGTACTTTGCTCTGATTTTTAATGGCATATTTTATAAGTGTCAATTTGGTTAACTTAGATCATGATGGTGCTGAATACTTTCATGTCATATTAATTTCTGTATAATTGTACTTTTAAAAACTGAGACTGGAATAATGAAATCTTGTTATATATTTGTAGATTTTTCCATCTCTCATTTCAGTGTATCAGTTTTATCTTCATATGACATGAAGCTGTGTCTTAGGTGTGATGATTTGAACCTTGATAGCTAGATTATATGTTTCTATTACCCTGGTAATTTTCCAACCAGGTTGATTTATTTTTAAAATATGATTATTTACATTATGGCTTTCTTTCTTTCTTTCTTTCTTTCTTTCTTTCTTTCTTTCTTTCTTTCTTTCTTTCTTTCTTTCTTTCTTTCTTTCTTTCTTTCTTTCTTTCTTTCTTTCTTTCTTTCTTTCTTTCTTTCTTTCTTTCTTTCTTTCTTTCTTTCTTTCTGTTTATTTATTTATTTATACAAGCAGTGGGTACAGTCAGAAGCTTGGGAGGGTGAGAGAATTCACCAGAGCCAGAGTAGGGAACAGAACAGGCAGGCTGATGAAATACACTGAGGAGGGGAGCAGCGGGCAGCAGGAGAGGCTGCTGCACTATGTGGGACCCTGGCCAGGCAGCAGGGAATTGAACCAGTGCAGCCCAGGGGTCAACCACTGTGCCACCTGGAATGTGCTCTCTCTCTCTCTCTCTCTCTCTCTCTCTCTCTCTC
Organism: Talpa occidentalis; assembly: GCF_014898055.3. Lineage (NCBI taxonomy): Eukaryota > Metazoa > Chordata > Mammalia > Eulipotyphla > Talpidae > Talpa > Talpa occidentalis. The sequence continues at coordinate 26,829,942 of NW_023601433.1, forward strand.
TCCCTCCCTCCATCCTCCCTCCCTCTCTCTCTCTCCAGTTGTCTAGTATACTTTGTCCTTTCATAGATATTTTCTGTGTGCTTCTTTTTAAGGTGGGCTCATTGCAGAAATCAAACTTTCCTTTCTACTTTTTGTTTAGTTGTTTGTTTCAAAATCTAATGGTAAAGAGAGAATAACTTGGAGCATTCTAGCAAGTAGAGTCTGTTACAATTATAGGGAAGGGCCAGGAGCTGAGAGAGGACTGGGCAGGAATTTCCAGCTCCCAGGCTCTGCATCCATGGGTCCTGGGCTGCACCATCTGCGGCCACCAGGGGGCAGCAAGGGCCTGTGTGGAGGAACCTTCATTGCTGTGATTTATCCAGAACTGCATGAAGTCCCAGGAACTCTTTACCTCTGAGCTTTTCCTAGGAAGAAGCAGACTCAGATGTCCAAAATCTGCTGAGTTATTTTGAGCTCAGACCCTGGAATACAAAAGGAAAAGGGTGAAACTAATTGCTGATTGGCTATAACTTCAAATGCAGGTCTCTCTCCCTAGAACCTTCTAGGATTCCCTTTACAAGGGACTCAAATAACTGCTCCCTGCAAGCTCTAATGGTTTTAGGTGCATTCAGAGGAGAAATGGTGTTGCATGCTGTTCACATTCCACATGAACCAAACCTTATAATTTTACTTTTTATTTGAAATTTCAATCAGATTTAATCCCTGGGAATAAAAAAAAAAAAAGAGTGAATTAAACAATAGTCTTAGAAATTTCTAGAGAGAGGGAGAAAGAGTATCACAAAGGTTTTGTGACGTCATGTCCAGGCTTGGGGAGGTTGGTTTATCTTGCCTGTGGAAGCAAAATGGAAGAAAAGGCAAGAAAGTTCAAATGATCTCATCTGTGACCTGGCCCTTGAATCTAAGAAGCAGGAAGCAGATTTGCATAGAGACCCTCTTCCTCCTCTTAGGCAGGGCTGGGGATAAGAGACATCTGTGGGAGCCAGGCCCAGGTTGGGGCATCAGAAGACAGAGACCTTGGCTTGTCTCCACCATGGCCTGGACTGTGCTTCTCCTCACTCTCTTTACTCAGGCCACAGGTGAGGCCTCCAGGGAAGGGACACTGAACACATCATGGCTGACCCTTATCTGCTCAGTTCACTTGGGCTCACACTGAACTCACTTGGGTGTGTTTTTCCTCTTTTCAGGTTCCTGGGCCCAGTCAGCTCTGACTCAGCCTTCCTCAGTGTCTGGGGCTCTGGGACAGTCAGTTACCATCTCCTGTGCTGGGACCAGCAACGACATTGGGAGATATAACTATGTGTCCTGGTACCAGCAGCTCCCTGGGAAGACACCCAAGCTTCTGATTTATAGTGTCAGTTCCCGGCCCTCAGGGATCCCTGATCGCTTCTCTGGCTCCAAGTCAGGCAACACGGCCACCTTGACCATCTCTGGTCTCAAGCCTGAGGATGAGGCTGAGTATTACTGTGGCTCATACAGGAGTGCTAATACTTACCACAGTGGTGCAAGTTCATGGGGAAGTAAGACAAGAACCTACCCTGTTCTCACGGCCTCCCTGTTGCAAAGATGATTCACCCACCCTGTGCAGATGAGGCTTCATTCACGTGGCCTTGACAATTCCTTTCTCTCTTAGCTCCTCTCTTCTCCTTAGTGCAATCCACAATGATGCTGTCTTATTTTCAGGGTGCAATGATTTTTTTTCTCTACATTTATGACTGATCCTAGAATGTACTCCTCTTTCCATTTCTTCAGTGACAGGAGAATCATGGCTTAGAGCTCAGACTGTTCTCCTCCATGGAGCCGGTTCTCTGCTGCTGGGGACGCTGGAACATGTCCCTTGTCCCAGCCACGTGTCAGTGTGGTGCTGCTGCCGGTCTTTTCTGACAACAAGATGTGAGTCTTTGTAGACAAAGAATATCATTTTCTGCAACACTGTTCCAGTAACTACACATGACTGTTCTAGAATGTCTGGGAATCTGTCCAAGTATCTTAAATTTTCAAAGAGCTTGGAGACGTACAACCTCTCATGTGTTTCTGCCTTGAAAAGGTTCCAGTTTTTCTTAAAGATGACTAGTATGGTTCTTAAAAGTGAGCAGTGGGAAGGAAACTGTAGCTAGAGCATGAGTGAGCCGGATCCCCCACAGTCTTTGTTCCTGTTGACTGTGGAGCCTTCAGCTTGGCACAGGGAGGTACAGGTCCAGTATTGGCAGCGAGATTAACATATGACACTTCAGGGTGGAACATCTGTGGAGTTGAGATTGGACTTCCTTTTTTTATATTTTTAAAATATTTTTATTAATTTATGCATACAAAAATGGGGTGTAGGCCAGAGTTGCGTGTGGGGAGTAAGAGGATTCACCAGAGAAAGTATGCGGAGCAGAACAGGTGGATCTACTGAAATACAATGCCGAGAGGAGCAGCGTGTGAGAAAGCAGAGGTCTGCTGTGCCATGTGTGTTAGCTCCCTGGCTGGGGATTGAACTAGTGCTGGAGTGGCTGGCAATGCTTGATAGCACTGGGACTTTAACCGTGTACCACCAGGGAGGCCCAGGGCTGGACTTCTTCAGGCCAAAGGCAGCTGACACTTACCATGTTTCATTCTTGCTAAAAATTTGTGTTTTTCTCTATTTCCCATTCATTGCTATATTACATATAATACAACACAGGAATACACACAGTATAACTTGTTTGGAGTTAATATGAAACAAACATGATTATATTTTCATTCCATTTCACCCACAATGTCCAGAGTGAGTCTACTCCTACTACTGAGATTTGTGATTTGGTGACTGAGGAGTATAAAGAAGTGTGACGAATATTCAGGGAACAATATTCTTCAGCTGACATTGTGGTAATAAACATTAAGGCATAAAAGAGAAAGAGGGTCTAGAAAATGTCCACAAACATAACAATTACTTGCAGTCCGCACACCAAATGTCCCATTTGACAGACAGACTTGAAACGAGGGTCCCCAGGACAGGAGCTAGGGCAGCTCCGCCTCACTCCAGCCCCCCCTCCACATCCTCCAAACCTGGAGTTCATCTCTTGCTCCCCATTGGGTCATTTAAATCCAAGCTCCCTCTTATCTTGCATTGTATATTCTTTTACCATTTAAGGAAATAGTCCTCTTTGGTCTCCTCTTCATAACTTTATTTTATTTTTAATGGAACATTGCAACTTCATTTTATTTCCTTTCTATTGTTTCTTCATTACTGACTTGAGAAACCCGAGGGCCACACACTCAGGAAGAAACACCTCCTGGGACGGTAGAATGATCGAGAAGTGCTGTATTGAAAACCCCAGTATGTCAGGACACATTTCAGTCAGGAAAAGATAAAGGGAAAAGGAATCGAGAGAAACAGCATTCTGTATTGAACAGGAAGGAGAAAAGTGATGAAAGGAGAAAGGACAAAACTGATTTCAACTCCACTCAACTGTCTTCCCTGCTGATTGTGTTACAGAACCTGGGCCACTGGGGCACGCAAAAGCCTGAGTTGGAGGAGGTTATTGGTTTGGTCAATGGACCAGATTCAGTTCAGGCGCTGCTTCACTCAGCAGCCCCCTATTATCATTCAGAAACAGGGTCACAATTCTTTTGTACCCCAACAGTTCTTTCTTTATGAAACAATCAATGAACCAGGTCTCAGACTCAGGTCACAGTGTCAGCCCACTGCACACACATGGGGCATAGAGGCTTTTGAGAAGAACGAGGGAGAGGTGAAGAGAAATGAGAAATAATCACCTTTGGGATTCAGCATCAGAAAATGAGTGATTGGAGCTCCTCGGACAGCCTTGAGCCCTGTGTTTTCTACACTCTTCAGAGCATGAAATTGTCCCAGATCCTCAGTCAGGAGCTGCCATGAGTCTGTGGTGGAAGCACAGGGACACCCCCATGGTGTCTGGCACTGCCACAGGCTCAGTCTGTCCTGACTCAGAAAGTACAGCTCTGAGGGCCAGCACTTCAGTTGAGCTCTACCATCCTTAGAGGAAGGACTAGGGTGTAGGAACAAGCCATTCTGGGATGAGCAGAAGTGAGTACTCCCCTTTGAGATGGGGTAGTTGAGACAAAGTTTTGGGGTCAGGCCCATGTCCTGGGTTATATCCATCATGATCTGTGCTCCTCTCTCCACTCCCTCCTCACTCAGGGGACAAGTGGAGGCCCCCAGGAAGTGACCCCAAGGACATGAGTGCTGACAATTTCTCTTCCACCCCAGGCTCAACTGGTCCCAGCACTGAGCATCCCTGAGTTCGTTTCACTTGTTCCAGTTTCCCGGGCCCACACTCTCCTGTTGGAGCCTCCCAAAAAGTCCAGGCTCTGGGACACTCAGTGACCATCTGCGTTGTTGGACATGACATCGGGAATCACATCTTTGGTGTACAGTGTTTGGGTTGAGCCCCGTCTCCTTATCTCTGCTGTCAGGACTCTGCCCCCAGGGATCCCTGATCACTTCTCTGGTAACAATCTTCCCTGACTCTCAGTGGCTCCACCTGAGGAAGAGGCTGATCATCACTGTCCCTCATTTAGGAGGCCTGGCACCTTCCACAGGGTGCAATCTCACGGGGAGGTGAGACCAGAACGTGCCCTTGCTCACAAACTCCCTCCTTGTTGTGAAGTTGCTTCAGCAGCCTGTGCAGAGCGGACATCACACAAGGGTCTTGAGAGCATGGTTCCCACAGCAGCTCCATTGTCCTCCCCAGCGTTCAAAGCAAACATCCTCTGGTCTATTGTTTCACAATAAAAGCAGCTTTTTCTTCTTCTCTGGGCCCAAGTCCCAGAATATGCAACTTTTCCCAGTAATAAACTAAAGAAACAGGGACACACATGTTGGGGCCAGTTTTCCCAGTTTTCAAGTATATCCTCACTTTTCATGATCTGGTTTCTCATGCCTGTGCAGCCCAGCCTGGACTCAGTTGTCCAGCACGACATCTCATTCTTCACTCAGGTCGGCGCTGCTGTCAGTGCGCCCTTTCTTGGTGCTTACTCTTCTGCACATTGCTGCTGAGTGAAGAGGAGCTGAGGAAGGGGAAAATGTTGCTGAGACTGAAAATTAACTACATGGACCATTTCTTTTAATATCCCTCTAGGTGACCCCATATCCAGAGAAAATGAACAGGAGGAGGTTTAGTTGCATCTGCGGTGTGTGGAATCTTCCCTCTCCATGCTGGATTCCTTTCCCACTTGGAAGGGCTGTTTCCCAAAAGGATCCCTTTTCCTCTAAGGGACGAGATAGCTGGTGGGCATGCCCCCTTCCTCAGGAATCCCCAACATTCTTTTTACTCATCTTGAGCCAATTCCAGTTCTTGCTGGAGCACCTGTTATAATTCATCATAATGACACGTTCACATGTAGACATGCAGTTTGACCAAGAACAGTCAAAACTGAATGAAGGTAGGTTTCAGCCCCAGAGGCACCGGGCCATGACTAACTCTGTCCATTCCACCAGAACTTTCCCCCTTTTAGTTCTGAACTTGAATTGTTCTGGCCAGGACCCAGCCCCAGCGCCTCAGGAGGAATGGTCACTGTGATGTCAGCTAGAGTGGGCCTGCAGCGCCCAGACTCACCATAATTGTTCTGTGTCTGTGCCAGTGTCCTGCCCGAGACTCGCGTTTCTAATAGGGACTCCGTAAAGTCTACTGCGTGGACAATGTCCAGCTTGGAGTGGTCTGCATTAGAGAAGGCAGGGGAAGGAGAAATTCTTCTGTTTCCCTTGTCTTACTGCTGAGCTGGATCATTTTACCTCATTCTCTGTCCAGTGCTGAAATTCACATCACATGTGCCCTTGTCCTCAGGCATTTGGACTGGAAATGAATGAAAATGCCCACTGTCCAGGCTCCCTAGCTTGCACATGGCAGCTGATGGGATTTCCCACCTCATATGCTCAGATGGGATCTGGTGAGAGGCAATTCCTGACGAGAAGTCAATCTCCTCATATTCCACCAGTAATTATTTTTTCAAACCTTGTGCTGCCCTCTTCTTATTTCCCCAGTCAACAACCAGTACCTTCACTGAACTCCCACAGGTTGGGATGGTGTCACACATCATGGCCATCAGTCTCCGGCTCACAACACAGTGAGGATGGGCCGCTGCTCCCGGACACAGAGTAGCATGCTGGGTCCTTGTCTTCTGTCCCTGGGAAAGGAGGGATTAGCTATTTCTCTGCCCTGCTGGGATCCCCTCCTCTCCTTGTCACTCAGATGCAGGCAGGGTAAATCCTCTCCTGTCTTGGCATCAGGAATCTTGTGCTCCAGCAAAGGATACTTGAGGGAATATCAAACTCTGATTGCCTTCTCTGCTGTAAAGTGGGGTTAGTGGACTGAGGGTTGTTGGGAGAGAGAGAGGTAAGGACGGAGGGCAGATAGAAAAGGGAGAGAGAGAGAGAGAGACAAAGAGGGAGAGAGGGAAGTAAACCAAATGTGACATTTACAGGTGTTGGAGGAGGAAGATTCTGGTGGAAACTCCATGAAAGCTTTTTTCAATTTCAATGTACTCACCTCAGAAACAAAGGTGACAACTGTCTCTAACATCCCTGAATGTGGTTTGGAGTCTTTGAGACAAATGCAGTGGCTCAGCTCCCCAACCTGAGCTTTCCCCTTGATTCGCTCAACAAGCAAACGTCAGAGAGTGGGATATTGGGGTCCACTACTGAGTCTTCAACAGACCAGACATACAACATTGGAGAAAAATGAGAATTTCATCGGGAGCAAAAGCTTGCACAAAGGCACTGTGGTGGAGAAAATATGGACGATATAAGGAACAGAGCAGCTGGGGAATGCTCTACTGAGGCAGTGAGGAAGTAGAGTGGGCAGTTGTGGCTGCAGAGTGACCACATCATGCCTGAAAATTCCAAATACGGAGACCTCGCCGGTGCTGCAGCAGGTTGAACGCTGCACTGTGAAGCTGTGAAGCTGCGAAGCTCTGAAGCTGTGCAGCTCTGAAGCTGTCCTTAGCCTCTCTAGAGTGGTTTCGATTCCCGGCAAGCCAGGGAGAAACCCACATGGAGCAGCAGACCTCTCCTGTCTCGCCCACTGCTCCTCTCAGCAGTGTCTTCGGTCCAACTGCCTGCTCTGCTCCCCACTCTGTCTCTGGTGAATTCTCTCACCTTTCCACGCCTCTGACCTGTACTCCAGCTCTTATAAAAATAAATAAATCCTTAAAAAAAAAGAAAAGTCCAGATAAGGAGTTTCAATTTCATTGATGGGTGGTCTTATTTTTATTATTTGTAGGATTTTCTTCCTTCTGTTTGCTTTGTGCTTATCTTTGTCCTTTGCTTCCTATGTTTTTGATATAGAATTCAGCTATCAATTTCCCTGTCCATACTGAGTTTACAGAATCCATACTTTTTTTCTTTTTTTTTTTTTTCAAGATTTATTTATTTATTTATACAAGCACTGGGTACAGTGAGAAGCACGGGAGGGTGAGAGAATTCACCAGAGCCAGAGCGGGGAGCAGAACAGGCAGAAGGACCGAAGTACACTGCTGAGGGGAGCAGCGGACAGCAGGAGAGGTCTGCGCACCATGCGGGACCCTCCTTCGGTGGCCGAAGAGGAGCCGGGGATCGAACTGGCACCGCAGAGGCTGCGGGCAGCTTCACAACCCAGCACTCAACGCTGCGCCACCAGGGAGGCTCAGAACCCATACATTTTAATATGTTATGTTTTCACTTTCCTACCACCCAAAACAATTTCCAAAGCCATTTGGCCATCCTGCTTTAACATGGAATGCATGTTTAAATGCACTTCATTTATTATTATTTTTTAAAGATTTATTTATTTATTTATACAAGCACTGGGTACAGTCAGAGGCTTGGGACGGTGAGAGAATTCACCAGAGCCAGAGCTGGGAGCAGAGCAGGCAGAAGGACCGAGGTACACTGCTGAGGGGAGCAGCAGGCGGCAGGAGAGGTCTGCTCGCCATGTGGGACCCTCCTCTGGTGGCCGGGGAGCAGCCGGGGATCGAACTGGCGCTGCAGAGGCCACGGGCAGCTTCGCAACCCAGCGCTCAACCGCTGCGTCACCGGGGAGGCCTTAAATGCCCTTCATTTAATTCTTAAGTTGCATTAGTGTCCTAGATGTCATATCAAGTGACCCAAACTGTCCTAAAAAAATAGAAATGTATTGTCTCCCGATCCTGCAGGTTAACAAGGCAAATATGAACCTAACTGTAGAGTTATTCTCCCTCTGTTTAAAAGGGGGAAGGATCCTTGCTCCTTCCTAACCAGGTGACTGTGGGCAATTCCTACAAAGTCCTTGATTTAAAACACTCACCGGTCAATCTCTGTCGTGGACTCTCGGTGGCATTCTCTCTCCTGCTTGTTTGTGTTTCATCTTTTCTCCTTATTAGGACACTGGTGTTGTTAGGGGGAAGGTTGTCCTGAGCTAATTCCATGCAGGCTTTGTGGACTCCACCCCCACTCCTGACCAAAGCCCTCAGGACACTGGGAAAGACAAATCCCATCCCCACCAAAGGGAAGGTGGCTGGGACCTGAGGGTGGAGTTAAGCAGCCAGGTTTGGTATAAAACCAAATCGTGGGCCTTGGGGTCTCTTTCTTGGCTTCAAGGCTCTTGACTCACCGCCAGCTCTCAGAGCGCCATTTGGGATTCCATGTTGGCGGAACGGGTAGGACGCAGTGAGGACTTTATCTCCCTCTTTTCTCCCTGAGTTGTACATTTCCTCATTTCCCCTTCCCTTGTAAACAAACCTTTTATTCACCTTTGGTGTGTGCCTGCAGTTAAGTATTAGTAAGGCCCTTTTAGGGCGCGGGTGAGGACCCACAGTCAGACAACCCGTTTTTATATCAGGGTTACCCTGTAACAGTTATAGTGGATTAGGGTCCACCCTAATGAAGTGTTACATCACCTTAATTTGATTACACATTTCCCAACAAGTTCTTATTACCTGTTTGGCAGTTTGCCTATTTTGTTAGTGTTTTGAGATGCAATTGAACTAAAAACACTAGGAGTATAGAAAAATTCCAGATATTTTCTTCCATTGACACTCAGATTAATTTCATAATGGTCTGAGAATATATTTTGTAAGATTGTCATTGTTACAAAAAATAGAATTCATTTTATTATTCAAGATATTTCTTACTTTGATGACTATTATTGTGAAACAGTAACAGCATGAATTTTGTTATGATTTTTAATGACATTTCATTAATGTCAATTTTGTTAACTTGGATCATGATAGTGCTGAATACTTTCATGTCATATTAATTTCTGTGTAATTCGCTTCAATGACTGAGAGTAATGGAATGAAATAATGAAATCTCATTATGGATTTGTAGATTTTTCCATGTCTCAGTTCAGCGTATCAGTTTTAACTTCATATGACAAGAAGTTGTGTTCTTAGGTGTGATGATTTGAAACTTGATAGCTATATTATATGCTTGATATAATAACTTGTTGGTTATACTTTCTATTAACCTGCTAATTTTCCAGACAGGTGGGTTGATTTTTAGGTATGATTATTTACATTATAGCTTTTTTTTTTTTTTTTTTACCAGTTTTCTAGTATACTTTTCCCTTTCCATAGATATTTCCTTTGTGTTTCTTTTTCAGGTGGGCTAATTGCAGAAACCGAACTTTCCTTTGTACTTTTTGTTTACTTGTTTTTTCCAAAAGCTAGTGGAAAAGAGAGAATGACTTGGAGCGCTCTAGGAAGCAGAGTCTGTTACAACTGCAGGGAAGGGCCAGGAGCTGAGAGGACAGGGCAGGAATTTCCAGCTCCCAGGCTCTGCATCCATGGGTCTTGGGCTGCACCATATGAAGCCACCAGGGGGCAGCAAGGGCCTGTGTGGAGGAACCTTCATTGCTGTGATTTCTCCAGAACTGCATGAAGTCCCAGGAACTCTTTACCTCTGAGCTTTTCCTAGGAAGAAGCAGACTCAGATGTCCCAAATCTGCTGAGTTATTTTGAGCTCAGACCATGGAATGCAACAAGAAAAGGGTGAAACTAATTGCTGGTTGGCTATAACTTCAAATGCAGGTCTCTCTCCCTAGAACCTTCTATGATTCCCTTTACAAGGGACTCAAATAACTGCTCCCTGCATGCTCTAATGTTTTAGCTGCATTCAGAGGAGAAATGGTTTTGCGTGCTGTTTACATTACACGTGAACCAAACCTTATAATTGTACATTTTATTTGAAATTTGAATCAGATTTAATCCGAGGGAATAAAAAAAAAAAAAAGAGCGAATTAAACAATAGTCTTAGAAATTTCTAGAGAGAGGGACAGAGAGTATCACAATGGTGTTGTCACGTAATGTCCAGGTTTGGGGAGGTTGGTTTATCTTGCCTGTGGAAGCAAAATGGAAGAAAAGACTAGAAAGTTCAAATGATCTCATCTGTGACCTGGCCCTTGAATCTAAGAAGCAGGAAGCAGATTTGCATAGAGACCCTCTTCCTCCTCTTAGGCAGGGCTGGGGATAAGAGACATCTGGGGGAGGCAGGCCCAGGTTGGGGCATCGAAAGACAGAGACCTTGCCTTGTCTCCAGCATGGCCTGGACTGTGCTTCTCCTCACCCTCCTCACTCAGGCCACAGGTGAGGCCTCCAGGGAAGGGACACTGAACACATCATGGCTGACCCTGATTACTGCCAGCTCCCCTGGGCTCAGACTGAACTCACTTGTGTGTGTTTTCCACTTTTCAGGATCCTGGGCCCAGTCTGCTCTAACTCAGCCTTCCTCAGTGTCTGGGGCTCTGGGACAGTCAGTCACCATCTCCTGTGCTGGGACCAGCAATGACATTGGGGGTTATAAATTTATTTCCTGGCTCCAGCAGCTCCCTGGCAAGAAACCCAAGCTCCTGATTTATGATGTCAGTTCCCGGCCCTCAGGGATCCCTGATCGCTTCTCTGGCTCCAGGTCAGGCAACACGGCCACCTTGACCATCTCTGGTCTCAAGCCTGAGGATGAGGCTGAGTATTACTGTGGCTCAATCAGGACTGGTTATACTTACCACAGTGGTGCCAGTACATGGGGAAGTAAGACAAGAACCTACCCTGTGCTCACGGCCTCCCTGTTACACAGAAGTTGCTTCCCCACCCCGTGCAGATGGGGCTTCATGCACATGGCCTTGACAATTCATTTCTCTCTTACCTCCTCTCTTCTCCTTAGTGTAATCCTCAATGACGCTTTCTTATTTTCAAAATGATTTTTTTTTTCTATACATTAATGACTGATCCTAGAATGTACTACAGTTTCCATTTCTTCAATGATGGGAGAATCATGGCATAGAGCTCAGGCTGTTCTCCTCTGTGGAGCCTGTTCTCAGCTGCTGGGGACGCTGGAACATGTCCCTTGTCCCAGCCACGTGTCAGTGTGGTGCTGCTGCCGGTCATGTCTGCCAAAAGGATGTGAGTCTTTGTAGACAAAGAATATCATTTTCTGCAACCCTGTCCAGTAACTACACATGACTGTTCTAGAATGTCTGGGAATCTGTCCAAGTATCTTAATTTTTCAAAGAGCTTGGAGAGGTACAAAACCTCTCATGTGTCTCTGCCTTGAAAAGGGTCCAGTTTTTCTTAAAGGTGACTAGTATGGTTCTTAACAGTGAGCAGTGGGAAGGAAACTGTAGCTGGAGCATGAGTGAGCCAGATCCCCCACAGTCTTTGTTCCTGTTGACTGTGGAGCCTTCAGCTTGGCACAGGGAGGTGCAGGTCCAGTATTGGCAGCGAGATTAACATATGACACTTCAGGGTGGAACATCTGTGGAGTTGAGATGGGACTTACTTTTTTAAATTTTTAAAATATTTTATTAATTTATGCATACAAGCACTGGGGTATAGGCCAGAAGTGAGTGTGGGGAGTAAGAGGGTTGACCAGAGAAATTATGCAGGGCAGAACAGGTGGATCTACTGAAATACACTGCTGAGAGGAGCAGAGGATGAGAAAGCAGAGTTCTGCTGTGCCTTGTGTGTTAGCTCCCTGGCTGGGTATTGAACTAGTGCTGAGTGGCTGGCAATGCTTGATAGCACTGGGACATTAACACCTGTACCACCAGGGAGGCCCAGGATTGGACTTCTTCAGGCCAAAGGCAGCTGACACTTACCATGTTTCATTCTAACTAAAAATTTGTGTTTTTCTCTATTTCCCATTCATTGCTGTATTTCATATAATATAACACAGGAATACACACAGTATAACTTGTTTGGAGTTAATATGCAACAAACATGATTATATTTTCATTCAATTTCACCCACAATGTCCAGAGTGAGTCTACTCCTACTACTGAGATTTGTGATTTGGGGACTGAAGAGTGTAGAGAAATGTGACGAATATTCAGGGAACAATGTTCTTCAGCTGACATTTTGGTAACAAATATTAAGGCATAAAAGAGAAAGAGGGTCTTGAAAATGTCCACAAACATAACAATTACTTGCAGTCAGCACACCAAATGTCCCATTTGACAGACAGACTTGAAACGAGGGTCCCCAGGACTGGTGCTAGGACAGCACCGCCTCACTTCAGCCCCTCCCTCCACATTCTCCAAACCTGGAGTTCACCTCCTGCTCCCCTTTGGGTCATTTAAATCCAACTCCCTCTAACCTTGCAGTATATATTCTTTTACCATTTAAGGAAATAGTCCTCTTTGGTCTCCTCTTCATAACTTTGGTTTATTTTTTGATGGAACATTGCAACTTCATTTTATTTCCCATCCATTGTCTCTTCATTACTGACTTGAGAAACCCTCAGGGCCACACACTCAGGAAGAAACACCTCCTGGGACAGGTGGAATGATCATAAAGTTCTGTATTGAAACCCCTGTATGGCAGGACGCATTTCAGTCAGGAAAAGATAAAGGGAAAAAGGATTCGAGAGAAACAGCATTCTGTATTGAACAGGAAGGAGAAAAGTGATGAAAGGAGAAAGGACAAAACTGATTTCAACTCCACTCAACTGTCTTCCATGCTCATTGTGTTACAGAACCTAGGCCACTGGGGCACGCAAAAGCCTGAGTTGGGGGAGATTATTGGTTTGGTCAATGGACCAGATGCAGTTTAGGAGCTGCTTCTCTCAGAGCCCCCTATTATCATCCAGAAATATGGTCACAATTCTTTTGTACCCCAACAGTTCTTTCTTTATGAAACAATCAATGAACCAGGTCTCAGTCTCAGGTCAGAGTGTCAGCCCACTGCACACACATGGGGCATAGAGGCTTTTGAGAAGAACGAGGAAGAGGTGAAGAGAAATGAGAAGTAATCACCTTTGGGTTTCAGCATCAGAAAATGAGTGATTGGAGCTCCTCGGACAGCCGTGAACCCTGTCTTTTCTACACTCTTCAGAGCATGAAATTGTCCCAGATCCTCCGTCAGGAGCTGCCATGAGTCTGTGGTGGAAGCACAGGGACACCCCCATGGTGTCTGGCACTGCCACAGGCTCAGTCTGTCCTGACTCAGAAAGTACAGCTCAGAGGGCCAGCACTTCAGTTGAGCTCTACCATGCTTAGATGAAGGACTAGGGTGTAGGAACAAGCCATTCTGGTATGAGCAGAGTGAGTACTCCCCTCTGAGATGGGGTAGTTGAGAAGAGGGTTTGGGGAAGTCAGGCCCATGTTCTGGGTTATATCCATCATGATCTGTGCTCCTCTCTCCACACCCTCTTCACTGAGGGGACAATGAGTCCCCCAGGTAGTGACCCCAAGGACATGAGTGCTGACAATTTCTCTTCCACCCCAGGCTCAACTGGTCCCAGCACTGAGCATCCCTGAGTTTGTTTCCCTCTTTCCAGTTTCCCAGGTCCAGACTCTCTTTTTGGAGCCTCCCGCAATGTCTAGTCTCTGGGACACTCAGTGACCATCTCCCTTGTTGGAAGTGACATCGGGTATCACACCTGTGGTGTACAGTGCCAGGGTTGAGCCCAGTCTCCTTATCTCTGCTGTCAGGACTCTGCCCCCAGGGATCCCTGATCACTTCTCTGGTAACGATCATCCCTGACTCTCAGTGGCTCCACCTGAGGAAGAGGCTGATCATCACTGTCCCTCATTTAGGAGGCCTGGCACCTTCCACAGGATGCAAGTCATGGGAAGGCGAGACCAGAACGTGCCCTTGCTTATAGGCTCTCTCCTTGTTGTGAAGGTGCTTCAGCCCAGTGCAGAGGGGACATCACACAAGGGTCTTGAGAACATGGTTCCCACATCAGCTGCATTGTCCTCCCCAGCATTCAAAGCAAACATCCTCTGGTCTATTGTTTCACAATAAAAGCAGCTTTTTCTTCTTCTCTGGGTTCAAGTCCAGAATATGCAACTTTTCCCAATAACTAAACTAGAAGAGACAGGGAGACACATGTTGGGCCAGTTTTCCCAGTTTTCAAGCATATCCTCACTTTTCATGCTCTGGTCTCTTATGCCTGTGCAGCCCAGCCTGGACTCAGTTGTCTAGCACGATATCTCCTTCATCACTCGGGTCTGTGCTGCTGTCAGTGTGGCCTTCGTGGTGCTTACTCTTCTGCACATTGCTGCTAAGAGAAGAGTTGCTGAAGAAGGGAGAAATGTTGCTGAGACCTGAGGATTAACCTCATGGACCTTTTATTTTCATATCCCTCTAGGTGACCCCATATCCAGAGAAACTGAACAGGGGGAGGTTTAGTTGCATCTGCGGTGTGTGGAATCTTCCCTCTCCATGCTGGATTCCTTCCCTACTAGGAAGGGCTGTTTCCCAAAAGGATCCTTTTTCCTCCAAGGGATGAGATAGCTGGTGGGCATGCCCCCTTCCTCAGGAATCCCCAACATTTTTTTTGCTCATCCTCAGCCAATTCCACTTCTTGCTGGAGCACCTGTTACAATTCATCATAATGACACGTTCACAAGTAGACATGCAGTTTGACCAAGAAGAGTCAAACATCTGAATGAAGGTAGGTTTCAGCCCCAGAGGCACTGGGCCATGACTAACTCTGTCCATTCCACCAGAACTTTCCCACTTTTAGTTCTGAACATGACATGTACTGGCCTGGACCTAGCCCCAGCGCCTCAGGAGGAAGAGTCACTGTGATGTCAGGGAGAGTGGGCCTGTAGCGCCTGGACTCGTCTGGATTGTTCTGCGTCTGTGCCAGTGTCCTGCCCGAGACTCGCGTTTGTACTGGTGGACTCAGTAAAGTCAACTGCGTGGACAACTTCCAGCCTGGGAGCGTTTGATTGGACAAGGTAGGGGAAGGAGAAATTTATCGTTTCTCCTAGTCTCACTGCTGGGGCTTGGTTATTTCACCTCATTCTCTTCCCAATGCTGAAATTCACATCACATGGGTGCTGGTCAGACACTTGGACTGGAAATGAATGAAAACACCTCTGTCCAGGCTCCCTAGCTTGCAGATGGATTTCCTACATCAGGAAACAAGGATCTGATGGGAGGCAATTCCCGATGAGAAGTCATTCTCCTCCTAACCTACCATTCGTTATTTTTTCTAATCTTTTGTAGCCAACCTTCTTAATTTCCTCAGTCACACTGACGTCCCCAGCTGGTCGGTGTCACACATCAGTGGCTCATCAGTAGCCAGGTCACAGCCCTTGGGGACAGGCTGTTGCGCCCGGACACAGGATACCTTGTGGGCCCTTCCCCTTGTGTATGTGAGGCTGGCAGAGGCTGCCCCTGTCTGTAGTGGGTGCGTCTCCATGGAGACTAGCCATGTGGTCAAGGGGCTTTTGTCTGGTTGTCCTTGCACATCTTACACAATGCTCCTTGACTGTGTGGCCATCAGTGGGACATTTACAAAGTGTCTATGTGTGTCACATGAGACAGATGTCACATTGTCTGTTCTGGGTGAGGCATCCACACAAGATTTATAATCCTATCTCCTAGTCCCACAATGTTAGCACAAGGGTATGGGATGCGATTTTCTGATGGTGCTGTCAGTTCTGTGCCCTCAGGAGTCCCAGTTCGAGTCCCAGACTCAGGTATGCAGCAGGGGTCCTTGACCACCTCTGGACTTGCCTGAGGTCAAGCTGATGAGCACTGTTCGTCCTGACACACCCAGAGCTTTTACCTGCAGTGCTCTACGTTCACAGGACATAGATCCGCAACCTAAGATTTGCTCTCAGCACTGGCCTATGCAACTGCAGCGAGTCACTGTGGTTTGTACTGTCTTTTCTGTTCCTAGCTAAGACGGAGTCTCATATCATGTAATGTCATCCTAGGAACCCATCCTGTCACCTGGGCCATTTAATGTCACCTAATCAACGGGGAAATGTTTGCTCACCTTTGCCATTATTGTTGGTTAGAAAAAAATTACACCTTCTTCTCAAATTCGAGGTGTAAGTATTTTCTAGGGTCAACTTGGGGTGGGTCTTAAAAATTATATCAAAAGCAGATTTTCAATCCATGGTCGAAACCACTTGTGAAAAAGCTCTGCAAATGTTGCTGAGGGAACAGCATGAAACAGAATTGAGTCCTACCTTTCAGTGTCCACCTTCTCATACCACTTGGTTTGTTGATGCTCATCTGAACCAGCATAACATTATGTGATATTATGTAACTGGTGTGGTTTTGCCAGACTCACCCTCCCCATTTCTCTCTGTCCTGACATCACATCCCATACCTTCAGGCTCTTCTGTGTGTTCGAGAAGCTTCACTCCAATGGCGTGTTTGCTCATCCATCGAAGGTGCTCTGGGAGGGCTGTTTTCTTCAGACATTTTAGCCAAAGCAACATATTGAAACTGACTGAATGATGACACTGATGTGTAGCCTGGTTTGGGAACTGCAATGTCTGCAGCTACCATAGAGATACCTGGCTTGTAGTAGGTTCTAAGAGCTTCTTTCTCCTTAGTTATGCAAATTGGGAAAGCCATCAAGCCCATTGTCTCCACTCCATCTCTGAGATATGTAAGCACCCCAGGCTCATCTCAGGCCAAAGCAGAGACTGGAACAGATTGTGGGGGCCCACCTTAACGGGAGATTGAGAGGTCTCATCTCTGTCTTCTGTCCCTGGGAATGGAGGGATTAGCTTTTCTCTGCTAGGTTGGGATCCCCTCTTCCCTTTGTCATTGAGATGCAGGGAGGGTAACTCCTCTGTCTTCTTGGCATCAGGAATCTTTTTCCAGAAAGGGATACTTGGGGGAAGATCAGACTCTGTTCCCCTCCTCTGCTCTAAGGTGGGGTGAGTGGAGTCAGGGGTGTGGTAGAGAAAACAAAGGAGATTGAGAGAGAGAGAGAGAGAGAGAGAGAGAGAGAGAGAGAAAGAGAGAGAGAGAGACAGAGAGAGAAGGAACACAAATACAACATTAACAGCTGAGGTGGGAGAAGACTCAGGGAGAAAATATTTGAAAAATTATTTTGATTTTAATGTACTCTCCTCAGAAACTGAATCATGGTGTTGCCGTGTCACCCAAATGTTTCAGGACAGGGAGAGGGGCACTGCAGAACACCCAAATCTGCCTGTTTTAAATAGGTCCTGCCATCCACCATATTAAAAAAAACATATAAAACCTTTGTTGAAAAGAAACTTCAATGCAATTAGTGTGCAATACAGAAAAGAGAAAGAATATAGTTCCCAAATTAATCACCCGAAGTTATCCAACCTCTTGTGGGTAAAAGTCTAGCCAAACAACAGGTGCTTTATTTATTTATTTTTTTAAGATTTTAAAATTTTTATTTATACAAGCACTGGATACAGTCAGAAGCGTGAGAGGGTGAGAGAATTCACCAGAGCCAGAGTGGGGAACAGAACAGGCAGACTGATGAAATACACTGCTGAGGCGAGCAGCAGGCGGCAGGAGAGGTCTGCAGAGCCATGTGGGACCCTGCCTTGGTGGCTGGGGATCGAACTGGCATTGTAGAAGCTGTGGGCAGCTTCGCAACCCAGTGCTCAACAGCTGTGCCACTAGGGAGGCCTAGTAGTTTGATTTTTTTAAATATGATTGTTTACATCATAGTTTTCTTTTGTTTACTAGTTTTCTGGAATACTGTGTCCTTTCTATAGATATCTCCTGTGTGCTTATTTCAAAATGGGCTAATTTCAGAAGTCATGTAATTGGTTCTCTTTTCCACTTTTTGTTTAGTTGTTTGTTTCAAAAGCTGAAGGAAAAGGGAGAACTACTTGGAGGGCACTAGGAGGCAGATTTCTCTTACAAATGTGAGGGAAGAGCAGCAGCTGAGAGAAGAACAGGGCAGGGATGTCCTGCTAAAGCTCTGCTGCATCCACAGGACTTGGGATGCACCCTCAGTGTTCACCAGGGGGTAGCAAGGGACTGGGGTTTGGGAACCTTAATTGCTCTGATTTATCCTGAAGTGGATCAATTCCCATGAATGTTTACCTCTGAGATTTTCCTAGGACGAAGCAGGACTCAGGTGACCTAAAACAGTTGTGTTATTTCAAACTCAGACCATGGAATACAAAAGGAAAAACAGGAAACTCTTTCTGGTTTGCTGTCCCTTTATTTTATTTTATGTACTTTATTTTATTTTTTAAGATTTATTTGTTTGTTTGTTTGTTTATTTATTTATACATGCACTGGGTACAGTCAGAAGTGAGGGAGGGTGAGAGAATTCACCAGAGCCAAAGCGGGGAGCAGAGCAGGCAGAAAGACCAAAGTACACTGCTGAGGGGAGCAGCGGGCGGCAGGAGAGGTCTGCTCGCCATGTGGGGCCCTCCTCCTGTGGCCATGGAGCAGCTGGGGATTGAACCAGCGCTGCAGAGGCTGCAGGCATCTTCGCAACCCAGTGCTCAATCGCTGTGCCATCGGGGAAGCCCTTAGCTGTCCCTTTAAATGCAGGTTTCTTTTTCCAGTGACTTTTCTGATTCCCTTTATAATAGCCTCTCCCTGCATGTTCTAGGCTTATAGCTGCATTCAGAGAAGAAATGGCGTTGCATGCTCTCTACATCCCAGATGGAACTTGAACCATAAATTGGTACTTTTCATTTGAAAAATAAATCAGTTTTAAACCCACACAGTAAAATAAAGAGAGAATTAAAGAATAGTCTCACAAATTTTAAAGAGAGAAGGAGACACATTTGTGAAAGTTTCTGTGATTTCACGTCCAGGTTTGGGGAGGTCGGTTTATTTGAACTGTGAAAGTGGTGACATGGAAGAAAATGTAAGAAAGTTGAAAAGAACACATCTGTGACCTAGGACTTGAATCTAGCACTAAGGAAGCAGATTTGCATAGAGGCCCTCCCTAGGCTCAGGCAGGGGGAGGGGATAAGATACATCTGGGGAGCCAGGCCCAGGTTGGGGCATCAGAAGGCAGAGACCTTGGCTTGTCTCCACCATGGCCTGGACTGTGCTGCTCCTCACCCTCCTCGCTCAGGCCACAGGTGAGGCCTCCAGGGAAGGGACACTGAACACATCACAGCTGACCCTTTATCTCCTGCTCAGGCTCACCTGGGCCCAGACTGAATTCACCTGAGTGTGTTTTTCCTCTTTTCAGGTTCCTGGGCCCAGTCTGCTCTGACTCAGCCTTCCTCAGTGTCTGGAATTCTGGGACAGTCAGTCACCATCTCCTGTGCTGGGACCAGGAATGACATTGGGGGTTATAACCATGTGTCCTGGTACCAGCAGCTCCCTGGCAAGACACCCAACATCCTGTTTATGATGTCAGTTCCCGGCCCTCAGGGATCCCTGAAGGCATCTCTGGCTCTAGGTCTGGTAACATGGCCACCTTGACCATCTCTGGTCTCAAGCCTGAGGATGAGGCTGAGTATTATTGTGGCTCATACAGGAGTAGTTTTTATTACCACAGTGGTGCAAATTCATGGGGAAGTGAGACAAGAACCTGCCCTGTGCTCACAGCCTCCAAATTGCACAGAAGATGCTTCCCCAAACCTGTGCAGATGGGGCATCAACCATGTGTGTCACCTCATGCGGCATCAATCTTGGGAGCTGCAGGGAATAGAGGAATAATAACTCAAAGTCCAAGTAGTAAGACAGAGAGAGAGAAAGGCCTAGGGAGCTACATGTCTGGAGATACTGTGCCAATATCCTGGCCAGTCACTCATTTATTTGGTATCAGATTCAGGGAAGGTGGGCAAGTATGTGGAGTAATGTCCTTGGTGGGGATGTGGATTGGGGCTGCATAATAGTCTGGCACAAGCTTGGGAGAGTGAATAGGGGCTGTGGCTTGGGCTTTCCATTGTTGTTGCTGATCAAAACATCCTATCTCTAGTCCCTTTTCACACTTAACTTCCTGTCAAGGTGGTCTAGCTTCTTATGGTGTTGTGGCCATAGTGTCTGCCTGAGGTTTTCAGCAGATACTAATTTCCCAATATGTTCCTCATACCAAACTTTAGTCCAGGTGAGAGGCCCCAGCCTGACTCTACATTTAGCTTAACCAGCAGCAACTTTGGGTGCCAGACACAATCCCAAGAACAAGGGGGCTTTGTGGATCCACACAGATGGCCTCCAGACAAAAGTTGTATTCGCTTCCTTCCTTTCCATAACACAATCCACAAAGATCCTGTCTTGTTTTAAGGCTGCAAAGATAGCTCTTTTCCATTATGATGATTAATCTTAGAACATACTAAACTTTCCATTTCTGCAGTGACAAGAGACACTTGGCATGGAACTGGAGTTGTTCTCCTGAGTCGATCTGGGTCTCTACTGCCTGAGATGCTGGAACATGTCCTGTGTCCCAGCCACGTGTCAGTGTGATGGAGGACAAGAATAGAAAGCTTGGAAAGGAAGTATCCCAAGAAGAGAACCTGACCTACAAGGAGGTGTGGGTAGAGGAAAATAACATGACCATTAACCCAGCCATAGATGTCAGCCCCTCAGTCACCAGTGCCTTATCCTAAGGCATAAGAACCAAGCAGGATCAGACTGCTCTAGGGAGTGTAGTGCAGACTTGAGGGTAAAGATATGGAGATTGGGCCCATTTTGGAATTTCTGATCCTTTCTAGTTTTGCCCAGTTATCCAAAATCAACAACTAACAGGCCACTCCAAGGAGGAGTGAGCCCCTCCCAAAGAGAAAAAGACTATATCAGTGCAGTTTCTGCACAGGCTCAGGGTAGCTTTCCTACTCCCCACCTGTGACTCTGCAGGTTTCTCTCTTCACCAACTCTCTCCTCTGTAGGGCAGCAGCTTTCTGGCTGTCCATGACCTGTATCATGCTGGGACTTCTCTTCACTGACCTCCTTCTGGGGAGGCCGTTCTCCTCAACGCTGCCACCTGCAACCATGCAGGCCCCTCTCAGCAAAACTGTCCCTTCTGGGGCAGCTGTTCCTGCCGCTTGTGTCTGTGCAAATGTCTTTAGCTGTTTATCCCTTCCCTAATAAACCTTCCCTTTAAATATAACTAACATTTCTGTCTCATGGAGAAACTCGCCTGGGAAACTTGCTGTGTGTTGCAGAAACAGGAGCTCTGGTGAAACTGTTATAGGGCAGCCCCGATATTGAATGGGTTGCCTGGCTGTGGGTGCTCACCCATGTGTTTAAAAGGGAATTGTTAATACTCTACTACAGGCATACACAAAAGGTTAATAAAAGGTTTATTTACAAGGGAAAAAGGAAATAAGGAAAATGTACAACTTAGGGAGAAAATTGGGAAATAAAGTTTTTAATGCGTCCTACCCAATCCGAAGACCTGGAAACCCACAAAGCACTCTCAGAGTTGGCTGGATTCTGTGAGCTGGCGGAAAGCCAAAATGGGGGAACGCCTCCAAATCCCATGTGTCTGGCTTTATACCAACCTGACTGCTTAACCCCACCCTCAGGTCCCAGCCACCTTCCCTTTCGTGATGATGGGATTTTGAGTTCCCAGTGTCATTGGCTTTGGCCTGGGGTGGGGGTGGAATCCACAAATCCAGGTGTGGGTGGAGTCCACAAAGCCTTATGGAATTAGCTTTAGGACATCCTTTTCTCCCTAACAAAACCTTTCCCAGAGTGAACCCAAGGACCCTGCACTCCAAACCCACTGACTCCAAAAATGACAACAAGTGTAACGCTGTTCCCGGTGTGTTCTGCCCACAGGATGTTCTGCCTACGGGATGTGAGTCTCTGTTCGGAAAGTCTAGCATTTTCTGTAATCCCTGTTGCAGAAAACCCCATGTGTTCTCACATTTCCAGGAATCTGTCCAAGATTCTTGATGTTTTCAAGAGAGTGGGGAGAGAATAGGGCCTCTCCTGGGACTCTACCTTGCATGCCAGTCCACAAATTCCTTTAAGAGGCAATGGGAAATATTTTAAAATATGTGTGCTCAAACACAGTAGCTAGAGGATGAGTGAATAGGATCTTCCAGTCATTGATCTTGTTGATTGTGGAAACTTGAGCATGGCATGGGGGCCTGCTGGTCCAGTACTGGTAGTGAGATTAAAAGGTGATAATTCAGGGCCACCCTGGTGGCTCTAGAGGTTAAGTCTCAGCACTATCAAGCTATGGGCAACCACTGCAGCATGAGTCCATCCCCAGGGAGGGAGCTAACCCACATGGAGAGCAGAACTCTACTGCCCCACCCACTGTTCCTGTCAGCAACATATTTCAGTAGATCAACCTGTTTTGCTCCCCACTCTGCCTCTGGTGCATCCTCTCCCTCCCCACATCTCTGGTCTACAGCCTAGTTATATGCATAAATAAATAAAAATAAATCTTATTTGTTCCTTAAAAAAGTGGTACTTCAGACTGAAAAAAATCTCAGGACTTGGGGTTGGACTTGCTCAGGACAAAGGCAGTTAATACTTGTCATAATTCATTCTTGATTCCAATTTTGTGGTTTTCTCTATGCCCCATTCCCTGATATATTGCGTACAGTTACGACACAACTGCACCTGCAATGTAACTGTGGGAGTTAATATGCAGCAGACATGATTATATTTTCATTCAATTTCATCCACATTGACCAGTGAGTCTACTCCTTCTTCTGGGTTTGTGTGGTGGGGACAAGGACCAAGGATGAAATGTGAACTAAGCTCAGGGAACAGTGTTCTTCAGCTGACATTTGGTAACAAATCACAAGGCAAAGAAAGCAAAGAGGGATCTTGAAAGTGTCCAAACATAACATTTGGTTGCATGAGCACATCAAATGTTGCATGTGACAGACAGTCTTGAAATGAGGGCCCCAGGGCTGGTGTGTTAGAACTACCCCACCTCTCTCCAGCCCCTCCCTCCATAGCCTCCAAAACAGGATTTTACCTGCTGCTCCCCACTGGGTCATTCAAACCTACTGAGCTCCCTCTCCTCCTGCCAAATATTTTATTTCATCATTTTGAAAAACAGACTTCTTTAGTCTGCATCTCACAATTTTTTTAATGAAACTTGTTACATGACATGCTTTCATTTCCATCCAATGTGTCTTCCTGGCTGACTAGAGAATCCCTCATCTACACACTAAAGAGGAAACACCTTCCGGGGCAGGTTGAAGGGCTGAGTCTTAGCTCAACATGTGGCAGGACACATTTCATTCAGGAGGAGACCCCGGGAAAAGGGACAGAGGACTATAGGGATGAAAAGGAAATGGGGGAACCGTGTATTGATCTAGAAGAGAGAAATAGGAATGAAAAAGAAGCAACAAAGCTGAGATTTTCAACTACACTCAGCAGCCTTATCTGGCACTTGAGTCATACCATATGCTGCCCAGCAGGGGCCAGCAGGGCCTGGATGGGGGAAACTTCCTGGTGTGGTTCAACCTGGCCTGATTCAGTTCTAGGAGCTGCTTCCCTCTGATCTCCCCTAGTGTAATTCACAAACAGAGTCACACTTCTGTTGTACCCCAATAGTTCTTTTTATCAGGACCGGGAAATGAACCAGATCTCAGTCTCAGGTCACAGTGTCAGCCCACTGCACACACGTGGGACATAGAGGCTTTTGAGAAGAAAGAGTGCGAGGTGAAGGGAAGTGAGAAGTAAC
Source organism: Talpa occidentalis (assembly GCF_014898055.3). Classification (NCBI taxonomy): domain Eukaryota; kingdom Metazoa; phylum Chordata; class Mammalia; order Eulipotyphla; family Talpidae; genus Talpa; species Talpa occidentalis. The sequence goes on from NW_023601433.1 coordinate 26,853,706, forward strand.
CACCTTTGGGTTTCAGCATCGGAAAATGAGTGATTGGAGCTCCTCGGACAGCCTTGAACCCTGTCTTTCCCACATTCCTCAGAGCATGGAATTGTCCCAGATTCTTAGTCAAGGAGCAGTCATGAGTCTGTGGTGGGAGCACAGGGACACCTGCGGGGGCTCTGGAACTGCCACAGGCTCAGTCTGTCCTGACTCAGAAAGTGCAGCTCAGGGGACAGCACTTCAGTGCAGTGCTGCCATGCTAGGGTGCAGAGGAATCTAGAGTGCAGGAATAAGTCAGAGTCGGGTAAGCACAAACAGATACAGACAGATATTTTTGGAGGATCCTCTTTGTGAGACAAGAGTTGAGGACAAGAGAGTTTTGGGGAAGTCAAACGCAGAGATTTTAGGGTATTCCATCATGATCTTACATTCTCCACTCGGGGCACAAGCAAGGCCCCCAGGAAACGGACCCCAGGGACATCTGTCTTACCACTCCATATCTTCCACACCAGGCTCACCTGGGCCAGCACTGAAATCACCAGGATTTTTTTCCCCTTTCCAGCTTTCTGAGTCTCCCTCAGTTTCCAGGTTCTGGGACACTGGATCACCATTTCCCCTGCTGGAGTGTCATCAGGTGTCACACCTGCGGTGTATCCTGGTGCCCACAATACTCGGTTGAGCCTGGTCTCCTTATCTCTGTCCTCAGGACTCTGGCCCAGGGGTCTCTGATCACTTCTCTGCTGTTGAGTCTCCTTGACCCTCAGTGGCTTCACCTGAGGAGGAGGCTGCTCATCACTGTTCTTTATTTAAGAAGCCTGGCACTTTCCACAGTGCGCAGGTTCATAGGGAAGGGAGGCCAGAACCTGCCCTGTGCTCACTGGCTCCCTCCCTTTTCTAAAGATGCTTCACCAGCCTGTGCAGAGGGAATTTAACATACATGGCCTTGTCAATGTGGTTCCCACAGCAGCTCCATTGTCATCCCCTGACACCAAAATGAAAACAGCCTACGTTTTTCATACGGAATTTTAAGCTATAAATTTCCCTGTCAATACTGAGTTTACAGAACTCAGTTTTAATATGCTGTGTTTTCACTTTCCTTCCACTCATTAAAATTCTGAAGCCATTTGGCCATCTTGCTTTAACATGGAATGCATGTTTAAATCCACTTCATTTAATTCCTAAGGTGCATTAGTGTCTTTGATGTCATATCAAATGACGCAAACTGTCCTAAAAATAATAGGAATTTATTGTCTCAATTCTGCAGGTTAACAAGTGAAATATCAACCTAACTGTAGAGTTATACCCCCTCTGATAAAAGGGGGAAGAATCCTTGGTCCTTCCTAATCAGGTGATGTGGGCAATCCTTACAAAGTTCTTGATTTAAAACACTGACTGGTTAATTTCTGTCTTGGACTCCGGGTGGCATGATCTCTCCTGCTTGCTTGTGTTTCATATCTTCTCCTTATAGGACACTGTCATAGTGGATTAGGGTCCACTCTAATGAAGTGTTACATCATCTTAATTTGATTACACTGCAAACACACATTTCCAAACAGGGTCTCTTGTCTTGTTTGGGGGTTTAGAATTATGCCTATTTTGTTAGTGTTTTAGAGATGCAATCGAACTAAAAACATTTGGAATGCAGAAAAATTCCAGATATTTTTTCCATTGACTTCCAGATTAATTTCATAATGGCCTGAGAGTATATTTTGTAAGATTATCATGGTTATAAAAATATCATTCATTTTATTATACAAGATATTTCTTAATTTGATGACTATTCTTGTGAAACAGTAACAGCATGTACTTTGCTCTGATTTTTAATGGCATATTTTATAAGTGTGAATTTGGTTAACTTGGATCATGATGGTGCTGAATACTTTCATGTCATATTAATTTCTGTATAATTGTACTTTTAAAAACTGAGACTGGAATAATGAAATCTTGTTATATATTTGTAGATTTTTCCATCTCTCATTTCAGTGTATCAGTTTTATCTTCTTATGACATGAAGTTGTGTCTTAGGTGTGATGATTTGAACCTTGATAGCTATATTATGTGTTTCTATTACCCTGGTAATATTCCAACCAGATTGATTTATTTTTAAAATATGATTATTTACATTTTGACTTTCTTTCTTTCTTTCTTTCTTTCTTTCTTTCTTTCTTTCTTTCTTTCTTTCTTTCTTTCTTTCTTTCTTTCTTTCTTTCTTTCTTTCTTTCTTTCTTTCTTTCTTTCTTTCTTTCTTTCTTTCTTTCTTTCTTTCTTTCTTTCTTTCTTTCTTTCTTTCTTATTAATTTATACAAGCAGTGGGTACAGTCAGAAGCTTGGGAGGGTGAGAGAATTCACCAGAGCCAGAGTAGGGAACAGAACAGGCAGACTGACAAAATACACTGATGAGGGGAGCAGCGGGCAGCAGGAGAGGTCTGCTGCACCATGTGGGACCCTGGCCAGGCAGCAGGGAATTGAACCAGTGCAGCCCAGGGGTCAACCACTGTGCCACCTGGAATGCGCTCTCTCTCTCTCCCTCCCTCCCTCCCTCCAGCCCTCTCTCTCTCTCTCCAGTTTTCTAGTATACTTTATCCTTTCCATAGATATTTTCTGTGTGCTTCTTTTTAAGGTGGGCTAACTGCAGAAATCAAACTTTCCTTTCTACTTTTTGTTTAGTTGTTTGTTTCAAAATCTAACGGAAAAGAGAGAATGACTTGGAGCGCTCTAGGAAGCAGAGTCTGTTACAACTGCAGGGAAGGGCCAGGAGCTGAGAGAGGACAGTGCAGGAATTTCCAGCTCCCAGGCTCTGCATCCATGGGTCTTGGGCTGCACCAACTGCGGCCACCAGGGGGCAGTAAGGGCCTGTGTGGATGAACCCTCATTGCTGTGATTTCTCCAGAACTACATGAAGTCCCAGGAACTCTTTACCTCTGAGCTTTTCCTAGGAAGAAGCAGACTCAGATGTCCCAAATCTGCTGAGTTATTTTGAGCTCAGACCATGGAATGCAACAAGAAAAGGGTGAAACTAATTGCTGGTTGGCTATAACTTCAAATGCAGGTCTCTCTCCCTAGAGCCTTCTATGATTCCCTTTACAAGGGACTCAAATTAACTGCTCCCTGCAAGCTCTAATGCTTTTAGCTGCATTCAGAGGAGAAATGGTGTTGCATGCTGTTCACATTCCACATGAACCAAACCTTATAATTGTACTTTTTATTTGAAATTTGCATCAGATTTAATCCCAGGGAATAAAAAAAAGAGCCAATAAAACAATAGTCTTAGAAATTTTGAAGAGAGGGGGAGAGAGAGTGTCACAATGGTGTTGTGACGTCATGTCCACGTTATGGGAGGTTGGTGTATCTTGCCTGTGGAAGTGAAATGGAAGAAAAGGCAAGAAAGTTCAAATGATCTCATCTGTGCCCTGGCACTTGAATCTAAGAAGCAGGAAGCAGATTTGCATAGAGACCCTCTTCCTCCTCTTAGGCAGGGCTGGGGATAAGAGACATCTGGGGGAGGCAGGCCCAGGTTGGGGCATCAGAAGACAGAGACCTTGATTGTCTCCAGCATGGCCTGGACTGTGCTTCTCCTCACCCTCCTCACTCAGGCCACAGGTGAGGCTTCCAGAGAAGGGACACTCAACACATCATGGCTGACACTTATCTCTGCTCAGCTCCCCTGGGCTCAGACTGAACTCACTTGTGTGTGTTTTTCCTCTTTTCAGGTTCCTGGGCCCAGTCTGCTCTGACTCAGCCTTCCTCAGTGTCTGGGGCTCTGGGACAGTCAGTCACCATCTCCTGTGCTGGGACCAGCAACGACATTGGGGGTTATAGCTATGTGTCCTGGTACCAGCAGCTCCCTGGGAAGACACCCAAGCTCCTGATTTATGATGTCAGTTCCCGGCCCTCAGGGATCCCTGATCGCTTCTCTGGCTCCAAGTCAGGCAACACGGCCACCTTGACCATCTCTGGTCTCAAGCCTGAGGATGAGGCTGAGTATTACTGTAGCTCATACAGGAGTGGTAATACTTACCACAGTGGTGCAAGTTCATGGGGAAGTGAGACAAGAACCTGCCCTGTGCTCATGGCCTCCCTGTTGCACAGAAGATGCTTCCCCCACCCTGTGCAGATGGGGCTTCATGTATGTGGCCTTGACAATTCAGTTCACTCTTAGCTCCTCTCTTCTCCTTAGTGCAATCCACAATGATGCTGTCTTATTTTCAGGGTGCTATGATTTTTTTTCTCTGCATATATGACTGATCCTAGAATGTACTGCACTTTCCGTTTCTTCAATGACGAGAGAATCATGGCATAGAGCTCAGGCTGTTCTCCTCCGTGGAGCTGGTTCTCTGCTGCTGGGGACGCTGGCACATGTCCCAGTCCCAGTCACATGTCAGTGTGGTGCTGCTCCGGTCTTTTCTGCTGACAGAATGTGAGTATTTGTGGAGAAAGAATATCATTTTCTGCAACCCTGTTCCAGTAACTACACATGACTGTTCTAGAATGTCTGGGAATCTGTCCAAGTATCTTAATTTTTCAAAGAGCTTGGAGAATGTAAAGCCTCTCATGTGTCTCTGCCTTGAAAAGGGTCCAGTTTTTCTTAAAGGTGTCTAGTATGGTTCTTAACAGTGAGCAGTGGGAAGGAAACTGTAGCTAGAGCATGAGTGAGCCGGATCCCCCACAGTCTTTGTTCCTGTTGACTGTGGAGCCTTCAGCTTGGCACAGGGAGGTGCAGGTCCAGTATTGGCAGCGAGATTAACATATGACACTTCAGGGTGGAACATCTGTGGAGTTGAGATGGGACTTCCTTTTTTTAATTTTTAAAATATTTTTATTAATTTATGCATACAAGAACTGGTGTGTAGGCCAGACGTGTATGTGGGGAGTAAGAGGGTTCATAGGAGAAAGTATGCGAACAGAACAGGTGGATCTACTGAAATACACTGCTGAGAGGAGCAGCGGGTGAGAAAGCAGAGGTCTGCTGTGCCATGTGTGTTAGCTCCCTGGCTGGGGATTGAACTAGTGCTGGAGTGGCTGGCAATAGCTTGATAGCACTGGGACTTTAACCGCGTACCACCAGGGAGGCCCAGGACTAGACTTCTTCAGGCCAAAGGCAGCTGACACTTACCACGTTTCATTCTTACTAAAAATTTGTGTTTTTCTATATTTCCCATTCATTGGTATATTACATATAATACAACACAGGAATACACACAGTATAACTTGTTTGGAGTTAATATACAACAAACAATTATATTTTCATTCAATTTCACCCACAATGTCCAGAGTGAGTCTACTCCTACTACTGAGATTTGTGATTTGGGGACTGAGGAGTGTAAAGAAATGTGACGAATATTCAGGGAACAATGTTCTTCAGCTGACATTTTGGTAACAAATATTACGGCATAAAAGAGAAAGAGGGTCTTGAAAATGTCCACAAACATAATAATTACTTGCAGTCAGCACACCAAATGTCCCATTTGACAGACAGACTTGAAATGAGGGTCCCCAGGACTGGTGCTAGGACAGCACCGCCTCACCTCTTGCTCCCCATTGGGTCATTTAAATCCAACCTCCCTCTTATCTTGCAGTATATATTCTTTTACCATTTAAGGAAATAGTCTTCTTTGGTCTCCTCTTCATAACTATATATTTTTTTAATGGAACATTGCAACTTCATTTTATTTTCCATCCATTGTCTCTTCGTTACTGACTTGAAACCCTCAGGGCCACACACTCAGGAAGAAACACCTCCTGGGACAGGTAGAATGATCATGAAGTGCCGTATTGAAACCCCTGTATGGCAGGACGCATTTCAGTCAGGAAAAGATAAAGGGAAAAGGATTCGAGAGAAACAGCATTCTGTATTGAACAGGAAGGAGAAAAGTGACAGATTGAGAAAGGACAAAACTGATTTCAACTCCACTCAACTGTCTTCCCTGCTCATTGTGTTACACCTCCTGGGCCACTGGGGCATGCAAAAGTCTGAGTTGGGGGAGATTATTGGTTTGGTCAATGGACAAGAATCAGTTTAGGCGCTGCTTCTCTCAGCAGCCCCCTATTATCATTCAGAAATAGGGTCACAATTCTTTTGTACCCCAACAGTTCTTTCTTTATGAAACAATCAGTGAACCAGGTCTCAGTCTCAGGTCACAGTGTCAGCCCACTGCACACACATGGGGCATAGAGGCTTTTGAGAAGAACGAGGGAGAGCTGAAGAGAAATGAGAAGTAATCACCCTTGGGTTTCAGCATCAGAAAATGAGTGATTGGAGCTCCTCGGACAGCTGTGAACCCTGTCTTTTCTACACTCTTCAGAACATGAAATTGTCCCAGATCCTCTGTCAGGAGCTGCCATGAGTCTGTGGTGGAAGCACAGGGACACCCCCATGGTGTCTGGCGCTGCCACAGACTCAGTCTGTCCTGACTCAGAAAGTACAGCTCAGAGGGCCAGCACTTCAGTTGAGCTCTACCATCCTTAGAGGAAGGACTAGGGTGTAGGAACAGTCATTTTGGGATTAGCAGAGTGAGTACTCCCATCTGAGATGGGGTAAGTTGAGAAGAAGTTTGGGGAAGTCAGGCCTATGTCCTGGGTCATATCCATCATGATCCGTGCTCCTCTCTCCACTCCCTCTTCACACAGGGGACAAGTGAGGCCCCCAGGAAGTGACCTCAAGGACATGAGTGCTGACAATTTCTCTTCCACCTCAGGCTCAACTGGTCCCAGCACTGAGCATCCCTGAGTTTGTTTCCCTCTTTCCAGTTTCCTGGGCCCAGACTCTCCTGTTGGAGCCTCCCACAAAGTCCAGGCTCTGGGACTCTCAGTGACCATCTCCCTTGTTGGACGTGACATCGGGTATCACACTTGTGGTGTACAGTGCCTGGGTTGAGCCCAGTCTCCTTATCTCTGCTGTCAGGACTCTGCCCCCAGGCATCCCTGATCACTTCTCTGGTAATGATCATCCCTGACTCTCAGTGGCTCCACCTGAGGAAGAGGCTGATCATCACTGTCCCTCATTTAGGAGGCCTGGCACCTTCCACAGGGTGCAAGCTCACGGGGAGGTGAGACCAGAACGTGCCCTTGCTCATAGGCTCCCTCCTTGTTGTGAAGGTGCTTCAGCAGCCTGTGCAGAGGGGACATCACGCAAGGGTCTTGAGAATATGGTTCCCACAGCAGCTCCATTGTCCTCCCCAGCATTCAAAGCAAACATCTTCTGGTCTATTGTTTCACAATAAAAGCAGCTTTTTCTTCTTCTCTGGGTCCAAGTCCCAGAATATGCAACTTCTCCCAATAACTAAACTAGAAGTGACAGGGAGACACATGTTGGGGCCAATTTTCCCAGTTTTGAAGTATATCCTCACTTTACATGCTCTGGTCTCTTATGCCTGTGCAGCCCAGCCTGGACTCAGTTGTCCAGCACGACATCTCCTTCTTCACTCGGGTCTGCGCTGGGGTCAGTGAGGCCTTTCTTGGTGCTTACTCTTCTGCACATGCTGCTGAGAGAAGAGGAGCTGAGGAAGGGGAAAATTTTGCTGAGACCTGAGGATTAACCACATGGACCTTTTCTTTTAATATCCCTCTAGGTGACCCCATATCCAGAGAAACTGAACAGAGGGAGGTTTATTTGCATCTGCGGTGTGTGGAATCTTCCCTCTCCATGCTGGATTCCTTTCCCACTTGGAAGGGCTGTTTCCCAAAAGGATCCTTTTTCCTCCGAGGGACGAGATAGCTGGTGGGCATGCCCCCTTCCTCAGGAATCCGCAACATATTTTTTGCTCATCCTGAGCCAATTCCAGTTCTTGCTGGAGCACCTGTTACAATTCATCATAATGACAAGTGCACATGTAGACATGCAGTTTGACAAGGAATAGTCAAACATCTGAATGAAGGTAGGTTTCAGCCCCAGAGCACCGGGCCATGACTAACTCTGTCCATTCTCCCAGAACTTTCCCACTTTCAGTACTGAACGTGACATGTTCTGGGCAAGCCTGAGCCCCAGCGCCTCAGTAGGAAGAGTCACTGTGTTGTGAGCGAGAGTGGACCTGCAGCGCTCGGACTCCCCAGGATTGCTCTGCATCTGTGCCAGTGTCCTGCCCGAGACTAGCGTTTGTACCGGTGGACTCAGTAAAGTCAACTGCGAGGACTACAACCAACCTGGGAGCGTTTGATTGGACAAGGTAAGGGAAGGAGAAATTTATCGTTTCTCCTAGTCTCACTGCTGGTGCTTGGTTATTTCACCTCATTCTCTTCCCAATGCTGAAATTCACATCACACGTATCATGATTCTCAAGCACTTGGACTGGAAATGAATGAAAGCACCTCTGTCCAGGCTCCCTAGCTTGCAGATGGATTTCCTACATCAGGAAACAAGGATCTGATGGGAGGCAATTCCTGATGAGAACACATTCTCCTCCTAACCTACCATTCGTTATTTTTTCTAATCTTTTGTAGCCAACCTTCTTAATTTCCCCAGTCACACTGATGTCCCCCAGCTGGTTGGTGTCACACATCAGTGGCTCATCAGTAGCCAGGTCACAGCACATGGGGACAGGCTGTTGCTCCCGGACATAGAATACCTTTTGGGCCCTCCCCCTTGTGTATGTGAGGCTGGCAGAGGCTGCCCCTGTCTGTAGTGGGTGTGTCTCTATGGAGACTTGACAGGTGGACATGGGCTTCTGTCCGGTTGTCCTTGCACATCTTTCACAATGATTCTTGACTGTGTGGCCATCAGTGGGACATTTACAAAGTGTCTACGTGTGTCACATGAGACAGATGTCACATTGTCTGCTCTGGGTGAGGCATCCACACAAGATTTATAATCCTACTTCCTGGTCCCACAATGTCAGCACAAGTGTGCGGGATGTGATTTTCTGATGGTGCGGTCAGTTCTGTGTGCTCAGGAGTCCCAGCTCAAGTCCTGGAGCTCAGGTGTGCAGTAGGGATCCTCGATCACCTCTGGACTTTCTGAGGTCAAACTGATGAACACTGTTCCTCCTGGAACAGCCAGAGCATTTACCTGCAACACTCCATGTTCACGGGACATAGGTCCACAACCTAAGATTTGCTCTCAGCACTGGTCTATGCACCTGCAGCAAGTCACTGTGGTTTCTACTGTCCTTTCTCTCCTGGCGAAGAGGGTGTCTCATATCACATAATGTCACCCTAGGACCCATCCTGTCACCTGGGCCATTTAAGTCACCTAATCAACGGGGAGTGGTTTGCTCACCTTTGCCATATTTGTTGTTTAAAAAAAAAAATTACCTTTATCTCAAATTCAATGGGTAAGTATTTTCTAGGGTCAACATGGGGTTGAAACCACTTGTGAAAAAAGCTCTGCAAATGTTGCTGAGGGAACAGCATGAAACAGAAGTGAGTCCTACCTTTCAGTGTCCACCTTCTCGTACCACTTGGTTTGTTGATGCTCATCTGAACCAGCATAACATTATGTGATATTATGTAACTGGTGTAGTTTTGCCAAACTCACCCTCCCCATCTCTCTCTGTCCTGACATCACATCCCACACCCTCATGCTCTCTGTGTGTTCGAGAAGCTTCACTCCAATGGCGTGTTTGCTCATCCATCGAGGGTGCTCTGGGAGGGCTGTTTTCTTCAGACATTTTTGCCAAAGCAACATATTGCAGCTGACTGAATGGTGACACAGATGTGTAGCCTGGTTTGGGGAATGCAATGGCCGCAGGCTACCGTCAAGATTCCTGGCTTGTAGTTGGTTCTAAGAGCTTCTTTCTCCTTAGTCATGCCAATGGGGAAAGCTGTCAAGCCCACTGTCTCCACTTAGTCTCTTTTCTGCAGATATGTAAGCACCCCAGGCACATCTCAGCCCATTGCAGAGACTGGATCAGATTGTGGGTGCCCACACTAAGGGGAGATTGAGAGGTCCCATCCCTGTCTTCTGTCCCTGGGAATGGAGGGATTAGCTTTTCTCTGCTAAGTTGGGATTCCCTCTTCGCCTTGTCATTGAGATGCAGGGAGGGTAACTCCTCTGTCTTCTTGGCATCAGGAATCTTTTTCCAGGAAGGGATACTTGGGGGAAGATCAGATTCTGTTCCCCTCCTCTGCTCTAAAGTGGGGTGAGTCAGTGAGTGGTGTTGGTAGAGAAAACGAAGGTTGGAGTGAATATCGAGAGAGAGAGAGAGACAGAGAAAGAGAGAGACAGAGAGAGAGAAAGAGAGAGAGACAGAGAGTGAAGGAACACAAATACAACATTAACAGCTGGGGTAGGAGAAGATCAGGGAGAAATTATTTGAAAAATTATTTTGATTTTAATGTACTCTCCTCAGAAATCTAATTAGGGTGGTCCTGCTGTGTCACTCAATCTGTTACAGGACAGGGACAGGGGCAATGCAGAACACCCAAATCTGCCTGCTCTAAATAGGTCCTGCCATCACCACATTAAAAAAACATATAAAACCTTTGTTGAACTTCAATGCAATTAGTGTGCAATACATAAAAGACAAAGAATATAGTTCCCAAATCAATCACCCTAAGTTATCCTACCCCTCGTGGGTAAAAGTCTAGACAAACAGCAGGTGCTTTATTCTTTTTATTTTTTTTAAGATTTTTAAATATGTATTTATACAAGCACTGGGCACAGTCAGAAGCGCAAGAGGGTGAGAGAATTCACCAGAGCCAGAGCGGGGAACAGAACAGGCAGACTGAGGAAATACACTGCTGAGGGGAGCAGCGGGCGTGGCAGGAGAGGTCTGCAGCGCCATGTGGGACCTGGCCTGGTGGCTGGGGATCGGAGCAGTGTTGCAGAGGCTGCGGGCAGCTTTGCAATCCAGTGCAAAACAGCTGCGCTACCAGGGAGGCCTAATAGTTTGATTTTTTAAATATGATTGTATACATCATAGCTTTCTTTTGTTTACTGGTTTTCTGGAATACTGGGTCCTTTCTATAGATATCTCCTGTGTGTTTATTTCAAAATGGGCTAATTTCAGAAGTCATGTAATTGGTTCTCTTTTCCACTTTTTGTTTAGTTGTTTGTCTCAAAAGCTGAAGGAAAAGGGAGAACTACTTGGAGGGCACTAGGAGGCAGATTTCTCTTACAAATGTGAGGGAAGAAGCAGGAGCTGAGAGAGGACAGTTCAGGGATGTCCTGCTAAAGCTCTGCTGCATCCACAGGACTTGGGATGCACCCTCAGTGCCACCAGGGGGCAGCAAGGGACTGGGTTTTGAGGACCTTCATTGCTGTGGTTGATCCTGAAGTGGATGCAGTCCCATGAATGTTTACCTCTGAGATTTTCCTAGGAAGAAGCAGGACTCAGGTGTCCTAAAACAGCTGTGTTATTGCAAACTCAGACCATGGAATACAAAACGAAAAACAGGAAATTGTTTCAGGTTTGCTGTCCCTTTAAATGCAGGTTTCTTTTTCTAGTGACTTTTTTGATTCCCTTTATAATAGCCTCTCCCTGCATTTTTTAGGTAAATAGCAGCATTCAGAGGAGAAATGGCATAGCATGCTCTCTACATCCCAGCTGGAACATGAACCATAAATTGGTACTTTCATTTGAAAAATAAATGAGTTTTAAACCCACACAATAAAAAAAATAGAGAATTAAAGAATAGTCTCACAAATTTTAAAGAGAGAAGGAGACACATTTGTGAAAGGTTCTGTGATTTCACGTCCAGGTTTGGGGAGGTTGGTTTATTTTAACTGTGCAAGTGGTGACATGGAAGAAAATGCAAGAAAGTTGAAAAGAACACATCTGTGACCTAGGACTTGAATCTAGGACTAAGGAAGCAGATTTGCAAAGAGGCCCCTCCCTTGTCTGAGGCAGAGGGAGGGGATAAGAGACATCTGGGGGAGCCAGGCCCAGGTTGGAGCATCAGAAGGCAGAGACCTTGGCTTGTCTCCAGCATGGCCTGGACTGTGCTCCTCCTCACCCTCCTCACTCAGGCCACAGGTGAGGCCTCCAGGGAAGGGACACTGAACACATCACAGCTGACCCTTATCTGCTCAGCTCACCTGGGCCCAGACTGAACTCACTTGTGTGTGTTTTTCCTCTTTTCAGGTTCCTGGGCACAGTCTGCTCTGACTCAGCCTTCCTCAGTGTCTAGGGCTCTGGGACAGTCAGTCACCATCTCCTGTGCTGGGACCAGCAATGACATTGGGGGTTATAATCGTGTGTTCTGGCACCAGCAGAACCCTGACGAGACAACCAAGCTCCTGATTTATGATGTCAGTTTCCTGATCGCTTCTCTGGGTCCAAGTCAGGCAACACAGCCACCTTGACCATCTCTGGTTTCAAGCCTGAGGATGAAGCTGAATATTATTGTGGCTCATACAGTAGTAGTTTTTTTTTTTTTTTTTTTTTTTTTTTTTTTTACCACAGTGGTGCAAAATCATGGGGAAGTGAGACAAGAACCTGCCCTGTGCTCACAGCCTCCACATTGCACTGAAGATGTTTCTCCCACCCTGTGCAGATGGGGCATCACCCATGTGTGTCGCCTCATGGGGCATCAATCTTGGGAGCTGCAGGGGACAGAGGAACAATAACTCAAAGTCCAAGTAGTGAGACAGAGAGAGAAAGGACCAGAGGGTTATATGTCTGGAGATACTGTGCCAATATCCTGGCCAGTCACACATTTATTTGGTATCAGATTCAGGGAAGGTGGGCAAGTATGTGGAGTAATGTCCTTGGCGGCGATGTGGATTGGGGCTACATAATAGTCTGGCACAAGCTTGGGAGAGTGAATAGGGGCTGTTGCTTAGGGGTTCCAATGTTGTTTCTGATCAAAACATCCTATCTCTATCCCTGTTCACATTAACTTCCTGTCAAGGTGGTCTAGCTGCTTATGGTAATGTGGCCATAGTGTCTGCCTGATGTTTTCAGCAGATACTGGTTTCCCAGTATTTTCCTCATACCAAGACTTTTGTCCAAGTGAGACGCCGCAGCCTGACTCTACATTTAGCTTAACCAGCAGTAACTTTGGGTGCCAAACACAATCTCAAGAACAAGGGGGCTTGGTGGATCTACACAGATGGCCTCAAGACAAAAGTTGTATTAGCTTCCTTCTTTTCCATAACACAATCCACAAAGATCCTGTCTTATAGCTTTTCTCCATAATGATGATTAATCTTAGAAATATTACACTTTCCATTTCTGCAGTGACAAGAGACACTTGGCATGGAGCTGGGGCTGTTCTCCTGATTCGAGCTGGGTCTCTCCTGCCTGAGATGCTGGAACATGTCCTGTGTCCAGCCATGTGTCAGTGTGATGGAGGCCAAGAGTAGAAAGCCTGGAATGGAGGTATCCCAAGACCAGAACCTGACCTACAAGGAGGTGGGGGTAGAGGAAAATAACATGATCATTAACCCAGCTGTAGATGTCAGCCCCTCAGTCACCAGTGCCTTATCATAGGGCATAAGAACCAAGCAGGATCAGACTGCTCTAGGGAATGTAGCAAAGATAGAGGGTAAAGATATGGAGATTGGAACCATCTTGGAATCTCTGATCCCTTTCTAGTTTTGCCCAGTTATCCAAAATCAACAACTAACAGGCCACTCCAAGGAGGAGTGAGCCCCTCCCAAAGAGAAAAGGACTATATCAGTGCAGTTTCTGCACAGGCTCTTGTAGCTTTCCTACTCCCCACCTGTGACTCTGCAGGTTTCTCTCTTCACCAACTCTCTCCTCTGTAGGGCAGCAGCTTTCTGGCTGTCCATGACCTGAATCATGCCGGGACTTCTCTTCACTGACCTCCTTCGGGGAGGCCGTTCTCCTCAACGCTGCCACCTGCAACCATGCAGGCCCCTCTCAGCAAACCTGTCCCTTCTGGGGCAGCTGTTCCTGCCGCTTGTGTCTGTGCAAATGTCTTTAGCTGTTTTATCCCTTCCCTAATAAACCTATCCTTGAAATGTAACTAACATCTCTGTCTCGTGGAGAAACTCACCTGGGAAAATTCTGTGTGCTGCGGAAAACAGGAGCTCTGGTGAAACCTTTCCCAGAGTGAACCCAAGGACCCCACACTCCAAACTCACTGACTCCAAAAATGACAACAAGTGTAAGGCTGCTCCCAGTGTGTTCTGCCCACAGGATGTTCTGCTCACAGGATGTGAGTCTCTGTTCAGTCTAGCATTTTCTGTAACCCCTGTTGCAGAAAACCCCATGGCTGTTCTCACATTTCCAGGAATCTGTCCAAGATTCTTGATGTTTTCAAAAGAGTGGGGAGAGAATAGGGCCTCTCCTGGGTCTCTGCCTTGCATGCCAGTCCACAAATTCCTTTAAGAGGCAATGGGAAATATTTTCAAATATGTATGCTCAAACACAGTAGCTAGAGGATGAGTGAATATGATCCTCCAGTCATTGATCTTGTTGATTGTGGAAACTTAAGCATGGCATGGGGGCCTGCTGGTCCAGTACTGGTAGTGAGATTAAAAGGTGATAATTCAGGGCCACCCTGGTGGCTCTAGAGGTTAAGTCTCAGCACTATCAAGCTATGGGCAACCACTGCAGCATGAGTCCATCCCCAGGGAGGGAGCTCAACCACATGGAGAGCAGAACTCTACTGCCACACCCACTGTTCCTGTCAGCAACATATTTCAGTAGATCCACCTGTTTTGCTCCCCACTCTGCCTCTGGTGCATCCTCTCCCTCCCCACATCTCTGTTCTACAGCCCAGTTGTATGCATAAATAAATAAACATAAATCTTATTTTTTCCTGAAAAAATTGGTACTTCAGACTGAAAAAATCTCGGGACTTGGGGTTGGACTTGTTCAGGGCAAAGGCAGTTAATACTTGTCATAATTCATTCTTGATTCCAATTTTGTGGTTTTCTCTATCCCACATTCCCTGATATCTTGCGTACAGTTATGACACAACTGCACCTGCAATGTAACTGTTGGGAGTTAATATGCAGCAGACACGATTTTATTTTCATTCAGTTTCATCCACATTGACCAGAGTGAGTGTACTCATACTTCTGGGTTTGTGTGGTGGGGACTGAGGACCGAGAATGAAATGTGAACTAAGCTCAGGGAACAGTGTTCTTCAGGTGACATTTGGTAACAAATCACAAGGCAAAGAAAACAAAGAGGGATCTTGAAATTGTCCACAAAAAGAGCAATTGGTTGCATGAGCACATCAAATGTTGCATGTGACAGACAGTCTTGAAATGAGGGCCCTAGGGCTGGGGTGTTAGAACTACCCACTTCACTCCAGCCCCTCCCTCCAGCCTCCAAAACAGGATTTTACCTGCTGCTCCCCACTGGGTCATTCAAACCTACTGAGCTCCCTCTCCTCCTGCCAAATATTTTATTTCACCATTTTGAAAAACAGACTTCTTTAGTCTGCATCTCACAATTTTTTTAATGAAACTTGTTATATGACTTTAATTTCCATCCGGTGTGTCTTCCTGGCTGACTAGAGAATCCCTCATCTACACACTAAAGAGGAAACACCTACTGGGGTAGGTTGAAGGGCAGAGTCTTAGCTCACCCTGTGGCAGGACACATTTCATTCAGGAGGAGACCCAGGGAAAAGGGACAGAGGACTATAGGGATGAAAAGGAAATGGGGGAACCGTGTATTGATCTAGAAGAGAAAAAGTAGGAAGGAAAAAGAAGCATAAAGCTGAGATTTTCAACTACACTCAGCAGCCTTATCTGGCATTGTGTCATACCATATGCTGCCCGCAGGGGGCAGCAGGGCCTGGATGGGGGAAGGTTACTGGTGTGGTTCAACCTGGCCTGATTCAGTTCTAGGAGCTGCTTCCCTCTGATCTCCCCTAGTGTAATTCACAAACAGAGTCACACTTCTGTTGTACCCCAATAGTTCTTTTTATCAGGACCGGGAAATGAACCAGATCTCAGTCTCAGGTCACAGTGTCAGCCATTGCACACACGTGGACATAGAGGCTTTTGAGAAGAAAGAGTGCGAGGTGAAGGGAAGTGAGAAGTAACCACCTTTGGGTTTCATCATGGGAAAATGAGTGATTGGAACTTCTCGGACAGCCTTGAACCCTGTCTTTTCCACACTCCTCAGAGCATGAAATTGCCCCAGATTCTCAGTCAATGAGCAGTCATGAGTCTGTGGTGGAAGGAGAGGGACACCCGCGGGGGCTCTGGCACTGCCACAGGCTCAGTCTGTCCTGACTCAGAAAGTGCAGCTCAGGGGGCAGCACTTCAGTGCAGTGCTGCCATGCTACGGTGCAGAGGAATCTAGAGTGCAGGAACAAGTCAGAGTTGGGTAAGCAGAAAACAAATACAGAACAGATATTTTTGGAGGATCCTCTCTTGTGAGACAGGAGTAAAGGACAAGAGAGTTTTGGGGAAGTCAAACCCAGAAATTTTAGGGTATGTGCATCATGATCTTACATTCTCCACTCTCTAGTCACTCGGGGCACAAGCAAGGCACCCAGGAAATGGACCCCAGGTACATCTGTCTTACCACTCCGTATCTTCCACCCCAAGATCACCTGGGCCAGAACTGAACTCACCAGAATTTGTTTTCCTCTTTCTAGCTTTCTGAGTCTCCCTCAGTTTCCAGGTTCTGGGACACTGGATCACAATTTCCCCTGCTGGAGTGTCATCAGGTATCACACCTGCGGTGTATCCTGGTGCCCACAATACTTGGTTGAGCCTGGTCTCCTTATCTCTGTCCTTGGGACTCTGGCCCAGGGGTCTCTGACCACTTCTCTGGTGTTGAGTCTCCCTGACCCGCAGTGGCTCCACCTGAGGAGGAGGCTGCTCATCATTGTCCCTCATTTAGGAGGCCTGGCACTTTCCACAGTGTGCAAGTTCATAGGGAAGGGAGGCCAAAACCTGCCCTGTGCTCACAGGCTCCCTCCCTGTTCTGAGGATGCTTCACCAGCCTGTGCAGAGGGAACTTAACACACATGGCCTTGGAATGTGGTTCCCACAGCAGCTCCATTGTCATCCCCTGACACCAAAATGAAAACAGCCACTATTTTATTGTTTTGGAAAAAAACAGCATTTTTTTGGGTCTCTTTATCCCCATTCTTCAAATGCCCTAATGGAGACAGGGAGGTACATGTTGGGGCCAGTTTTCCCAGTTGTCATGTATATCCGCACTTTACATGCTCTGGTCTCCCACGCCTGTGCAGCCCAGCCTGGACTCAGTTCTTCAGCACGACATCTCCTTGTTCACTCAGGTCTGCCCTGCAGAGTCAGTGCGGCCTTTTTGGTGCCTCCTCTTCTGCACATTGTTGCTGATAGGAGAGAGGCTGTTGCTGCAAATCTATGATGAGCTTGCAAATTGTGTCTTCTCTTGACCTTTTGGGCAGTGTCTCTCATTTCCACTTATAAATGAAATGAATCGATGTTTCTCTTTTTTCTTCTTTTTCACTTGTCATAGTCCCTTACAGCTCCATCCATGTTGCCACAAATGGCCTGAGTTCACTTTTTTTAATCACAGAGTAGTATTCTATTGTGTATATATATATCACAAAAAAAATTTTTTTTCAGTTTTTTATTTTATATAGTTCTTACATCATTTTTCATTTTTGCCCAATGTATGCACTTTCATTTTGGTTATATTCCCCATACAATTGCACCCCCCCCCTTATTTTGACCCTAGTCCTTCCTCTCCTCACCTCCCTCCCTGTAGCATATCTCTGGTTTATAGTTGCTTGTTGATTTTGATTTTTACTTTGTATTAATTGGTCTTTTTCCTGGTCCCTTATTTAGGTTTTCTAAATTCCTGCTATGAGTGAGATCATCCAGTATTTTACTTTTTCTTTCTGACTTATTTCGCTGAGCATGATCCCTTTGAGCTCCATCCATGTTGCTGCAAACTGCATGTGTTTATCCTGTTTGATTGTTGAGTAATATTCCATTGTGTATAAGTACCACATCTTCTTGATTCAGTCATCTGGATCAAGATTTTGGCATTTGGGTTGTTTCCATAGCTTAACTATTATAAATAGTGCTGCTATAAACATAGGGTGTAGGTGTCCTTTGGAATTAATGTTTCTGAGTCATTTGGGTAAATACCTAGGAGTGGAACTTCTGGATCATATGGAAGCTATATGTTTAGTAGGTCACGAAATCTCCACACAGCTCTCCATAGTGCATGGACCATTTTGCACTTCCACCAGCAGAGCAGGAGAGTTCCTTTTTCTCCATTACCTCACCAACATTTGTTGTTGCTAGTTTTTTTAATATGTGCCATTCCCACTGGTGTGAGATGGTATCTCATGGTAGTTTTGATTTGCATTTCCCTGATGACAAGTGATGCTGAACATTTTTTCATATGCCTGTTGGCCATTTGCATTTCCTCTTTGGAGAAGTTTCTTTTTAGCTCTTTTGCCCATTTTTTGACTGGATTATTTTCTTTGTTTTTGTTGAGTCTCATCAGCTCTTTGTAGATTTTTGTGATCAGTCCTTGATCAGTCCTTTAGTGTTGTGTGCAAAAATGTTCTCCCAGTCGGTGGGGTTTCTCTTTGTTTTGGTTATTGTCTCTTTTGCTGTGGAAAAGCTCTTTAATTAGATGTAGTCCCAGCTGTTTATCTTTGCCTTCACTATCAGTGCTTTGGGTGATGTGTCTATAAAGATGTCTTTGAGGTGCATGTTGTGTAGTGTTTCAGCTATATTTCCTTCTATATATTTTATGGTTACAGGTCTTATGTCTAGTTCCTTAATCCATTTTGAGTTGATATTTGTGCATGGTGTTTGGTACTAGTCAAGCTTCATTCTTTTGCATGTAGTGACCCGGTTTTCTCAGCAGCATTTATTGAACACACTTTCTTTGCTCCCATGCGTATTCTTTGCTCCTTTGTCAAAGATTAGTTGGGTTTATTTCTGGATTTTCTGTTCAGTTCCATTGGTCCGTGTGTCTATTCTTGTTCCAATATATATTACAACTTTTTGATCCATCAGTCTGTTTGGGGCATCTGTCAAAATAGGTGGGGAAGAGTAAAAGGGACTATGGTGATGGCCACAGTCAGATGTTGTAGCAGAACTTCAGGGAGAACACCTGAGCAGAGAAACCAACGCTGTGCAAACACGGGCAATGATGCATGAAAATAATAAATAGAAATAAATATGCAAGTATAGTAAATATGTAATAAATAAAAAAAGAGGAGCAGCTGAGGAAGGTGAAAATGTTGCTGAGGACTGAGGAAAAAGTACATGGACCTTTTCCTATAATATCTCTCTAGGTGACCCCATTTCCAAATATAATGAACAGGAAATAATTTTAGTTGCATATGGGATGTTTGGGATACCCCCCTTCCATTCATGGATTCCTTTCCTGAAGTATCCCGCAGCATGCTGACTCCTTACTCATGAAGGCTGTTTCACAACAGGTTCCTTTTTCCTCCAAGGGAAGATTCCTGGTGGGTATGTCCCCTTCCTCAGGAATCCCCAACATTTCTGGGGAGGCATGAGGCAGGAGGCTTCATTTGCATGAGGCAATTCCAGTTCTTGCTGGAGCGCCTGTTACAAATCTTCATAAAGACACGCTCAGACTTAGACATGATTTGACTTGGAATGTTCAAGTATATAAATGAAGGTAGGTTTCGGCCAAGAGGCCCTGCATGAGACCAATCTTTCCACCTCACCGGAACTTTCTCGTTTTAGATCTGAACATAGTTCTGGCCAGGACCTAGCCCCAGCGCCTCAGGAGGAAGAGTCACTGTGATGTCAGCGAGAGTGGGCCTGCAGTGCCCAGACTCAACATAATTGTTCTGCGTCTGTGCCAGTGTCCTGTCCGAGACTCGCGTTTCTAACAGTGGACTCCGTAAAGTCAACTGTGTGGACAATGTCCAGCTTGGAATGGTCTGAGTTAGACAAGGCAGGGGAAGGAGAAATTCATCCCTTTCCCTTGTCTCACTGCTGGAGCTGGATCATTTTACCTCATTCCCTGTCCAGTGCTGAAATTCACATCACATGTGCCCTTGTCCTCAGGCATTGGGACTGGAAATGAATGAAAATGCCCACTGTCCAGGCTCCCTAGCTTGCACATGGCAGCTGATGGGATTTTCCACCTCGTATCCTCTGATGGGATCTGGTGAGAGCCAATTCCTGACGAGAAGTTAATCTCCTCATATTCCACCAGTAATTATTTTTTCAAACCATGTGCTGCCCTTTTCTAATTTCCCCAGTCAACAACCAGTACTGTCACTGAACTCCCACAGACTGGGTTGGTGTCACACATCATGGCCATCAGTATCCGGCTCACAACACAGTGAGGATGGGCCACTGCTCCCGGACACAGAATAGCATGCTGGGTCCTGGCCCTTGTCTTCTGTCCCTGGGAGAGGAGATATTAGCTATTTCTCTGCCCTGCTGGGATCCCCTCCTCTCCTTGTCACTCAGATGCAGGCAGGGTAAATCCTCTCCTGTCTTGGCATCAGGAATCTTGTGCTCCAGCAAAGGATACTTGAGGGAACATCAAACTCTGATTGCCTTCTCTGCTGTACAGTGGGGTGAGTGGAGTGAAGGGTGTTGGGAGAGAGAGAGGTTAGGATGGAGGGCAGATTGAAAAGGTAGAGAGAGAGACAAAGAGGGAGAGAGAGAAGTAAATGAAATGTGGCATTTTCAGGGTTGGGAGAGGAAGACTCAGGTGGAAACTGCATGAAAGCTTATTTCAATTTAAATGTACTCACCTCAGAAACAAAGGTGACAACTGTCTCTAACATCCCTGAATGTGCTTTGGAGTCTTTGAGACAAATGCAGTGGCTCAGCTCCCCAACCTGAGCTTGCCCCTTGATTCGCTCAACAAGCAAACATCAGAGAGTGGGATATTGGGGTCCACTACTCAGTCTTCAACAGACCAGACATACAACGTTGAAGAAAAATGAGAATTTCATCGGGAGCAAAAGCTTGCATAAAGGCACTGTGGTAGAGAAAATATGGACGATATAAGGAACAGAGCGGCTGGGGAATGCTCTACTGAGGCAGTGAGGAAGTAGAGTGGGCAGTTGCGACTGCAGAGAGACCACATCATGCCTGAAAAGTCCAAATACGGAGACCTCACCGGTGGTGCAGCAGGTTGAACGCTGCACTGTGAAGCTGTGAAGCTGTGAAGCTGTGAAGCTGTGAAGCTGTGATGCTCTGAAGTTGTCCTTAGCCTCTTCAGCCTGGGTTCGATTCCCGGCAGGCCAGGGAGAAACCCACATGGAGTATCAGACCTCTCCTGTCTCGCCCACTACTCCTCTCAGCAGTGTCTTGGTCCAACTGCCTGCTCTGCTCCCCACTGGTGAATTCTGGTGAATTCTCTCACCTTTCCACGCCTCTGACCTGTACCCCAGCTCTTATAAAAATAAATAAATCCTTAAAAAAAAAAGTCCAGATAAGGAGTTTCAATTTCATTGATGAGAGGTCTTATTTTTATTATTTGTAGGATTTTCTTCCTTCTGTTTGCTTTGTGTTTGTCTTTGTCCTTTCCTTCTTATGTTTTTGATATGGAATTCAGCTATCAATTTCCATGTCAATACTGAGTTTACAGAACCCAAACATTTTATTTTTTTTTTCAAGATTTATTTATTTATTTATACAAGCACTGGGTACAGTCAAAAGCGCGGGAGGGTGAGAGAATTCACCAGAGCCAGAGCAGGGAGCAGAACAGGCAGAAGGACCGAAGTACACTGCTGAGGGGAGCAGAGGGCGGCAGGAGAGGTCTGTGCACCATGTGGGACCCTCCTCTGGAGGCCAGGGAGGGCAGGGGATGGAACCTGCACTGCTAGAGGCTGTGGGCAACTTCACAACCCAGAGCTCAACACTGAGCCACCAGGGAGGCCCAGAACCCACACATTTTAATATGTTGTGTTTTCACTTTCCTTCCACCCAAAACAATTTCCAAAGCCATTTGGCCATCCTGCTTTAACATCGAATGCATGTTTAAATGCACTTAATTTATTATTTTTTTTAAAGATTTCTTTATTTATTTATACAAGCACTGGGTACAGTCAGAAGCGCGGGAGGGTGATAGAATTCACCAGAGCCAGAGCATGGAGCAGAGCAGGCAGAGGGACCAAAGTACACTGCTGAGGGGAGCAGCGGGAGTGGCAGGAGAGTTCTGCAGCACCATGTGGGACCCTCGCCCGGTGGCTGGGGATTGAACTGGAGTTGCAGAGGCTGCAGGCAACTTCACAACCCAGTGCTCCATGGCTGCGCCACCGGGGAGGGCTGATAGTTTGATTTTTTAAATATGATTGTATACATCATAGCTTTCTTTTGTTTACTGGTTTTCTGGTATACTGTGTCCTTTCTATAGATATCTCCTGTGTGCTTATTTCAAAATGGGCTAATTTCAGAAGTCATGTAATTGGTTCTCTTTTCCACTTTTTGTTTAGTTGTTTGTTTCAAAAGCTGAAGGAAAAGGGAGAACTACGTGGAGGGCACTAGGAGGCAGATTTCTCTTACAAATGTGAGGAAAGAAGCAGGAGCTGAGAGAGGACAGGGCAGGGATGTCCTGCTAAAGCTCTGCTGCTTCACAGGACTTGGGCTGCACCCTCAGTGGCCACCAGGGGGCAGCAAGGGACTGGGTTTCTGGGACCTTCTTGCTGTGGTTTATCCTGAAGTGGATGATGTCCCATGAATGTTTACCTCTGAGATTTTCCTAGGAAGAAGCAGGACTCAGGTGTCCTAAAACAGCTGCGTTGTTTCAAACTCAGACCATGGAATACAAAGGGAAAAACAGGAAACTGTTTCTGGTTTGCTGTCCCTTTAAATGCACGTTTCTTTTTCCAGTGACTTTTCAGATTCCCTTTATAATTGCCTCTCCTGCATGTTCTAGGTTTACAGCTGCATTCAGAGGAGAAATGGCATAGCATGCTCTCTACATCCCAGCTGGAACATGAACCATAAATTGGTACTTTTCATTTGAAAAATAAATGAATTTTAAACCCACACAATAAAAAAAATAGAGAATTAAAGAATAGTCTCACAAATTTTAAAGAGAGAAGGAGACACATTTGTGAAAGGTTCTGTGATTTCACGTCCAGATTGGGTGAGGTTGGTTTAATTTAACTGTGGAAGTGGTGAAATGGAAAAAAATGCAAGTTGAAAAGAACATATCTGTGACCTAGGACTTGAATCTAGCACTAAGTAATCAGATTTGCATAGAGGCCCCTCCCTAGCCTTAGGCAGGGGGAGGGGATAAGAGACATCTGGGGGAGCCAGGCCCAGGTTGGGGCATCAGAAGGCAGAGAACTTGGCTTGTCTCCACCATGGCCTGGACTGTGCTGCTCCTCACCCTCCTCACTCAGGCCGCAGGTGAGGTCTCCAGGGAAGGGACACTGAACACATCACAGCTGACCCTTTATCTCCTGCTCAGGCTCACCTGGGCCCAGACTAAATTCACCTGAGTGTGTTTTTTCTCTTTTCAGATTCCTGGGCCCAGTCTGCTCTGACTCAGCCTTCCTCAGTGTCTGGGACTCTGGGACAGTCAGTCACCATCTCCTGTGCTGGGACCAACAATGACATTGGGGGTTATAACTATGTCTCCTGGTACCAGCAGCTCCCTGGCAAGGCAACCAAGCTCCTGATTTATAGAGTCAGTTCCCGGCCCTCAGGGATCCCTGATCGCTTCTCTGGTTCCAAATCAGGCAACACGGCCACCTTGACCATCTCTGGTCTCAAGCCTGAGGATGAGGCTGAGTATTACTGTAGCTCACTCAGGAGTGATGGTGCTTACCACAGTGGTGCAAGTTCATGGGGAAGTGAGACAAGAACCTGCCCTGTGCTCACAGCCTCCACATTGCACTGAAGATGTTTCCCCCACCCTGTGCAGATGGGGCATCACCCATGTGTGTCGCCTCATGGGGCATCAATCTTGGGAGCTGCAGGGGACAGAGGAACAATAACTCAAAGTCCAAGTAGTGAGACAGAGAGAGAAAGGACCAGGGGGTTACATGTCTGGAGATACTGTGCCAATATCCTGACCAGTCACACATTTATTTGGTATCAGATTCAGGGAAGGTGGGCAAGTATGTGGAGTAAAGTCCTTGGCGGGGATGTGGATTGGGGCTGCATAATAGTCTGGCAAAAGCTTGGGAGAGTGAATAGGGGCTGTTGCTTGGGCATTCCATTGTCATTGCTGATCAAAACATCCTATCTCTAGTCCCTGTTCACACTTAACTTCCTGTCAAGGTGGTCTAGCTGCTTATGGTAATGTGGCCATAGTGTCTGCCTGAGGTTTTCAGCAGATACTAATTTCCCAGTATGTTCCTCATACCAAACTTTTGTCCAGGTGAGAGGCCCCAGCCTCACTCTACATTTAGCTTAACCAGCAGCAATTTTGGGTGACAGACACAATCCCAAGAACAAGGGGGCTTGGTGGATCCACACAGATGGCCTCAAGACAAAAGTTGTATTCGCTTCCTTCCTTTCCATAACACAATCCACAAAGATCCTGTCCAATTTTATGGCTGCAACGATAGCTTTTCTCCATAATGATGATTAATCTTAGCATATAATACACTTTCCATTTCTGCAGTGACAAGAGACACTTGGCATGGAGCTGGGGCTGTTCTCCCGAGTGGAGCTGGGTCTGTACTGCCTGAGATGCTGGAACATGTCCTGTGTCCCAGCCACGTGTCAGTGTGATGGAGGCCAAGAATAGAAAGCCTGGAAAGGAGGTATCCCAAGACCAGAACCTGACCTACAAGGAGGTGG
This sequence comes from Talpa occidentalis, assembly GCF_014898055.3. Lineage (NCBI taxonomy): Eukaryota > Metazoa > Chordata > Mammalia > Eulipotyphla > Talpidae > Talpa > Talpa occidentalis. The sequence goes on from NW_023601433.1 coordinate 26,878,271, forward strand.
GGTAGAGGAAAATAACCTGACCATTAACCCAGCTGTAGATGTCAGCCCCTCAGTCACCAGTGCCTTATCCTAAGGCATAAGAACCAAGCAGGATCAGATTGCTCTAGGGAGTGTAGCACAGACTTGAGGGTAAAGATATGGAGATTGGGCCCATCTTGGAATCTCTGATCCCTTTCTAGTATTGCCCAGTTATCCAAAATCAACAACTAACAGGCCACTCCAAGGAGGAGTGAGCCCCTCCCAAAGAGAAAAGGACTATATCAGTGCAGTTTCTGCACAGGCTCAGGGTAGATTTCCTACTCCCCACCTGTGACTCTGCAGGTTTCTCTCTTCACCAACTCTCTCCTCTGTAGGGCAGCAGCTTTCTGGCTGTCCATGACCTGAATCATGCTGGGACTTCTCTTCACTGACCTCCTTCTGGGGAGGCCGTTCTCCTCAACGCTGCCCACCTGCAACCATGCAGGACCCTCTCAGCAAAACTGTCCCTTCTGGGGCAGCTGTTCCTGCCGCTTGTGTCTGTGCAAATGTCTTTAGCTGTTTATCCCTTCCCTAATAAACCTTCCCTTTAAATATAACTAACATCTCTGTCTCATGGAGAAACTCGCCTGGGAAACTTCTGTGTGCTGCGGAAAACAGGAGCTCTGGTGAAACCTTTCCCAGAGTGAACCCAAGGACCCCACACTCCAAACCCACTGACTCCAAAAACGACAAGTGTAAGGCTGCTCCCAGTGTGTTCTGCCCACAGGATGTTCTGCTCACAGGATGTGAGTTTCTGTTCAGAAAGTCTAGCATTTTCTGTAACCCCTGTTGCAGAAACACCATGGCTGTTCTCACATTTCCAGGAATCTGTCCAAGATTCTTGATGTTTTCAAGAGAGTGGGGAGAGAATAGGGCCTCTCCTTGGTCTCTGTCTTGCATGCCAGTCCACAAATTCCTTTAAGAGGAAATGTGAATTATTTTAAAATATGTATGCTCAAACACAGTAGCTAGAGGATGAGTGAATAGGATCCTCCAGTCATTGATCTTGTTGATTGTGGAAACTTGAGCATGGCATGGGGGCCTGCTGGTCCAGTACTGGTAGTGAGATTAAAAGGTGATGATTCATGGCCACCCTGGTGGCTCTAGAGGTTAAGTCTCAGCACTATCAAGCTATGGGCAACCACTGCAGCATGAGTCCATCCCCAGGCAGGGAGCTTACCCACATGGAGAGCAGAACTCTACTGCCACACCCACTGTTCCCGTCAGCAACATATTTCAGTAGATCCACCTGTTTTGCTCCCCATTCTGCCTCTGGTGCATCCTCTCCCTCCCCACATCTCTGGTCTACAGCCCAGTTATATGCATAAATAACTAAAAATAAATCTTATTTGTTCCTTAAAAAAGTGGTACTTCAGACTGAAAAAAATCTTGGGCCTTGGGATTGGACTTGTTCAGGGCAAAGGTAGTTAATACTTGTCATAATTCATTCTTATTTCCAGTTTTGTGGTTTTCTCTATCCCCCATTCCCTGATATCTTGCGTACAGTTACGACACAACTGTACCTGCAATGTAACTTGTTGGGAGTTAATATGCAGCAGACACGATTATATTTTCATTCAGTTTCATCCACATTGACCAGAGTGAGTCTACTCCTACTTCTGGGTTTGTGTGGTGGGGACTGAGGACCAAGAATGAAATGTGAGCTAAGCTCAGGGAACAATGTTCTTCAGATGACATTTGGTAACAAATCACAAGGCAAAGAAAACAAAGAGGGATCTTGAAAGTGTCCACAAACATCACAATTGGTTGCATCAGCACATCAAATGTGGCATGTGACAGACAGTCTTGAAATGAGGGCCCCAGGGCTGGTGTGTTAGAACTACCCACCTCACTCCAGCCCCTCCTGCCATAGCCTCCAAAACAGGATTTTACCTGCTGCTCCCCACTGGGTCATTCAAACCTACTGAGCTCCCTCTCCTTCTGCCAAATATTTTATTTCACCATTTTGAAAAACAGACTTCTTTAGTCTGCATCTCACAATTTTTTTTAATGAAACTTGTTACATGACATGCTTTAATTTCCATCCGGTGTGTCTTGCTGGCTGACTAGAGAATCCCTCATCTACACACTAAAGAGGAAACACCTACTGGGGTAGGTTGAAGGGCAGAGTCTTAGATCACTGTGTGGCAGGACACATTTCATTCAGGAGGAGACCAGGGAAAAGGGACAGAAGACTATAGGGATGAAAAGGAAATGGGGGAACCGTGTATTGATCTAGAAGAGAAAAATAGGAATGAAAAAGAATCGACAAAGCTGAGATTTTCAACTACACTCAGCAGCCTTACCTGGCACTTGTGTCATACCTTATGCTGCCCAGCAGGGGCCATCAAGGGCCTGGATGGGGGAAACTTCCTGGTGTGGTTCAACCTGGCCTGATTCAGTTCTAGGAGCTGCTTCCCTCTGATCGCCCCTAGTGTAATTCACAAACAGAGTCACACTTCTGTTGTACCCCAATAGTTCTTTTTATCAGGACCGGGAAATGAACCAGATCTCAGTCTCAGGTCACAGTGTCAGCCCACTGCACACACGTGGGACATAGAGGCTTTTGAGAAGAACGAGGGAGAGACGAAGGGAAATGAGAAGTAACCACCTTTGGGTTTCATCATGGGATAATGAGTGATTGTGGTAGGGGGAAAAGGATGTCCTGAGCTAATTCCATACAGGCTTTGTGGACTCTACCCCCACTCCAGACCAAAGCCAAAGACACTGGGAACTCCAAATCCCATCACCACCAAAGGGAAGGTGGCTGGAACCTGAGGGTGGGGTTAAGCAGCCAGGTTTGGTATAAAGCCAGACATGTGGGTTTTGGAGGGGTTCCCCCATTTTGGCTCTGCCAGCTTGCAGGGTCCAGCCAGCTCTGAGAGAGCCTTTGGGTTTCCAGGTCGGCGGATCGGGTAGGATGCATTAAAGACTTTATTTCCCTATTTTCTCCCTGAGTTGTACATTTCCTTAATTCCCTTTCCCTTGTAAATAAACCTTTTATTAACCTTTTGTGTGTGCCTGTGGTGCAGTATTAATAAGCCCCTTTTAAGCGCTCAGGTGAGGACCCACAGCCTGGCAACCCGTTTTATATCCGGGTTGCCCTATAACAATTGGAGCTCCTCGGACAGCCTTGAACTCTGTCTTTTCCACACTCCTCAGAGCATGGAATTGCCCCAGATTCTCAGTCAAGGAGCAGTCATGAATCTGTGGTGGAAGCACAGGGACACCCCCGGGGGCTCTGGCACTGCCACAGGCTCAGTCTGTCCTGACTCAGAAAGTGCAGCACAGGGGGCAGCACTTCAGTGCAGTGCTGCCATGCTAGGGTGCAGAGGAATCTAGAGTGCAGGAACAAGTCAGAGTCGGGTAAGCAGAAACAGAAACAGAACAGATATTTTTGGAGGATCCTCTCTTGTGAGACAGGAGTAGAGGATAAGAGAGTTTTTGGGAAGTCAATCCCAGAGATCTTAGGGTATGTCCATCATGATCTTACATTCTCCACTCTCTAGTCACTTGCGGCACAAGCAAGGCCCCCAGGGAACGGACCCCAGGGACATCTGTCTTGACCCTCTGTGTCTTCCACCCCAGGATCACCTGGGCCAGCACTGAACTCACCAGGATTTGTTTTCCTTTTTCCAGCTTTCTGAGTCTCCCTCAGTTTCCAGGTTCTGGGACACTGGATCACCATTTCCCCTGCTGGAGTGTCATCAGGTGTCACATCTGTGGTATATCCTGGTGCCAACAATACTGGGTTGAGCCCAGTCTCCTTATCTCTACCCTCAGGACTCTGGCCCAGGGGTCTCTGATCACTTCTCTGGTGTTGAGTCTCCCTGACCCTCAGTGGCTCCACCTGAGGAGGAGGCTGCTCATCATTGTCCCTCATTTAGGAGGCCTGGCACTTTCCACAGTGTGCAAGTTCATAGGGAAGGGAGGCCAAAACCTGCCCTGTGCTCACAGGCTCCCTCCCTGTTCTGAGGATGCTTCACCAGCCTGTGCAGAGGGAACTTAACACACATGGCCTTGGAATGTGGTTCCCACAGCAGCTCCATTGTCATCCCCTGACACCAAAATGAAAACAGCCACTATTTTATTGTTTTGGAAAAAACCAGCATTTTTTTGGGTCTCTTTATCCCCATTCTTCAAATGCCCTAATGGAGACAGGGAGGTACATGTTGGGGCCAGTTTTCCCAGTTGTCATGTATATCCGCACTTTACATGCTCTGGTCTCCCACGCCTGTGCAGCCCAGTCTGGACTCAGTTGTTCAGCACCACGTCTCCTTGTTCACTCAGGTCTGCCCTGCAGAGTCAGTGCGGCCTTTCTTGGTGCCTCCTCTTCCGCACATTGTTGCTGATAGGAGAGAGGCTGTTGCTGCAAATCTATGATGAGTTTGCAAATTGTGTCTTCTCTTGACCTTTTGGGCAGTGTCTCTCATTTCCACACATAAATGAAATCAATCGATGTTTCTCTTTTTTCTTCTTTTTCGCTTATCATAGTCCCTTACAGCTCTATCCATGTTGCCACAAATGGCATGAGTTCACTTTTTTTTAATCACAGAGTAGTATTCTATTGTGTATATATATCACAACATTTTTTTTTAGTTTTTTATTTTATATAATTCTTACATCATTTTTCATATTTGCACAATGTATTCATTTTCATTTTAGTTATATTCCCCATACAATTGCACCCCACCTTATTTTGACCCTAGACCTTCCTCTCCCCACCTCCCTCCCTGTACTGTGTCTCTGGTTTATAGTTGCTTGTTGATTTTGATTTTTACTTTGTATTAACTGGTCTTTTTCTTGGTCCCTTATTTAGGTTTTCTAAATTCCTGCTATGAATTAGACTAGCCGTTATTTTACTTTTTCTTTCTGACTTATTTTGCTGAGCATGATCCCTTCCAGTTCCATCCATGTTGGTGCAAACTGCATGTGTTATATTTTTTTGATTGCTGAGTAATATTCCAATGTGTATATGCACCACATCTTCTTGATCCAGTCAGCTGATCAAGATTTTGGGCATTTGGGTTGTTTCCATAGCTTAGCTGCTGTAAATAGTGCTGCTATAAACATAGGGTGTAGGTGTCCTTTGGAATTAATGTTTCTGAGTCATTTGGGTAAATACCTAGGAGTGGAACTGCTGGATCATATGGAAGCTCTATGTTTAGTAGGTCAAGAAATCTCCACACAGCTCTCGTAGTGGTCGGACCAGTTTGCACTCCCACCAGCAGAGCAGAAGAGTTCCTTTTTCTCCACTACCTCAGTTGCTAGTTTATTTATTTATTTATTTATTTATTTATGTATTTATAGAGGCATGTTTTATTTATTTGTTTGTTTGTTTGTTTGTTTATACAAGCACTGGGTACAGTCAGAAGAGCGGGAGGGTGAGAGAATTCACCAGAGCCAGAGCGGGGAGGAGAGCAGGCAGAAGGACTGAAGTACCCTGCTGAGGGGTACTTTCCTTCTATATATTTTATGGTTTCAGGTCTTATGTCTAGTTCTTTAATCCAATTTGAGTTGGTTTTTGTGTATGGTGTGAGGTAGTAGTCAAGCTTCATTCTTTTGCATGTAGTCACCCAGTTTTCCCAGCAGCATTTATTGAACAAACTTTCTTTGCTCCCATGAATATTCTTTGCTCCTTTGTCAAAGATTAGTTGACCATAAATCTGTGGGTTTATTTCTGGATTTTCTATTCAGTTCCATTGGTCCATGTGTCTGTTCTTGTTCCAATATATATTACAACTTTTTGATCCATCAGTCTGTTTGGGGCATCTGTCAAAATAGGTGGGGGAAGAGTAAAAGGGACTGTGGTGATGGCCACAGTCAGATGTTGTAGCAGAACTTCAGGGAGAACACCTGAGCAGAGAAACCAACGCTGTGCAAACACGAGCAATGATGCATGAAAATAATAAATAGAAATAAATATGCAAATATAGTAAATATGTAATAAATAAAAAAGAGGAGCAGCTAACGAAGATGAAAATGTTGCTGAGGGCTGAGGATAAAGTACATGGACCTTTTCCTTTAATATCTCTCTAAGTGACCCCATTTCCAAAGAAACTGAACAGGAAAGAACTTTAGTTGCATCTGCGATGTGTGGGATCCTCCCCTTCCATCCATGGATTCCTTTCCTGAAGTATCCTGCAGCATGCTGACTCCTTACTCGTGAAGGCTGTTTCACGAAAGGCTCCTTTTTCCACCAAGGGAAGATTCCTGGTGGGCAGGTCCCCTTCCTCAGGAATCCCCAACATTTCTGGGGAGGCATGAGGCATGAGGCTTCATTTGCATGAGGCAATTCCGGTTATTGCTGGAGCGCCTGTTACAAATCTTCATAAAGACACGTTCAAACATAGACATGATTTGACTTGGAATGTTCAAGTATATAAATGAAGGTAGGTTTCGGCCCAGAGGCCCTGATGAGACCAATCTTTCCACCTCACCAGAACTTTCTCTGTTTTAGATCTGAACATGACTGTTCTGATCTGAACATGATTGTTCAGGACCCAGCCCCAGCACCTCAGGAGGAAGAGTCACTGTGATGTCAGCTAGAGTGGGCCTGCAGCGCCCAGACTCACCATAATTGTTCTGCGTCTGTGCCAGTGTCCTGTCCAAGTCTTGCGTTTCTAACAGTGGACTCTGTAAGTCAACTGTGTGGACAATGTCCAGCTTGGAATGGTCTGCATTAGAGAAGGCAGGGGAAGGAGAAATTCTTTTCTTTCCCTTGTCTCACTGCTGGAGCTGGATCATTTTACCTCATTCTCTGCCCAGTGCTGAAATTCACATCACATGTGCCCTTGTCCTCAGGCATTTGGACTGGAAATGAATGAAAATGCCCACTGTCCAGTCTCCCTAGCTTGCACATGCAGCTGATGGGATTTCCCACCTCATATCCTCAGATGGGATCTGGTGAGAGCCAATTCCTGATGAGAAGTCAATCTCCTCATATTACACCAGTAATTATTATTTCAAACCTTGTGCTGCCCTCTTCTTATTTCCCCAGTCAACAACCAGTACCGTCACTGAACTCTCACAGGCTGGGTTGGTGTCACACATCATGGCCATCAGTATCCAGGTCACAGCACAGTGAGGATGGGCCGCTGCTCCCGGACACAGAATAGCATGCTGGGTCCTTGTCTTCTGTCCCTGGGAAAGGAGATATTAGCTATTTCTCTGCTCTGCTGGGATCCCTTCCTCTCCTTGTCTCTCAGATGCAGGCAGGGTAAATCCTCTCCTGTCTTGGCATCAGGAATCTTGTACTTCAGCAAAGGATACTTGAGGGAAAATCAAACACTGATTGCCTTCTCTGCTGTACAGTGGGGTGAGTGGACTGAGGGGTGTTGGGAGAGAGAGGTTAGGATGGAGGGCAGATAGAAAAGGGAGAGAGAGAGAGACAAAGAGGGAGAGAGAGAAGTAAACCAATTGTGACATTTTCAGGGTTGGGAGAGGAAGACTCAGGTGGAAACTGCATGAAAGCTTATTTCAATTTAAATGTACTCACCTCTGAAACAAATGTGACAACTATCTCTAACATCCCTGAATGTGCTTTGGAGTCTTTGAGACAAATGCAGTGGCTCAGCTCCCCAACCTGAGCTTGCCCCTTGATTCGCTCAACAAGCAAACATCAGAGAGTGGGATATTGGGGTCCACTACTGAGTCTTCAACAGACCAGACATACAATGTTGGAGGAAAATGAGAATTTCATTGGGAGCAAAACCTTGCACAAAGTCACTGTGTTAGAGAAAATATGGACGATATAAGGAACAGAGCGGCTGGGGAATGCTCTACTGAGGCAGTGAGGAAGTAGAGTGGGCAGTTGTGGCTGCAGAGAGACCACATCATGCCTGAAAAGTCCAAATACGTAGACATCACCGGTGGTGCAGCGGGTGAACGCTGCACTGTGAAGCTGTGAAGCTGCGAAGCTCTGAAGCTGTGAAGCTCTGAAGCTGTCCGTAGCCTCTTTAGCGTGGGTTCGATTCCCGGCAAGCCAGGGAGAAACCCACATGGAGCAGCAGACCTCTCCTGTCTCGCCCACTGCCCTCTCAGCAGTGTCTTCGGTCCAACTGCCTGCTCTGCTCCCCACTCTGTCTCTGGTGAATTCTCTCACCTTTCCACGCCTCTGACCTGTACCCCAGCTCTTATAAAAATAAATAAATCCTTAAAAAAAAAAAGTCCAGATAAGGAGTTTCAATTTCATTGATGGGTGGTCTTATTTTTATTATTTGTAGGATTTTCTTCCTTCTGTTTGCTTTGTGCTTGTCTTTGTCCTTTGCTTCCTATGTTTTTGATATGGAATTCAGCTATAAATTTCCCTGTCAATACTGAGATTACAGAACCCATACATTGTTTTTTTTTCAAGATTTATTTATTTATTTATACAAGCACTGGGTACAGTCAGAAGCGTGGGAGGGTGAGAGAATTCACCAGAGCCAGAGCGGGGAGCAGAGCAGGCAGAAGGACCGAAGTACACTGCTGAGGGGAGCAGCCGGTGGCAGGAGAGGTCTGCGCCCCATGTGGGACCCTCCTGCAGTGGCCTGGGAGTAGCCGGGGATTGAACTGGCGCCGCAGAGGCCATGGGCAGTTTCCCAACACAGCGCTCAACCGCTGCGCCACCGGGGAGGCCCTAAATGCACTTCATTTAATTCTTAAGTTGCATTAGTGTCCTAGATGTCATATCAAATGACCCAAACTGTCCTAAAAATAATAGAAATGTATTGTCTCCCAATTCTGCAGGTTAACAAGGCAAATATGAACCTAACTGTAGAGTTATACTCCCTCTGTTTAAAAGGGGGAAGGGTCCTTGCTCCTTCCTAACCAGGTGACTGTGGGCAATTCCTACAAAGTCCTTGATTTAAAACACTCCCTGGTCAATCTCTGTCGTGGACTCTCGGTGGCATTCTCTCTCCTGCTTGTTTGTGTTTCATCTTTTCTCCTTATTAGGACACTGGTGTTGTTAGGGGGAAGGTTGTCCTGAGCTAATTCCATGCAGGCTTTGTGGACTCCACCCCCACTCCAGACCAAAGCCCTCAGGACACTGGGAAAGACAAATCCCATCCCCACCAAAGTGAAGGTGGCTGGGACCTGAGGGTGGAGTTAAGCAGCCAGGTTTGGTATAAAACCAGACCCGTGGGCCTTGGGGTCTCTTTCTTGGCTTCAAGGCTCTTGGCTCACCGCCAGCTCTCAGAGTGCCATTTGGGATTCCATGTTGGCGGAATGGGTAGGACGCAGTGAGGACTTTATCTCCCTCTTTTCTCCCTGAGTTGTACATTTCCTCATTTCCCCTTCCCTTGTAAACAAACCTTTTATTCACCTTAGGTGTGTGCCTGCAGTTAAGTATTAGTAAGGCACTTTTAAGTGCGCGGTGAGGACCCACAGTCAGACAACCCGTTTTTATATCAGGGTTGCCCTGTAACAGTTATAGTGGATTAGGGTCCACCCTAATGAAGTGTTACATCACCTTAATTTGATTACACATTTCCCAACAAGGTCTCATTACCTGTTTGGCAGTTTGCCTATTTTGTTAGTGTTTTGAGATGCAATTGAACTAAAAACACTAGGAGTATAGAAAAATTCCAGATATTTTTTCCATTGACACTCAGATTAATTTCATAATGGTCTGAGAGTATATTTTGTAAGATTTTCATGGTTACAAAAAATAGAATTCATTTTATTATTCAAGATATTTCTTACTTGGATGACTATTCTTGTGAAACAGTAACAGCATGGATTTTGCTATGATTTTTAATGACATTTTATTAATGTCAATTTTGCTAACTTGGATCATGATAGTGCTGAATACTCTCATGTCATATTAATTTCTGTATAATTGCGCTTCAATGACTGAGAGTAATGAAATGAAATAATGAAATCTCTTTATGGATTTGTAGATTTTTCCATTTCTCATTTCAGCGTATCAGTTTTATCTTCATATGACAAGAAATTGTGTTCTTAGGTGTGATGATTTGAAACTTGATAGCTATATTATATGCTTGATATAATAACTTGATGGCTATACTTTCTATTAACCTGGTAATTTTCCAACCAGGTGGGTTGATTTTTAAAGTATGATTATTTACATTATAGCTTTTTTTTTTTTTTTTACCAGTTTTCTAGTATACTTTTCCCTTTCCATAGATATTTCCTTTGTATTTCTTTTTCAGGTGGGCTAATTGCAGAAACCGAACTTTCCTTTGTACTTTTTGTTTACTTGTTTTTTCCAAAAGCTAGTGGAAAAGAGAGAATGACTTGGAGCGCTCTAGCAAGTAGAGTCTGTTACAACTGTAGAGAAGGACCAGAGCTGAGAGGACAGGGCAGGAATTTCCAGCTCCCAGGCTCTGCATCCATGGGTCTTGGGCTGCACCATCTGGGTCACCAGGGGGCAGCAAGGGCCTGTGTGGACGAACCTTCATTGCTGTGATTTCTCCAGAACTGCATGAAGTCCCAGGAACTCTTTACCTCTGAGCTTTTTCTAGGAAGAAGCAGACTCAGATGTCCCAAATCTGCTGAGTTATTTTGAGCTCAGACTATGGAATGCAACAAGAAAAGGGTGAAACTAATTGCTGGTTGGCTATAACTTCAAATGCAGGTCTCTCTCCCTAGAACCTTCTATGATTCCCTTTACAAGGGACTCAAAGAACTGCTCCCTGCATGCTCTAATGTTTTAGGTGCATTCAGAGGAGAAATGGTGTTGCGTGCTGTTTACATTCCACATGAACCAAACCTTATAATTGTACCTTTTATTTGAAATTTGAATCAGATTTAATCCCAGGGAATAAAAAAAAAAAAAGCGAATTAAACAATAGTCTTAGAAATTTCAAGAGAGAGGGACAGAGAGTATCACAATGGTGTTGTCACGTCATGTCCAGGTTTAGGGAGATTGGTTTATCTTGCCTGTGGAAGCGAAATGGAAGAAAAGTCAAGAAAGTTCAAATGATCTCATCTGTGACCTGGCCCTTGAATCTAAAAAGCAGGAAGCAGATTTGCATAGAGACCCTCCTCCTCCTCTTAGCAGGGCTGGGGATAAGAGACATCTGGGGGAGCCAGGCCCAGGTTGAGGCATCAGAAGACAGAGGCCTTGGCTTGTCTCCACCATGGCCTGGACTGTGCTCCTCCTCACCCTCCTCACTCAGGCCGTAGGTGAGACCTCCAGGGAAGGGACATTGAACACATCATGGCTGACCCTTATCTGCTCAGCTCACCTGGGCTCAGACTGAACTCACTTGGGTGTGTTTTTCCTCTTTTCAGGTTCCTGGGCCCAGTCTGCTCTGACTCAGCCTTCCTCAGTGTCTGGGGCTCTGGGACAGTCAGTCACCATCTCCTGTGCTGGGACCAGCAATGACATTGGGCGTTATAATGCTGTCTCTTGGCTCCAGCAGCTCCCTGGCAAGACACCCACACTCCTGATTTATGGTGTCAGTTCCCGGCCCTCAGGGATCCCTGATCGCTTCTCTGGCTCCAAGTCAGGCAACACGGCCACCTTGACCATCTCTGGTCTCAAGCCTGAGGATGAGGCTGAGTATTACTGTAGCTCAATCAGGACTGGTTATACTTACCACAGTGGTGCAAGTTCATGGGGAAGTGAGACAAGAACCTACCCTGTGCTCACGGCCTCCCTGTTACACAGAAGTTGCTTCCCCCACCCCGTGCAGATGGGGCTTCATGCACAGGGCCTTGACAATTCATTTCTCTCTTAGCTCCTCTCTTCTCCTTAGTGCAATCCCCAATGACGCCGTATTATTTGCATAATGATTTTTTTTTCTCTACATTAATTACTGATCCTAGAATGTACTACAGTTTCCATTTCTTCAATGATGGGAGAATCATGGCATAGAGCTCAGGCTGTTCTCCTCTGTGGAGCCTGTTCTCTGCTGCTAGGGACGCTGGATCATGTCCCTTGTCCAGCCACGTGTCAGTGTGGTGCTGCTGCCGGTCACTTCTGCCAACAGGATGTGAGTTTTTGTAGACAAAGAATATCATTTTCTGCAACCCTGTCCAGTAACCACACATGACTGTTCTAGAATGTCTGGAATCTGTCCAAGTCTCTTAATTTTTCAAAGAGCTTGGAGAGTGCAAAACCTCTCAGGTGTCTCTGCCTTGAAAAGGTTCCAGTTTTTCTTAAAGGTGACTAGTGTGGTTCTTAACAGTGAGCAGTGGGAAGGAAACTGTAGCTAGAGCATGAGTGACCCGGATCCTCCACAGTCTTTGTTCCTGTTGACTGTGGAGCCTTCAGCTTGGCACAGGGAGGTGCAGGTCCAGTATTGGCAGCGAGATTAACATATGACACTTCAGGGTGGAGCATCTGTGGAGTTGAGATTGGACTTCCTTTTTTAAATTTTTAAAATATTTTTATTAATTTATGCATACAAGAACTGGGGTATAGGGCAGACGTGCGTGTGGGGAGTAAGAGGGTTGACCAGAGAAAGTATGCGGAGCAAAACAGGTGGATCTACTGAAATACACTGCTGAGAGGAGCAGCGGGTGAGAAAGCAGAGGTCCTCTGTGCCTTGTGTGTTAGCTCCCTGGCTGGGGATTGAACTAGTGCTGGAGTGTCTGGCAATAGCTTGATAGCACTGGGACTTTAACCCCTGTACCATAAGGGAGGTCCAGGAATGGACTTGTTCAGGCCAAAGCCAGCTGACACTTACCATGTTTCATTCTAACTAAAAATTTGTGTTTTTCTCTATTTCCCATTCATTGCTGTATTTCATATAATATAACACAGGAATACACACAGTATAACTTGTTTGGAGTTAATATGCAAGAAACATGATTATATTTTCATTCAATTTCACCCACAGTGTCCAGAGTGAGTCTACTCCTACTACTGAGATTTGTGATTTGGGGACTGAGGAGTGTAGAGAAATGTGTCGAATATTCAGGGAACAATGTTCTTTAGCTGACATTTTGGTAACAAATATTAAGGCATAAAAGAGAAAGAGGGTCTTGAAAATGTCCAAAAAAATAACAATTACTTGCAGTCAGCACACCAAATGTCCCATTTGACAGACAGACGTGAAACGAGGGACCCCAGGACTGGTGCTAGGACAGCACCGCCTCACTCCAGCCCCCCCCTCCACAACCTCCAAACCTGGAGTTCACCTCCTGCTCCCCATTGGGTCATTTAAATCCAAGCTCCCTCTTATCTTGCAGTATATATTCATTTACCATTTAAGGAAATAGTCCTCTTTGGTCTCCTCTTCATAAATTTATTTTTTTTTTTGATGGAACATTGCAACTTCATTTTATTTCCCATCAATTGTCTCTTCATCACTGACTTGAGAAACCCTCAGGGCCACACACACAGGAAGAAACACCTCCTGGGACAGGTGGAATGATCATGAAGTGCCATATTAAAACCCCAGTATGGCAGGACGCATTTCCGTCAGGAAAAGATAAAGGGAAAAGGATTCGAGAGAAACAGCATTCTGTATTGAACAGGGGGGGAAAAGTGATGGAGGATAAAGGACAAAACTGATTTCAACTCCACTCAACTTTCTCCCTGCTGATTGTGTTACACAACCTGGGCCACTGGGGCAAGCAAAGCCTGAGTTGGAGGAGATTATTGGTTTGGTCAATGGACAGATTCAGTTTAGGAGCTGCTTCTCTCAGCAGCCCCCTATTATCATTCAGAAATAGGGTCACAATTCTTTTGTTCCCCAACAGTTCTTTCTTTATGAAACAATCAATGAACCAGGTCTCAGTCTCAGGTCACAGTGTCAGCCCACTGCACACACATGGGGCATAGAGGCTTTTGAGAAGAACGAGGAAGAGCTGAAGAGAAATGAGAAGTAATCACCCATGGGTTTCAGCATCAGAAAATGTGTGATTGGAGCTGCTCGGACAGCCTTGAGCCCTGTCTTTTCTACACTCTTCAGAGCATGAAATTGTCCCAGATCCTCAGTCAGGAGCTGCCATGAGTCTGTGGTGGAAGAACAGGGACACCCCCATGGTGTCTGGCACTGCCACAGGCTCAGTCTGTCCTGACTCAGAAAGTACAGCTCAGAGGGCCAGCACTTCAGGAGAGCTCTACCATCCTTACATGAAGGACTAGGGTGTAGGAACAAGCCATTGTGGTATGAGCAGAGTGAGTACTCCCCTCTGAGATGGGGTAGTTGAGAAGAGGGTTTGGGGAATTCAGGCCCATGTCCTGGGTTATATCCATCATGATCTGTGCTCCTCTCTCCACTCCCTCTTCACTCAGGGGACAAGTGAGGCCCCCAGGTAGTGACCCCCAAGTACATGAGTGCTGACAAATTCTCTTCCACCCCAGGCTCAACTGGTCCCAGCACTGAGCATCCCTGAGTTTGTTTCCCTCTTTCCAGTTTTCCAGGTCCAGACTCTCATTTTGGAGCCTCCCGCAATGTCCAGACTCTGGGACACTCAGTGACCAACCTCCCTTGTTGGAAGTGACATCGGGTATCACACCTGTGGTTTAAAGTGCCATGGTTGAGCCCAGTCTCCTTATCTCTGCTGTCAGGACTCTGCCCCCAGGGATCCCTGATCACTTCTCTGGTAATGATCATCCCTGACTCTCAGTGGCTCCACCTGAGGAGGACGATGATCATCACTGTCCCTCATTTAGGAGACCTGGCACCTTCCACAGGATGCAAGCTCATGGGGAGGTGAGACCAGAACGTGCCCTTGCTCATAGGCTCTCTCCTTGTTGTGAAGGTGCTTCATAAGCCTGTGCAGAGCGGACATCACACAAGGGTCTTGAGAACATGGTTGACACATCAGCTGCATTGTCCTCCCCAGAGTTCAAAGCAAACATCCTCTGGTCTATTGTTTCACAATAAAAGCAGCTTTTTCTTCTTCTCTGGGTCCAAGTCCCAGAATATGCAACTTTTCCCAATAACTAAACTAGAAGAGACAGGGAGACACCTGTTAGGGCCAGTTTTCCCAGTTTTCAAGCATATCCTCACTTTACATGCTCTGGTCTCTTATGCCTGTGCAGCCCAGCCTGGACTCAGTTGTCCAGCACGACATCTCCTTCTTCACTCGGGTCTGCGTTGCTGTCAGTGTGGCCTTTTTGGTGCTTACTCTTCTGCACATTGCTGCTGAGAGAAGAGATGCTGAGGAAGGGGAAAATGTTGCTGAGACCTGAGGATTAACTACATGGACCTTTTCTTTTCATATCCCTCTAGGTGACTCCATATCCAGAGAAACTGAACAGGGGGAGGTTTATTTGCATCTGCGGTGTGTGGAATCTTCCCTCTCCATGCTGGATTCCTTCCCTACTAGGAAGGGCTGTTTCCCAAAAGGACCCTTTTTCCTCCAAGGGATGAGATAGCTGGTGGGCATGCCCCCTTCCTCAGGAATCCCCAACATTTTTTTTTCTCATCATGAGCCTATTCCAGTTCTTGCTGGAGCACCTGTTACAATTCATCATAATGACACGTTCACAAGTAGATATGCAGTTTGACCAAGAAGAGTCAAACATCTGAATGAAGGTAGGTTTCAGCCCCAGAGGCACCGGGCCATGATAACTCTGTCCATTCCACCAGAACTTTCCCACTTTTACTTCTGAACGTGACATGTTCTGGCCAGGACCCAGCCCCAGCGCCTCAGGAGGTATGGTCACTGTGATGTCAGGGAGAGTGGGCCTGCAGCACCTGGACTCGCCAGGATTGTTCTGCGTCTGTGCCAGTGTCCTTCCCGAGACTCGCGTTTGTACTGGTGGACTCAGTAAAGTCAACTGCGAGGACAACTTCCAGCCTGGAGCGTTTGATTGGTTAAGGGAAGGGAAGGAGAAATGTATCGTTTCTCCTAGTCTCACTGCTGGTGCTTGGTTATTTCACCTCATTCTCTTCCCAATGCTGAAATTCACATCACATGTGTCCTGGTTCTCAGGCACTTGGACTGGAAGTGAATGAAAACACCTCTGTCCAGGCTCCCTAGCTTGCAGATGGATTTCCTACATCAGGAAACAAGGATCTGATGGGAGGCAATTCCCGATGAGAAGTCATTCTCCTCCTAACCTACCATTTGTTATTTTTTCTAATCTTTTGTAGCCAACCTTCTTAATTTCCCAGTCACACTGACGTCCCCAGCTGTCGGTGTCACACATCAGTGGCTTATCAGTAGCCAGGTCACAGCGCATGGGGACAGGCTGTTGCTCCCGGACACAGGATACCTTCTGGGCCCTCCCCCTTGTGTATGTGAGGCTGGCAGAGGCTGCCCCTGTCTGTAGTGGGTGCGTCTCCATGGAGACTAGCCATGTGGTCAAGGGGTTTTTGTCTGGTTGTCCTTGCACATCTTACACAATGCTCCTTGACTGTGTGGCCATCAGTGGGACATTGACAAAGTGTCTTCGTGTGTCACATGAGACAGATGTCACATTGTCTGCTCTGGGTGAGGCATCCACACATGATTAATAATCCTACCTCCTGGTCCCACAATGTTAGCACAAGGGTATGGGATGCGATTTTCTGATGTTGCTGTCAGTTCTGTGCCCTCAGGAGTCCCAGTTCGAGTCCCAAACTCAGGTATGCAGCAGGGGTCCTCGACCACCTCTGGACTTGCCTGAGGTCAAGCTGATGAGCACTGTTCGTCGTGACACAGCCAGAGCTTTTACCTGCAGTGCTCTACGTTCACAGGACATAGATCCGCAACCTATGATTTGCTCTCAGCACTGGCCTATGCACCTGCAGCGAGTCACTGTGGTTTGTACTGTCCTTTCTGCTCCTGGCTAAGACGGAGTCTCATATCACGTAATGTCATCCTAGGAACCCATCCTGTCACCTGGGCCATTTAATGTCACCTAATCAACGGGGAAATGTTTGTTCACCTTTGCCATATTGTTGGTTAGAAAAAAATTAAACCTTCTTCTCAAATTTGAGGTGTAAGTATTTTCTAGGGTCTACTTGGGGTGGGCCTTAAAAATTATATCAAAAGCAGATTTTCAATCCATTGTCAAAACCACTTGTGAAAAAGCTCTGCAAATATTGCTGAGGGAACAGCATGAAACAGAATTGAGTCCTACCTTTCAGTGTCCACCTTCTCGTACCACTTGGTTTGTTGATGCTCATCTGAACCAGCATAACATTATGTGATATTATGTAATTGGTGTGGTTTTGCCAAACTCACCCTCCCCATTTCTCTCTGTCCTGACATCACATCCCATACCTTCATGCTCTTCTGTGTGTTCGAGAAGCTTCACTCCAATGGCGTGTTTGCTCATCCATCGAAGGTGCTCTGGGAGGGCTGTTTTCTTCAGACATTTTAGCCAAAGCAACATATTGTAACTGACTGAATGATGACACTGATGTGTAGCCTGGTTTGGCAACTGCAATGTCTGCAGCTACCATAGAGATACCTGGCTTGTAGTAGGTTCTAAGAGCTACTTTCTCCTTAGTTATGCAAATGGGGAAAGCCATCAAGCCCATTGTCTCCACTCAGTGTCTTCTCTGCATATATGTAAGCACCCCAGGCTCATCTCAGGCCAAAGCAGAGACTGGAACAGATTGTGGGGGCCCACCTTAACGGGAGATTGAGAGGTCCCATCCCTGTCTTCTGTCCCTGGGAATGGAGGGATTAGCTTTTCTCTGCTAGGTTGGGATCCCCTCTTCGCTTTGTCATTCAGATGCAGGGAGGGTAACTCCTCTGTCTTCTTCTTGGCATCAGGAATCTTTTTCCAGGAAGGGATACTTGGGGGAAGATCAGACTCTGTTCCCCTCCTCTGCTCTAAGGTGGGGTGAGTGGAGTCAGGGTTGTGGTAGAGAAAATGAAGGATGGAGTGAAGATCGAGAGAGAGAGAGAGAGAGAGAGAGAGAGAGAGAAGGAACAGAAATACAACATTAACAGCTGCGGTGGGAGAAGACTCAGGGAGAAATTATTTGAAAATTTTTTTGATTTTAATGTACTCTCCTCAGAAACTGAATCATGGTGTTGCCGTGTCACCCAAATGTTTCAGGACAGGGAGAGGGGCACTGCAGAACACCCAAATCTGCCTGTTTTAAATAGGTCCTGCCATCCACCATATTAAAAAAAACATATAAAACCTTTGTTGAAAAGAAATTTCAATGCAGTTAGTGTGCAATACAGAAAAGACAAAGAATATAGTTCCCAAATTAATCACCCGAAGTTATCCAACCCCTTGTGGGTAAAAGTCTAGCCAAACAGCAGGGGCTTTATTCTTTTTTTTTTTTTAAGATTTAAAAATTTTTATTTATACAAGCACTGGATACAGTCAGAAGCGTGAGAGGGTGAGAGAATTCACCAGAGCCAGAGTAGGGAACAGAACAGGCAGACTGACGAAATACCCTGCTGAGGCGAGCAGCAGGCGGCAGGAGAGGTCTGCAGAGCCATGTGGGACCCTGGCCTGGTGGCTGGGGATCGAACCCGCATTGTAGAAGCTGTGGGCAGCTTCGCAACCCAGTGCTCAACCGCTGTGCCACCGGAGAGGCCTAGTAGTTTGATTTTTTTAAATATGATTGTTTACATCATAGCTTTCTTTTGTTTACTAGTTTTCTGGAATACTGCGTCCTTTCTATAGTTATCTCCTGTGTGCTTATTTCAAAATGGGCTAATTTCAGAAGTCATGTAATTGGTTCTCTTTTCCACTTTTTGTTTAGTTGTTTGTTTCAAAAGCTGAAGGAAAAGGGAGAACTACTTGGAGGGCACTAGGAGGCAGATTTCTCTTAGAAATGTGAGGGAAGAGCAGCAGCTGAGAGAGAACAGGGCAGGGATTTCCTGCTAAAGCTCTGCTGCATCCACAGGACTTGGGATGCACCCTCAGTGTTCACCAGGGGGTAGCAAGGGACTGGGTTTTGGGAACCTTAATTGCTCTGATTTATCCTGAAGTGGATGAAGTCCCATGAATATTTACCTCTGAGATTTTCCTAGGACGAAGCAGGACTCAGGTGTCCTAAAACAGTTGTGTTATTTCAAACTCAGACCATGGAATACAAAAGGAAAAACAGGAAACTCTTTCTGGTTTGCTGTCCCTTTATTTTATTTTATGTATTTTATTTTATTTTTTTAAGATTTATTTGTTTGTTTGTTTGTTTGTTTATTTATTTATACAAGCACTGGGTACAGTCAGAAGTGAGGGAGGGTGAGAGAATTCACCAGAGCCAAAGCAAGTAGCAGAGCAGGCAGAAGGACCAAAGTACACTGCTGAGGGGAGCAGCGGGCGGCAGGAGAGGTCTGCGCGCCATGTGGGGCCCTCCTCCTGTGGCCATGGAGCAGCTGGGGATTGAACCAGCGCTGCAGAGGCTGCAGGCATCTTCACAACCCAGTGCTCAATTGCTGCGCCATCGGGGAGGCCCTTAGCTGTTCCTTTAAATGCAGGTTTCTTTTTCCAGTGACTTTTCTGATTCCCTTTATAATTGCCTCTCCCCGCATGTTCTAGGCTTATAGCTGCATTCAGAGGAGAAATGGCGTTGCATGCTCTCTACATCCCAGATGGAACTTGAACCATAAATTGGTACTTTTCATTTGAAAAATAAATCAGTTTTAAACCCACACAGTAAAATAAAGAGAGAATTAAAGAATAGTCTCACAAATTTTAAAGAGAGAAGGAGACACATTTGTGAAAGTTTCTGTGATTTCACGTCCAGGTTTGGGGAGGTCGGTTTATTTGAACTGTGGAAGTGGTGACATGGAAGAAAATGTAAGAAAGTTGAAAAGAACACATCTGTGACCTAGGACTTGAATCTGGCACTAAGGAAGCAGATTTGCATAGAGGCCCTCCCTAGGCTCAGGCAGGGGGAGGGGATAGGAAACATCTGGGGAGCCAGGCCCAGGTTGGGGCATCAGAAGGCAGAGACCTTGGCTTGTCTCCACCATGGCCTGGACTGTGCTGCTCCTCACCCTCCTCGCTCAGGCCACAGGTGAGGCCTCCAGGGAAGGGACACTGAACACATCACAGCTGACCCTTTATCTCCTGCTCAGGCTCACCTGGGCCCAGACTGAATTCACCTGAGTGTGTTTTTCCTCTTTTCAGGTTCCTGGGCCCAGTCAGCTCTTACTCAGCCTTCCTCAGTGTCTGGGGCTCTGGGACAGTCAGTCACCATCTCCTGTGCTGGGACCAGCAATGACATTGAGGGTTATAACCATGTGTCCTGGTACCAGCAGCTCCCTGGCAAGACACCCAACGTCCTGTTTATGATGTCAGTTCCCGGCCCTCAGGGATAACTGAAGGCATCTCTGGCTCCAGGTCTGGCAACACGGCCACCTTGACCATCTCTGGACTCAAGCCTGAGGATGAGGCTGAGTATTATTGTGGCTCATACAGGAGTAGTTTTTATTACCACAGTGGTGCAAATTCATGGGGAAGTGAGACAAGAACCTTCCCTGTCTCACAGCCTCCACATTGCACAGAAGAGGCTTCCCCCACCTTGTGCAGATGGGGCATCACCCATGTGTGTCGCCTCATGGGGCATCAATCTTGGGAGCTGCAGGGGACAGAGGAACAATAACTCAAAGTCGAAGTAGTAAGACAGAGAGAGAGAGAGGCCTAGGGGGCTACATGTCTGGAGATACTGTGCCAATATCCTGGCCAGTCACTCATATAATTGGTATCAGATTCAGGGAAGGTGTGCAAGTATGTGGAGTAATGTCCTTGGCGGGGATGTGGATTGGAGCTGCATAATAGCCTGTCACAAGCTTGGGGAGTTAATACGGGCTGTTGCTTGGGTATTCCATTGTTGTTGCTGATCAAAACATCCTATCTCTAGTCCCTGTTCACACTTAACTTCCTGTCAAGGTGGTCTAGCTGCTTATGGTGTTGTGGCCATAGTGTCTGCCTGAGGTTTTCAGCAGATACTAATTTCCCAGTGTGTTCCTCATACCAAGACTTTTGTCCAGGTGAGAGGCCCAGCCTCACTCTACATTTAGCTTAACCAGCAGCAACTTTGGTTGCCAGACACAATCCCAAGAACAAGGGGGCTTGGTGGATCCACACAGATGGCCTCGAGACGAAAGTTGTATTTGCTTCCTTCCTTTCCATAACACAATCCACAAAGATCCTTGTCTTGTTTTATGGCTTCAACAATAACTTTTCTCCATAATGATGATTAATCTTAGAAAATACTAAACTTTCCATTTCTGCAGTGACATGAGTCATTTGACATGGAGCTGGGTCTGTTCTCCTGAGTCGAGCTGGTTCTCTACTGCCTGAGATGCTGGAACTTGTCCTGTGTCCCAGCCACGTGTCAGTGTGATGGAGGCCAAGAATAGAAAGCCTGGAATGGAGGCATCCCAAGACCAGAACCTGACCTACACAGAGGTGGGGTAGAGGAAAATAACGTGACCATTAACCCAGCTGTAGTGTCAGCCCCTCAGTCACCAGTGCCTTATCCTAAGGCATAAGAGCCAAGCAGGATCAGACTGCTCTAGGGAGTGTAGTGCAGACTTGAGGGTAAAGATATGGAGATTGGGCCCATCCTGGAATCTCTGATCCTTTCTAGTTTTGCCCAGTTATCCAAAATCAGCAACTAACAGGCCACTCCAAGGAGGAGTGAGCCCCTCCTAAAGAGAAAAGGACTATATCAGTGCAGTTTCTGGACAGGCTCAGGGGAGCTTTCCTACTCCCCACCTGTGACTCTGCAGGTTTCTCTCTACACCAACTCTCTCCTCTGTAGGGCAGCAGCTTTCTGGCTGTCCATGACCTGTATCATGCCGGGGCTTCTCTTCACTGACCTCCTTCAGGGGAGGCCGTTCTCCTCAACGCTGCCCACTTGCAACCATGCAGGACCCTCTCAGCAAAACTCTCCCTTCTGGGGCAGCTGTTCCTGCCCGCTTGTGTCTGTGCAGATGTCTTTAGCTGTTTTATCCCTTCCCTAATAAACCTTCCCTTTAAATATAACTAACATCTCTGTCTCGTGGAGAAACTTTCCTGGGAAACTTGCTGTGTGTTGCAGAAACAGGAGCTCTGGTGAAACTGTTTCAGGGCAGCCCCGATATTGGACGGGTTGCCTGGCTGTGGGTGCTCACCCGTGCTTTTAAAAGGGACTTATTAATACTCTACTACAGGCAACAGAAAAGGTTAATAAAAGGTTTATTTATAAGGGAAAAAGGAAATAAGTAAAATGTACAACTTAGGGAGAAAATAGGGAAATAAAGTTTTTAATGCGTCCTACCCAATCCGACGACCTGGAACCCACAAAGCACTCTCAGAGCTGGCCAGATGCTGTGAGCTGGCAGTGAGCCAAAATGGGGGAGCCCCCTCAAAAGCCCACGTGTCTGGCTTTATACCAACCTGGCTGCTTAACCCCACCCTCAGGTCCCAGCCACATTCCCTTTGGTGGTGATGGGATTTGGAGTTCCCAATGTCTTTGGCATTGGCCTGGGGTGGGTTGGAGTCCACAAAGCCTTATGGAATTAGCTTTAGGACATCCTTTTCCCCCTAACAAAACCTTTCCCAGAGTGAACCCAAGGGCCCCGCACTCCAAACCCACTGATTCCAAAACCGACAACAAATGTAATGCTGTTCCAGTGTGTTCTGCCCACAGGATGTTCTGCTCACAGGATGTGAGTCTCTGTTCAGAAAGTCTAGCATTTTCTGTAACCCCTGTTGTAGAAAACCCCATGTGTTCTCACATTTCCAGGAATCTGTCCAAGATTTTTGATGTTTTCAAGAAAGTGGAGAGAGAATAGGGCCTCTCCTGGGTCTCTCTGCCTTGCATGCCAGTCCACAAATTCCTCTAAGAGGCAATGGGAATTATTTTCAAATATGTGTGTTCAAACACAGTAGCTAGAGGATGAGTCAATAGGATCCTCCAGTCATTGATCTTGTTGATTGTGGAAACTTGAGCATGGCATGGGGGCCTGCTGGTCCAGTAGTGGTAGTGAGATTAAAAGGTGATGATTCATGGCCACCCTGGTGGCTCTAGAGGTTAAGTCTCAGCACTATCAAGCTATGGGCAACCACTGCAGCATGAGTCCATCCCCAGGCAGGGAGCTAACCCACATGGAGAGCAGAACTCTACTGGCCCACCCTTGTTCCCGTCAGCAACATATTTGAGTAGATCTACCTGTTTTGCTCCCCACTCTGCCTCTGGTGCATCTTCTCCCTCCCCATATTGTAACAGGGTGGTCCCCAGGAAAGGGGGAGGTTCCCTGCCCCACCCAAGAGAGGGTGGAGCTGATATCTCTGGTCTACAGCCCAGATGTATGCATAAATAAATAAAAATAAATCTTATTTGTTCCTTAAAAAAGTGGTACTTCAGACTGAAAAAAATCTCGGGACTTGGGGTTGGACTTCCTCAGGACAAAGACAGTTAATACTTGTCATAATTCATTCTTGTTTCTAGTTTTGTGGTTTTCTCTATCCCCCATTCCCTGATATATTGCGTACATTTACGACGCAACTGCACCTGCAATGTAACTTGTTGGGAGTTAATATGTGGCAGCCATGATTATATTTTCATTCAATTTCATCCACATTGACCAGAGTGAGTCTACTCCCACTTCTGGGTTTGTGTTGTGGGGACTGAGGACTGAGAATGAAATGTGAACTAAGCTCAGGGGACAATGTTCTTCAGCTGACATTTGGTAACAAATCACAAGGCAAAGAAAACAAAGAGGGATCTTGAAAGTGTCCACAAACATAACAATTGGTTGCATCAGCACATCAAAGGTCGCATGTGACAGATAGTCTTGAAATGAGGGCCCCAGGGCTGGTGTGTTAGAACTACCCACCTCACTCCAGCCCCTCCCTCCATAGCCTGCAAAACAGGATTTTACCTGCTGCTCCCCACTGGGTCATTCAAACCTACTGAGCTCCCTCTCCTTCTGCCAAATATTTTATTTCACCATTTTGAAAAACAGACTTCTTTAGTCTGCATCTCACAATTTCTTTTTAATGAAACTTGTTACATGACATGCTTTAATTTCCATCCGGTGTGTCTTGCTGGCTGACTAGAGAATCCCTCATCTACACACTAAAGAGGAAACAGCTTCTGGGGTGGGTTCAAGGGCAGACTCTTAGCTCACCATGTGGCAGGACACATTTCATTCAGGAGGAGACCCAGGGAACAGGGACAAAGAAATATAGTGATGAAAAGGAAATGGGGGAACCTTGTATTGATCTAGAAGAGAGAAATAGGAATGAAAAAGAATCCACAAAGCTGAGATTTTCAACTACACTCAGCAGCCTTATCTGGCACTTGTGTCATACCATATGCTGCCCAGCAGGGGCCAGCAAGGGCCTGGATGGGGGAAACTTCCTGGTGTGGTTCAACCTGGCCTGATTCAGTTCTAGGAGCTGCTTCCCTCTGATGCCCCTAGTGTAATTCACAAACAGAGTCACACATCTGTTGTACCCCAATAGTTCTTTTTATCAGGACCGGGAAATGAACCAGATCTCAGTCTCAGGTCACAATGTCAGCCCACTGCACACACGTGGGACATAGAGGCTTTTGAGAAGAAAGAGTGCGAGGTGAAGGGAAGTGAGAAGTAACCAACTTTGGGTTTCATCGTGGGAAAATGAGTGATTGGAGCTCCTCGGACAGCCTTGAACCCTGTCTTTCCCACACTCCTCAGAGCATGGAATTGCCCCAGATTCTCAGTCAAGGAGCAGTCATGAGTCTGTGGTGGAAGCACAGGGACACCCCCGGGGGCTCTAGCACTGCCACAGGCTCAGTCTGTCCTGACTCAGAAAGTGCAGCACAGGGGGCAGCACTTCAGTGCAGTGCTGCCATGCTAGGGTGCAGAGGAATCTAGAGTGCAGGAACAAGTCAGAGTCGGGTAAGCAGAAAACAGATACAGAACAGATATTTTTGGAGGATCCTCTCTTGTGAGACAGGAGTAGAGGATAAGAGAGTTTCGGGGAAGTCAAACCCAGAGATCTTAGGTTATGTCCATCATGACCTTACATTCTCCACTCCCTAGTCACTCGGGGCACAAGCAAGGTCCCCAGGGAACGGACCCCAGGGACATGTCTTGACCTTCTGCGTCTTCCACCCCAGGCTCACCTGGGCCAGCACTCAACTTACCAGAATTTGTTTTCCTCTTTCCAGCTCTCTGAGTCTCCCTCAGTTTCAAGGTTCTGGGACACTGGATCACCATTTCCCCTGCTGAAGTGACATCAGGTATCAACCTGCGGTGTATCCTGGTGCTGACAATACTGGGTTGAGCCTGGTCTCCTTATTTCTGCCCTCCGGACTCTGGCCCAGGCGTCTCTGATCACTTCTCTGGTGTTGAGTCTCCCTGACCCGCAGTGGCTCCTCCTGAGTAGGAGGCTGCTCATCACTGTCCTTTATTTAGGAGGCCTGGCACTTTCCACAGTGTGCAAGTTCATAGGGAAGGGAGGCCAGAACCTACCCTGTGCTCACAGGCTCCCGCCCTGTTCTGAAGATGCTGCCCCAGCCTGTGCAGAGGGATCTTAACACACATGGCCTTGGAAATGTGGTTCCCACAGCAGCTCCATTGTCATCCCCTGACACCAAAATGAAAACAGCCACTATTTTATTGTTTTGGGAAAAAACTGCATTATTTTGGTCTCTTTATCCCAGTCACTGAATATGCAACCTTTCCCAATTCTTCAAATGCCCTTATGGAGACATGTTGGGGCCAGTTTTCCCAGTTGTCCGCCCTTTACATGTATATCCGCCCTTTACATGCTCTGGTCTCCCACGCCTTTGCAGCCCAGTCTGGACTCAGTTGTTCAGCACGACATCTCCTTGTTCACTCTGGTTTGCCCTGCAGAGTCAGTGTGGCCTTTCTTGGTGCCTCCTCTTCCGCACATTGTTGCTGATAGGAGAGAGGCTGTTGCTGCAAATCTACGATGAGCTTGCAAATTGTGTCTTCTCTTGACCTTTTGGGCAGTGTCTCTCATTTCCACACATAAATGAAATCAATCGATGTTTCTCTTTTTTCTTCTTTTTCGCTTGTCATAGTCCCTTACAGCTCCATCCATGTTGCCACAAATGGCCTAAGTTCACTTTTTTTTTTAATCACAGAGTAGTATTCTATTGTGTATATATATATATATCTCACCACTTTTTTTTAATTTTTTTTTACTATTTTATTTTATATAATTCTTACCTCATTTTTCATTTTTGCACAATGTATGCATTTTCATTTTGGTTATATTCCCCAAACAATTGCACCCCCCCTTATTTTGACCCTAGTCCTTCCTCTCCCCTCCCGCCTCCCCATAGTGTGTCTCTGGTTTATAGCTGCTTGTTGACTTTGATTTTCACTTTGTGTTAATTGGTCTTTTTCCTGGTCCCTTATTTAGGTTTTCTAAATTCCTGCTATGAGTGAGACCATCAGGTATTTTTCTTTTTCTTTCTGACTTATTTCACTGAGCATGGTCTCGTCCAGCTCCATCCATGTTGCTGCAATCTGCACATGTTTATCTTCTTTGATTGCTGAGTAATATTCCAATGTGTATATGTACCACATATTCTTGATTCAGTCATCTGGATCAAGATTTTGGGCATTTGGGTTGTTTCCATAACTTAGCTTTTGTAAATAGTGCTGCTATAAACATAGGGGTGCAGGTGCCCCTTGGAATTAATGTTTCTGTGCCATTTGGGTAAATACCTAGGAGTGGAATTTCTGGCTCACATGGATGCTCTATGTTTAGTAGGTCCAGAAATCTCCACACAGCTCTCCATAGTGGTTGGACCAGTTTGCACTCCCACCAGCAGTGCAGGAGAGTTTCTTTTTCTCCACAACCTTGCAACATTTGTTGTTGATAGTTTTTTTAGTATGTGCCACTCTCACTGGTGTAAGATGGTATCGCATGGTAGTTTTGATTTGCATTTCCCTGATGACAAGTGATGTTGAACATTTTTTTCATATGCCTCTTGGCCATTTGCATTTCCTCTTTGGAGAAGTTTCTTTTTAGCTCTTGTGCCCAAATTTTTTTTTTTTTTTTTTTTTTTTTTCTGGTGGGACCCTTTCCAGTGGCCAGGGAACAAACTGGCGCTGCAGAGGCTGTGGGCATCCTAGCAACCCAATGCTCAACTGCTACGCCATCAGGGGAGGCCCATCTTCTGCCCATTTTTTTTTTTTTTTTAAGATGCTTTATTTATTTATTTGTTTGTTTGTTTGTTTGTTTGTTTGTTTGTTTATACATGCACTGGGTACAGTCAGAAGCGCCAGAGGGTGAGAGAATTCACCAGAGCCAGAGAGGGGAGCAGAACAGGCAGAAGGACCGAAGTACACTGCTAAGGGGAGCAGCGGTCAGCAGGAGAGGTCTGTGCACCATGCGAGACCCTCCTCTGGTGGCTGGGGAGCAGCCAGGATCAAACCGGCACTGCAGAGGCTGCGGGCAGCTTTGCAACCCAGCGCTCAACCACTGCACCACCGGGGAGGCCCAATTTTTTCACTGGATTACTTTCTTTGTTTTTGTTGAGTCTCATTATCTCTTTGCAGATTTTTTTGATCATTAGTGTTGTGTGCAAAAATTTTCTTCCAGTCGGTGGAGTTTTTCCATGTTGTTGTTATTGTCTCTTTTGCTGTGCAAAAGCTCTTTAATTTGATGTAGTCCCAGCTGTTTGTCTTTGCTTTCACTATCAGTGCTTTGGGTTATGTGTCTGTAAGATGTCTTTGAGGTGCATGTCATGTAGTGTTTCGCCTATATTTACTTCTATATATTTTATGGTTTCAGGTCTTATGTCTAGTTCTTTAATCCATTTTGGGTTGGTTTTTGTGCATGGTGTGAGGTAGTAGTCAAGCTTCATTCTTTTGCATGTAGTCACCCAGTTTTCCCAGCAGCATTTATTGAACAAACTTTCTTTGCTCCCATGCATATTCTTTGCTCCTTTGTCAAAGATTAGTTGACCATAAATCTGTGGGTTTATTTCAGGATTTTCTATTCAGTTCCATTGGTCCGTGTGTCTGTTCTTGTTTCAATATATATCACAACATTTTGATCCATCAGTCTGTTTGGGGCATCTGTCAAAATAGGTGGGGGAAGAGTAAAAGGGACTATGGTGATGGCCACAGTCAGATGTTGTAGGAGAACTTCAGGGAGATCACCTGAGCAGAGAAACCAATGCTGTGCAAACACGAGCAATGATGCACGAAAATAATAAATAGAAATAAATATGCAAATATAGTATATATGTAATAAATAAAAAAGAGGAGCAGCTGAGGACTGAGGATAAAGTACATGGACCTTTTCCTTTAATATATCTCTACGTGACCCCTTATCCAAAGAAACCGAACAGGAAAGAAATTTAGTTGCATCTGCGATGTGTGGGATCCTCCCCTTCCATCCATGGATTCCTTTCCTGAAGTATCCCGCAGCATGCTGACTCCTTACTCGTGAAGGCTGTTTCACAAAAGGCTCCTTTCTCCTCCAAGGGAAGATTCCTGGTGGGCATGTCCCCTTCCTCAGGAATCCCCAACATTTCTGGGGAGGCAGGAGGCATGAGTCCTCATTTGCATGAGGTAATTCCAGTTCTTGCTGGAGCGCCTGTTACAAATCTTCATAAAGACACGTTTAGACGTAGACATGATTTGACTTGGAATGTTCAAGTATATAAATGAAGGTAGGTTTCAGCCCAGAGCCCTGCATGAGACCAATGTTTCCACCTCACCAGAACTTTCTCAGTTTTAAATCTGAACATGACTGTTCTGGCCAGGACCTAGCCCCAGCGCCTCAGGAGGAAGAATCACTGTGATGTCAGCGAGAGTGGGCCTGCAGCGCCTGGACTCACCTTATGTTCTGCGTCTGTGCCAGTGTCCTGTCCAAGACTCGCGTTTCTAACAATTCATCTCTTTCCCTTGTCTCACAGCTGAGCTGGATCATTTTACCTCATTCTCTGCCCAGTGCTGAAATTCACATCACATGTGCCCTTGTCCTCAGGCATTAGAACTGGAAATGAATGAAAATGCCCCCTGTCCAGGCTCCTAGCTTGCACATGGCAGCTGATGGGATTTCCCAGGTCATATCCTCAGATGGGATCTGGTGAGAGGCAATTCCTGACGAGAAGTCAATCTCCTGATTTTCCACCAGTAATTATTTTTCGAACCTTGTGCTGCCCTCTTCTTATTTCCCCAGTCAACAACCAGTACCTTCACTGAACTCCCACAGGCTGGGTGGTATCACACATCATGGCCATCAGTATCCGGGTCACAGCACAGTGAGGATGGGCCGCTGCTCCCGGACACAGAATAGCATGCTGGGTCCTGGCCCTTGTCTTCTGTCCCTGGGAAAGGAGGGATTAGCTATTTCTCTGCTCTGCTGGGATCCCCTCCTCTCCTTGTCACTCAGATGCAGGCAGGGTAAACCCTCTCCTGTCTTGGCATCAGGAATCTTGTGCTCCAGCAAAGGATTCTTGAGGGAACATCAAACTCTGATTGCCTTCTCTGCTGTAAAGTTGTGTGATTGGAGTGAGGGGTGTTTGGAGAGGGAGAGTTTAGGATGGAGGGCAGATTGAAAAGGGAGAGAGAGAGAGACAAAGAGGGAGAGAGAGAAGTAAAAAAATGTGACATTTAGGGTTGGGAGAGGAAGACTCAGGTGGAAACTGCATGAAAGCTTATTTCAATTTAAATATACTCACCTCAGAAACAAAGGTGACAACTATCTCTAACATCCCTGAATGTGCTTTGGAGTCTTTGAGACAAATGAAGTGGCTCAGCTCCCCAACCTGAGCTTGCCCCTTGATTCGCTCAACAAGCAAACATCAGAGAGTGGGATATTGGGGTCCACTACTGAGTCTTCAACAGACCAGACATGCAACATTGGAGAAAAATGAGAATTTCATCGGGAGTAAAAGCTTGCACAATGTCACTGTGACAGAGAAAATATGGACGATATAAGGAACAGAGCGGCTGGGGAATGCTCTACTGAGGCAGTGAGGAAGTAGAGTGGGCAGTTGTGGCTGCAGAGAGACCACATCATGCCTGAAAAGTCCAAATATGGAGACATCGCCGGTGGTGCATCGGGTTGAACGCTGCACTGTGAAGCTGTGAAGCTGCGAAGCTCTGAAGCTGTGAAGCTCTGAAGCTTTCCATAGCCTCTAGCATGGGTTCGATTCCCGGCAGGCCTGGGAGAAACCCACATGGAGCAGCAGACCTCTCCTGTCTCGCCCACTGCTCCTCTCAGCAGTGTCTTCGGTCCAACTGCCTGCTCTGCTCCCCACTATGTCTCTGGTGAATTCTCTCACCTTTCCACGCCTCTGACCTGTATCCCAGCTCTTATAAAAATAAATAAATCCTTAAAAAAAAAAAGTCCAGATAAGGAGTTTCAATTTCATTGATGAGTAGTCTTATTTTTATTATTTGTAGGATTTTCTTCCTTCTGTTTGCTTTGTGTTTGTCTTTGTCCTTTCCTTCCTATGTTTTTGATATGGAATTCAGCTATAAATTTCCCTGTCAATACTGAATTTATAGTACCCCTACTTTTTTTTTTTTTAAGATATATTTATTTATTTATACAAGCACTGGGTACAGTCAGAAGCGCGGGAAGGTGAGAGAATTCACCAGAGCCAGAGCGGGGAGCAGAGCAGGCAGAAGGACCGAAGTACACTGCTGAGGGGAGCAGCGGGCAGCAGGAGAGATCTTTGCGACATGCGGGACCCTAGTCTGGTGGCCTGGAGCAGCCAGGGATTGAGCTTGCACCGCATAGGCTGCGGGAAGCTTCGCAACCCAGTGCTCAACTGCAGCACCTCCGGGGAGGCCCTAAATGCCCTTTATTAAATTTTTAAGTTGCATTAGTGTCCTAGATGTCATATCAAATGACCTAAACTGTCCTAAAATAATAGAAATGTATTGTCTCCCAATTCTGCAGATTAACAAGTCAAATATGAACCTAACTGTAGAGTTATACTCCCTCGGTTTAAAAGGGGGAAGGATCCTTGCTCCTTCCTAACCAGGTGACTGTGGGCAATTCCTACAAAGTCCTTGATTTAAAACACTCACTGTTCAATCTGTCGTGGACTCCCGGTGGCATTATCTCTCCTGCTTGTTTGTGTTTCATCTTTTCTCCTTATTAGGACACTGGTGTTGTTAGGGGGAAGGTTGTCCTGAGCTAATTCCATGCAGGCTTTGTGGACTCCACCCCCACTCCAGACCAAAGCCCTCAGGACACTGGGAAAGACAAATCCCGTCACCACCAAAGGGAAGGTGGCTGGGACCTGAGGGTGGAGTTAAGCAGCCAGGTTTGGTATAAAACCAAATTGTGGGCCTTGGGGTCTCTTTCTTGGCTTCAAGGCTCTTGGCTCACCGCCAGCTCTCAGAGTGCCATTTGGGATTCCATGTTGGCGGAACGGGTAGGACGCAGTGAGGACTTTATCTCCCTCTTTTCTCCCTAAGTTGTACATTTCCTCATTTCCCCTTCCCTTGTAAACAAACCTTTTATTCACCTTAGGTGTGTGCCTGCAGTTAAGTATTAGTAAGGCCCTTTTAAGCGCGCGGGTGAGGACCCACAGTCAGACAACCCGTTTTTATATCAGGGTTGCCCTGTAACAGTTATAGTGGATTAGGGTCCACCCTAATGAAGTGTTACATCACCTTAATTTGATTACACATTTCCCAACAAGGTCTCATTACCTGTTTGGCGGTTTGCCTATTTTGTTAGTGTTTTTGAGATGCAATTGAACTAAAAACACTAGGAGTATAGAAAAATTCCAGATATTTTCTTCCATTGACACTCAGATTAATTTCATAATGGTCTGAGAATATATTTTGTAAGATTGTCATTGTTACAAAAAATAGAATTCATTTTATTATTCAAGATATTTCTTACTTTGATGACTATTCTTATGAAACAGTAACGGCATGGATTTTGCTATGATTTTTAATGACACTTCATTAATGTCAATTTTGTTAACTTGGATCATGATAGTGCTGAATACTTTCATGTCATATTAATTTCTGTATAATTGATCTTCCTTGACTGAGAGTAATGGAATGAAATAATGAAATCTCATTATAGATTTGTAGATTTTTCCATGTCTCATTTCAGCGTATCAGTTTTATCATCATATGACAAGAAGTTGTGTTCTTAGGTGTGATGATTTGAAACTTGATAGCTATATTATATGCTTGATATAATAACTTGATAATTATACTTTCTATTAACCTGGTAATTTTCCAACCAGGTGGGTTGATTTTTAAAGTATGATTATTTACATTATAGCTTTTTTTTTTTTTTAACCAGTTTTCTAGTATACTTTGCCCTTTCCATAGATATTTCCTGTGTGCTTCTTTTTCAGGTGGGCTAATTTCAGAAATCAAACATTCTTTTGTACTTTTTGTTTACTTGTTTTTTCCAAAAGCTAGTGGAAAAGAGAGAATGACTTGGAGCGCTCTAGGAAGTAGAGTCTGTTACAACTGCAGGGAAGGGCCAGTAGCTGAGAGAGGACAGGGCAGGAATTTCCAGCTCCCAGGCTCTGCATCCATGGGTCTTGGGCTGCACCATCTGTGGCCACCAGGGGGCAGCAGGGGCCTGTGTGGAGGAACCTTCATTGCTGTGATTTATCCAGATTGCATGTAATTTATCCACACAGGGGGCAGTATAATGAAACTCTTTACCGCTGAGTTTTTCCTAGGAAGAAGCAGACTCAGATGTCCCAAATATGTTGTGCTCTTTTGAGCTCAGACCCTGGAATACAAAAGGAAAAGGGTGAAACTGTTGCTGCCACCAAGGAGGCCCAGTCTTAGAAATTTTAAAAAGAGAGGGAGATATATTATCACAAAGGTGTTGTAATGGCATGTCCAGGTTTGGGAAGGTCGGTTTATCTTGGCTGTGGAAGTGAAATAGAAGAAAAGGCAAGAAAGTTCAAAAGATCTCATCTGTGACCAGGCACTTGAATCTAAGAAGCAGGAAGCAGATTTGCATAGAGACCCTCTTCCTCCTCTTAGGCAGGGGGAGGGGATAAGAGACATCTGAGTGATCCAGGCCTAGGTTGGGGCATCAGAAGACAGAGACCTTAGCTTGTCTCCACCATGGCCTGGACTGTGCTCCTCCTCACCCTCCTCACTCAGGCCACAGGTGAGGCCTCCAGGGAAGGGGTGATGAACACATCACGGCTGACCCTTATCTCTGCTCAGGCTCACCTGGGCCCAGACTGAACTCACCTGTGTGTGTTTTTCCTCTTTTCAGGTTCCTGGGGCCAGTCTGCTCTGACTCAGCCTTCCTCAGTGTCTGGGGCTCTGGGACAGTCAGTCACCATCTCCTGTGCTGGGACCAGCAATGACATTGGGCGTTATAACTCTGTCTCCTGGCTCCAGCAGCTCCCTGGCAAGACACCCAAGCTCCTGATTTATGGTGTCAGTTCCCGGCCCTCAGGGATCCCTGATCGCTTCTCTGGCTCCAAGTCAGGCAACACGGCCACCTTGACCATCTCTGGTCTCAAGCCTGAGGATGAGGCTGAGTATTAAAGTGGCTCAATCAGGACTGGTTATACTTACCACAGTGGTGCAAGTTCATGGGGAAGTGAGACAAGAACCTGCCCTGTGCTCATGGCCTCTCTGTTGCACAGAAAATGCTTCCCCCACCCCGTGCAGATGAGTCTTCATGCACGTGGCCTTGACAATTCAGTTCTCTCTTAGCTTCTCTCTTCTCCTTAGTAAAATCCACAATGATGCTGTCTTATTTTCAGGGTGCAATGATTTTTTTTTCTCTACATTTATGACTTATCCTAGAATGTACTCCACTTTCCATTTCTTCAGTGACGGGAGAATCGTGGCCTAGAGCTCAGGCTGTTCTCCTCTGTGGAGCCGGTTCTCTGCTACTTGGGATGCTGGAACATGTCCCTTGTCCCAGCCACGTGTCAGTGTGGTGCTGCTGCCGGTCTTTTCTGCCGACAGGATGTGAGTCTTTGTGGAGAAAGAATGTCATTTTCTGCAACCCTGTTCCAGTTACCACACATGACTGTTCTAGAATGTCTGGGAATCTGTCCAAGTATCTTAATTTTTCAAAGAGCTTGGAGAGTGCAAAACCTCTCATGTGTCTCTGCCTTAAAAAGGTTCCAGTTTTTCTTAAAGGTGACTAGTATGGTTCTTAACAGTGAGCAGTGGGAAGGAAACTGTAGCTAGAGCATGAGTGAGCCGGATCCTCCACAGTCTTTGTTCCTGTTGACTGTGGAGCCTTCAGCTTGGCACAGGGAGGTGCAGGTCCAGTATTGGCAACGAGATTAACATATGACACTTCATGGTGGAGCATCTGTGGAGTTGAGATTGGACTTCCTTTTTTAATTTTTAAAATATTTTTTATTAATTTATGCATACAAGAATGGGGTATAGACCAGAGGTGGGTGTGTGGAGTAAGAGGATTCACCAGAGAAAGCCGGCGGAGCAGAACAGGTGGATGTACTGAAATACACTGCTGAGAGGAGCAGCGGGTGAGAAAGCAGAGGTCTGCTGTGACATGTGTGTTAGCTCCCTGGCTGGGGATTGAACTGGTGCTGGAGTGGCTGGAAATGCTTGATAGCACTGGGACTTTAACCGTATACCACCAGGGAGGCCCAGGGCTGGACTTCTTCAGGCCAAAGGCAGCTGACACTTACCATGTTTCATTCTTGCTAAAAATTTGTGTTTTTCTCTATTTCCCGTTCTTTGCTATATTACATATAATACAACACAGGAATATACACATTAAAACTTGTTTGGAGTTAATATGCAACAAACATGATTATATTTTCATTCAATTTCACCCACAATGTCCAGAGTGAGTCTACTCCTACTACTGAGATTTGTGATATGGGGACTGAAGAGTGTAGAGAAATGTGACGAATATTCAGGGAACAATATTCTTCAGCTGACATTTTGGTAACAAATATTAAGGCATAAAAGAGAAAGAGGGTCTAGAAAATGTCCACAAAC
The DNA here is from genome assembly GCF_014898055.3 of Talpa occidentalis. NCBI lineage: Eukaryota > Metazoa > Chordata > Mammalia > Eulipotyphla > Talpidae > Talpa > Talpa occidentalis. The sequence continues at coordinate 26,913,017 of NW_023601433.1, forward strand.
ATAATAATTACTTGCAGTCAGCACAACAAATGTCCCATTTGACAGACAGAATTGAAATGATGGTCCCTAGGACTGGTGCTAGGACAGCACCGCCTCACTCCAGCCCCTCCCTCCACATCCTCCAAACCTGGAGTTCATCTCATGCTCCCCATTGGGTCATTTAAATCCAAGCTCCCTCTTACCTTGCAGTATATATTCTTTTACCATTTAAGGAAATAATCTTCTTTGGTCTCCTCTTCGTAACTCTATTTTTTTTTTTGATGGAACATTGCAACTTCATTTTATTTCCCAACCTTTGTCTCTTCATTACTGACTTGAGAAACCCTCAAGGCCACACACTCAGGAAGAAACACCTCCTGGGTCAGGTAGAATGATCGTGAAGTGCTGTATTGAAACCCCAGTATGGCAGGACGCATTTCAGTCAGGAAAAGATAAAGGGAAAAAGGATTCGAGAGAAACAGCATTCTGTATTGAACAGGAAAGAGAATAGTGACAGAAGGAGAAAGGACAAAACTGATCAACTCCACTCAACTGTCTTCCCTACTGATTGTGTTACACCTCCTGGGCCACTGGGGCACGCAAAAGCCTGAGTTGGAGGAGATTATTGGTTTGGTCAATGGACCAGATTCAGTTCAGGCGCTGCTTCTCTCAGCAGCCCCCGTTATCATTAAGAAATAGGGTCAAAATTCTTTTGTTCCCCAACAGTTCTTTCTTTATGAAACAAACAATGAACCAGGTCTCAGTCTCAGGTCACAGTGTCAGCCCACTGCACACACATGGGGCATAGAGGCTTTTGAGAAGAACGAGGGAGAGCTGAAGAGAAATAAGAAGTAATCACCCTTGGGTATCAGCATCAGAAAATGAGTCATTGGAGCTCCTCGGACAGCCTTGAGCCCTGTGTTTTCTACACTCTTCAGAGCATGAAATTGTCCCAGATCCTCCGTCAGGAGCTGTCATGAGTCTGTGGTGGAAGCACAGGGACACCCCCATGGTGTCTGGCACTGCCACAGGCTCAGTCTGTCCTGACTCAGAAAGTAGAGATCAGAGGGCCAGCACTTCAGTTGAGCTCTACCATCCTTCGATGAAGGACTAGGGTGTAGGAACAAGTCATTTTGGGATGAGCAGAAGTGAGTACTCCCCTCTGAGACGGGGTAAGATGAGTAGAATTTTGGGGAAGTCAGGCCTATGTCCTGGGTTATATCCATCATGATCTGTGCTCCTCTCTCCACTCCCTCTTCACTCAGGGGACAAGCGAGACCCCCAGGAAGTGACCCCAAGGACATGAGTGCTGACAATTTCTCTTCCACCCCAGGCTCAAATGGTCCCAGCACTGAGCATCCCTGAGTTTGTTTCCCTCTTTCCAGTTTCCCGGTCCCAGTCTCTCCTGTTGGAGCCTCCCGCAATGTCCAGACTCTGGGACACTCACTGAACATCTCTCTTGTTGGAAGTGACATCGGTTATCACACATGTGGTGTACAGTGTCTGGAATGAGCCCAGTCTCCTTATCTCTGCTGTCAGGACTCTGCCCCCAGGGATCCCTGATCACTTCTCTGGTAACGATCATCCCTGACTCTCAGTGGCTCCACCTGAGGAAGAGGCTGATCATCACTGTCCCTCATTTAGGAGGCCTGGCACCTTCCACAGGATGCAAGCTCACGGGGAAGTGAGACCAGAACGTGCCCTTGTTCACAAATCCCTCCTTGTTCTGAAGATGCCTCAGCAGCCTGTGTAGAGGGGACATCACACAAGGGTCTTCAGAACATGGTTCCCACAGCAGCTCCATTGTCCTCCCCAGCGTTCAGTGAAAGTATCCTCTGGTCTATTGTTTCACAATAAAAGCAGCTTTTTCTTCTTCTCTGGGTCCAAGTCCCAGAATATGCAACTTTTCCCATTAACTAAACTAGAAGAGACAGGGAGACACATATTGGGGCCAGTTTTCCCAGTTTTCAAGTATATCCTCACTTTACATGCTCTGGTCTCTTATGCCTGTGCAGCCCAGCCTGGACTCAGTTGTCCAGCACGACATCTCCTTCTTCACTCGGGTCTGCGCTGCTGTCAGTGCGGCCTTTCTTGGTGCTTACTCTTCTGCACATTGCTGCTGAGAGAAGAGGAGCTGAGGAAGGGGAATATGTTGCTGAGACCTGAGGATTAACCACATGGACCTTTTCTTTTAATATCCCTCTAGGTGACCCTATATCCAGAGAAACTGAACAGGGGAGGTTTAGCTGCATCTGTCGTGTGTGTAATCTTCCCTCTCCATGCTGGATTCCTTTCCCTCTAGGAAGGGCTGTTTCCCAAAAGGATCCTTTTTCCTCCAAGGGACTAGAGAGCTGGTGGGCATGCCCACTTCCTCAGGAATCCCCAACATTTTTTTTACTCATCCTGAGCCAATCCCACTTCTTGCTGGAGCACCTGTTACAATTCATCATAATGACACATTCACATGTAGACATGTAGTTTGACCAAGAACAGTCAAACATCTGAATGAAGGTAGGTTTCAGCCCCAGAGCACCGGGCCATGATAACTCTGTCCATTCCACCAGAACTTTCCCACATTTAGTTCTGAACGTGACATGTTCTGGCCAGGATCCAGCCCCAGCGCCGCAGGAGGAAGAGTCACTGTGATGTGAGCGAGAGTGGGCCTGCAGCGCCTGGACTCACCAGGATTGTTCAGCGTCTGTGCCAGTGTCCTGCTCGAGACTAGCGTTTGTACCAGTGGACTCAGTAAAGTCAACTGGGAGGACAATCTCCAGCCTGTGAGCCTTTGATTGGACAAGGTAGGGGAAGGAGAAATTTATCATTTCTCCTAGTCTCACTATTGGGGCTTGGTAATTTGACCTCCTTCTCTTCCCAATGCTGAAATTCACATCACATTTGTCTTGGTTCTCAGGCACTTGGACTGAAAATGAATGAAAGCACCTCTGTCCAGGCTCCCTAGCTTGCAAATGGATTTCCTACATCAGGAAACAAGGATCTGATGGGAGGCAATTCCCGATAGAAGTCATTCTCCTCCTAATCTACCATTCATTATTTTTTCTAATCTTTTGTAGCCAACCTTCTTAATTTCCCCAGTCACACTGACGTCCCCCAGCTGGTCGGTGTCACACATCAGTGGCTCATCAGTAGCCAGGTCACAGCCCATGGGGACAGGCTGTTGCTCCCGGACACAGGATACCTTCTGGGCCCTCCCCCTTGTGTATGTGAGGCTGGCAGAGGCTGTCCCTGTCTGTAGTGGGTGCGTCTCCATGGAGACTAGCCAGGTGGCCAAGGGGCTTCTGTCTGGTTGTCCTTGCACATCTTACAATGCTCCTTGACTGTGTGGCCATCAGTGGGACATTTACAAAGTGTCTACGTGTGTCGCATGAGACAGATGTCACATCGTCTTCTCTGGGTGAGGCATCAACACAAGATTTATACTCCTACCTCCTGGTCCCACAATGTCAGCACAAGGGTGCGGGTTGTGATTTTCTGATGGTGCTGTCCGTTCTGTGCCCTCAGGTGTCCCAGCTTGAGTCCTGGAGCTCAGGTATGCAGCAGGGGTCCTCGACCACCTCTGGACTTGCCTGAGGTCAAGACTGATGAGCACTGTTGGTCCTGGAACAGCCAAATCATTTACCTGCAAACTCTCCATGTTCACAGGACATAGGTCCACAGCCTAAGATTTGCTCTCAGCACTGGTCTATGCACCTGCAGCAAGTCACTGTGGTTTCTACTGTCCTTTCTGCTCGTGGCTAAGATGGAGTCTCATATCACATAATATCATCCTAGGACCCATCCTATCACCTGGGCCATTTAAGTCACCTAATCAACGGGGAGAGGTTTGCTCTCACCTTTGCCGTATTTGTTGGTTAGAAAAAAAAAATGTACCTTCTTCTCAAATTCAAGGAGTAAGTATTTTCTAGGGTCAACATGGGGTTGAAACCACTTGTGAAAAAAACTCTGCAAATGTTGCTGAGGGAACAGCAAGAAACAGAAGTGAGTCCTACCTTTCAGTGTCCACCCTCTTGTACCACTTGTTTTGTTGATGCTCATCTGAACCAGCACAACATTATGTGATATTATGTAACTGGTGTGGTTTTGCCAAACTCACCCTCCCCATCTCTCTTTGTCCTGACATCACATCCCACACCCTCATGCTCTCTGTGTGTTCAAGAAGCTTCACTCCAAAGTGGTGTTTTCTCATCCACAGAAGGTGGTCTGGGAGGGCTGTTTTCTTCAGACATTTTAGCCAAAGCAACATATTGCAACAATGTCCGCAGGCTACCATCTAGATACCTGGCTTGAAGTAGGTTCTAAGTGCTTTCTCCTTAGTCATGCCAATGGGGAAAGCCTTGGTCAAGCCCATGGTCTCCACTCAGTGCCTTCTCTGCAGATATGTAAGCACCCCAGGCTCATCTCAGCCCACTGCAGAGACTGGAACAGATTGTGGGGGCCCAATCTAAGGGGAGATTGAGAGGTCCCATTCCTGTCTTCTGTCCCTGGAATGGAGGGATTAGCTTTTCTCTGCTAGGTTGCGATCCCCTCCTCTCCTTGTCATTCAGATGCAGGGAGGGTAACTCCTCTGTCTTCCTGGCATCAGGAATCTTTTTCCAGGAAGGGATACTTGGGGGAAGATCAGACTCTGTTCCCCTCCTCTGCTCTAAAGTGGGGTGAGTGGAGTGAGGAGTGTTGGTAGAGAAAATGAAGGATGGAGTGAAAATCGAGAGAGAAAGAGAGAGAGAGAGAGAGAGACAGAGAGAGAGAGAGAGAGACAGAGACAGAGACAAAGACAGAGAGAGAGAAGGAACACAAATACAACATTAACAGCTGGGGTGGGAGGAGACTCAGGGAGAAATTATTTGAAAATTATTTTGATTTTAATGTCCTCTCCTCAGAAACCGAGTCAGGGTGGTCCTGCCGTGTCACCCAATCTGTTACAGGACAGGGAGAGGGGCACTGCAGAACACCCAAATCTGCCTGCTCTAAATAGGTCCTGCCATCCGCCACATTAAAAAAAAAAAACATATAAAACCTTTGTTGAAAAGGAACTTTAATGCAATTAGTGTGCAATACAGAAAAGACAAAGAATATAGTTTCAAATCAATCACCCGAAGTTATCCTACCCCTCGTTGGTAAAAGTCTAGCCAAACAGCAGGCGCTTTATTCTTTTTTTTTTTTTTTAAGATTTTTAAATTTTTACTTATACAAGCACTGGGTACAGTCAGAAGCATGGGAGGATGAAAGGATTCACTAGAGCCAGAGCAGGGAACAGAACAGGCAGACTGACAAAATACACTGCTGAAGGGAGCAGCGGGCGTGGCAGGAGAGGTTTGTGCATCATGTGGGACCCTTGCAGGTGGCCAGGGATCGAACTGGCACTGCAGAAGCTGCATGCAATTTTGCAGCCCAGTGTTCAACTGCTGTGCCATTAGAGGAGTCCTGGCGCTTTTTTCTTAAGTTGCATTAGTGTCTTAGACCTTTCATACCAAATGGCCACACTGTTCTTAAAATAACAGCAATGTATTGTCTCCCAATTCTGCAGGGTAACAGGTGAAATATCAACCTATGTAGAGTTATACTCCGCCATTAAAAAGGGGCAAGAATCCATGCTTATTCTTATTCAGGTGATTGCTCACAAGTCTTACAAAGTTCTTGACTTAAAACGGTCTCTCTTCAATCTCTGCCTTGGACTCCCTGTGGTATCTCTCTCCTGCTTGTTTGCGTTTTTTTTTTTTTTTTTAAGATTTATTTTATTCATACAATATCTGGGGTATAGGCCAGAGGCATGTGGGCGTGAGAGGATTCACCAGAGATAGAGTGGGGAGCAGAACAGGCAGATGGACTGAAAACACTGCTGAGGGGAGCAATGGGTGGGAATCTCCCGGCCGGCTGGGAATTGAACCCACGCTGCAGAGGCTGTGGACAGCTTCACAGAGCTGCGCTCAACCCGCTGCACCACCGGGGAGCCCCTGTTTGTATTTCTTCTTTTCTTCTTTTAAGACACTGGTCATAGTGGATTTGGGTCCAACCTAATGAAGTCTTACATCATCTTGATTTGATTGCACTGCAAAGACCCTTTTTCCAAACAAGGTCTCATTTCTTGATTGGGATTTAGAATTAAACCTATTTTGTTTGTTTGTTTGTTTGTTTTTGAGATACAATTCAACTAAAAATACCAGGAGTAGGGTAAAATTCCAGATATTTTTCCCATTGACTGCCAGCTTAATTTTGTAAGAGTATCACGGTTACAAAAAACAGAATTCATGTTATTATTCAAGATCCATCTTAATTTGATGATTATTTTTGTGAAATAATAAAAGCATGCATTTTGCCATGATTTTTCATGGCATTTTCTATCAATGTCACTTAAGTTAGCTTGGATCATGGTGGTGCTGAGTACTTTCGTTTCATATTAATTTCTGTATAATTGTACTATCAATGAGTAATGAGTGATAGCGTAATGATGAAATTTTATCATGTATTTGTAGATTTTTCTGTCTCATTGCAGTCTATCAGTTTTATCTTCATAACGTGAAGTTGTCTTCTTAGGTGTGATGATTTGAACCATGATAACTATATTATCTGTCTCTAGTATACTGGTAAATTTACGATCCAGTAGTTTGATTTTTTAATATGATTGTATACATCATAGCTTTCTTTTGTTCACTAGTTTTCTGGTATACTGTGTCATTTCTATAGATATCTCCTGTGTGCTTATTTTCAAAATGGGCTAACTTCAGAAGTCATGTAATTGTTTCTCTTTTCCACTTATTGTTTAGTTGTTTGTTTCAAAAGCTGAAGGAAAAGGGAGAACTACTTGGAGGGCACTAGGAGGCAGATTTCTCTTACAAATGTGAGGAAAGAAGCAGGAGCTGAGAGAGAACAGGGCAGGGATGTCCTGCTAAAGCTCTGCTGCATCCACAGGACTTGGGCTGCACCCTCAGTGCCACCAGGGGGCAGCAAGGGACTGGGTTTTGGGGACCTTCATTGCTGTGGTTGATCCTGAAGTAGATGAAGTCCCATGAATGTTTACCTCTGAGATTTTCCTAGGACGAAGCAGGACTCAGGTGTCCTAAAACAGCAGTGTTATTTCAAACTCAAACCATGGAATACAAAAGGAAAAACAGGAAACTGTTTCTGGTTTGCTGTCCCTTTAAGCCAACTCTTTTTTTTTTTTTTTCCTTTAATTTTTCTTTTTTTTTTTTTTCTTTTTTTTGCAAACCAGCACTGCAGAGGCTGCCCTCAGCCTTGCAGCCCAGTGCTCAACCGCTGTGCCACCAGGGGAGGCCCTGGTTTGCTGTCCCTTGAAATCAGTTTTCTCTTTCAAGTGACTTCTCTGATTCCCTTTATACTAGCTGCTCCCTGCATGTTCTAGGTTTATAGCTGCATTCAGAGGAGAAATGGCGTTGCATGCTCGCTACATCCCAGATGGAACCTGAACCATAAATTGGTACTTTTCATTTGAAAAATAAATCAGTTTAAACCCAGACAATAAAAAAAAGAGAGTGAATTAAAGAATAGTCTTACAAATTTTAAAGAAAGAAGGAGATATATTTTCAAAAGGTTCTGTTACTTCACATCCAGGTTTGGGGAGGTTGGTTTATTTTAACTGTGCAAGTGGTGACATGGAAGAAAATGCAAGAAAGTTGAAAAAACACATCTGTGACCTAGGACTTGAATCTAGCACTAAGGAAGCAGATTTGCACAGAGGCCCCTCCCTAGTCTTAGGCAGGGGGAGGGGATAAGAGACATCTGGGGGAGCCAGCCCCAGGTTGGGGCATCAGAAGGCAGAGACCTTGGCTTGTCTCCACCATGGCCTGGACTGTGCTTCTCCTCACCCTCCTCACTCAGGCCACAGGTGAGGCCTCCAGGGAAGGGACACTGAACACATCACAGCTGACCCTTTATCTCCTGCTCAGGCTCACCTGGGCCCAGACTGAATTCACCTGCGTGTGTTTTTCCTCTTTTCAGGTTCCTGGGCCCAGTCTGCTCTGACTCAGCCTTCCTCAGTGTCTGGGATTCTGGGACAGTCAGTCACCATCTCCTGTGCTGGGACCAGCAATGACATTGGGCGGTATAACCTTGTGTCCTGGTACCAGTGGCTCCCAGACTCACCATACAAGTTCCTAATTTATGGTGTCAGTTCCCGGCCCTCAGGGATCCCTGATCGCTTCTCTGGCTCCAAGTCAGGCAACACGGCCACCTTGACCATCTCTGGTCTCAAGCCTGAGGATGAGGCTGAGTATTACTGTGGCTCATACAGGAGTGGTGGTACTTATCACAGTTGTGCAAGTTCACGGGGAAGTGAGACAAGAACCTACCCTGTGCTCACGGCCTCCCTGTTTCACAGAAGTTGCTTCCCCATCCGTGCAGATGGGGCAGACACGTGGGCTTTGGGGGTCCCCCATTTTGGCTCTCCACCAGCTAGCAGTGTCTGGCCAGCTCTGAGAGTGACTTTGGGTTTCCAGGTCGTCGGATCGGGTAGGACGCATTAAAGACTTTATTTCCCTATTTTCTCCCTGAGTTGTATATTTCCTCATTTCCCCTCCCCTTGTAAATAAACCTTTTATTAACCTTTTGTGTGTGTCTGTAGTGGAGTATTAATAAGTCCCTTTTAAGCGGGCGGGTGAGGACCCACAGCCAGGAACCCGTTCAATATCGGGGCTGCTCTATAACATTAGCAGTGTATTTCAGTAGATCTGTTTGTTCTGCTCTGTCTCTGGTGAATCCTCTTCCCTTCCCCTGCCCCCACATCACTGGTCTATATCAAACTTCTCTTATGCATAAATAAAAATAAATCTTTTTTTTTTTTTTTTCAAAGTGGTGCTTTAGGCTGGCAATATCTGTGGACTTGAGATTGGACTTCTTTAGGCCAAAGGCAGTTAATAATTGCCATGATTCATTCCTGCTTCCACATTTGTGGTTTTCTCTATTCCCCATTCTTTGGTATATTGCATACAATTATGACACAACTTCACCTGCAATATAACAGGCTGGGAGTTAATATCCAACAGACATGATTATATTTTCATTCAATTTCATCCACATTGACCAGAGTGAGTCTACTCCTTCTTCTGGGTTTGTGTGGTGGGGACTGAGGACCGAGAATGAAATGTGAGCTAAGCTCAGGGAACAATGTTCTTCAGCTGACATTTGGTAACAAATCACAAGGCAAAGAAAACAAAGAGGGATCTTGAAAGTGTCCACAAACATAACAATTGGTTGCATGAGCACATCAAATGTCGCATGGGACAGACAGTCTTGAAATGAGGGCCCCAGGGCTGGGGTGTTAGAACTACCCCACCTCACTCCAGCCCCTCCCTCCATAGCCTGCAAAACAGGATTTTACCTGCTGCTCCCCACTGGGTCATTCAAAGCTACTGAGCTCCCTCTCCTTCTGCCAAATATTTCATTTCACCATTTTGAAAAACAGAGTTGGCAGCCAGGGATCCAACCGGTGCTGCTGAGGCTGCGGGCAACTTTGCAGCCCAGCGCTCAATCCCTGTGCCACCAGGGGAGGCCCATGGTTTATTGTTTTGGGAAAAAACAGCTTTTTCTTTTCTGTCTCTTTATCCTAGTCACAGAATATGCAACTTTTCCTAATTCTTCAACTACATTAGCAGAGAACGGAAGATGAATGTTGGGGCCAGTTTTCCCAGTTTTCAGGTATATCCTCACTTTACATGCTCTGGTCTTCCACACCTGTGCAGCCCAGCCTGGACTCAGTTGTCCAGCATGATGTCTCCTTCTTCACTCAGGTCTGCCCTGCAGAGTCAGTGCGGCCTTTCTTGGTGCTTACTCTTCCGTACCAATGAAGAGAGGCTGTTTGCCGCAGATCTATGATGAGCTTGCAAATTTGTCTTCTCTTGACCTTTTGTTCAGTGTCTCTAATTTCCACATATAAATGAAATCAATTGATGTTTCTCTTTTTTCTTCTGACTTAGTACACTTATCATCGTTCCTTGCATCCATCCATGTTGCCACAAATGGCATGATTTCACTTTTTTTTAATCATAGAGTAGTATTCTATTGTGTAAAGATATATATATAATGTATAGATATATATTGTATTGTGTATATATATATTAGTATATATATAGTAGCATTCTACTGTGTAAATACACACATATATATATATATTATATATATATATATATATATATATATAGTATCTATACCACAACTTTTTGATCCATCGGTCTGTTTGGGGTATCTGTCAAAATAGGTGAGGGAAGAGTTAAAGGGACTATGGTGATGAGCCACAGTGAGCTGTTGTAGTAGATCTTCAGGGAGATCACCTGACTGGAGAAGCCAATACTGTGCACAGCAAGCACTGATGAAAGAAAATAAATAAATAAAAATAAATACGTAACCATAGTGAATAAAAAATAAATAAAAAAGAGGAGCAGCTGAGAAGTTGAAAATGTTGCTGAGGGTTGAGGATAAAGTACATGGACATTTTCCTTTAACATCCCTCTAGGTGACCCCATATCCAGAGAAACTGAACAGGAAAGAATTTTAGCTGCATGTGTGGAATCCTCCCTTTCCATCCATGATCCCTTTCCTGAAGTCGTCCCCCGGTGCGCTGACTCCTTACTAGTCCAGGCTATTTCCCAAAAGGTTCCTTGTTACTGTAAGGGAAGATTCCTGGTGGGCATGTCCCCTTCCTTAGGAATCCCCAGTATTTCTGGTTTTTGCTTGAGGCAATTCCAGTTCTTGCTGGAGCGCCTGTTACAAATCATCATAAAGACACGTTCAGATGTAGACATGAAGACTTAACATGGAATGTTCAAGTGTATAAATAAAGGTAGGTTTAAGCCTCAGAGGCACAGGATGTAACCAAATCTTTGCATCTCACCAGACGTTCCCTGTGTTAGCTCTGAACATGACATGTTCTGGCCAGGACCCAGCCCCAGCGCCTCAGGAGGAATGGTCACTGTGATGTCAGCTAGAGTGGGCCTGCAGGACCCGGATTCACCAGGATTGTTCTGGGTCTGTGCTAGAGTCCTGCCTGCCCGAGACTGGCGTTTGTACCAGTGGACTCAGTAAAGACAACTGCGTGGACAACATCCAGTCTGGGAGGGTCTGACTTAGGGAAGAGCAATCACTTTTCCTTGTCTCACTGCTGGAGCTGAGTCACTTCATATCATTCAATGACCAATGCTGAAATTCACATCACATGTCCCCTGGTTCTCAGGCATTTGCACTGGAAATGAATGAAAACGCCCTCTGTCTAAGCTCCCTAGCTTGCACATGGCAGCTGATGGGATTTCCCACCTCAGGAAACAAGGATCTGGTGAGAGCTAATACCCGACAAGATGTCAATCTCCACATATTCCATGAGTAATTATTTTTTCAAATCTTGTGCTGCCCTCTTCTTATTTCCCCAGTCAACAACCAGTACCTTCACACTGAACTCCCACAGGCTGGGTGGTGTCACACATCATGGCCTTCAGCATCCGGGTCACATCTCAGTGAGGATGGGCCTCTGCTCCCGCTGCTCCTGGACACAGAATAGCATGCTGCGTCCTGGCCCTTGTCTTCTGTCCCTGGAAAAGGGATTAGCTATTTCTCTGCCCTGCTGGGATCCCCTCCTCTCCTTGTCACTCAGATGCAGGCAGGGTAAATCCCCTCCTGTCTTGGCATCAGGAATCTTGTGCTCCAGCAAAGGATACTTGAGGGAACATCAAACTCTGATTGCCTTCTCTGTTGTAAAGTGGGGTGAGTGGAATGAGGGGTTTTGGGAGAGAGAGAGGGAAGAATGGAGGGCAGATTGAAAAGGGAGAGAGAGAGAGAGATGGAGATAACAAAACTCTGTTATTTACAGGTGTTGGAGGAGGAAGACTCAGGCAGAAACTGCATGAAAGCTTATTTCAATTTAAATGTACTCACCTCAGAAACAAACGTGACAACTATCTCTAACATCCCTGAATGTGCTTTGGAGTCTTTGAGACAAATGCAGTGGCTCAGCTCCCCAACCTGAGCTTGCCCCTTGATTCGCTCAACAAGCAAACGTCAGAGAGTGGGATATTAGGGTACGTTACTGGGTCTTCAACAGACAAGACATACAACGTTGGAGAAAAATGAGGTTTTCATCGGGAGCAAAAGCTTGCACAAAGGCACTGTGGTAGAGAAAATATGGATGATATAAGGAACAGAGCGACTGGGGAATTCTCTGCTGGGGCAGTGAGGAAGTAGAGTGGGCAGTTGTAGCTGCAGAGAGACGAAGTCATGCCTGGAAAGTCCAGATAAGGAATTTCAATTTTACTGATGAGTGCTCTTATTTTTATTATTTGTAGGTTTTTCTTCTTTGTTTGCTTTGTGCTTATGTTTTTCCTTTGCTTCCTACGTTTTTCATATGGAATTTGAAGCTATAAATTTCCCTGTCAATACTGAGTTTACAGAACTCAGTTTTAATATGTTGTCTTTTCACTTTCCTTCCACTCAGTTAAAATTCTGAAGCCATTTGGCCATCCTGCTTTAACATGGAATGCATGTTTAAATCCACTTCATTTAATTCCTAAGTTGCATTAGTGTCTTTGATGTCATATCAAATGACTCAAACTGTCCTAAAGATAATAGAAATTTATTGTCTCCATTCTGCAGGTTAACAAGTGAAATATCAACCTAACTGTAGAGTTATACCCCCTTGATAAAAAGGGTGAAGAATCCTTTCTCCATCCTAATCAGGTGATGTGGGCAATCCCTACAAAGTTCTTGATTTAAAACACTAACTGATTAATTTCTGTCTTGGACTCCTGGTGGCATGATCTCTCCTGCTTGCTTGTGTTTCATCTCTTCTCCTTATAGGACACTGTCATAGTGGATTAGGGTCCACTCTAATGAAGTGTTACATCATCTTAATTTGATTACACTGCAAACACACATTTCCAAACAGGGTCTCATTTCCTGTTTGGGGGTTTAGAATTATGCCTCTTTTGTTAGTGTTTTTGAGATGCAATTGAACTAAAAACATTTGGAATGCAGAAAAATTCCAGATATTTTTTCCATTGACTTCCAGATTAATTTCATAATGGTCTGAGAGTATATTTTGTAATATTATCATGGTTATAAATATATCATTCATTTTATTATACAAGATATTTCTTAATTTGATGACAATTCTTGTGAAATAGTAACTGCATGTACTTTGCTCTGATTTTTAATGGCATATTTTATAAGTGTCAATTTGGTTCACTTGGATCATGATGGTGCTGAATACTTTCATGTCATATTAATTTCTGTATAATTGTACTTTTAAAAACTGAGACTGGAATAATGAGATCTTGTTATGTATTTGTAGATTTTTCCATCTCTCATTTCAGTGTATCAGTTTTATCTTCATATGACATGAAGTTGTGTCTTAGGTGTGATGATTTGAACCTTGATAGCTAGATTATATGTTTCTATTACCCTGGTAATTTTCCAACCAGATTGATTTATTTTTAAAATATGATTATTTACATTGTGTCTTCCTTCCTCCCTCCCTCCCTCCCTCCTTCCCTCCTTCCCTCCTTCCTCCTTCCCTCCTTCCTCCTTCCCTCCTTCCCTCCTTCCCTCCTTCCTTCCTTCCTCCTTCCTTCCTTCCTTCCTTCCTTCCTTCCTTCCTTCCTTCCTTCCTTCCTTCCTTCCTTCCTTCCTTCCTTCCTTCTTCCTTCCTTCCTTCCTTCCTTCCTTCCAGCAGTGGGTACAGTCAGAAGCACGGGAGGGTGAGAGAGTTCACCAGAGCCAGAGCAGGGTACAGAACAGGCAGACTGACGAAATACACTGCTGAGGGGAGCAGCGGGCGGCAGGAGAGCTCTGAGCACCATGTGGGACCCACGCCAGCAGTCAACTACTGTGCCAACTGGATTGCTCTCTCTCTCTCTCTCTCTCTCTCTCTCTCTCTCTCTCTCTCTCTCTCTCTCTCTCTCTCTCCAGGTTTCTAGTATACTTTGTCCTTTCCATAGATATTTCCTGTGTGCTTCTTTTTCAGGTGGGCTAGCTGCAGAAATCAAACTTTCCTTTCTACTTTTTGTTTACTTGTTTGTTTCAAAATCTAACGGAAAAGAGAGAATGACTTGGAGCGCTCTAGCAAGTAGAGTCTGTCACAACTGCAGGGAAGGGCCAGGAGCTGAGAGGACAGGGCAGGAATTTCCAGCTCCCAGGCTCTGCATCCATGGGTCTTGGGCTGCACCATCTGCGGCCACCAGGGGGCAGCAAGGGCCTGTGTGGACGAACCTTCATTGCTGTGATTTATCCAGAACTGCATGAAGTCCCAGGAACTCTTTACCTCTGAGCTTTTCCTAGGAAGAAGCAGACTCAGATGTCCCAAATCTGCTGAGTTATTTTGAGCTCAGACCATGGAATGCAACAAGAAAAGGGTGAAACTAATTGCTGCTTGGCTATAACTTCAAATGCAGGTCTCTCTCCCTAGAACCTTCTATGATTCCCTTTACAAGGGACTCAAATAACTGCTCCCTGCATGAGCTAATGCTTTTAGCTGCATTCAGAGGAGAAAAGGTGTTGCATGCTATTTACATTCCACATGAACCAAACCTTATAATTGTACCATTTATTTGAAATTTGAATCAGATTTAATCCCTGGGAATAAAAAAAAGAAAGAGCGAATTAAACAATAGTCTTAGAAATTTTAAAGAGAGAGGGACAGAGAGTATCACAAAGGTTTTGTGATGTCATGTCCAGGCTTGGGGAGGTTGGTTTATCTTGCCTGTGGAGCAAAATGGAAGAAAAGGCAAGAAAATTCAAATGATCTCATCTGTGACCTGGCCCTTGAATCTAAGAAGCAGGAAGCAGATTTGCATAGAGACCCTCTTCCTCCTCTTAGGCAGGGCTGGGGATAAGAGACATCTGGGGGAGCCAGGCCCAGGTTGGGGCATCAGAAGACAGAGACCTTGGCTTGTCTCCAGCATGGCCTGGACTGTGCTCCTCCTCACCCTCCTCACTCAGGCCACAGGTGAGACCTCCAGGGAAGGGACACTGAACACATCACGGCTGACCCTTATCTGCTCAGCTCACCTGGGCTCAGACCGAACTCACTAGTGTATGTTTTTCCTCTTTTCAGGTTCCTGGGCCCAGTCTGCTCTGACTCAGCCTTCCTCAGTGTCTGGGGCTCTGGGACAGTCAGTCACCATCTCCTGTGCTGGGACCAGCAACGACATTGGGGGTTATAACGATGTGTCCTGGTACCAGCAGCTCCCTGGCAAGACACCCAAGCTCCTGATTTATAGAGTAAGTTCCCGGCCCTCAGGGATCCCTGATCGCTTCTCTGGCTCCAAGTCAGGCAACACGGCCACCTTGACCATCTCTGGTCTCAAGCCTGAGGATGAGGCTGAGTATTACTGTGGCTCATACCGGAGTGGTGGTACTTATCACAGTGGTGCAAGTTCATGGGGAAGTGAGACAAGAACCTGCCCTGTCCTCACGGCCTCCCTGTTTCACAGAAGTTGCTTCCCCAACCCGTGCAGATGGGTCTTCATGCACGTGGCCTTGGCAATTCAGTTCTCTCTTAGCTCCTCTCTTCTCCTTAGTAAAATCCACAATGATGCTGTCTTATTTTCAGGGTGCAATGATTTTTTATTTCTCTACATTAATGACTGATCTAGAATGTACTGCACTTTCCATTCCTTCAGTGACGGGAGAATCATGGCATAGAGCTCAGGCTGTTCTCCTACGTGGAGCCGGTTCTCTGCTGCTGGGGATGCTGGAACATGTCCCTTGTCCCAGCCACGTGTCAGTGTGGTGCTGCTGCCGGTATTTTCTGCCGACAGGATGTGAGTGTTTGTGGAGAAAGAATATCATTTTCTGCAACCCTGTTCCAGTAACCACACATGACTGTTCTAGAATGTCTGGGAATCTGTCCAAGTCTCTTAATTTTTCAAAGAGCTTGGAGAGGTACAAAACCTCTCATGTGTCTCTGCCCTGAAAAGGTTCCAGTTTTTCTTAAAGGTGACTAGTATGGTTCTTAAAAGTGAGCAGTGGGAAGGAAACTGTAGCTAGAGCATGAGTGAGTCGGATCCTCCACAGTCTTTGTTCCTGTTGACTGTGGAGCCTTCATCTTGGCACAGGGAGGTGCAGGTCCAGCATTGGCAGCGAGATTAACATATGACACTTCAGGGTGGAACATCTGTGGAGTTGAGATTGGACTTCCTTTTTTTAATTTTTAAAATATTTTTATTAATTTATGCATACAAGAACTGGGGTGTAGGCCATAGTTGCGTGTGGGGAGTAAGAGGGTTCACCAGAGAAAGTATGCGGAGCAGAACAGGTGGATCTACTGAAATACACTGCTGAGAGGAGCAGCAGGTGAGAAAGCAGAGGTCTGCTGTGCCTTGTGTGTTAGCTCCCTGACTGGGGATTGAACTAGTGCTGGAGTGGCTGGCAATAGCAAGATAGCACTGGGACTTTAACCCCTGTACCACCAGGGAGGCCCAGGATTGGACTTCTTCAGGCCAAAGGCAGCTGACACTTACCATGTTTCATTCTTACTAAAAATTTGTGTTTTTCTCTATTTCCCATTCATTGCTATATTACATATAACACAGGAATACACACAGTATAACTTGTGTGGAGTTAATATGCAAAAACATGATTATATTTTCATTCAGTTTCACCCACAGTGTCCAGAGTGAGTCTACTCCTACTACTGAGATTTGTGATTTGGGGACTGAAGAGTGTAAAGAAATGTGATGAATATTCAGGGAACAACGTTCTTCAGCTGACATTTTGGTAACAAATATTAAGGCATAAAAGAGAAAGAGGGTCTTGAAAATGTCCCCAAGCATAACAATTACTTGCAGTCAGCACAACAAATGTTCCATTTGACAGACAGACTTGAAACGAGGGACCTGAGGACTGGAGCTAGGACAGCACCGCCTCACTCCAGCCCCTCCCTCCACATCCTCCAAACCTGGAGTTCACCTCCTGCTCCCCATTGGGTCATTTAAATCCAACTCCCTCTTATTTTGCAGCATATGTTCTTTTACCATTTAAGGAAATAGTCCTCTTTGGTCTCCTCTTCATAACTTTATTTATTTTTTTTTTTGATGGAACATTGCAACTTCATTTTATTTCCCACCCATTGTCTCTTCATTACTGACTTGAGAAACCCTCAGGGCCACACACTCAGGAAGAAACACCTCCTGGGTCAGGTAGAATGATCGTGAAGTGCTGTATTGAAACACCAGTATGGCAGGACACATTTCAGTCAGGAAAAGATAAAGGGAAAAGGAATCGAGAGAAACAGCATTCTGTATTGAACAGGAAGGAGAAAAGTGATGAAAGGAGAAAGGACAAAACTGATTTCAACTCCACTCAACTGTCTTCCCTGCTGATTGTGTTACAGAACCTGGGCCACTGGGGCATGCAAAAGCCTGAGTTGGGGGAGATTACTGGTTTGTTAATGGACCAGATTCAGTTTAGGAGCTGCTTCTCTCAGCAGCCCCCTATTATCATTCAGAAATAGGGTCACAATTCTTTTGTACCCCAACAGTTCTTTCTTTATGAAACAATCAATGAACCAGGTCTCAGTCTCAGGTCACAGTGTCAGCCCACTGCACACACATGGGGCATAGAGGCTTTTGAGAAGAACGAGGGAGAGGTAAAGAGAAACAAGAAGTAATCACCCTTGGGTTTCAGCATCAGAAAATGAGTGATTGGAGCTCCTCGGACAGCCTTGAACCCTGTGTTTTCTACACTCTTCAGAGCATGAAATTGTCCCAGATCCTCAGTTAGGAGCTGCCATGAGTCTGTGGTGGAAGAAAAGGGACACCCCCATGGTGTCTGGCACTGCCACAGACTCAGTCTGTCCTGACTCAGAAAGTACAGCTCAGAGGGCCAGCACTTCAGTTGAGCTCTACCATCCTTAGATGAAGGACTAGGGTGTAGGAAAAAGCCATTCTGGGATAATAGAGTGAGTACATCCCTCTGAGATGGGGTAGTTGAGAAGAGGGTTTGGGGAATTCAGGCCCATGTCCTGGGTTATATCCATCATGATCTGTGCTCCTCTCTCCACTCCCTCTTCTCTCAGGGGACAAGTGAGGCCCCCAGGAAGTGACCCTAAGGACATGAGTGCTGACAATTTCTCTTCTACCCCAGGCTCAACTTTTCCCACCACTGAGGATCCCTGAGTGTGTTTCCCTCTTTCCAGTTTCCCAGGCCCAGACTCTCTTTTTGGAGCCTCTCGCAATGTCCAGACTCTGGGACACTCATTGACCATCTCCCTTGTTGGAAGTGACATCGGGTATCACACCTGTGGTGTACAGTGTCTGGGCTGAGCCCAGTCTCCTTATCTCTGCTGTCAGGACTCTGCCCCCAGGATCCCTGATCACTTCTCTGGTAATGATCATCCCTGACTCTCAGTGGCTCCAACTGAGGAAGAGGCTGATCATCACTGTCCCTCATTTAGGAGGCCTGGCACCTTCCACAGGATGCAAGCTCATGGGGAGGTGAGACCAGAACGTGCCCCTGCTCATAGGCTCCCTCCTTGTTGTGAAGGTGCTTCAGCAGCCTGTGCAGAGGGGACATCACACAAGGGTCTTGAGAACATGGTTCCCACAGCAGCTCCATTTTCCTCCCCAGTGTTCAAAGCAAACATCCTCTGGTCTATTGTTTCACAATAAAAGCAGCTTTTTCTTCTTCTCTGGGTCCAAGTCCCAGAATATGCAGCTTCTCCCAATAACTAAACTAGAAGAGACAGGGAGACACATGTTGGGGCCAGTTTTCCCAGTTTTCAAGTATATCCTCACTTTACATGCTCTGGTCTCTTATGCCTGTGCAGCCCAGCCTGGACTCAGTTGTCCAGCACAACATCTCCTTCTTTACTTAGGTCTGCGCTGCTGAGTGAGTGCGGCATCTGTTGGTGCTTACTCTTCTGCACATTGCTGCTGAGAGAAGAGGAGCTGAGGAAGGGGAATATGTTGCTGAGACCTGAGGATTAACTACATGGACCTTTTCTTTTAATATCCCTCTAGGTGACCCCATATCCAGAGAAACTGAACAGGGGGAGGTTTAGTTGCATCTGCGGTGTGTGGAATCTTCCCTCTCCATGCTGGATTCCTTTCCCACTTGGAAGGGCTGTTTCCCAAAAGGATCCTTTTTCCTCCAAGGGATGAGATATCTGGTGGGCATGCCCCCTTCTTCAGGAATCCCCAACATTTTTTTTGCTCATCCTGAGCCAATCCCACTTCTTGCTGGAGCGTCTGTTACAATTCATCATAATGAAGCGTTCATATATAGACGTGTAGTTTGACCAAGAACAGTCAAACATCTGAATGAAGGTAGGTTTCAGCACCAGAGGCACCGGGCCATGACTAACTCTGTCCATTCCACCAGAACTTTCCCACTTTTACTTCTGAACGTGACATGTTCTGGCCAGGACCCAGCCCCAGCACCTCAGGAGGAAGAGTCACTGTGATGTGAGCAAGAGTGTGCCTGCAGCACCTGGACTCACCAGGATTGTTCTGGGTCTGTGCCAGTGTCCTGCTTGAGACTAGCGTTTGTACTGGTGGACTCAGTAAAGTCAACTGCGTGGACAACTTCCAGCCTGGGAGCGTTTGATTGGACAAGGTAGGGGAAGGAGCAATTTATTGTTTCTCCTAGTCTCACTGCTGGGGCTTGGTTATTTCACCTCATTCTCTTCCCAATGCTGAAATTCACATCACATGTGTGCTGGTTCTCAGGCACTTGGACTGGAAGTGAATGAAAACACCTCTGTCCAGGCTCCCTAGCTTGCAGATGGATTTCCTACATCAGGAAACAAGGATCTGATGGGAGGCAATTCCCGATGAGAAGTCATTCTCCTCCTAACCTACCCTTCATTATTTTTTCTAATCTTTTGTAGCCAACCTTCTTAATTTCCCAGTCACACTGACGTCCCCCAGCTGGTCGGTGTCACACATCAGTGGCTCATCAGTAGCCAGGTCACAGCACATGGGGACAGGCTGTTGCTCCTGGACACAGAATACCTTCTGGGCCCTCCCCCTTGTGTATGTGAGGCTGGCAGAGGCTGCCCCTGTCTGTAGTGGGTGTGTCTCCATGGAGACTAGCCAGGTGGCCAAAGGGCTTCTGTCTGGTTGTCCTTGCACATCTTACACAATGCTCCTTGACTGTGTGGCCATCAGTGGGACATTTACAAAGTGTCTACGTGTGTCACATGAGACAGATGTCACATTGTCTGCTCTGGGTGAGGCATCCACACAAGATTTCTAATCCTACCTCCTGGTCCCACAGTGTCAGCACAAGGGTGTGGGATGTGATTTTCTGATGGTGCTGTCAGTTCTGTGCCCTCAGGAGTCCCAGTTCGAGTCCCAGACTCAGGTATGCAGCAGGGATCCTCGACCAGCTATGGACTTGCCTGAGGTCAAGCTGATGAGCACTGTTGGTCCTGGCACAGCCAGAGCTTTTACCTGCAGTGCTCTACGTTCACAGGACATAGATCCGCAACCTAAGATTTGCTCTCAGCACTGGCCTATGCACCTGCTTGAGTCACTGTGGTTTCTACTGTCCTTTCTGCTCCTGGCTAAGACGGAGTCTCATATCACGTAATGTCATCCTAGGAACCCATCCTGTCACCTGCGCCATTTAATGTCACCTAATCAATGGGGAATGGTTTGCTCACCTTTTCCATATTGTTGGTTAGAAAAAAAATTACACCTTCTTTTCAAATTCGAGGTGTAAGTGTTTTCTAGGGTGAACTTGGGGTGGGTCTTAAAAATTATATCAAAAGCAGATTTTCAATCCATGGTCGAAACCACTTGTGAAAAAGCTCTGCAAATGTTGCCGAGGGAACAGCATGAAACAGAATTGAGTCCTACCTTTCAGTGTCCACCTTCTCGTACCACTTGGTTTGTTGATGCTCATCTGAACCAGCATAACATTATGTGATATTATCTAACTGGTGTGGTTTTGCCAAACTCACCCTCCCCATTTCTCCCTGTCCTGACATCACATCCCACACCCTCATGCTCTTCTGTGTGTTTGAGAAGCTTCACTCCAATGGCGTGTTTGCTCATCCATCGAAGGTGCTCTGGGAGGGCTGTTTTCTTCAGACATTTTAGCCAAAGCAACATATTGTAACTGACTGAATGATGACACTGATGTGTAGCCTGGTTTGGGGACTGCAATGTCCGCAGCTAACATAGAGATACCTGGCTTGTAGCAGGTTCTAAGAGCTTCTTTCTCCTTAGTCAACAATTGGGGAAAGCTGTCAAGTCCATTGTCTCTACTCAGTGCCTTCTCTGCATATATGTAAGCACCCCAGGCTCATCTCAGGCCAAAGCAGAGAGTGGAACAGATTGTGTGTGCCCACCCTAAGGGGAGATTGAGAGGTCCCATCCCTGTCTTCTGTCCCTGGGAATGGAGGGATTAGCTTTTTTCTGCTAGGTTGGGATCTCCTCTTCGCCTTATCATTGAGATGCAGGGAGGGTAACTCCTCTGTCTTCTTGGCATCAGGAATCTTTTTCCAGGAAGGGATACATGGGGGAAGATCAGACTCTGTTCCCCTCCTCTGCTCTAAGGTGGGGTGAGTGGAGTCAGGGGTGTGGTAGAGAACACGAAGGATGGAGTGAAGATCGAGATAGAGAGAGAGAGAGAGAGAGAGAGAGACAGACAGACAGACAGAGAGAAAGAGAGAGAGACAGAGAGTGAAGGAACACAAATACAACATTAACTCTGGGGTGGGAGAAGACTCAGGGAGAAATTATTTGAAAAATTATTTTGATTTTAATGTACTCTCCTCAGAAACTGAATCAGGGTTGTCCTGCTGTGTCACCCAATCTGTTATAGGACAGGGAGAGGGGCACTGCAGAACACCCAAATCTGCCTGCTCTAAATATGTCCTGCCATCCGCCACATTAAAAAACATATAAAACCTTTGTTGAAAAGAAACTGCAATGTAATTAGTGTGCTATACAGAAAAGACAAAGACTATAGTTCCCAAATCAATCACCCGAAGTTATCCTACCCCTCGTGGAAAAAGTCTAGCCAAACAGCAGGCGCTGTATTCTTTTTTTTTTTAAGATTTAAAATTTTTATTTATACACGCACTGGGTACAGTCAGAAGCGTGAGAGGGTGAGAGAATTCACCAGAGCCAGAGCGGGGAACAGAACAGGCAGACTGACAAAAAATGCACTGCTGAGGCGAGCAGCAGGCGGCAGGAGAGGTCTGCAAGCACCATGTGGGACCCTGGCCTGGCAGCGGGGGATCGAACCGGCATTGTAGAGGCTGCGGGCAGCTTCGCAACCCAGTGTTCAACCGCTGTGCCCCCGGGGAGGCCTAGTAGTTTGATTTTTTAAATATGATTGTTTATATCATAGCTTTCATTTGTTTACTGGTTTTCTGGAATACTGCGTCCTTTCTATAGATATCTCCTGTGTGCTTATTTCAAAATGGGCTAACTTCAGAAGTCATGTAATTGTTTCTCTTTTCCACTTTTTGTTTAGTTGTTTGTTTCAAAAGCTGAAGGAAAAGGGAGAACTACTTGGAGGGCACTAGGAGGCAGATTTCTCTTACAAATGTGAGGGAAGAGCAGGAGCTGAGAGAGGACAGGGCAGGGATGTCCTGCTAAAGCTCTGCTGCATCCACAGGACTTGGGCTGCACCCTCAGTGGTCACCAGGGGACAGCAAGGGACTGGGTTTTGGGGACCTTCATTGCTGTGGTTGATCCTGAAGTGGATGAAGTCCCATGAATGTTTACCTCTGAGATTTTCCTAGGACGAAGCAGGACTCAGATATCCTAAAACAGCAGTGTTATTTCAAACTCAGACCATGGAACAAAAGGAAAAACAGGAAACTGTTTCTGGTTTGCTGTCCTTTATTTTATTTTTTTTTTAAGATTTATTTGTTTGTTTGTTTATTTATTTATTTAAGCAAGCACTGGGTACAGTCAGAAGTGGGAGGGTGAGAGAATTCACCAGAGACAGAGCGGGGAGCAGAGCAGGCAGAAGGAC
This sequence comes from Talpa occidentalis, assembly GCF_014898055.3. Lineage (NCBI taxonomy): Eukaryota > Metazoa > Chordata > Mammalia > Eulipotyphla > Talpidae > Talpa > Talpa occidentalis. The sequence goes on from NW_023601433.1 coordinate 26,935,943, forward strand.
CAAAGTACACTGCTGAGGGGAGCAGCGGGCGGCAGGAGAGGTCTGCGCGCCATGTGGGACCCTCCTCCTGTGGCCATGGAGCAGCTGGGGATCGAACCGGCACTTCAAAGGCTGCGGGCATCTTCGCAACCCAGCGCTCAACTGCTGCGCCATGGGGGAGGCCATTTGCTGTCCCTTTAAATGCAGGTTTCATTTTCCAGTGACATTTCTGATTCCCTTTATAATAGCCACTCCCTGCATGTTCTAGGTTTATAGCTGCATTCAGAGAAGAAATGACGTTGCATGCTCTCTACATCCCAGATGGAACCTGAACCATAAATTGGTACTTTTCATTTGAAAAATAAATCAGTTTTAAACCCACACAGTAAAAAAAAGAGCGAAATAAAGAATAGTCTTACAAATTTTAAAGAGAGAAGGAGACAAATATGTGAAAGTTTCTGTGATTTCATGTCCAGGTTTGGGGAGGTTGGTTTATTTTAACTGTGGAAGTGGTGACATGGAAGAAAATGCAAGAAAGTTGAAATGAACACATCTGTGACCTAGGACTTGAATCTAGCACTAAGGAAGCAGATTTGCATAGAGGCCCCTCCCTCGTCTTAGGCACGGGGAGGGGATAAGAGACATCTGGGGGAGCCAGCCCCAGGTTGGGGCATCAGAAGGCAGAGACCTTGGCTTGTCTCCAGCATGGCCTGGACTGTGCTCCTCCTCACCCTCCTCACTCAGGCCACAGGTGAGGCCTTCAGGGAAGGGACACTGAACACATCACAGCTGACCCTTTATCTCCTGCTCAGGCTCACCTGGGCCCAGATTGAATTCACCTGCGTGTGTTTTTCCTCTTTTCAGGTTCCTGGGCCCAGTCTGCTCTGACTCAGCCTTCCTCAGTGTCTGGGACTCTGGGACAGTCAGTCACCATCTCCTGTGCTGGGACCAGCAATGACATTGGGGGTTATAATCATGTGTCCTGGTACTAGCAGCTCCATGGCAAGACACCCAAGGTCCTCATTTATGATATCAGTTCCCAGCCCTCAGGGATTCCTGATCGCTTCTCTGGCTCCAGGTCAGGCAACACGGCCACCTTGACCATCTCTGGTCTCAAGCCTGAGGATGAGGCTGAGTATTATTGTGGCTCATACAGTAGTAGTTTTTATTATCACAGTGGTGCAAATTCATGGGGAAGTGAGACAAGAACCTGCCCTGTGCTCACAGCCTCCACATTGCACAGTAGATGCTTCCCCCACCCTGTGCAGATGGGGCATCACCCATGTGTGTCACCTCATGGGGCATCAATCTTGGGAGCTGGAGGGGACAGAGGGACAATAACTCAAAGTCTAACTAGTGAGACAGAGAGAGAGAAAGGCCCAGGGGACTACATGTCTGGAGATACTGTGCCAATATCCTGGCCAGTCACTCATTTATTTGGTATCAGATTCAGGGAAGGTGGGCAAGTATGTGGAGTAATGTCCTTGGCGGGGATGTGGATTGGGGCTGCATAATAGTCTGGCACAAGCTTGGGAGAGTGAATAGGGGTTGTTGCTTGTGCTTTCCATTGTTGTTGCTGATCAAAACTTCCTATCTCTAGTCCCTGTTCACACTGAACTTCCTGTCAAGGTGGTCTAGCTGCTTATGGTAATGTGGCCATAGTGTCTGCCTGATGTTTTCAGCAGGTACTGGTTTCCCAGTATGTTCCTCATACCAAACTTTTGTCCAGGTGAGAGGCCCCAGCCTCACACTACTTTAGCTTAACCAGCAGCAACTTTGGGTGCCAGACACAATCCCAAGAACAAGGGGGCTTGGTGGATCCACACAGATGGCCTCGAGACATAAGTTGTATTTGCTTCCTTCCTTTCCATAACACAATCCACAAAGATCCTGTCTTATTTTATGACTGCAATGATAGCTTTTCTCCATAATGATGATTAATCTTAGAACATACTACACTTTCCATTTCTTTTTTTTTTTTTTTAATAAATTTTATTGTTATATTCCCCATACAATTGCAGCCCCCCCATTCTGACCCCAATCCCTCCCCTCCCACCCCCGCCCCCTAAAAGTGTCTCTGGTTCATAGTTTTTTGTTGATTTTGATTTTCACTTTCTTATAGTTATTCATTTTCCTGGTCCCTTATTTAAGTTTTCTAGATTCCTGCTATGAGTGAGACCATCCGGTATTTTTCTTTTTCTTTTTGGCTTATTTCGCTGAGCATGATCCCTTCCAGCGCCATCCATGTTGCTGCAAATTGCGTGTGTTTATCTTTTTTGAATGCTGAGTAATATTCCATGGTATATATGTACCACATCTTCTTGATCCAGTCATCTACTTTGGGCATTTGGGTTGTTTCCAAAGCTTAGCTATTGTAAACAGTGCTGCTATAAACATAGGGGTGCAGGTGTTCTTTGGAATTGATGTTTCTGTGTCCTTTGGGTAAATACCTAGGAGTGGAATTGCTGGATCATATGGAAGCTCTATGTTTAGTAGGTCCAGAAATCTCCATACAGCTTTCCACAGTGGTTGGACCAGTTTGCACTCCCACCAACAGTGCAGAAGAGTTCCTTTTTCTCCACACCCTCGCCAACATTTGTTGTTGCTAGTTTTTTTAATATGTGCCATTCTCACTGGTGTAAGATGGTATCTCATGGTAGTTTTGATTTGCATTTCCCTGATGACAAGTGATGTTGAACATTTTTTCATATGCCTGTTGGCCATTTGCATTTCCTCTTCAGAGAAGTTTCTTTTAAGCTCTTCTGCCCATTTTTTGACTGGATTATTTTCTTTGTTGTTGTTGAGTCTCATCAGCTCTTTGCAGATTTTTGTGATCAGTCCTTTATCATTAGTGTTGGGTGCAAAAATGTTCTCCCAGTTGGTGGGGTTTCTCTTTGTTTTTTTATTGTCTCTTTTGCTGTGCAGAAGCTCTTTAATTTGATGTAGTCCCATCTGTTTATCTTTGCCTTCACTATCACTGCTTTGGGTGATGTGTCTGTAAAGATGTCTTTGATGTGCAAATCACGTAGTGTTTCGCCTATATTTCCTTCTATATATTTTATGGTTTCAGGTCTTATGTCTAGTTCTTTAATCCATTTTGAGTTGATTTTTGTGTATGGTGTGAGGTGGTGGTCAAGCTTCATTCTTTTGCATGTAGCGACCCAGTTTTCCCAGCACCATTTATTGAACAAACTTTCTTTGCTCCAATGCATAGTCTTTGCTCCTTTGTCAAAGATTAGTTGACCATAAATCTGTGGGTTTATTTCTGGATTTTCTATTCGATTCCATTGGTCTGTATGTCTGTTCTTGTTCCAATACCATGCAGTTTTGATGATTATGGCTTTGTAGTATAGTTTGAAGTCTGGGAGTCTGATGCCTCCATTCCCTTCTTTTTTTTTCAGGAGAGCTTTGGCTATTCGGGGTTTTTGGTGATTCCATATGAATTTCATCAATAATTGTTCTATTTCTTTGAAGAATGACATTGAAATTTTGATTGGAATAGCATTGAATCTGTATATTGCTTTTGGTAGGATGGCCATTTTAATAATGTTTATTCTTCCAATCCATGAGCAGGGGATGTCTCTCCATTTCTTTGTGTCTTCTTCTATTTCTTTTAACAGTGTTTTATAGTTTTCTTTGTATAGGTCCTTACCTCTTTTGTTAGATTTATTCCCAAATATTTGATTTTTTTTGTTTCAATAACAAAAGGGATGGTCTTTTTGATTTCTTCTTCTTCAGATTTATTGTTTGTGTATAGGAAGGCTACTGACTTTTGCGTGTTGATTTTGTATCCTGCCACTTTACTGAACTGATTGATGAGTTGAATTAGCTTTTCTGTGGAGTTTTTGGGGTTCTCTATGTATAATATCATATCGTCTGCAAATAGTGATAGTTTGACTTCTTCTTTTCCTATTTGGATTCCTTGGATGTCTTTCTCTTGTCTTATTGCCCTGGCTAGGACTTCCAGTATTATATTGAAAAGCAATGGTGAGAGTGGACATCCTTGTCTTGTTCCAGATCTTAATGGAATTGCTTTCAGCTTTTCACCATTGAGAATGATACTGGCTGTTGGCTTGTCATAGATGGCCTTTATGATGTTGAGGTATGTTCCTTGTATCCCAAGAATTTCAAGGGCTTTTATCATGAATGGGTGTTGCACTTTGTCGAAAGCTTTCTCAGCATCTATTGATATTATCATATGGTTTTTATATTTCTTTTTGTTGATGTGTTGGATAACGTTGATTGATTTTCGGATGTTAAACCATCCTTGTGCCCCTGGAATGAATCCAACTTGGTCGTGGTGAATTATCTTATGGATACATTGTTGGATTCTGATAGCTAAAATTTTATTGAGGATTTTTGCATCAGTGTTCATTAGGGAGATTGGCCTGTAGTTTTCCTTTTTTGTGTTGTCCTTTTTCGTTTTGGTATTAGGTAATGTTGGCTTCATAGAACGTGTTTGGTATTGTCCCTTCCTTCTCAATTTTTTGGAAGAGTTTGTGAAGGATAGGCACTAATTCGTCTCTGAATGTTTGGTAGAATTCATTTGTAAATCCATCAGGTCCTGGGCTTTTGTTTTTGGAGGTTTTTTATTACCATTTCAATTTCGCTAATTGTAATTGGTCTGTTTAGGTGTTCTATTTCTTCTTTATCTAGCTTTGGGTGATTGTAGAGTTGTAGGAATTTGTCCATCTCCTCTAGATTGTTAAACTTGTTTCCATATAACTGTTCATAGTAGTTACTGATTATTCTTTGATTTCTGCTGTGTCCGTTGTGATTTCTCCTCTTTCATTGATGATCCTGTTTATTTGTGCTTTCTCCCTTTTTTCCTTTGTGAGCCTGGCTAGGGGTTTGTCTATTTTATTGATTTTTTCAAAAACCAGCTCTTGGTTTCATTGATCTTTTGGATTGTTTTTTAGTTTCAATTTCATTTATTTCTGCTTTGGTTTTTATTATTTCTTTTCTTCTACTGGTTTTGGGGTTTTTTTGTTTTCTTTTTCTAGATCTTTGAGCTTCGAGATTAGGTTGTTTCTTTGCGTTCTTTCTTGTTTCTTGATGTGAGCTTCTATTGCTATATATTTTCCTCTTATTACTGCTTTTGCTGCATCCCATACATTTAGGATATTAGTGTCCTCCTTGTCGTTCAATTCAAAAAATTTTTTAATTTCTTCTTTGATCTCCTCATTAGTCCAATGGTCTTCCAGTAGTGTGGTTTTTAATCTCCATGAGGTAGGAAAGTTCCTTGCCTTCTTTTTATGGTTTATTTCTAGTTTGATGCCTTCATGGTCAGAAAAGATGGTTGATATGATTTCAATCTTGGTGTATCTGTTGATGTTTGTCTTGTGCCCCAGTATGTGATCGATCCTGGAGAATGATCCGTGTGCGCTTGAGAAAAATGTGTACTCCGTTTTTTTGGGGTTTAGTGTTCTATAGATGTCTGTTAAGCCTAATTGCTCTAGGTCCTTATTTAGAGCTTTGGTTTCTTTACTTATTTTTTGTCTTGTTGATCTATCCATTGTTGATAGTGGTGTGTTGAAGTCTCCCACTACGTATGTGTTTTCTCTGATGTCTGTTTTCAGAGAGGACAACAGTTGTCTGATATATTTTGGTGCTCCTTCGTTTGGTGAGTATATGTTAATGAGTGTTATTTCTTCTTGAAGTATTGTCCCCTTGATCATAATGTAGTGACCATTGGGTCTCTTTTTATCTTTTTGAGTTTGAAATCTGTTTATCTGATATAAGTATAGCTGTTCCTGCTTTCTTTTTTGGTCCATTTGCTTGTAGGATTGTTTTCCATCCTTTAACTTTGAGCCTATTTTTATCTTTTGTAGCTAAATGTGTTTCCTGGAGACAGCAAAAGGTTGGGTTTTGTTTCTTAATCCAGGCTGCCACTCTGTGTCTTTTTATTGAAGAGTTTAGTCCATTTACATTTAGAGTTAATATTGATATGTTAACATCTGTATTTGCCATTGTGTTTGTCTTTCCTTTGATTTTATTTATTTATTCTTTTAATAACTTTTTTTTTTTTTGGCCTTCTTTCATTGTTATTCGTCCCTCTGAGGTTCTGGCTTTAGACTCCTTGTAGTATTTTTTGGAGTGGGGGTTTAGTTGCAATGAAATTCCGGAGTTTCTGTTTGTCTGGGAAGGTCCATATTCTTTCTTCAAAGAGGAAGGAGAGCTTTGCGGGATAGAGTATTCTTGGTTGGCATCTGTTTTCTTGGAGTCTGTTGACTATGTCCCTCCACTCTCTCCTTGCCCGTAGTGTTTCTTCGGAGAAGTCTGATGTCAGCCTGATTGGTTTTCCTTTGAATGTTATCTGTTTCTTCCCTCTTGCCAGCTTCATTATTTTTTCCTTGTCCTGGATTCTTGGGAGCTTTACTATTATGTGTCTTGCTGTATTTTTCCTTTCGTCGTGGAAGTTTGGTGTTCTTTTGCTTCTTGTATATCAATTTTCAGCTCCTCTTCACATTGGGAAGTTCTCTTCAATTATCTTTGAATATTTTCTCTGTTCCTACATCTCTCTCCTCTCCTTCTGGTATTCCTATAACTCTTATATTTCCTTTCCTCATGGAGTCAGATAGTTCCCGAAGTCTTTCTTCGTTCTTTTTCCTTCGTACTTCTCTTTCTTTTGTTTTGGTTCTTTTTATTTCTGTGTCTTCAAGATTACTTATTCGTTCTTCCATTTCATCTATTCTGCTTTCATTGCTTTTCCCAGAATCTTTAGTTTTCCATTAATTCTTTGATCTCCTGCATTTCTTTTACTTCCCTCTTTAGGACTCAATTTCTTTCTTCTGACCATTGTTTTCCTCTCTAGGGATCAATGCATTCTTCTGATCGTGTTATTTTTCCCTTTCATTGTTTTCCTTTATGACTTCTGTCAGTTTTTTAATCACGGCAATTTTAAATTCTCTTTCTGGAAGGCTCAGAAATTCTTCCAAGTTATTGTCTTGCAATCTGGGGCTGGCTTCTTTTTGTGGTGTGCTTTTCTCTGGAGAGTTGCTAGGTTGCGTGTGGTTCTTCTCCTCCCTACTGTCTGTTTCTAATTTGCCGTATGCGTTGGGACACTGTTGTTGTTGGGACTGGCGGCATCTTGGGTGGGCTTCTCTGTTTCCCCTCTGGTTCTTCCAGGAGTCATCTGTCAGTTCAAGCAGCCTTGGCTCCTGAGAAGCCTTCTGCAGGTAGTCTTTACTGAAGAAATGTCCCTGTTCTTAAAATGGTGATGTGGGACACACTCCCTGCGCGTCTGGTCTCAGGCACACTCTTCTGCGTGCCTGGTCTGCCCTGGCTGTGGGTGCTCGCTCTCCCTGTGGGCTCAGACTACTTGTTCGGAAGGAGCCAGGTGTGGGCTAACTCCCAGCTGGCACTTAGCTCCTTCAGTAGCCTGTGCTGGGGTCAAGTCGTAGGTGGCGCCAGAGATCTTCTCCTAGAGCCCTTTGGGGAGCTGATTTTCACCCTGTGGGACAGGGAGCAGAGCGAGGGATGGTTAGGGTACACCTCAACGGCTTTTGGGTGCTGTGTCTTGCCTTGTGCCCCACCGTCGTGGGGAACCCACGCCCCTAATTTCGTGCCCGGGTCTCAGTTCCAAAGCCCTCAGTTCCAGGACGCGGGCTGTAGCCCAGATCAGTGGCGCGGGAATGGCGCCTTTTGAATCCCGCTCCCCTGCCTGGGCGCCTTGTTCCTGCTCACTCAGGGAGGGGCCTCCGCCGTCTCCCCGCAAGCCTAGGTCGCAGGCGCGGGGACCTGGGCAGCGCGATCCGGTCTGGATCCGCGCCACTTTCCGCGCAGGCTTACCGGGCGGCGGGGCCTTGTGCTGGGGCTGGTCTCCTCCTGGGCGGGGCTCTCTTTAATGGCGCCTGAGCTCACCTCCGCGGCGGATCCTGCAGGGTTCGCCTCAGCTCCCGTTCACGGGTTGTGGGGCTGCAATAGTTCCTTCCACTCACAGTCCCGCTTGCTGTGTCCGTTTTTCTTGTGGCCGTTTTTGGTTTGTTGTTTCCTCCTCTCTGCCCGGTCGGATAGTGCCGCCTCTGTGGCGGGGGAGGGGAGCAGGGTTCTGCGCTTCCCTCCCTTCTCGTCCTCTTTTATGGCAACTTTCTTCTTCGGGCAGTTTGCTGGAGTCACCCGTTTATCTTCCGTGTCTCAGTTCTCACTGGGACCTGCCGCTTTTCCTCCCTATTAACTTTTTTTTAATGGGAGATCTTACTCGCAGCGTCTCCTCGCCGCCATGTTGCTCCGCCCCCATCCTACACTTTCCATTTCTGCAGTGACAAAAAACACTTGGTATGGAGCTGGAGTGTTCTCCCGAGTGGAGCTGGGTCTCTACTGCCTGAGTTGCTGGAACAATTCCTGTGTCCCAGCCACGTGCCAGTGTGATGGAGGACAAGAATAGAAAGCCTGGAATGGAGGCATCCCAAGACCAGAACCTGACCTACAAGGAGGTGGGGGTAGAGGAAAAAAACATGACCATTAACCCAGCTATAGATGTCAGCCCCTCAGTCACCAGTGCCTTATCCTAAGGCATAAGAGCCAAGCAGGATCAGACTGCTCTAGGGAGTGTAGTGCAGACTTGAGGGTAAAGAAATGGAGATTGGGCCCATTTTGGAATCTCTGATCCCTTTGTAGTTTTGCCCAGATTTCCAACATCAACAAGTAACAGGCCACTCCAAGGAGGAGTGAGCCCCTCCCAAAGAGAAAAGGACTATATCAGTGCCGTTTCTGCACAGGCTCAGGGTCGCTTTCCTACTCCCCGCATGTGACTATGCAGGTTTCTCTCTTCACCAACTCTCTCCTCTGTAGGGCAGCAGCTTTCTGGCTGTCCATGACCTGTATCATGCCGGGTCTTCTCTTCACTGGCCTCCTTCAGGGGAGGCCGTTCTCCTCAACGCTGCCCACCTGCAACCATGCAGGACCCTCTTAGCAAACTGTCCCTTCTGGGGCAGCTGTTCCTGCCCGCTTGTGTCTGTGCAAATGTCTTTAGCTGTTTTATCCCTTCCCTAATAAACCTTCCCTTTAAATATAACTAACATCTCTGTCTCATGGAGAAACTCGCCTGGGAAACTTGCTGTGTGTTGCAGAAACAGGAGCTCTGGTGAAACTGTTTCAGGGCAGCCCTATATTGAACGGGTTGCCTGGCTGTGGGTTCTCACCGTTCTTTTAAAAGGGAATTGTTAATACTCTACTACAGGCATACAAAAAAGGTTAATAAAAGGTTTATTTACAAGGGAAAAAGGAAGTAAGGAAAATGTACAACTTATGGAGAAAATAGGGAAATAAAGTTTTTAATGCGTCCTACCAAATACGATAACCTGGAAACCCAAAAAGCACTCTCAGAGCTGGCCGGATGCTGTAAGCTGGCTGAGAGCCAAAATGGGGGAACTCCTCCAAAGCCCACATGTTGTGTCTGGCTTTATACCAACCTGGCTGCTTAACCCCACCCTCAGGTCCCAGCCACCTTCCCTTTGGTGGTGATGGGATTTGGAGTTCCCAGTGTCTTTGGCTTTGACCTGGGGTGGGGTTGGAGTCCACAAAGCCTTATGGAATTAGCTTTAGGACATCCTTTTCCCCCTAACAAAACCTTTCCCAGAGTGAACCCAAGGGCCCCGCACTCCAAACCCACTGACTCCAAAAACGACAACAAGTGTAACGCTGTTCCCGGTGTGTTTTGCCCACAGGATGTTCTGCATACTGGATGTGAGTCTCTGTTCAGAAAGTCTAGCATTTTCTGTAATCCCTGTTGTGGAAAACCCCATGTGTTCTCACATTTCCAGGAATCTGTCCGAGATTCTTGATGTTTTCAAGAGAGTGGGGAGAGAATAGGGCCTCTCCTGGGTCTCGGCCTTGCATGCCAGTCCACAAATTCCTTTAAGAGGCAATGGGATTTATTTTCAAATATGTGTGTTCAAACACAGTAGCTAGAGGATGAATGAATAGGATCCTCCAGTCATTGATCTTGTTGATTGTGGAAACTTGAGCATGGCATGGGGGCCTGCTGGTCCAGTACTGGTAGTGAGATTAAAAGGTGATAATTCAGGGCCACCCTGGTGGCTCTAGAGGTTAAGTCTCAGCACTATCAAGCTATGGGCAACCACTGCAGCATGAGTCCATCCCCAGGCAGGGAGCTAACCCACATGGAGAGCAGAACTCTACTGGCCCACCCACGTTCCCGTCAGCAACATATTGAGTAGATCCACCTGTTTTGCTCCCCACTCTGCCTCTGGTGCATCCTCTCCCTCCCCACATCTCTGGTCTACAGCCCAGATGTATGCATAAATAAATAAAAATAAATCTTATTTGTTCCTTAAAAAAGTGGTACTTCAGACTGAAAAAAATCTCGGGACTTGGGGTTGGACTTGCTCAGGACAAAGAGAGTTAATACTTGTCATAATTCATTCTTGTTTCCAGTTTTGTGGTTTTCTCTATTCCCCATTCCCTGATATATTGCGTACAGTTACGACACAACTGCACCTGCAATGTAACTTGTTGGGAGTTAATATGCAGCAGCCATGATTATATTTTCATTCAATTTCATCCACATTGACCAGAGTGAGTCTACTCCTACTTCTGGGTTTGTGTGGTGGGGACTGAGGACCAAGAATGGAATGTAAACTAAGCTCAGGGAACAATGTTCTTCAGTTGACATTTGGTAACAAATCACAAGGCAGGAAAATAAAGAGGGATCTTGAAAGTGTCCACAAACATAACAATTGGTTGCATCAGCACATCAAAGGTCTCATGTGACAGATAGTCTTGAAATGAGGGCCCCAGGGCTGGTGTGTTAGAAATACCCCACCTCGCTCCAGCCCCTCCCTCCATAGCCTCCAAAACGGATTTTACCTGCTGCTCCCCACTGGGTCATTCAAACCTACTGAGCTCCGTCTCCTTCTGCCAAATATTTCATTTCACCATTTTGAAAAACAGACTTCTTTAGTCTGCATCTCACAATTTTTTTTTAATGAAACTTGTTACATGACATGCTTTCATTTCCATCCAAGGTGTCTTCATGGCTGACTAGAGAATCCCTCCTCTACACACTAAAGAGGAAACACCTACTGGGGCAGGTGGAAGGGCAGAGTCTTAGCTCACCGTGTGGCAGGACATATTTCATTCAGGAGGAGACCCAGGGAAAAGGGACAGAGGACTATAGGGATGAAAAGGAAATGGGGGAACCTTGTATTGATCTAGAAGAGAGAAATAGGAATGGAAAAGAATCGACAAAGCTGAGATTTTCAACTACACTCAGCAGCCTTATCTGGCACTTGAGTCATACCATATGCTGCCCAGCAGGGGGCAGCAAGGGCCTGGATGGGGGAAGGTTACTGGTGTGGTTCAGCCTGGCCTGATTCAGTTCTAGGAGCTGCTTCCCTCTGATAGCTCCTAGTGTAATTCACAAACAGAGTCACACTTCTGTTGTACCCCAATAGTTCTTTTTATCAGGACCGGGAAATGAACCAGATCTCAGTCTCACGTCACAGTGTCAGCCCACTGCACACACGTGGGACATAGAGGCCTTTGAGAAGAAAGAGTGCGAGGTGAAGGGAAGTGAGAAGTAACCACCTTTGGTTTTCATCATCGGAAAAAGAGTGATTGGGGCTTTCGGACAGCCTTGAACCCTGTCTTTTCCACACTCCTCAGAGCATGGAATTGTCCCAGATTCTCAGTCAAGGAGCAGTCATGAGTCTGTGCTGAAAGCACAGGGACACCCCCGGGGGCTCTGGCACTGCCACAGGCTCAGTCTGTCCTGACTCAGTGCAGTGTTGCCATGCTAGGGTGCAGAGGAATCTAGAGTGCAGGAACAAGTAAGAGTCGGGTAAGCAGAAAACAGATACTGAACAGATATTTTTGGAGGATCCTCTCTTGTGAGACAGGAGTAGAGGACAAGAGAGTTTTGGGGAAGTCAAACCCAGAGATCTTAGGGTATGTCCATCATGATCTGACATTCTCCACTCTCTAGTCACTCAGGGCACAAGCAAGGACCCCAGGGAACGGACCCCAGGGACATCTGTCTTGACCCTCCATGTCTTCCACCCTAGGCTTACCTGGGCCAGCACTGAACTCACCAGGATTTGTTTTCCTCTTTCCAGCTTTCTGAGTCTCCCTCAGTTTCCAGGTTCTGGGACACTGGATCAACATTTCCCTTGCTGGAGTGTCATCAGGTGTCACATTTGTGTTGTATCCTGGGGCCAACAATACTGGGTTGAGCCCATTCTCCTTATCTCTGTCCTCAGGACTCTGGCCCAGGGGTCTCTGATCACTTCCCTGGTGTTGAGTCTCCATGACCCAGTGGCTCCACCTGAGGAGGAGGCTGCTCATCACTGTCCTTTATTTAGGAGGCCTGGCACTTTCCACGGTGTGCAAGTGCAAGGGGAAGGGAGGCCAGAACCTGCCCTGTGCTCACAGGCTCCCGCCCTGTTCTGAAGATGCTGCCCCAGCCTGTGCAGAGGGACCTTAACACACATGGCCTTGGCAATGTGGTTCCCACAGCAGCTCCATTGTCATCCCCTGACACCAAAATGAAAACAGCCACTCTTTTATTGCTTTGGGAAAAAACAGCATTTTTTTGGGTCTCTTTATCCTAATTCTTCAAATGTCCTAATGGAGACAGGGAAATACATGTTGGGGCCAGTTTTCCCAGTTGTCATGTATATCCGCACTTTACATGCTCTGGTCTCCCACGCCTGTGCAGCCCAGTCTGGACTCAGTTGTTCAGCACCACGTCTCCTTGTTCACTCAGGTCTGCCCTGCAGAGTCAGTGTGGCCTTTCTTGGTGCCTCCTCTTCCGCACATTGTTGCTGATAGGAGAGAGGCTGTTGCTGCAAATCTACGATGAGCTTGCAAATTGTGTCTTCTCTTGACCTTTTGGGCAGTGCCTCTCATTTCCACATATAAATGAAATCAATCGATGTTTCTCTTTTTTCTTCTTTTTCGCTTGTCATAGCCCCTTACAGCTCCATCCATGTTGCCACAAATGGCCTGAGTTCACTTTTTTTTAAATCACAGAGTAGTATTCTATTTTGTACATGTATCACCACTTTTTGTTTTATTTTTTTTTTACTTTTTTATTTTATATAATTCTTACATCATTTTTCATTTTTGCATAATGTATTCATTTTCATTTTGGTTATATTCCCCATGGAATTGAACCCTTCCCTTATTTTGACCCTAGTCCTTCCTCTCCCCACCTTCCTCCCCGTAGTGTATCTCTGGTTTATAGTTTCTTCTTGACTTTGATTTTTACTTCGTATTAATTGGTCTTTTTCCTGTTCTCTTATTTATGTTTTCTAAATTCCTGCTATGAGTTAGACCACCCAGTATTTTACTTTTTCTTTCTGGCTTATTTCGCTGAGCATGATCCCTTCCAGCTCCATCCATGTTGCTGCAAACTGCATGTGTTTATCTTTTTTGATTGCTGAGTAATAATCCATTGTGTATATGTACCACATCTTCTTGATTCAGTCATCTGGATCAAGATTTTGGGCATTTGGGTTGTTTCCATAGCTTAGCTGTTGTAAATAGTGCTGCTATAAACATAGGGGTGCAGGTGTCCTTTGGAATTAATGTTTCTGTGTTTTGTGTAAATACCTAGGAGTGGAACTGCTGGATCACAAGGATGCTCTATGTTTAGTAGGTCAAGAAATCTCCACACAGCTCTTCATAGTGGTTGGACCAGTTTGCACTCCCACCAACAGTGCAGGAGAGTTCCTTTTTCTCCACAACCTCGCCAACATTTGTTGTTGCTAGTTTTTTTAATATGTGCCATTCTCACTGGTGTGGTGGTTTTGATTTGCATTTCCCTGATGACAAGTGATGTTGAACATTTTTTCATATGCCTGTTGGCCATTTGCATTTCCTCTTTGGAGAAGTTTCTTTTTAGCTCTTCTGCCCATTTTTTGATTGGATTATTTTCTTTGTTTTTGTTGAGTCTCATCAGCTCTTTGTAGATTTTTGTGATCAGTCCTTTATCATTAGTGTTGTGTGCAAAAATGTTCTCCAAGTCAGTGGGGTTTCTCTTTGTTTTGGTTATTGTCTCTTTTGCTGTGCAGAAGCTCTTTAATTTGATGTAGTCCCAGCTTTTTATCTTTGCCTTCACTATCAGTGCTTTGGGTGATGCGTCTGTAAAGATGTCTTTGAGGTGCATGTTGTGTAGTGTTTCACCTATATTTCCTTCTACATATTTTATGGTTTCAGGTCTTATGTCTAGTTCTTTAATCTATTTTGAGTTGGTTTTTTGTGCATGGTGTGAGGTAGTGGTCAAGCTTCATTCTTTTGCATGTAGTGACCCAGTTTTCCCAGCAGCATTTATTGAACAAACTTTCTTTGCTCCCATGCATATTCTTTGCTCCTTTGTCAAAGATTAGTTGACCATAAATCTGTGGGTTTATTTCAGGATTTTTTATTCAGTTCCATTGGTCCGTGTGTCTGTTCTTGTTTCAATATATATCACAACTTTTTGATCCATCAGTCTGTTTGGGGCATCTGTCAAAATAGGTGGGGGAAGAGTAAAAGGGAATATGGTGATGGCCACAGTCAGGTTTTGTAATAGAACTTCAGGGAGATCACCTGAGCAGAGAAACCAATGCTGTGCAAACACGAGCAATGATGCACGAAAATAATAAATAGAAATAAATATGCAAATATAGTAAATATGTAATAAATAAAACAGAGGAGCAGCTAAAGAAGGTGAAAATGTTGCTGAGGACTCAGGATAAAGTACATGGACCTTTTCCTTTAATATCTCACTAGGTGACCTCATATCCAAAGAAACCAAACAGGAAAGAATTTTAGTTGCATCTGCGATGTGTGGGATCCTCCCCTTCCATCCATGGATTCCTTTCCTGAAGTATCCCGCAGTGTGCTGACTCCTTACTCGTGAAGGCTGTTTCACAAAAGGCTCCTTTTCCTTCAAGGAAAGATTTCTGGTGGGCATGTCCCCTTCCTCAGGAATCCCCAACATTTCTGGGGAGGCAGGAGGCATGAGTCCTCATTTGCATGAGGCAATTCCAGTTCTTGCTGGAGTGCCTGTTAAAAATCTTCATAAAGACACGTTTAGACGTAGACATGATTTGACTTGGAATGTTCAAGTGTATAAATGAAGGTAGGTTTCGGCCCAGAGGCCCTCATGAGACAAATATTTCCACCTCACCAGAACTTTCTCAGTTTTAGATCTGAACATGATTGTTCTGGCCAGGACCTAGCCCCAGCGCCTCAGGAGGAAGAGTCACTGTGATGTCAGCGAGAGTGGGCCTGCAGCGCCCAGAGTCGCCGTAATTGTTCTGCGTGTGTGCCAGTGTCCTGTCCGACACTCGCGTTTCTAACAATTCATCTCTTTCCCTTGTCTCACTGCTGGAGCTGGATCATTTTACCTCATTCTCTGCCCAGTGCTGAAATTCACATCACATGTGCCATTGTCCTCAGGCATTTGGACTGGAAATGAATGAAAATGCCCACTGTCCAGGTTCCCTAGCTTGCACATGGCAGCTGATGGGTTTTCCCACCTCATATCCTCAGATGGGATCTGGTGAGAGCCAATTCCTGAAGAGAAGTTAATCTCCTCATATTCCACCAGTAATTATTTTTTCAAACCTTGTGCTGCCCTCTTCTTATTTCCCCAGTCAACAAGCAGTACCGTCACTGAACTCCCACAGGCTGGGTTGGTGTCACACATCATGGCCATCAGTGTCCGGGTCACAGCACAATGAGGATGGGCCGATGCTCCTGGACACAGAATAGCATGCTGGGTCCTTGTCTTCTGTCCCTGGGAAAGGAGGGATTAGCTATTTCTCTGCTCTGCTGGGATCCCCTCCTCTCCTTGTCTCTCAGATGCAGGCAGGGTAAATCCTATACCTTCTTGGCATCAGGAATCTTGTGCTCCAGCAAAGGATTCTTGAGGGAACATCAAACTCTGATTGCCTTCTCTGCTGTAAAGTGGGGTGAAAGGAGTGAGGGGTGTTGGGAGAGAGAGAGGTTAGGACAGAGGGCAGATTGAAAAGGGAGAGAGTGAGAGACAAAGAGGGAGAAAGAGAAGTAAAAAAAATGTGACATTTGCAGGGTTGGGAGCGGAAGACTCAGGTGGAAACTACATGAAAGCTTATTTCAATTTAAATGTACTCACCTCAGAAACAAAGGTGACAACTGTCTCTAACATCCCTGAATGTGGTTTGGAGTCTTTGAAGTGGCTCAGCTCCCCAACCTGAGCTTGCCCCTTGATTCGCTCAACAATTAAACATTAGAGAGTGGAATATTAGGGTCCACTACCGAGTCTTCAACAGATCAGACAAACAATGTTGGAGAAAAATGAGAATTTCATCGGGAGCAAAAGCTTGCACAAAGTCACTGTGGTAGAGAAAATATGGACGATATAAGGAACAGAGCGGCTGGGGAATGCTCTACTGAGGCAGTGAGGAAGTAGAGTGGGCAGTTGTGGCTGCAGAGAGACCACATCATGCCTGAAAAGTCTAAATACGGAGACCTCGCCGGTGGTGCAGTGGGTTGAACGCTATACTCTGAAGCTGTGAAGCTGCGAAGCTCTGAAGCTGTGAAGCTCTGAAGCTGTCCGTAGCCTCTTTAGCGTGGTTTCGATTTCCGGCAGGCCAGGGAGAAACCCACATGGAGCAGCAGACCTCTCCTGTCTCGCCCACTGCTCCTCTCAGCAGTGTCTTCGTTCCAACTGCCTGCTCTGCTCCCCACTCTGTCTCTGGTGAATTCTCTCACCTTCCCACGCCTCTGACCTGTACCCCAGCTCTTATAAAAATAAATAAATCCTTAAAAAAAAAGTCCAGATAAGGAGTTTCAATTTCATTGATGAGCGGTCTTATTTTTATTATTTGTAGGATTTTCTTCCTTCTGTTTGCTTTGTGCTTGTCTTTGTCCTTTCCTTCCTATGTTTTTGATATGGAATTCAGCTATCAATTTCCCTGTCAAACTGAGTTTACAGAACCCATACTTTTTTTTTTAAGATATTTTTATTTATTTATACAAGCACTGGGTACAGTCAGAAGCGCGGGAGGGTGAGAGAATTCACCAGAGCCAGAGCGGGGAGCAGAGCAGGCAGAAGGACCGAAGTACACTGCTGAAGGGAGCAGCGGGCGGCAGGAGAGGTCTGCGCGCTGTGCGGGACCCTCCTCTGGTGGCCTGGTGAAGCCAGGGATTGAGTCCGCGCCACATAGGCTGTGGGGAGCTTAGCAACCCAGAGCTCAACTGCTGCACCACCAGGGAGGCCCTAAATGCACTTCATTTAATTCTTAAGTTGCATTTGTGTCCTAGATGTCATATCAAATGACCCAAACTGTCCTAAAAATAACAGAAATGTATTGTCTCCCAATTCTGCAGGTTAACAAGGCAAATATGAACCTAACTGTAGAGTTATACTCCCTCTGTTTAAAAGGGGGAAGGATCCTTGCTCCTTCCTAACCAGGTGACTGTGGGCAATTCCTACAAAGTCCTTGATTTAAAACACTCCCTGGTCAATCTCTGTCGTGGACTCCCGGTGGCATTATCTCTCCTGCTTGTTTGTGTTTCATCTTTTCTCCTTATTAGGACACTGGTGTTGTTAGGGGGAAGGTTGTCCTGAGCTAATTCCATGCAGGCTTTGTGGACTTCACCCCCACTCCAGACCAAAGCCATCAGGACATTGGGAAAGACAAATCCCATCACCACCAAAGGGAAGGTGGCTGGGACCTGAGGGTGGAGTTAAGCAGCCAGGTTTTCTATAAAACCAGACCCGTGGGCCTTGGGGTCTCTTTCTTGGCTTCAAGGCTCTTGGCTCACCGCCAGCTCTCAGAGTGCCATTTGGGATTCCATGTTGGCAGAACGGGGAGGACGCAGTGAGGACTTTATCTCCCTCTTTTCTCCCTGAGTTGTACATTTCCTCATTTCCCCTTCCCTTGTAAACAAACCTTTTATTCACCTTAGGTGTGTGCCTGCAGTTAAGTATTAGTAAGGCCCTTTTAAGTGTGCGGTGAGGACCCACAGTCAGACAACCCTCTTTGATATCAGGGTTGCCCTGTAACAGTTATAGTGGATTAGGGTCCACCCTAATGAAGTGTTACATCACCTTAATTTGATTACACATTTCCCAACAAGATCTCATTACCTGTTTGGCGGTTTGCCTATTTTGTTAGTGTTTTGAGATGCAATTGAACTAAAAACACTAGGAGTATAGAAAAATTCCAGATATTTTTTCCATTGACACTCAGATTAATTTCATAATGGTCTGAGAATATATTTTGTAAGATTGTAGTGGTTGCAAAAATAGAATTCATTTTATTATTGAAGATATTTCTTATTTTGATGACTATTCTTGTGAAACAGTAACAGCATGAGTTTTGCTGTGATTTTTAATGACATTTTATTAATGTCAATTTTGTTAACTTGGATCATGATATTGCTGAATACGTTCATGTCATATTAATTTCTGTATAATTGCGCTTCAATGACTGAGAGTAATGAAATGAAATAATGAAATCTCATTATGGATTTGTAGATTTTGCCATGTCTCATTTCAGCGTATCAGTTTTATCTTCATATGACAAGAAGTTGTGTTCTTAGGTGTGATGATTTGAAACTTGATAGCTATCTAATATGCTTGATATAATATCTTGATAGCTATACTTTCTATTAATCTGGTAATTTTCCAACCAGTTTGGTTGATTTTTAAAGTATGATTGTTTACATTATAACTTTTTTTTTTTTACCAGTTTTCTAGTATACTTTGCCCTTTCCATAGATATTTCCTGTGTGCTTCTTTTTCAGGTGGGCTAATTGCAGAAAACAAACTTTCCTTTGTACTTTTTGTTTACTTGTTTGTTTCAAAAGCTAGTGGAAAAGAGAGAATGACTTGGAGCGCTCTAGCAAGTAGAGTCTGTTACAACTGCAGGGAAGGGCCAGGAGCTGAGAGGACAGGGCAGGAATTTCCAGCTCCCAGGCTCTGCATCCATGGGTCTTGGGCTGCACCATCTGCGGCCACCATCGGGCAGCAAGGGCCTGTGTGGACGAACCTTCATTGCTGTGATTTATCCAGAACTGCATGAAGTCACAGGAACTCTTTACCTCTGAGCTTTTCCTAGGAAGAAGCAGTCTCAGATGTCCCAAATCTGCTGAGTTATTTTGAGCTCAGACCATGGAATGCAACAAGAAAAGGGTGAAACTAATTGCTGGTTGGCTATAACTTCAAATGCAGGTCTCTCTCCCTAGAACTTTCTATGATTCCCTTTACAAGGGACTCAAATAACTGCTCCCTGCATGCTCTATGCTTTTAGCTGCATTCAGAGGAGAAATGGTGTTGCATGCTGTTTACATTCCACATGAACCAAACCTTATAATTGTACTTTTTTTTTGAAATTTGCATCAGATTTAATCCCAGGGAATAAAAAAAAAAGAGCAAATTAAACAATAGTCTTAGAAATTTTAAGAGAGAGGGAGAGAGAGTATCACAAAGGTGTTGTGACGTCTTGTTCAGGTTTGGGGAGGTTGGTTTATCTTGCCTGTGGAAGCGAAATGGAAGAAAAGGCAAGAAAGTTCAAATGATCTCATCTGTGACCTGACCCTTGAATCTAAGAAGCAGGAAGCAGATTTGCATAGAGACCCTCTTCCTCCTCTTAGGCAGGGCTGGGGATAAGAGACATCTGGGGGAGCCAGGCCCAGGTTGGGGCATCAGAAGACAGAGACCTTGGCTTGTCTCCACCATGGCCTGGACTGTGCTTCTCCTCACCCTCCTCACTCAGGCCACAGGTGAGACCTCCAGGGAAGGGACACTGAACACATCACAGCTGACCCTTATCTCTGCTCAGCTCACCTGGGCTCAGGCTGAACTCACTTGTGTATGTTTTTCCTCTTTTCAGGTTCCTGGGCCCAGTCTGCTCTGACTCAGCCTTCCTCAGTGTCTGGGGCTCTGGGACAGTCAGTCACCATCTCCTGTGCTGGGACCAGCAATGACATTGGGCAGTATAACGATGTATCCTGGTACCAGCAGCTCCCTGGCAAGACACCCAAGCTCCTGATTTATGTTGTCAGTTACCGGCCCTCAGGGATCCCTGATCGCTTCTCTGGCTCCAAGTCAGGCAACACGGCCACTTTGACCATCTCTGGTCTCAAGCCTGAGGATGAGGCTGAGTATTACTGTAGCTCATTCAGGAGTGGTTATACTTACCACAGTGGTGTAAGTTCACGGGGAAGTGAGACAAGAACCTGCCCTGTGCTCCCAGCGTCCCTGTTGCACAGAAGAGGCTTCCCCCACCCTGTGCAGATGGGGCTTCATGCACGTGGCCTTGACAATTCAGTTCACTCTTAGCTCCTCTCTTCTCCTTAGTGCAATCCACAATGATGCTGTCTTATTTTCAGGGTGCAATGATTTTTTTTCTCTACATTTATGATTGATCCTAGAATGTCCTCCACTTTCCATTTCTTTAGTGACAGGAGTTCATGGCATAGAGCTCAGGCTGTTCTCCTCCGTGGAGTCGGTTCTCTGCTGCTGGAGACTCTGGAACATGTCCCTTGTCCCAGCCACGTGTTAGTGTGGTGCTGCTGTCGGTCTTTTGTGACAACAGGATGTGAGTTTTTGTAGACAAAGAATATCATTTTCTGCAACCCTGTTTCTGTAACTACACATGACTGTTCTAGAATGTCTGGGAATCTGTCCAAGTATCTTTATTTTTCAGAGAGCTTGGAGAGTGCAAATCCTCTCATGTGTCTCTGCCTTGAAAAGGTTCCAGTTTTTCTTAAAGGTGACTAGTATGGTTCTTAACAGTGAGCAGTGGGAAGAAAATTATAGCTAGAGCATGAGTGAGTGGGATCCTCCACAGTCTTTGTTCCTGTTGACTGTGGAGCCTTCAGCTTGGCACAGGGAGGTGCAGGTCCCGTATTGGCAGCGAGATTAACATATGACACTTCAGGGTGGAACATCTGTGGGTTGAGATGGGACTTCCTTTTTTAATTTTTAAAATATTTTTATTAATTTATGCATACAAGGACTGGAGTGTAGGCCAGAGGTGCGGGGGTGGGCGGTTGAGAGGATTCGCTAGAGAAAGTATAGGGAGCATAACAGGTGGATCTACTGAAATACACTGATGAAGTGAGTAGAGGGGGAGACAAGCAGAGGTCTGCTGTGCTGTGGGTTAGTATGGGAGTGGCTGGCAATAGCTTGACAGCACTGAGACTTTAACCCCTGAGCCACCAGGGAGGGCCAGGATTGGACTTCTTCAGGCCAAAAGCAGCTAACACTTACCATGTTTCATTCTTGCTAAAAATTTGTGTTTTTCTCTATTTCCCATTCATTGGTATATTACATATAATTATAACAGGAATATACTGCAGTATAACTTGTTGGGTGCATCAGCACATCAAATGTCCCATGTGACAGACAGACTTGAAATGAGGGTTCCTAGGGCTGGTGTAGTTAGGACAGCCCCCCTCACTCCAGCCCCTCCCTCTACATCCTCCAAACCTGGAGTTCACCTCCTGCTCCCCATTGGGTCATTTAAATCTGAGCGAGCTCCCTCTTATTTGGCAGTATATATTCTTTTACCATTTAAGGATTCAATCTTCCTAGGTCTCCTCTTCATAACTTTATTTATTTATTTTTTTTAATGGAACATTCCAACTTCATTTTATTTCCCATCCATTGTTTCTTCATTACTGACTTGAGAAACCCTCAGGGCCACACACTCGGGAAGAAACACCTACTGGGACAGGTAGAATGATCATGAAGTTGTATCGAAACCCCCAGTATGGCAGGACACATTTCAATCAGGAAAAGATAAAGGGAAAAGGGATTCGATGGAAACAGGAACTGGAAAGCAAAAAGTGATGAAAGAAGAAAGAATAAAACAGATTTCAACTCCACTAGTCTGTCTTCCCTGGTGATTGTGTTATACCCCCTGGTTACTGGGGGAAGCAAAGGCCTAGATTTGGGGACATTATTGGTTTTGTCAATGGGCCTGATTCAGTTTTGGAGCTGCTTCTCTCAGAGCACCCTTGCATTATTCAGAAATAGGGTCACAATTCTTCTGTACCCCAACGGTTCTTTCTTTATGATAAATGAACCAGGTCTCAGTCTCTGGACAGTGTCTGTCACTGCTCCTGCTTAGGACACAGAGGCTTTTGAGAAGAATGAGGGAAAGCTGAAGAGAAATGAAAAGTAGCCACCTTTGGGTTTCATCATCGGAAAACGAGTGATTGGAGCTCCTTAGACAGCCTTGAACCCTGTCTTTTCCACACTCCTCAGAACAAGGAATAGTCCCAGATCCTCAGTCAGGAGCCGCCATGAGTCTGTGGTGGAAGGACAGGGACAGCCCCAGGGGCTTTAACACTGCCACAGGCTCAGTCTGTCCTGACTCAGTAGTACAGCTCAGAGGGACAGCATGTCAGTTGAGCTCTGCCATTCTCGGATGCAGAAGAACTAGCGTATAGGAACAAGTTAGAGTGGGATGAGCAGAAACAGGTACAGGAAGCAATTTGTGTGAAGGCCCTCCCCTCTGAGACAGGGGTAGGTGATAGGAAAGTTTGGGGAAGTCAGGCCCATCTCCTGGGTTATATCCATCATGATCTGTGCTCCTCTCTCCACTCCCTCTTCACTCAGGGGACAAGCGAGGCCCCCAGGAAGTGACCCAGGGCATGAGTGCTGACAATTTCTCTTCCACCCCAGGATCAACTGGTCCCAGAACTGAGCATCCCTGAGTTTGTTTCCCTCTTTCCAGCTTCCCGGTCCCAGTCGCTCCTGTTGGAATCCCTTGGGCAGTGTCCATGCTCTGGAACACTCAGTGACCATTTCCCTTGTTGGAAGTGACATGGGGTATCACACCAGTGGTGTATCGGGGCCTGGGTTGAGCCCAGTCTCCTTATCTCTGCTGTCGGGACTCTTCCCCCAGGGATCCCTGATCACTTCTCTGGTAATGATCATCCCTGACCCTCAGTGGCTCCACCTGAGGAAGAGACTGATCATCACTGTCCCTCATTTAGAAGCCTGGCACTTCCACAGTGTGCAAGTTCGGGGGAAGTGAGGCCAGAATCTTCCCTTGCTCACAGGCTCCCTGAAGATACTTCAGAGCCTGTGCAGAGGGGACATCACACAAATGTCTTGAGAACATGGTTCCCAAAGCAGGTCCATCATTCTCCCCTAACACCCCAAAGCAAAACATCCTCTGTTCTATTGCTTTGCAGTAAAAGAGCTTTTCTTGTTCTCTGTGTCCAAGTTACAGAATATGTAACTTTCCCAACTCAACTACACTAGAACGGACAGGGAGACAAGTTGGGGCCATTTTCCTCAGTTTTCAAGTATATCCTCACTTTACATGTTCTAGTCTCCTGTGCCTGTGCAGCCCAGCCTGGACTCAGTTGTCCAGAACAATGTCTCCTTCACTCAAGTCTGCCCTGCTGAGTCAGTGCGGCCTTTCTTGGTGCTTACTCTTCTGCACATTGCTGCTAAGAGAAGAGATGCTGAGGAAGGTGAAATTGTTGCTGAGATCTGAGGATTAACTACATGGACATTTTATGTTAATATCCCTCAAGGTGACCCCATATCCAGAGATACTGAACAGGAAAGAATTTTAGTTGCATCTGCGGTGTGTGGAATCTTCCCTTTCCATCCTGTATTCCTTTCCCACTAGGAAGGGCTGTTTCCCAAAAGGATCCCTTTTTCTCCAAGGGATGAGATAGCTGGTGGACATGCCCCCCTTCCTCAGGAGTCCCCAACATTTTTGTTACTCATCATGAGCCAATTCCACTTCTTGCTGGAGCACCTGTTACAATTTATCATAATGACACGTTCACATGTAGACATGCAGTTTGACCAAGAAGAGTCAAACATCTGAATGAAGGTAGGTTTCAGCCCCAGAGGCACCAGGCCATGACCAACTCTTTCCATTCCACCAGAACTTTCCCAGTTTTATATCTGAACATAATGTGATCTGGCCCGGAACCATCCCCAGTGCCTCAGGAGGAATGGTCACTGTGATGTCAGCTAGAGTGGGCCTGCAGTGTCCGGACTCACCATGATTGTTCTGCGTCTGTGCCAGTGTCCTGCCCGAGACTCGCGTTTGTACCAGTGGACTCAGTAAAGTCAACTGCATGGATGGCATCCGGCCTGGGAGGGTCTGACTTAGACAAGGCAGGGGAAGGAGAAATTCATTGTTTCTCCTTGTCTCACTGCAGTAGCTGGATCATTTCACCTCATTCTTGCCCAGTGCTGAAATTCACATCACATGTCCCCTGATTCTCAGGAACTTGGACTGGAAATTAATGAAAACGCCCTCTGTCCAGGCTCCCTAGCTTGCAGATGGCAGATGATGGGATTTCCTAACTCAGGAAACAAGGATCTGGTGGGAGCCATTTCCTGATGAGGAGTCAATCTCCTCATAATTTAACATTAATTATTTTTTCAAATCTTTTACTAGTCACCTTCTTAATTTCCCAAGTCAACTGCCATTACCTTCTCACTGTGTCCCCCAGCTGGTCAGTGTCACACATCAGTGGCTCATCAATAGCCGCATCATAGCACATGGGGATGGGCCGCGGCTCCTGGACACAGAATAACAACTTGGGCCCTGCCCCTTGTTTTTGTGAGGCTGGCAGCAGCTGCCCCTGCTTGTAGGGTGGATGTCTATATGTAAATTAACCAGGTGACCAAGGGGCTTCTGTCTGGTTGTCCCTGTACATTTTACATAAGGCTGCTTGACTGTACGGCCATCAGTGGGACCTTTACAAAGTATCTACATGTGTCACCTGAGACATGAGACAGATGTCACATTGTCTGCACTGGGAGCAACAGCCACACAAGATTTATAATCCTACCTCCTGGTCCCACAATGTCAGCACAAGAATGTGGGATGTGATTTTCTGATGGTGTTGTCAGTTCTGTGCCCTCAGGAGTCCCAGCTCAAGTCCCAGGGTCCAGGTATGCAGCAGGACCTCTTTGACCACCTCTGGACTTGCTTGAGATAAAGACTGATGAACACTGTCCTGGGACAGCCAGAGCATTTACCCATAGCACTCCACATTCACGGGACACTGGGGCCACAGCCTGAGATTTTCTCTCAGCACTGGGCTATGTACTCGCAGTGAGTCACTGTGGTTTCTACTGTCCTTTCTGCTCCTGTGCTGAGAGGGAGTCTCATATCACATAATGTCATCTTAGGAAACCACCCTGTCACCTGGGCCATTTAATGTCACCTAATCATGGGGGAGAGGTTTGCTCACCTTTGCCATATTTGTTGGTTAGAAACAAATTACACCTGGTTCTCAAATTGAAGGCCATATTTTGAAGGGTCACCATGGGGTGGTCCTACACAGTCTATTAAAAACAGATTTTTAATCCATAGTTGAAAGCTCTTGTGAAAAGCCCTGCAAATGTTGCTGAGGGAACAGCAAGAAACAGAAGTAAGTCCTACCTTTCAGTGTCCACCCTCTTGTACCACTTGGTTAGCTGATGCTTATCTGAACCCAAAGAGCATTTATGTGATATTATGTGACCAGCCATGGTTTTGCCATACTCGCTTTCCTCTCCTGACTCTGTACTGAAATCACATCCTACACCCTCATGCTCTTCTGTGTTCAAGAAGCTGCACTCCAATGGTGTGTTTACTCATCATCTAGGGAGCTCTGTGAGGGCTGTTTTCTTCAGACACTTAGGCCAAGGCAACATATTGCAACTGACTGAATGATGACACTGACGTGTAAGCCTGGTTGGGGGACTGCAATGTCTGCAGGCTACCATCAAGATGCTTGGCTTGCAGTAGGTTCTAAGAGCTTTTCTCCTTAGTCACTCCAATGGGGAAAGCTGTCAAGCCCATTGTCTCCACTCAGTGTCTTCTCTGCATGTATATAAGCACCCCAGGCTCATCTCAGGCCAAAGCAGAGACTAGAACAGATTGTGGGGGCCCACCCTAAGGGGAGATTGAGAGGTCCCATCCCTGTCTTCTGTCCCTGGGAATGGAGGGATTAGCTTTTCTCTGCTAGATTGGGATCCCCTCCTCTCCTTGTCATTGAGATGCAGGGAGGGTAACTCCTCTGTCTTCTTGGCATCAGGAATCTTTTTCCAGGAAGGGATACTTGGGGGAAGATCAGACTCTGTTCCCCTCCTCTGCTCTAAAGTGGGGTGAGTGGAGTGAGGGGTGTTGGTAGAGAAAATGAAGGATGGAGTGAAGATTGAGAGAGAGAGAGAGAGAGAGAGAGAAATAACACAAATATGACATTTACAGGTGGGGTGGGAGAAGACTCAGGGAGAAACTGCATGAAAGCTTATTTTGATTTTACTGTACTCCTTTCAGAAACTGAATCAGGGTGGTCCTGCCTTGTTACCCTATCTGTTACAGGACAGGGAGAGGGCACTGCAGAAACCCAAATCTGCCTGGTCTAAATAGGTCCCGACATCTACAGATAAATAAAACATACAAAAATCTTTGATGAAAAGGAACTTTAATACACTTAGTGTGAAATACAGAAAAGACAAAGATAGTTTCCAAATCAACCACCTGAAGTTATCTATTCCCTTGTGGGTAAAAGTTCTGCCAAACAAGGTTGGACCATGCAAGACCAAAAGCCTGCCACAAGTCTAAAGCATCTCCCAGCGGAATCCATAGAAAAGGGTCAGAAACAGCCAGACAAGTCTGGGAGCAAAAAAGCAAAATCAAAATCAAGATAAACACTGCTATTTTTAACCTCCACATGGAACTGTCACCCACATCTGTTTCAACCAGTCCAGGTCCATGAAGCAAGTGCAGCTTCTTCACGTGCCTCTCTGTGCCATGTGCCTCCTCCAGGTCTCCTTCTGATTCTCTATCCTTTTTCCTTCCTTCTTCAGTCTGTTCTCCAGCTTCTTCTTCTCCCAGTTTAGCTCCATCATCCCTTGCATGGGCTAGGGATCCCGGGACTCCCCTTTTTTGGGGACCACCCTGTTATAAAACCAATGTGAAAATTACTCTTTAACATCACTGAATGTTGTTTGGAGTCTTTGGGACAAATGCCATAGCTCAGCTTTCCAACCTGAGCTTGCCCTTTGATTCCCTTAACAAGCAAACATTGCTGCGTGCAATATTAGGGTATATACTGAGTATCAACAGACCATACATACAATGGAGGAAAACCAGAATTTCATCGAGCGCATGTGCAAAGGCACTGTGGTAGAGAACATATGGATGATTTAAGGAACAGAGTGACTTGGGAATGCTCTACCTGGGCAGTGAGGAAGTAGAGTGGGGATTGTGGGCCACAGACAGATCACATGATGACTGAAAAGTCCAGATAAGGAGATTAGATGAATGAAAATTAGTTCCTTAAATGTAAAGAGAATTTATTTGAGGATGTTCCATCGGTATTTGATGCTTTAAAAACTCTCTGAATATTTTTTGGTGAACAAGCTGTTTGAAAGAAACAGATGCACATTGAGTGGTTAGGTGGTGTGCTTCTTGTCTGGGGACAACATCAAGGGTCTTGCACTGATAGAAGCTGTGGAGTAGTGCCGCAGACCAGCCTAGTCATTCAGAATCTGAGAGCGGACAGTAGGAGGTTAAGGACAGGCAGATGCATTAGTGAAAGCTGGGACCAGGTGGGCTGTGGCAAAGCAGACAGAAACTTCAATCCTAGTGCAGTGCATTTATTTATACAATCTTGAGCACAGAGGAGGGGAGGACAAAGTTGAGGCATTCCTAACAGCATCTTGGAGGTATCAGGAAGTGCCAACAATTGCAACACTATCAAGAAGCTGCAAGCCTGTGCTGAGTGCAATGTTCCAGCTTGATGGACACAGTGGGGAGAAATCCTTTTTCTATGCCTCATGACTGAGCAACTGTTGCTGTCTCAGATCATTTGGGGTGGTGGTGGTGTGGCTCAGGACTGTTGCCCCAAGAACACATGCCCTTGTACCCAACAGAGAAGGAAGAGATGGTTTCATGATTGAGTTGACTGCTTATGCATTGGACTAGCTGTGGGAGACAGAGAAAGAATAAAGATAATGCCCATTTTCACTTGGGCATTAATATGGTTGGAACTGTCATTGAAATGGAGTCAGATTGGATAGCAATAGATATGAGGGAGAAAATGATTTGTGGGGGACCATTCATCTTTTTTTTTTTATTTCTGAGAAATCACAGAAAACATCACAACAATGTCTGTAATATTTATGTGCAAAATGCAATTCACAGGCTTGGATATATATTTTGACCCTAACTCTATAATCACATGTTTATTTAGTTTCTCATCAATTGATTCATCAGTCATTATTTTAAGTAATAGTAGCCAAAATCTTCAAATGCCATCCATTCAGTTAGGATTGGACATTGAACAATAAACATTATTTTCATGGCTTACACCCTTGCTGGATACATGACCGACACGCCAACCATTTCTCAGAATGATCTCAAATAGACCAGATGTTATAAGTTGGTGAGAATTTGGCAGATTTTCCCCTGAAAAGTTTTGTATATTTTTAATTTTTCTTCCATTTTGGAGTTTTATTCTTAGGGTTCAGTGGGTAGACATATTCAATTTCAAAAAGCATGGGTCAACCTGAATTGGATGATACTGAGAGTTTTATAATCTTCCTGGAGTGGAAAAAAAGGGGGGGATATATTTAGCATCTTAATGTTTATGGAACAGAGGAAATGTCCTGCCCTTCATTTCCTAGATGATAATTTGTTTCTCCCCCTTTTTCTCATTGTCAATCTGACTAGGGTTTTCACAATTTTATTGATATGTTGAAAAGCAGTTTTAGTTTTTACTGACTACTTGTTTCTGGTTTCAGTTTCATTGATGAGTGCTCTTATTTTTATTTGTAGGATTTTCTTCCTTCTGTTTGCTTTGTGCTTATCATTGTCATTAGCTTCCTACCTTGTTGCTATGGAATCGTCAATGCTATAAATTTGTTATGGAACTTTCAATGCTATCAATTTCAGCACTGAATTTATGGAATCCAATAAATTTTAATATGTTGTGTTTTTGCTTCCTCCCACTAAAAACAATTTCTGAAGTCCCTTGGCCATCCCATTTAATAATGATATATTTAAATGTACCTCATTTAATTCCTAAGTTGCATTAGTGTCTTAGAACTTTCATGTCAAATGCACAACTGTCCTTACAGTAATAGCAATGTATCGTCTCCCAATTCTGCAGGTACAAGTCAAATATCAACCTATCTGCAGTGTTATGCTCCCTCTATTAAAAAGGGGGAAGAATCCTTGCTTCTTCTTAATCAGGTGATTTCTGGCAAGTCTTACAAATTTCTTAACTTATAGCTGTCACTGTTCAATCTCTTCTTTGGACTCCTGTGGTATCTCTTTCCTGATTGGTTGTGTTTCTTCTTTTCTTCTTTTAGGACACTGGTCATGGTGGATTAAGGTCCACCCTAATGAAGTCTTACATCATCTTGATTTGATTTCACTGCAAAGAAACTTTTTCCAAATAAGGTCTCATTTCCTAATTGGGATTTAGAATTATGCCTATTTTTTGAGATACAATTCAACTAAAAACACCAGGAGTAGGGAAAATTTTCAGGTATTTTTTCCATTGACTGCCAGCTTAATTTCGTAAGATTATCATGGTTACAAAAAATGGAATTCATGTTATTATTCAAGATACATCTCAATTTGATGATTATTCTTGTGAAACCATGAAAGCATGCATTTTGCTATGATTTTTAATGGCATTTTCTATCAATGTCACTTAAGATAGCTTGGATCATGGTGGTGCTGAGTACTTTCATTTCATATTAATTTTTGTATAATTGTGCTTCAGTGACTGAGTGTAATTGATGGCGTTTTTTGTTTTTGTTTTTAAAGATTTATTTATTTATTTATACAAGCACTGGATACAATCAGAAGTACAGGAGGGTGAGAGAATTCACCAGAGCCAGAGCGGGGAGCAGAACAGACTAACGAAGTACACTGCTGAGGGGAGCAGCGGGCACGGCAGGAGAGGTCTGTGCACCATGTGGGACCCTTGCCAGCCGGGGACCGAACTGGCGCTGCAGAGGCCCAAGCAGCTTCACAGCTCAATGCTCAACCGCTGCGCCACCGGGAAGGCCCCTGGTAGAGTTTTTTTGGAGTTAGTGCGGGGTCCTTGGGTTCACTCTGGGAAAGGTTTCACCAGAGCTTCCCTTTCAGCAGCACGCGGTGAGTTTCTTCAGGAGAGTTTCTCCATGAGACAGAGACATTAGTTATATTTAAAGAGCAGGTTTATTAGGGAAAGGGACGGAAGAATAAAAAACAATTGCACAAATACAAGCGGGCAGAGAGAACTGCCCCGAAAGGGACAGGTTTGCTGAGAGAGGCCTGTGTGGTTGCAGGCGGGCAGCCTTGAGGACAGTGGCCTCCACTGAGGGAGGTCAGTGAGGAGAAGTCCCAGCATGGTACAGGTCATGGGCAGGCAGGAAGGCTGCTGCCCTGCAGAGGGAGAGAGTTGGTGAAAGGAAGCACCTGCATAGTCACAGGTGAGCAGACAGAGTGCTGCCCCGTTATGAGGGCTGCGTTAGGTTTTTATCACTCTTAGGGAGGGGCTAATATTTGTGGGTGGATTGTTTGTGCCTCTATGGCAGTCTGATAGTTTCTGGGTGTTGCACCTCCTGATCTGGGTGTTGATGAGTAAGAGTCTTGGTTTCTGTAACTGGGTTAATGGATTACGCTAATCCCTTCTACCCTTACCTCCTTGTATGAGTTTCTTGACCTGTATCTCCTTTCCTCCATCATAATGATGAAATTTTATCATGTATTTGTAGATTTTTCCATCTCTCATTTTGTCTATCAGTTTTATCTTCATAGCTTGAAGTTGTCTTCTTAGGTATGATGATTTGAACCTTGAAAACAATATTATATGTCTCTATTACTCTGGCAATTTTATGACACAGTAGTTTGATTTTTACAATACTTTGCAAACATTATAGCTTTGTTTAGTTTACTAGTTTCTGGTATACTGTGTGGTTTCTGTAGATAATTCCCATGTTCTTATTTTCAAGATGGGCTAATAGCAGCAATCATATAATTGGTTTTCTTTTCCACATTTTGTTTAGTTGTTTCAAAAAGCTGAAGGAAAAGGGAGAACTACGTGGAGGCCACTAGGAGGCAGATTTCTCTTACAAATGTGAGGGAAGAGCAGGAGCTGAGAGAGGACAGGGCAGGGATTTCCTGCTAAAATTCTGCTGCATCCACGGGATTTGGGATGCACCCTCAGTGGCCACCAGGGGGCAGCAAGGGACTGGGTTTCTGGGGCCTTCGTTGCTGTGGTTTATCCTGAAGTGGATGATGTCCCATGAATGTTTACCTCTGAGATTTAACTAGGAAGAAGAAGGAATCAGATGCTCCAGACCAGCTGTGTTATTTCGAATTTAGACGATGGAATACAAAAGGGAAAACAGGAAACTGTTTGCTGGTTTGTTGTCCCTTTAAATGCAGGTTTCTCTTCAAGGGCCTTTTCAGATTTCCTTTGTAATAGCTGATCCCTGTATGCTCTCGGCTTATAGCTGCTTTCAAAGGGTAAATGGCGTTGCATGCTCTCTACATCCCAGATGGAACCCGAACCATAAAGTAGTACTTTTCATTTGAAAAATAAATCAGTTTTAACCCCAGGCAATAGAAAAAAAGAGAGAATTAAAGAATAGTCTTACAAATTTTAAAAAGAGGAGGAGATATATTTGTGAAAGGTTCTGTGACTTTGTTACGGAGCAACCCAGATATAAAACGGGTTGCCTGGCTGTGGGTCCTCACCCGTGCGCTTAAAAGGACTTATGAATACTCCACTACAGGCACACACACAAGGTTGATAAAAGGTTTATTTACAAGGGAAAGGGAATTAAGGAAAATGTACAACTCAGGGAGAAAATAGGGAAATAAAGTCTTTAATGCGTCCTACCCGATCCGCCAACCTGGAAACCCAAAGGCACTCTCAGAGCTGGCCAGGAGCCAAAATGGGGGATCTTCTCCAAAGCCCACGTGTCTGGTTTTACCAGACCTGGCTGCTTAACCCCACCTTCATGTTCCAGCAACCTTCCCTTTGGTGGTGATGGGATTTGGAGTTTCCAGTGTCTTTTGCTTTAGTCTGGAGTGGGGGGTGGAGTCCACAAAGCCTGTATGCAATTAGCTTTAGGACATCCTTTTCCCCCCAACAACTTCATATCCAGGTTTGGGGAGGTTGGTTTATTTTAACTGTGGAAGTGGTGACATGGAAGAAAATGCAAGAAAGTTGAAATGAACACATCTGTGACCTTGGACTTGAATCTAGCACTAAGGAAGTAGATTTGCATAGAGGCCCCTCCCTTGTCTTAGGCAGGGGGAGGGGATAAGAGACATCTGGGGGAGCCAGGCCCAGTTGGGGCATCAGAAGGCAGAGACCTTGGCTTGTCTCCAGCATGGCCTAGACTGTGCTTCTCCTCACCCTCCTCACTCAGGCCACAGGTGAGGCCTCCAGGGAAGGGATGCTGAACACATCATGGCTGACCCTTTATCTCCAACTCAGGCTCACCTGGGCTCAGACTGAACTCACCTGAGTGTGTTTTTCCTCTTTTCAGGTTCCTGGGCCCAGTCTGCTCTGACTCAGCCTTCCTCAGTGTCTGGGGCTCCGGGACAGTCAGTCACCATCTCCTGTGCTGGGACCAGCAATGACATTGGGGGTTATAACCTTGTGTCCTGGTACCAGTGGCTCCCAGACTCACCATACAAGCTCCTGATTTATGATGCCAGTTCCCGGCCCTCAGGGATCCCTGATCGCTTCTCTGGCTCCAAGTCAGGCAACACGGCCACCTTGACCATCTCTGGTTTCAAGCCTGAGGATGAGGCTGAGTATTACTGTGGCTCACGCAGGAGTGGTGGTGCTTACCACATTGGTGCAAGTTCACGCAGAAGTGATACAAGAACCTACCCTTTGCTCACAGCCTCCCTGTTGCACAGAAGATGCTTCCCCCACCCTGTGCAGATGGGGCATCACCCATGTGTGTTGCCTCATGGGGGCAGCAACCTTGGCAGCTGCTGGAATGAAGAAAAATAACTCACAGTCCAAGTAGTATGAGAGAGAGAGGCTGAGAGGGGCTACTTGTCTGGAGATACAGTGCCAATATCCAGGCCAGTCTCTCATTTGTTCGGTATCAGATTCAGGGAAGGTGGGCAATTATGTGGAGTAATGTCATTGGCGGGGATGTGGATTGGGGCTACATAATAGTCTGGCACATGCTTGGGAGAGTGAGTAGGAGCTCTTGCTTGGGGGGGGTCCATTGTTGCTGCTGATCTAAACATCCTATCTCTAGTCCCTGTTTACACTTAACTTTCTGTCAAGGTGGTCTAGCTGGTTATGCTAATCTGGCCATAGTGTCTACCTGCTGTTTTCAGCAGATACTGGTTTCCCAGTATGTTCCTCATACCAAGACTTTTGTCCTGGTGAGAGGCCCCAGCCTGGCTCTACATTTAACTTGAACAGCAGCAACTTTGGATGCCAAGCACAATCCCATGAACAAGGGGGGCTTGAGACAAAAGTTCTATTTGCTCCCTTAATTTCCATAATGCAATCCACAGAGATTCTGTCTTATTTTCTGACTGCAATGATAATTTTTCTCCACAATAGTGACTAATCTTAGAATATACTACACTTTCGGGCCTCCCCGGTGGCACAGCTGTTGAGCGCTGTGTTGCGAATCTGCCCGCAACCTCTGCAGCACCGGTTCGATCCCCAGCCACCGGGTGAGGGTCCCTCATGGTGCGCAGGCCTCTCCTGCCACCCGCAGCTCCCCTCAGCAGTGTACTTCGTCAGTCTGCCTGTTCTGCTCTCCGCTCTGGCTCTGGAGAATTCTATTACCCTCCTGCACTTCTGACTGTACCCAGTGTTTGTATAAATAAATAAATGAATCTAAAGGGACAAAAAAAAGAGTATACTACACTTTCCATTTCTTCAGTGGCAGGAGACACGTGGCATGGAACTTGAGCTATTCTCCTGAGTGGAGCTGCGTCTCTGCTGCTGAGACGCTGGAACATGTCCTGCGTCTCAGCCACGTGTCAGTGTAATGCTGCTCCCAGTCTGTTCTGCCCATAGGATGTGAGTCTCTGTTCAGAAAGCCTAACATTTTCTGAAACCCCTGTTGCAGTAACTATCCATGGCTATTCTTACATTACCAGGAATCTTTTCAAGAATCTTGAAGTTTTCAAGAAAGTGGGGAGAGATCAGGGCCTCTCCTTAGTCTCTGCCTTGAAGGCTGGTCCACAGATTCCTTTAAGAGGTAATGAGAATTATTTTAAAATATGTATGATGAAACACAGTAGCTAGAGGATGAGTGAACATGATCCTCCAGTCATTGATCTTACTGGTCAAATACTGGCAGTGAGATTAAAAAGCAGTGCTTCAGGGCCTCCATGATGGCACATGAGATTAAGTCTCAGCATTAACAAGCTATGGGCAACCACTGCAGCATGAGTCAATCCCCGGGTAGGGAGCTAACTCACACGGAGAGCAGACCTCTCTTCTCCCACCCACTGCACCCCACTCTGTCTCTGGTGAATCCTCCCCCCCTCCCCACACATCTCTGGTTTACACCCTTGTATGCATAAATAAATAAAAATAAATCTTTTTTTTTTTTTTTGTAAGTGTTACTTCAGGCTGGAACATTGTGGACTTGGGATTGGACTTCTTGAGGCCAAAGGCAGTTAATACTTGTCATGATTCATTCTTGCTTCCACATTTATGGTTTTCTCTATCACTCATTCTTTGGTATATTGTATACAATTATGACACAGGAATTCAGCAGCAATATAACTGGTTGGGAGTTAATATGCAGCAGACATGATTATATTTTCATTCAATTTCATCCACATTGACCAAAGTGAGTTTATTCCTACTCTGGGTTTGTGTGGTGGGGACAAGGACCAAGAATGAAATGTGAACTAAGCTCTGGGAACAATGTTCTTCAGCTGACATTTGGTAACAAATCGTAAGGTAAAGAAACCAAAGAGGGATCTTGAAAGTGTCCACAAACATAACAATTGGTTGCATGAGCACATCAAATGTCGCATTGGACAGACAGTCTTGAAATGAGGGCCCCAGGGCTGGGGTGTTAGAACTACCCCACCTCACTCCAGCCCCTCCCTCCATAGCCTCCAAAACAGGATTTTACCTGCTGCTCCCCACTGGGTCATTCAAACCTACTGAGCTCCCTCTCCTTCTGCCAAATATTTTATTTCACCATTTTGAAAAACAGACTTCTTTAGTCTCACAACTTTTTTTTTTTTTTAAAGATTTATTTATTTATTTATACAAGCACTGGGTACAGTCAGAAGCATGGGAGGGTTAGTGAATTCACCAGAGCTAGAGCAGGGAACAGAACAGGCAGACTGACAAAGTACACTGTTGAGGGGAGCAGCGGGCAGCAGGAGAGGTCTGTCGTGCCATGT
Source organism: Talpa occidentalis (assembly GCF_014898055.3). Classification (NCBI taxonomy): domain Eukaryota; kingdom Metazoa; phylum Chordata; class Mammalia; order Eulipotyphla; family Talpidae; genus Talpa; species Talpa occidentalis. Next base: position 26,971,261 of record NW_023601433.1, read on the forward strand.
GGGATCCTTGCTGGTGGCCAGGGATCGAACTGGCGCTGCAGAGGCTGCGGGCAGCTTCGCAGCCCAGTGCTCAACTGCTGCACCACCAGGGGAGGCCCAGTCTCGCAACTTTTTTTAATGAAACTTTTTACTTTTTACTTGACATGATTTAATTTCCATTCAATGTTTCTTTATGGCTGACTAGAGAATCCCTCATCTATAAACTAAAGAGGAAACACCTACTGGGACAGGTTGATTGAAGGGCAGAGTCTTAGCTCACCATGTGGCAGGACACATTCACTCAGGAGAGACCTAGGGAAAAGGGATAGAGGACTATAGGGATTGGAAGGAAACAGGGGACCTTGTATTGAACTGGAGGAGAAATGGGAATGAAAAAGAATGAACAAAGTTGAGATTTTCAACTACACTCAGCAGCCTTGTCTGGCACTTTGTGTCATACCATATGCTGCCCGCAGGGGGCAGCAAGGGCCTCGATTGGGGGAAGGTTACTGGTGTGGTTCAGCATGGCCTGATTCAGTTCTAGGAGCTACTTCCCTCTGATCGCCCCTAGTGTAATTCAGAAATAGAGACACTTCTGTTGTACCCCAATAGTTCTTTTTATTAGGACTAGGAAATGAACCAGATCTCAGTCTCAGGTCACAGTGTCAGCCCACTGCACACACGTGGGACATAGAGGCTTTTGAGAAGAAAGAGGGAGAGGTGAAGGGAAATGAGAAGTAACCACCTTTGGGTTTCAGCATCGGAAAATGAGTGATTGGAGCTCATCAGACAGCCTTGAGCCCTGTCTTTTCCACACTCCTCAGTGCATGGAATTGTTCCAGATCCTCAGTCAGGAGCTGCCATGAGTCTGTGGTGGAAGCACAGGGACACCCTCATGGGCTCTGGCACTGCCACAGGCTCAGTCTGTCCTGACTCAGAAAATGCAGCTCAGGGGCCAGCACTTCAGTGCAGCACTGCCATCTAGGGTGCAGAGGAACTAGAGTGCAGGAACAAGTCAGAGTGGGGTGAGAAGAGACAAATACAGGAACAGATTTTTGTGGAGGATCCTCTCTTGTGACATAGGAGCACAGGTAAGAGAGGTTTGGGGAAGTCAAACCCAGAGATCTTAGGGTATGTTCATCATGATCTTGCATTCTCCACTCCCCAGTCACTCGGGGCACAAGCAAGGCCCCCAGGGAAGGGACCCCAGGGACATCTGTCCTGACCCTCCATGTCTTCCACCGCTGGCTCACCTGGGCCCAGCACGAACCCACAAGAATTTGTTTTCCTCTTTCCAGCTTTCTGAGTCTCCCTCAGTTTCCAGGTTCTGGGACACTGGATCACCATTTCCCTGCTGGAGTGTCATCGGGCATCACACCTGCGGCGTATCCTGGTGCCGATAATACTGGGTTGAGCCCAGTCTCCTTATCTCTGTTTTCAGGACTCTGGCCCAGGGGTCTCTGATCACTTCTCTGATGTCGAGTCTCTCTGACCCTCATTGGCTCCACCTAAGGCGGAGGCTGCTCATCACTGTCCTTTATTTAGGAGGCCTGGCACTTTCCACAGTGTGCAGGTTCATGGGGAAGAGAGGCCAGAACCTACCCTGTGCTCACAGGCTCCCTCCCTGTTCTGAAGATGCTGCCCCAGCCTGTGCAGAGGGACCTTAACACACATGGCCTTGGAATGTGGTTCCCACAGCAGCTCCATTGTCATCCCCTGACACCCCAAAGCAAAACATCCAAGGTTTATTGATTTGGAAAAAAACAACTTTTTTTTGGTCTCTTTATCCTAGTTACAGAATATGCATATTTCCTAATTCTTCAACTACACTAATAGAGACAAGATGTTGGGGCCAGTTTTCCCAGTTTTCAGTATATCCTCACTTTACATGCTCTGGTCTCCCACTCTGTGCAGCCCAGCCTGGACTCAGTTGTCCAGCGTGATGTCTCCTTGTTCACTCAGCATCTGTGCTGCTGAGTCAGTGCGGCCTTTCTTGGTGCTTACTCTTCTGCACATTGTTTTTAGGAAAAGAGGCTGTTGCTGCAGATCTATGATGAGCTTGTATATTTGTCTTCTCTTGACCTTTTGTTCAGTGTCTCTCATTTCTACATATAAATGAAATCAATTGATGTTTCTTTTTTTTCTTTTTAGTTCACTTATCATATTTCCTTGTAGCTCCATTCATGTTGCCACAAATGGCAAGAGTTCCCCCCCCTTTTTTTTAATCACAGCATAGTATTCTATTGTGTATGTATCTCACAACTTTTTGATCCAGTGGTCTTTTTGGGGCATCTGTCAAACTAGGTGGGGGAAGAGTATAAGGGACTGTGGTGATGGCCACAGTGAGATGTTGTAGTAGAACTTCAGGGAGAACGCCTTGCCAGAGAAACCAATGCTGTGTAAACATGAGCAATGATGCATGAAAACAAATAAATAAATAGAAATAAATACATAAATATAATAAATAAATAATAAATAGAAAAGAGGAGCAGCTTCAGAAGGTGAAAATCTTGCTGAGGGATGACGATAAAGTACATGGACCTTTTCCTTTATCATCCCTCCAGGTGATCCCATCTCCAGAGAAGCTGAGCAGGAAATAATTTTAGTTGCATCTGTGGTATGTGGGATCCTCCCTTTCCATCTATGATCCCTTTCATGAAGTACTCCCCACAGCTTGCTGACTCCTTCCTAGTAAAGGCTGTTTTCCAAAAGGCTCATTTTTCTTCCACCTTAATTCCATAATGGTCTGAGAGTATATTTTGTTAGATTATCATGGTTATAAAAAATAGAATTCATTTGTTATTCAAGATACATCTTAATTTGATGATTATTCTTGTGAAACAGTAAACACTTTAATTTTGCTGTGATTAAGAGGTAGAAAGAAGTTCTGTTGCAAGTGGTAGGGAAGGACCAGGAGCTGAGAGAGGACGGTGAGGGATTTCCAGCTTCCACTGAACTGCATCCAGGAGTCTTGGGGTTCACCATCTGTGGCCACCAGGGGGGCAGCAAAGGCCTGTGTTTAGGGACCTTAGTTACTGTGATTTATCCAGAACTGCATGAAGTCCTAGGAACTGTTTTCCTCTGAACTATTCATAGGAAGAAGTAGAACTCAGATATTCCATGGAATGCAAAAGGAAAAAGCTGAAATGAATTGCTGGTTTGCTGTAACTTCAAGGGCAGGTGTCTCTCCTCAGAGCCGTCTATGAGTCCCTTTACAAGGGACTCAAATAACTGCTCCCTTCATGCTCTAAGGCTTTTAGCTGCATTCAGAAGAGAAATGATGTTGCATATTTTCTACATTCCACATGGAACCTGAATCTTATAGCTGTACTTTTTATTTGAAATTTAAATCAGTTTTAATCCAAAGGAATAAAAAAAGAGAATTAAACAATGGTCTTAGACATTTTAAAGAGAGAGGGAGATACATTATCATAAAGGTGTTGTGACATTGTGTCAGGTTTGGGGATAGTGGTTTATCTTGCCTGTGGAAGTGGTGACATGGAAGAAAATTCTGGAAAGTTCGAATGACCATATCTGTAAACTAGCACTTGAATGTAAGGAGCAGGAACCAGATTTGCAAAGAGGACTCTCCCTCCTCTTAGGCAGGGGAGGCATAAGAGAGGTCTGGGGGAGACAGTCTCAGGGTTGGGTGTCAGATGCAAGAGATCTTGAGTTGTCTCCATCATGGCATGGACTGTGCTCCTCCTCACCCTCCTCACTCAAGCCACAGGTGAGGTCTCCAGGGAAGGGACGCTGAAGACATCACGGCTGACCCTTTATCTCTTGCTGAGGCTCACCTGGACACAGACAGAAATCACCTGAGTGTGTTTTTCCTCTTTTCAGGTTCCTGGGCCCAGTCTGCTCTGACTCAGCCTTCCTCAGTGTCTGGGGCTCTGGGACAGTCAGTCACCATCTCCTGTGCTGGGACCAGCAATGACATTGGGGGTTATAATCATGTGTCCTGGTACCAACAGCTCCCTGGCAAGACACCCAAGCTCCTGATTTATGATGTCAGTTCCCGGCCTCAGGGATCCCTGATCACTTCTCTGGCTCCAAGTCAGGCAACACGGCCACCTTGACCATCTCTGGTCTCAAGCCTGAGGATGAGGCTGAGTATTACTGTAGCTCATACAGGAGTGGTGGTACTTACCACAGTGGTGTAAGTTCACAGGGAAGTGAGACAAGAACCTGCCCTGTGCTCACAGCCTCCCTGTTGCACTGAAGATGCAACCACAAGCCCTACCCTGTGCAGATGGAGTTTCATGCACGTGGCTTTGAGAATTCTGTTGTCTCTTAGCTCCTCTCCTCTCCACAGTGACATTTAATGGTATGTTGGTTTGGAAGAAACTGCATCAAAATTTATTTTGATCTGAAGGTCCACTATTCAAAAACAAATGTGAAAATTACTCTCGAATATACCTGGATGTGGTTTGGGGTCCTTCGGTCCCCAAACTGAGCTTGCTACCTGATTCATCCAACATCAAACATCACTGAGTGGGATGTTAGGGCACATTACTGAGTTTCAACAGACCAGACATACAACGTTTTAGGAAAACAAGAATTTCATCCAGAACAAAAGCTTGTGCAAAGGCACTGTGGTCGAGACAATATGAACAATTTACGGAACAGAGTGACTGGGGAATGGTCTCCTGGCACTGTGAGGAGGTAGACTGGAGAGTTGTGGGCCACAGACAGATCACATGATGACTGAAAGGTCTAGTTAAGGAGGTAAGATGAATGACAATAAGTTACTTACATGAAAAGAAAGTTAATTTGAATGAGGATGCTCCATAAGGTATTTGATACTTTAAAAACTCTCAGAATATTTTGTGGTACAAGCTGCTTGAATGAAATGGATGCACACAGAGTGCTTAGGCGCTGTGGTTCTTGTCTGGGCAGAACATCACGGGTCCTGCATCAGTAGAGCCATGGAGAAGGGCGAGGTGGTTCTGCAATTGAGCTGACTGATTATTTGTTGGACTAGTGGGAAGCAGGGAAAGAAGATTTAGTGAGGATTCGTGAAATTTGACTTGGTAATTAACAGGGTTGGTGCTGATGTCAGATAGAGACAGATGGGATAGCAGTGATGGGATAGCAGTGATGAGAGAAGATGTATTATTTGCAATCATAGGTCTTTTGTTTTGAACAGCCAAGAAATGCAACACAACAACATCTGTAATATTTATGTGCAAAATGCAATTCAAAGGCTTGCATATAGATTATGTCCCTACTTGTAGAATCACATATCTTTATTTAGTTTCTCATCAATTGACTCATCATTCATTATTTCAAATAATAGTAACCCAAATCTACCAAATGCCAGCTATTTTGTTAGGACTGAATAGAGAACAATGAACATCATTGCCAAGTTTTCCATCCATGATGGAAACCTGACAGACATATAAACCATGTGTTTATTTGGTGAGAATTTGGGAGATTTTCCCTGCAAATTTTTGCATGTTTTTGAGTTTTCCTCCAAGCTGGGGTTTTATTCTTAAGGGACAACAGGTAGACACATTCAATGTGAAAAAGCAGGAGTCAACCTGAGTTGATGATGGTGAGAGAGCTTTATAATCTTCCCCGAGGGGAAAAAAGGGGGGATATATTTAGCATCGTAATGTGTATGAAGCAGAGGAAATGTCCTGCCCTTCATTTTTTTTTTTTTTCATGATAATTTGTGTCTCCTCCCCTTTTCTCACGGTCACTCTGACTAGGGTTTTCACAATTTTAGGGATATGTTCAAGGAAGCAGCTTCAGACTTTTCTGACTTTACTTGTTTTCTGGTTCTATTCCATGGGTGAGTGCTCTTGTTTGTATTATTTCCTTCCTTCTGTTTACTTTGCACTTATCTCTGTCATTTGCTTACTGTGTTTTTGGTATGGAACACTCAGGGCAATAAATTTCCCTGTCAGCACTGATTTTACAGAACCTCATGTATTTTAATATGTGTGTTTGCACTTTTCGTTATTAAAAGCAATTTCTGATGCCTCCTATCCATCCTCTTTGAATCACAAAATATTTAAATGTACTTCAGTTAATTCCTAACTTGAACTGTTGTCTTAGACCTGTTATATCAATGGATGCAAACTGCGCTTAAAATGTCAGAAATGCGTGGTCTCCCAATTCTGCAGGTTAAGAAATCAAATATCAAACTATTAGTGCTGTTCCACTCTCTCTGTTAAAAAGGGGAAGTATCCTTGCTTCTTCCTAGTAAGGTGATTGTCAGGAAGCCTTTAAAGGTTTCTTGACTTTTAACTGTCACTGTTCAATCTCAGCCTTGCACTCCCTGTAGCATTCTGTCTCTGCTTATTTGTTGACCTTCTCTTCTTCTTAGGACACTGGTCTTATTGGATTAGGGTCCACCCTTATGAAATGTCACTCTATCTTAATTTGATTACACTGCAGACACTTTTCCAAGCAAGGTCTCATTTCCTGAATGGAGGGTTAGAATTAAGTCTTTTTGGCTTTTTTTTCCTTTTTTTTTGAGATGCACTTCAACTGAAAACACAAGGAATTTGGAAAATTCCAGGTATTTTTTCTATGTCTTCCAGCTGAATTCCATAATGTTCTGAGAGTATAGTTTGTAAGACTATGATCTTTATAAAATTTTTACATTAACTTTGTTATTCAGGATTTATCCTAATTTGGTGACTATTCCTTATGAGCAATAAGATCATGTATTATGCTGTGAGTTTTAATGGAATTTTCTGTAAATGTTAATTTGGTTCGCTTGGGTCATGGTGGTGTTCAATACTTTCCATTAATATAAATCTGTATAATTGTGCTATCAGTGACTGAGAGCAGAATGAAGATCTCACATACTTGCAGATTTGACCATCTCTCGTTTCAGTCTATCAGTTTTATTTATTTATAACTTGAAGTTGTCTTCTAGGTGTATATGTGATCACCATCAAATGTCTTTCTTTTACCATAGTAATTTTACAACCGAGTAGCTTAACACTTAAAATTTTATTGCATACAGTGTGCTTCTTTTGGTTAGGAGTTTTATGATATTATTGTCCATTTCAAAGAAATTTTCTTGTGCTCTTTGTTAAGGTGGGCTAATTGCAGGACTCATATAATTTGTCTTCTTTTCTGATTTGTCTTTAGTTGCTAGGAAAGCTAAAGGAAAAGTGAGAGTGCTTTGGAGGGCCCAGGAGGCCTGAGGACTGTTACACCTGGGAGGGAAGAACAGGGAGCTGGAGAGAGGACAGGGCAGGGATTTCAGCTACTACTGCGCTCCATCCACGGGACTTGGGCTGCACCATCAGTGGCCACCAGAGGGCAGCAAGGGCCTGGGTTTGGGGACCATCATTGCTGTGGTTTATCCTGAACTGGATGAAATGCCAAGAGCTGCTTCTCTTTGAGTCCTTTCTAGGAAGAAACGGGACTGGCATATCCCCAATCTACTGTGATGTGTTGAGTAAGACCACGGGAGACAGAAGGAAACTGGAGAAACTCACTGTTGTTTTGCTATTACAAGAAACTCACTGTTGTTTTTGCTATTATCAAAGGCAGGTGCCTCTCCCAAGAGCCAACTATGATTTCCTTTTCTAGGGACTCAAATAACTGCTCCCTGCATGTTCTAAAGCTTGTAGCTACATTCAGAAGAGAAATGGTGTTGCATGCTCTCTACATTTCAAATAGAATTTGAACTTTATAATAGCATTTTCCATTTGAACTTTCAATCAGTTTTAACCCAAGGGAATAGAAAAAAGAGAGAAAGAATAGTTTTACAAGTTTTAAAGAGAGAGGGAGATATATTTTCCAAAAGATTCTCTGACTTAAGTGTCCAGGTTTGGGGAGGTTGTTTACCTTACCTGTGGATATGGTGACATGGAAGAAAACTCTGGAAAGTTGTAAATGTATCTGTGCCTAGGACTTGAAAGGGGAAGGCAGGAAACAGATTTGCACAGAGGCCCCTCCCACATCTTAGGCAGGGGAAGAGGATAAGAGACATCTGTGGAGCCAGGCCCAGGGTTGGGGCATCAGAAGACAGAGACCTTGGCTTTTTCCACCATGCCTTGGGCTGTTCTCCTCCTCGCTCTCTTCACTCAGGCCAAGGGTGAGGCCTCCAGGGAAGGGAAAATGAACATATCATGGCTGACCCTTTATCTCTTGCTGAGGCTCACCTGGACCCAGACAGAAATCACCCGAGTGTGTTTTTCTTCTTTTCAGGCGCCTGGGCCCAGTCTGCTCTGACTCAGCCTTCCTCAGTGCCTGGGGCTCTGGGACAGTCAGTCACCATCTCCTGTGCTGGGACCAGAAATGACATTGGGCGTTATAATCGTGTGTCCTGGCTCCAGCAGCTCCCTGGCAAGACACCTAAGCTCCTGATTTATGATGTCAGTTCCAGGCCCTCAGGGATCCCTGATCGTTTCTTTGGCTCCAAGTCAGGCAACACGGCCACCTTGACCATCTCTGGTCTCAAGCCTGAGGATGAGGCTGAGTATCACCTTTGTTCAGTTAAAACTGGTGGTGCTTACCACAGTGGTGTAAGTTCATAGGGAAGTGAGACAAGAATCTGCCCTGTGCTCACAGCCTCCCTGTTGCACTGAAGATGCAACCACAAGCCCTACCCTGTGCAGATGGAGTTTCATGCACGTGGCTTTGAGAATTCTGTTGTCTCTTAGCTCCTCTCCTCTCCACAGTGACATTTAATGGTATGTTGGTTTGGAAGAAACTGCATTAAAATTTATTTTGATCTGAAGGTCCACTATTCAAAAACAAATGTGAAAATTACTCTCGAATATACCTGGATGTGGTTTGGGGTCCTTCGGTCCCCAAACTGAGCTTGCTACCTGATTCATCCAACATCAAACATCACTGAGTGGGATGTTAGGGCACATTACTGAGTCTTCAACAGACCAGACATACAACGTTTTAAGAAAACAAGAATTTCATCCAGAACAAAAGCTTGTGCAAAGGCACTGTGGTCGAGAAAATACGAACAATTTACGGAACAGAGTGACTGGGGAATGGTCTCCTGGCACTGTGAGGAGGTAGACTGGAGAGTTGTGGGTCACAGACAGATCACATGATGACTGAAGGTTGCTCTGTAACAAAAGGTCTAGTTAAGGAGGTAAGATGAATGACAATAAGTTACTTACATGAAAAGAAAGTTAATTTGAGTGAGGATGCTCCATAAGGTATTTGATACTTTAAAAACTCTCAGAATATTTTGTGGTACAAGCTGCTTGAATGAAATGGATGCACACAGAGTGCTTAGGCACTGTGGTTCTTGTCTGGGCACAACATCATGGGTCCTGCATCAAGTAGAGCCATGGAGAAGGGCGAGGTGGTTCCGCAGTTGAGTTGACTGATTATTTGTTGGACTAGTGGGAAGCAGGGAAAGAAGAGTTAGTGAGGATTCATGAAATTTGACTTGGTAATGAACAGGGCTGGTGCTGATGTCAGATGGAGACAGATGGGACAGCAGTGATGTGGGGGGAGGGAAGTGTATTATTTGCAACCATAGGCCTTTCGTTTTGAACAGCCAAGAAATGCAACACAACAGCATCTGTAATATTTATGTGCAAAATGCAATTCAAAGGCTTGCATATAGATTATGTCCCTACTTGTAGAATCACATATCTTTATTTAATTTCTCATCAATTGACTCATCATTCGTTATTTCAAATAATAGTAACCCAAATCTACCAAATGCCAGCTATTCTGTTAGTTCTGAATAGAGAACAATGAACATTATTGCCAAGTTTTCCATCCATGACGGAAACCTGAAGGACATATAAACCATGTGTTCATTTGGTGAGAATTTGGGAGATTTTTCCCTGCAAATTTTTGCATGTTTTTGAGTTTTCTTCCAAGCTGGGGTTTTATTCTTAAGGGACAACAGGTAGACACATTCAATGTGAAAAAGCAGGAGTCAACCTGAGTTGATGATGGTGAGAGAGCTTTATAATCTTCCCCGAGGGGAAAAAAGAGGGGGGGGGATATATTTAGCATCGTAATGTGTATGGAGCAGAGGAAATGTCCTGCCCTTCATTTTTTTTTAATCACATGATAATTTGTGTCTCCTCCCCTTTTCTCACGGTCACTCTGACTAGGGTTTTCACAATTTTAGGGATATGTTCAAGGAAGCAGCTTCAGACTTTTCTGACTTTACTTGTTTTCTGGTTTCTATTCCATGGGTGAGTGCTCTTGTTTGTATTATTTCCTTCCTTCTGTTTAGTTTGCACTTATCTCTGTCATTTGCTTCCTGTGTTTTTGGTATGGAACACTCAGGGCAATAAATTTCCCTGTCAGCACTGATTTTACAGAACCTCATGTATTTTAATATGTGTGTTTGCACTTTTCGTTATTAAAAGCAATTTCTGATGCCTCCTATCCATCCTCTTTGAATCACAAAATATTTAAATGTACTTCAGTTAATTCCTAACTTGAACTGTTGTCTTAGACCTGTTATATCAATGGATGCAAACTGCGCTTAAAATGTCAGAAATGCGTGGTCTCCCAATTCTGCAGGTTAAGAAATCAAATATCAAACTATTAGTGCTGTTCCACTCTCTCTGTTAAAAAGGGGGAAGTATCCTTGCTTCTTCCTAGTAAGGTGATTGTCAGGAAGCCTTTAAAGGTTTCTTGACTTTTAACTGTCACTGTTCAATCTCAGCCTTGCACTCCCTGTAGCATTCTGTCTCTGCTTATTTGTTGACCTTCTCTTCTTCTTAGGACACTGGTCTTATTGGATTAGGGTCCACCCTTATGAAATGTCACTCTATCTTAATTTGATTACACTGCAGACACTTTTCCAAGCAAGGTCTCATTTCCTGAATGGAGGGTTAGAATTAAGTCTTTTCGGCTTTTTTTTTTTTTTTTTTAGATGCACTTCAACTGAAAACACAAGGAATTTGGAAAATTCCAGGTATTTTTTCTATGTCTTCCAGCTGAATTCCATAATGTTCTGAGAGTATAGTTTGTAAGACTATGATCTTTATAAAATTTTTACATTAACTTTATTATTCAGGATTTATCCTAATTTGATGACTATTCAGGATTTATCCTAATTTGGTGACTATTCCTTATGAGCAATAAGATCATGTATTATGCTGTGATTTTTAATGGAATTTTCTGTAAATGTTAATTTGGTTCCCTTGGGTCATGGTGGTGTTCAATACTTTCCATTAATATTAATCTGTATAATTGTGCTATCAGTGACTGAGAGCAGAATGAAGATCTCACATACTTGCAGATTTGACCATCTCTCGTTTCAGTCTATCAGTTTTATTTATTTATAACTTGAAGTTGTCTTCTAGGTGTATATGTGATCACCATATAATGTCTTTCTTTTACCATAGTAATTTTACAACCGAGTAGTTTGACACTTAAAATTTTATTGCATACAGTGTGCTTCTTTTGGTTAGGAGTTTTATATTATTGTCCATTTCAAAGAAATTTTCTTGTGCTCTTTGTTAAGGTGGGCTAATTGCAGGACTCATATAATTTGTCTTCTTTTCTGATTTGTCTTTAGTTGCTAGGAAAGCTAAAGGAAAAGTGAGAGTGCTTTGGAGGGCCCAGGAGGCCTGAGGACTGTTACACCAGGGAGGGAAGAACAGGGAGCTGGAGAGAGGACAGGGCAGGGATTTCCAGCTACTACTCCGCTGCATCCACGGGACTTGGGCTGCACCATCAGTGACCACCAGAGGGCAGCAAGGGCCTGGGTTTGGGGACCATCATTGCTGTGGTTTATCCTGAACTGGATGAAATGCCAAGAGCTGCTTCTATTTGAGCCCTTTCTAGGAAGAAACGGGACTGGCATATCCCCAATCTACTGTGATGTGTTGAGTAAGACCACGGGAGACAGAAGGAAACTGGAGAAACTCACTGTTGTTTTGCTATTACAAGAAACTCACTGCTATTATAAGAAACTCACTGTTGTTTTGCTGTTATCAAAGGCAGGTGCCTCTCCCAAGAGCCATCTATGATTCCCTTTTCTAGGGACTCAAATAACTGCTCCCTGCATGTTCTAAAGCTTGTAGCTACATTCAGAAGAGAAATGGTGTTGCATGCTCTCTACATTTCAAATAGAATTTGAACTTTATAATAGCATTTTCCATTTGAACTTTCAGGTTTTTTTTTAATAATAAATTTTATTTTTATATTCCCCCATACAATTGCTACCCCCCATTCTGACCCCAATCCCTCCCCTCCCACCCCCCACCCCCCAAAAAGTGTCTCTGGTTCATAGTTTTTTGTTGATTTTGATTTTCACTTTCTTATAGTTATTCATTTTCCTGGTCCCTTATTTAGGTTTTCTAGATTCCTGCTATGAGTGAGACCATCCGGTATTTTTCTTTTTCTTTCTGGCTTATTTCGCTGAGCATGATCCCTTCCAGCTCCATCCATGTTGCTGCAAATTGCATGTGATTATTTTTTTTGAATGCTGAGTAATATTCCATGGTATATATGTACCACATCTTCTTGATCCAGTCATCTACAATCAGTTTTAACCCAAGGGTATAGAAAAAAGAGAGAAAGAATAGTTTCACAAATTTTAAAGAGAGAGGGAGATATATTTTCCAAAAGATTCTCTGACTTAAGTGTCCAGGTTTGGGGAGGTTGGTTTACCTTACCTGTGGATATGGTGACATGGAAGAAAACTCTGGAAAGTTGAAAATGTATCTGTGACCTAGGACTTGAATGGAAGAGGCAGGAAACAGATTTGCACAGAGGCCCCTCCCACATCTTAGGCAGGGGAAGAGGATAAGAGACATCTGTGGAGCCAGGCCCAGGGTTGGGGCATCAGAAGACAGAGACGTTGGCTTGTCTCCACCATGGCCTGGACTGTGCTTCTCCTCACCCTCCTCACTCAGGCCACAGGTGAGGCCTCCAGGGAAGGACACTGAACACATCATGGCTGACCCTTTATCTCTTGCTGAGGCTCACCTGGACCCAGACAAAAATCACCTGAGTGTATTTTTCTTCTTTTCAGGTTCCTGGGCCCAGTCTGCTCTGACTCAGCCTTCCTCAGTGCCTGGGGCTCTGGGACAGTCAGTCACCATCTCCTGTGCTGGGACCAGCAACGACATTGGGAGATATAACTATGTGTCCTGGTACCAGCAGCTCCCTGGGAAGACACCCAAGCTCCTGATTTATGATGTCAGTTCCCGGCCCTCAGGGATCCCTGATCGCTTCTCTGGCTCCAAGTCAGGCAACACGGCCACCTTGACCATCTCTGGTCTCAAGCCTGAGGATGAGGCTGAGTATCACTGTTGTTCACCTAGCACTAGTGTTGCTTACCACAGTGGTGCAAGTTCATGGGAAGTGAGACACAAACCTGCTCTCCACTCCAGGCTTCATCCCTGCTCTGAACAGACTTCTCCATCCTGTTCTTGGAGGCTTCCTGCAGTATGGACTTCGTCATTCACATCATCCTTAATCCTCTCCTGTCCCACAGTGAAGAGCAGAAGTGAAGGGATCCTAGACCAGGCACTGGGCTTGCTGAATGTGAATCAGGAACCCAGTCTCTAGCATGAATGTTCACATTTAGGACTCCATTTGCTGCTTCCTAGCTCAGCCTGCTCTCTGGGAGATGTCTTTGAACACTTCTCTGGGAGAACAAAGATGTTTATTGGTTGATCATGACGTTGGTGCGTGGGTCATATCAAGATAACCTAACACGGTGCAGCAAGTATGAGTAAGAATTCAGGACACACTCTCACAACTTTTTCAGGTTGGTCCACTGTCCTCAGACTCCTCAAAGATGAGCCCACAGTTTCTCTTGGAGGAGCCTTAGATGGAGGATCACCGGGGGCACATGGTCTCAGGATTCAACACTTCCAAAGCACACGGGACTCTCATAACACCCAAGTATCCGGAGACGCCCTCTCCAACTCCCCTGCTCCCAGAGATGTGATTTATGCTCTGCCGGGACACATGTGGTCAGAGGAGGGGCTGGAACACGGGCTGTTACCTCAGTCCCTTCTGGGTGGTATAATGATAGGGGGGCATCCGGACATCCACCCTCTTATATAACAACTTCCACTTATTCTAAATTTCATTTCCCTCATTCCCTCATGCCCATAGTCAAATCAACAGAGGATTCTCAGTTAACACAATTCTTTGCTTGATATTTTGCCTATGAACTCAGAGTCACCGAAGCCAACAAGAAGTCTGGAAAGGGATCCGCACAACCATGAACTTGGTGAAATGGCCCCTGAAATGATTTTCTTCATGTTTCTTTTGTTTAGGGGTTAGGATTTACTAAGTGCCTGGCTCTGTGGGGTTCTCTCTGTTCCTCTGTGGTCTCTGTTTCGGCATCTCTCACTTTATGTGAATGAGGTCACTTGAAGTGGTTCCACTCAAGGTAAAGGTCACTGATCCTTTTTGATTTTTGAATTTTCTTTTTCTTCTTTTTCCCAAAGATTTATTTATTTATTTATACAAGCATCGGGTACAGTCAGAAGCGCGGGAGGGTGAGAGAATTCACCAGAGCCAGAGCGGGGAACAGAACAGGCAGACTGATGAAACACACTGCTGAGGGGAGCAGTGGGAGAGACAGGAGAGGTCTGCATGCCATGTGGGACTCTCGCCAGCGGCCAGGGATCGAACCAGCGCTGCAGAGGCTGCGGGCAGCTTAGCAGCCCAGCGCTCAACCGCTGCACCACCAGGGGAGGCCCTGAATTTTCTTTTTCTCTTTTTGCTATGACTGGAGGTCATGCTTCCTATCTCATTTTGTTATCAACAACATACAGTAGATTTATTTGAAATTCCTTGTATATTCTATTTCTAATTGAGATTTTTTTTTTCTCCATTAAGTCAAGAAGGCTTCCCTTGCTTCTGGTCTGACTTTAAATTGCTGGTGTAAAGTCCTTGGGAGAAAAATGCCAACATGTCTGTCAGTATGGGGTTATCATCTCTGTCTCTTCCACATCCCTTTGGATTTTCCTGGCTCTTTTTCTATTTTAGGGTAAGTGAAAAGTCAGGCTTTTATGCCATTGGCTTCTGTGGCTATCAGTGGTGGCCATGAGTGCAGAAGGTGCTTGGGAGCTTGGGCACGGGGCACGCATTCCTGGTGGTGGACACCTGGAGTAAGGTGTGAGCATGTGTAAGTGGGCCCACCTGAGCCTGGAGGCTGAGGCTATCAGAGCAACATCACAGAGACGGCTATGGTGAGTGGCTACAATGGTATGAGCTGCATGCTACAGGACCACAAAAGGACCCAGAGAAAAAGAAGCGTAAAGATCCCGGCGGCTGGGAGGCCTGAGCTTCCTTGACAACCCTGACCCACACACACACACCACTGCAGTCTGAGGGCTTGCCCCAGTGGGGTAAAAAGAGCATTAAGGCCTGAAAAATCCACAAGGGCTCCAGGACTCTCCTTTATCCATTGCCCGAATCCCTCTGTGCATTGCTGGCAGAAAAAGAAAATGCGTTAAAGACCAGTCGATCGTTAGCAGGCTGGGAGGCCTGTCCAGCTTCCTTGACAACCCTCCAAATGCCTATGGTACCACAATTTGCATTCACACATACCTTGAAGGGTTGCTGCTCACTGTTTGGGGCTGTCCCTTGACTGTGGTGCCCTTCTTGCCCCACAGGGACATGCGATGGTAAAAAGAAGCAATGGCTCACACGTTCATTTCATCCCCAAGGCATAGGCTCTTGTGAGACTACTGAGGATGAAAAGGAAAAGGCACTGTGGGTTCCAGTCTTTCTGTGAACACTAGGAATCACGCGCCTACCATGCAGAATGAGGGGGTATTGCTGGAGCTCTTCCTGTCTCTGTGGTGTCCCTTGCTGGCCCCTCGCTGATTTGAATCCCGGTGTGAAGGAGAAAAAGGAAACTCAGAATGTTCCCTCGCAGTTGAACATACTGGATGCCTCCCTGCTCCAGTAAGCATTAGAACAAAGCCATTGGCCGAGGCTTGAGTGTGAAACAGCCTGCAAAATCTGCTGCCTGGGGTCAAGCCAGTGTTTTCAGGCCTGTTTAATGACTAAGAAGCCTGGTAAAGAAATATAAGTAATGGGCTCCAGCCTTTGCCTCTGCCCAGTGCCTTCTTCAGAGAGGAAGAGCTTAGTCCCTGCGCTGCCTTCCTCTGAGCGTAGACAACATATGAACCACTTAGCTATAGCCACCTCCCTGTCCACAATAATTACATTTTGAATGGCAGGGACTCATTATTCCAGCCTATAGATATTGAATTCAAACTGGTTTTTGTTGGAATAGGTGTCACACTGCAAAATCTTTTGACTTCTTCCTTCGTTTGATCCTCACTTGTCCAACTGTTGTTGAGATCGTATTTGGGGTGACACCAGCGATTTCCCAATGTGCCTTGTACAATTCAGTCCAAAATCTGCTCCAGAATTCTGGTTCAGTTTCTCACTGTGTAAATGGGTGAAAGAGGCATGTGTGTTAACTCGCCTTAAATGGGACCTCAAATCAATAATACTAGTTTTAATTTGAAAATTAAATCAACTCAATCATGGATATTTGTAAAAAGGGAAGGTTAAAAAGTTTTACAAACTGTATAAGGAAAATAACTTGAAGAAATATATTCAGAACGAATCTGGATTTCAGTTACCAGTATTGGAAGGTCAGTTGCATCATGACCGGGGGAGAGGATGAGAAGGAGGAAACCAAAGCAATAAAAGCATGTCTAACCACACTCACAAATCATCATGAATCCTGGGATCATGTAAAGTTCAGAGCAACATTCCCTTTTGTCAAAGCTGTGCTTCTGCCACTCCTCTTGCCACAGCCATGTGCCACGGGGTGTACCTGTCATTCTTCACTTCTCAGCTGAGGATTTGAGCTGAGAAAGGGAAAGTCGCTTGTTCAGCCACGGAAAATGCAGATGAGGGAGGCTGAGTCAGGGACAGAGCCGTGGCTGCTGGCTGGTATCTTGTGGCCCCCACGTCTTCCCACATGAGCTCCTGACTCCTGGTGTGGTCTGTGGGTGAATGACCTGGAGTGACCTATTTTCTGTGGGACCCATGCTACCGATACTTCAGAAAAATGTGGGGGAGGTGAGAAGTCTGTACCTGGTAGATCCCACCAGCAGGGATTAGTAACAGCAAGTCTCTAGTAGTCGGACAGCCTCCCTTCCTAGCAGGAGAGAAACCCCGAGGAAAGGGCAGCCCACGGAGTTCCTGTGGGAAGTGGTCACACACACATGGCCTGATCCTGGCAGAGAGGCCTTGAGTGGACAGGACTCCACTAACATCAGACATCACATATGCAATCTTCTAATCCTGTGTAAATCATAGAAAAACAATTCAAATCCCACCCCTCACAATGGACATGTCAAAGAGTTTTAGTGTCTCTACTAAGCTGTGCTGTCCAGAGGTCCAGGAACCCCTGGAATCCAGGACCATTTAGAGGAACTGAGAAAAGGAAGCTATGGAAACAGATCCACATGGAAGCCACACACCCATCTATAGGGCAGCAGGACAGGATAATAGTAAAAAATTTAAAACTGTGTCTTTCTCTTATAACTCTCCTCCTTCTACCCCAGAGATCAACTTAAGCTTCTCACACCCCAGGCCAGGAAGGAAACTCTCTCATGGTGTTGGAAATGTCTGTCACAAAATATGACCAGTGACACCAAAATAGTTTCTCAGAACATTCACATGCCATTTCCTGAGAGGACATTTTTATTTGGGTCAGGATAAGTCAGCCAGGATTAAATAGTCTTTTTCACCAAACCAATCCCTGTCTACAAAACCTAGTAGGTCAAGCATCTCTCTGTAGTTGTAGAGATTTTACCACAGGGAGACACACAGCTCAGAAGGGGTTCTTTCCATGTACAAAAGGGGCAAATTGAAGAGCATGAGTGGGGCAGTGGGGCAGGCAGACTTGTCCCAAGTAGAAGTTTCCAGAACTAGAGATTTTAGAACAATCCTGACACCAGCGTACTTTCCCCAAATCCTCCAACTCCTGCTCTCATTGGTCCTTCTAGAGCCTGTTGAGCTCCATCTCCTTCAGGAAATATATCACCTTTTAACTTTTTTAGGACTCAACCTGTCTTCTCATCCTATTTTCCTCATATGATATTCCTGCTTGGTTTGATTTTATTTCTTATCCCAGGACACTTAACTCTGTAAAGTGACATACCCGGGACAGGTATTGATGGGAATGTGAGTGTTCAGGCCCCTGGTGTGAAGGAGTTTCCTTTGTTTGGGGGAAGGTTAAGGGAGAGTGGAGCAGAGTATGAAATGGACTGAAGGGGGCTGGTGTTAAGCTGGGAAGAGAAGAAAGGAAGCAGGAGCATGAGCACAGCAGAGATTTCTAGCTCCACTCACCTGTCTCCTGGGACTCATGTCTCACCATCTAAGGTCGCAGAGGCCAGTGAGAGCCTGGATCTAGAGAAGGTCATGGGTGCAGTTTACCCTGGCCTGATGAAACTCCAGTAGCTACTTGACATACGGCCCCTAAAGAGCATCAGAGACAGGATCTCAAATCTGCTGTTTCCAAGAAAGTCTGTAATATAAAGACATAGAATAAATACAGGACTCTGACTGAAGTCTAGGACTTGAGTCACTGCTCAGGAATGCGACAGAAGATGTAGCTTATTTAGGGCAACCTGAGATGTTTGAAGAGTCCCCAGATTTGCAGTTCATCTTTGGAGAGAGTGACTATTTTCCCCCAGTCGGTCTTGAACCCTGTCCTCAGCTCAGCCTCAGAGTTTAAGATCCTCCCTCCATGTGCCCCGTGTCCCAGCAACAAGAACAGGGGCAGCCATGAGTGATTCTGTTTCCTGGACATTGACATGGGCTCAGTCTAACATTACTCTGAAAATACAGGGCAATGAGTAGTGACCCTAAGTAAGTTCTCCAGTCCATGATACAGAAGAATCCAGAATGCAGAGGAAGTCAAAGGGGAAATGAGCAGGGGCAGGTAGAAGAAGCAGATTTGCATGGAGGCCTCTCCCTCTTCTGAGGCAGGGGAGGGGATAATAGAAATCTGGGGAGCCATGCACTGGTTAGGTCATCAGAAGGCAGAGATCTTGGCTTGTCTCCATCATGTCTTGGACTGTGTTCCTCCTAGCCCTCATGACTCAGGTCACAGGTGAGGCCTCCAGGGGAACAGAGGGGACATCTATGCTGACATTTTTTCTTCTCCTCAGGCTCACCTGGGCCCACCATTGACTTCACTTGAGTTTGCTTTTTTCATTTCCAGGATCCTGGGCCCAGTTTGCTCTGACTCAGCCCCACTCAGTGTCTGGGGCGCTGGGACAATCAGTCACCATTTCCCGTGCTGGCACCAGCAATGACATCAGGTATGGTTCCTATACTGTATACTGGTATCAACAGCTCCCTGGCATCACCCCCAAACTCTTGATTTATGAAAGTAGTTCTTGTCCTTCTGGGATCCCTGATCGCTTCTCTGGCTCCAAGTCAGGCAACACGGCCACCTTAACCATCTCTGGTCTCAAGCCTGAGGATGAGGCTGAGTATTACTGTGGCTTATACAGGAGAGGTAATACCACAGTGGTGCAAGTTCACGGGGAAGTGAGACCAGAACATTCCCTGTGCTCACAGCCTCCTATTGCACTGAAGATGCTACCCCTACCCTGTGCAGATGGGGCTTCATGCATGTGGCCTTGACAATTCAGTTTTCTCTTAGCTTCTCTGCTCTCATGGAGCAAACCACAAAGATGCTATCTTATTTTCTGGGTGAAGTGGTAGTTTTTTTTTCCATGTTTGTGACATGATCCTAGAATGTACTACACTTCCATTTCATCAGTGATAGGAGATGCTTGGCATGGAGCTCAGGCATTCTCTGCAATAAAACCAGGTCTCTGCTGCTGGAGACCTGGAACATGTCCTGTGTCCCAGCCATGTGTTAGTGTGATGCTGCTCCCAGTCTGTTCTGCCCACAGTATGTCTCTGTAGAGAAAGTTTGGTATTTTCTGTAATCCTTGTTTCAGTAACTATCATGACTGTTCTGGAATGTCTGGGATCTGTTGAAGAAGTATCTTGATGTTTTCAAGAAAGCAGGGAGGCAGCAAAGCCTTTCCTTGGGTATCTGCCTTGAAGGAGTTTTTGCAATTTCCTTTTAGAGATTGCAGTGAGCACATCAAATGTCCCATGTGACAGACTCTCATGTGAAATGAGAGTTCCCAGTGCTGGTGTTGTTAGGACAGCCCTACCTCACTCCAGCCCCTCCCTCCACATCCTCCAAACCATGAGTTCACTTCCTGATCTCCCTTGGGTTATTCAAATCTATTGAGCTCCCATTCCTTCCTGCCATATATTTTATTACACCATATATATTTACACACACACACACACACACACACACACACACACACACACACACACACATATATATAGCCTCCTCTCATATGTTGTCTTTATGAAAATATCCTACTTGATTTGAATTTTTTCCCAATGTTTCTTCATTGTGAATTGAGAATTTCCTCAGGGTCACAAACTAATGAGGAAACACCTCCTGGGACAGGTAAGATGATTCTGAAGGGCAGTTTGAAGCCCCCTGTAGGGGAGGACACATTTCATTCAGGATGAGATCAATGGAAAAGGGATGGAGGATTACAGGGATTAGAAGGAAACAGGGGAACCTGATGTTGAACTGGAAAGAAAAATGGGAAAAAAAGAAAAGGAACAAAGCAGAGATTTTCAAGTCCACTCAACAGTCTTCCCTGGTAATTATGTGATACCATCTGGTGCTAAGAGGGGTAGCGAGGACATTGATTTGGAGAAGGTTACTGGTGTGGTTAATCTTGGCCTGATTCAGTTCCAGGGGCTGCTTCCTTCTCAGTACCCTGAGTGTAATTCATAAATAAAGTCACAATTTCATTGTACCCCAGTGATCCTTTCTATAATGACCAAGGAATGAGCCAGGTCTCAGTCTCAGGTCACAGCGTCAGCCCACTGCACACACACGAGACATAGAGGCTTACTGAGAAGAACCAGGGAGATATTAAGAGAAGTGAGACACACCCAGCTTTGCCTGTCATCACTAGAAAATGAGTGATTGGAGCTCCTCAGACGGCCTTAAGCTCTAGTCTTCATCACATCCCTCAGAGCATGGAACTGTCACAGGTCTTCAGTCAGGAGCCGCCATGGATCCTATTGTTAAAGGGCAGGGACACCCCCATGGGCTTTGCCATATGGGCTCAGTCTGCCCTGACTCAGAAAGTCAGATCAGAGGGCCAGTACTTCAGTTCAATTCAGCCAACCTAGGATGCAGAAGAATCTAGAGTCAAGCACCAAGGGAGAGTATGTGGGCAGAATAGGAATTAGATTTCCTGGTGGTTCCTTCCCTCTGAGAAAGGTGAAGGGGACAAGGGTTTTGGGGAATTCAAGGCCATAGATCTTGGGTTATCTCTACCATGATCTGCTTTCCTGTCCTCCACTTGCTCATACTGAAATTCACATCATGTGACCCCTGGTTTTTAGGTTTCGGACTTGAATGAATGAAAACACCCACTGTCCAGGCTCTCTAGCTTGCAGATGTCAGAAGATGGGATTTCTCACCTCAGGAAACAAGGATTGAGTGAGAGCCAATTCCTGACGAGAAGTCAATCTCCTCATAATCTACCCTGTCTGAGGTATGCATATTGCCCATTTTGGAACTTAACATATAACTTTAAAAAAATGAGTTCTTTGTTTCTGACATGTGCTTGTCTCTATGGACCCTCCTTTCTCAAGAAAACCCTGCCTATTTGTGTCACTGTGCAACCCTAAGGGGAAATGAGATGGCCTGGGCATAAATCATCACCTGCGCATGTAAAAATTTCAGAACAATACTCAAGGACAGGCACCCATAAAAAGGTTAATAAAAGGTTTATTTGCAAGAGAAATGAAAAGAGTGGAGCACAGAGACTGAAAGAAAGATATACAGAGAACAGTTTGTTACTACGTCCTACTGGTAACACTGCCTGAACTGCGACGCTAGTTGCACATTGAAGGCAAACAAGACCAAGTCCCCTCTAGCCCTCATGTCCTCCCTTTTCTATCAAGCATGGCTACTTAACTCCACCCTTCATTCCCAGCAATCCCTTTCCAAGGGTTATGGTGGATCCATGGAATGATGGGAGTTGTAGTCACAGATGCCTGGTATCTTATTGGCATGGAGGTGGGTTTGGGGTTCACACCCCACAGGGCATACTGTTGCTCCAATATCTCCACACCTTAATGTACATCAAATGAAAAAGAGGCAGGGGTTGAACTGGAGAAGTCGCTTCCTGGCACCCCCTTCTATACACTCTCTTCTTCCTAGTTTATCCTCATCTTGAATAAATATTTCCCCCCTGCACATAGTTCTGTGCATTGTTATAAGTTAATGATGATGTTCTGATGAGATGTTGGGGTTCGGTGACTAGAGTCCTTGGGTTACTTCTGAGAAAGGTTTTGGCAGAGTTCCCCTTTCATTGGTACATGGTAGGTTTACCCAGAAGATGAAGACATTTGCACAGAAACAGACAAAGACTATAGCCAAAAAAAGGGCAGGTTTATTTTAAAAAAGGAAAGAGGAAGACACTTGCACAGCCATGAGTGGGCAGAAAAAGCTGCCCTTTGCCAGAGCAGGAGTTGTTCTGATACAGTGTTCTTTGGAGGGGGGATTCTTTTTGAGGGGTAAGTGTTCATTCTTTTATGAAAATTTTAATTATTGTTAAACTAGCCATTTCTAAGTTGTGGTTGGGTTAATTTGTAAGGACAGGTGATTCTCTAAAATGGCCCTCAATATCCATATCCCCACCTCTGGTCCTGCCTATAAGTATTTTCTATAGCTGACCTGTGTAAAGACTGATAATTCCCCTGTCCCCATAGCCTGGTCTTGCATAAGGATTTTTTTTATTTCTGTAGCTGGTTTAATGGTGGTGTTAATCATTTCTATCCTCACTTCCAGTGTCTGGTCTTGTAATGCCTCCATCCCATCACTTTAAGCCTCCATCACATACTATGTATGCACGCACTCGTGCGCACGCGCGCGCGCACACACACACACACACACACACAGCAAATATATAGAGAAACTTGGCACCCAGAGTCACTTTAGTGGAACAGAACTTCTCTGTGTGAATTTCAGTGATGCATTTTCTGGATTGATTCTGAGATTACTGGAATTGGCTCCCTAATCTGATTATATTTAATGATGGTCATGAGTATTTCAATTAGTAAAGAAAATATTGATTGTCCATCTCATGAACTCTTTATAGAGATAAGCAAAATATCTGCATTGGAGTCTTCTACTCAACCACTTAGAAACAAGGAGGTAAGTGACTCTGTAGATCATACTTTTGAATATTTTTGAAACAGTATGAATATGACATTGGTTGCTTGCTCCTGGTATACTCGACAAAGTAGTGCGGAAAAAAAGGTGAGTTTAATGATTCAAATTCCCAGTTCAATGGCTGCATAAATTACCTAAGAGCTTCTAGGGATGCCCTGAAGGAAAACCAAAATTCATGTAGCAGCTGAACTGAAACTGCTGAAAATCAAATGCAGAACCTCAGTCACCTATTAGGTGAATTACAACTCAAGTTCAACTCCCAACCTTGCTGGGTATCATTCTTAAAGTGGAGACTGATAGGTAAAGAATAATTGGGATAGAGATTGTGGTGGGAAGAAATATTGGGGTGAGGCACAGGAGTGAAAGAATTTACCAGAGACAGAGCAGAGAAGATAAGAGAAAAGGCAGATTTGAAAAGGCAGAGAAGAGAAGAGAAAAGGCAGAGAAGAGAAAAGACAGAAAAGGCAGAGGAGAGAAAAGGCAGATTTATTGAAATACCCTGCAAGGGAGCAAGAGGCAAGACAGGAGGCAAGACAGGAGAGTTCTGCATGCTAAAGAGAATTTGAGACTCTCTTTTATTTTTATGTGGCTTTCTAACTTGTGGCACAAGTTTGTACCAACTATCTGCTGGGATGTTTGGTTTCCAGTGCTGGCTTTGATAGAAATATGTTCTGGCCCAGCTTCTGCATTCCTGGAGCTGGGGTGTATTTTTTTCTGTTTATGGTGGTCTGTGTTATGGCCAGGCTCCCAACACAACCTTATAGATTCCTTTTCTATTCAAGTCTCCCAAAGTTGCTGGGCCAGGAGTGGGAGCTTGGTTTTTATTATTTTCAAATGGTACCTTGACAGGGTTGTATGGCAAGACATTGATGAAGCTGTGGACAATGGACCACTCAATTATGATGAGTCTTCTTTGTCAGTGGAAGAGATTTCCCTTCTCCCAGTGTAAGTACACACACACACACACACACACACACACACACACACACATACACATGCCCAAGGCATAGGTCTTTCCACCTCAGGTGGATTAACCCTGTATGGCTTGAGGAAAGGGTAATGACCACCTGAAGTAGTTGCCATGAAAGACCAAGCTCACTCTCCTCAGGGCCACCCCCAACTACCCTTTACTTCTAGATCTAGAATTAGACTCAAGTCCCAGCAGGTCTCTAAAGGTGAGGTACAGAGTGTATCCACAAGGGGCTTAGCCATACTTCAAAAAAACTACTTAATTTTTCTAATTAATACAGACAAAAAATTCCAAAAACTTGTGTGGAAACCATACTAAGGGTGTGGGATAATATTAGGGGGAGACACAAAGTTGGATCAGGCTGAATTTCTTGACAGTGGCTCACAGATAAAAATTATGGTGCATTTCTGTTACATGCAGTTGGGGTGTTAAAAAGAGCTTCAACAGTTAGTTTGGTTGGCTAAACCATGGACCAAAAAATGTGGCCCACAGTGAGTGAATTAGAAACATCAATTCTGTCTTAGTTTGTATAGAGGAAGGGACTTCAAGTTTTAGGGGACTGGAATGTTAAAGTGAATTTGTTATTTCAGATCTACTCACCCATATGGGACAGTACAGAAGACATACTTTTCAAAATACTTGGAGAAATGAATTTATGAAGGGAGCCCTGGCATTCTTGAAAAGCCTTGTGATCCCCATTCTCCTGGCTCACCCTTAGAGTGGGAACTGTAGCCACTCAGTTGGAAAACCAAGATATAATAGGAGTTACTGGATCTTCAACTTGGATTAACTCTAAAACATCATTATGTTTTTTGGGATTTTTAGTGTGTAAGACCTTCAATAGAGGTGAACTTTAGGGTCTTCCTGGTGGCATAAGGGGTTAAGATGCAACCTATGAGGCAATCCACAGCCACGACAGCTCGAGTTCGATCTCCAGCCTGGGAGCTGCCCACATGGTGCAGCAGACCTCTCCTGACTCTCCTGCTTCTCCCCTCAGCAGTGTATTTCAGTCAGTTTGCCTGTTCTGTTCCCCACTCTGTCTCTGGTGCATGCTTTCACCCCCCACACCTTTGGCCTGTATCCCATTTCTTGTATGCATAAATAAATAAATCTTTTTTAAAAAAAACAGACTTTTTTTTTTTTTTAAAAAAGTGAACTTTAATACAATTAGTGTGCAATAAAGAGAGGAGAAGAGAAAGAATATAATTAAAATTGTTTCCCCATGAAACATCCAAAGTTACCCATCCCCTCATTTTATACTACAACTTTGAAATCTGGTGGGTTTCAAAATCTTCAGATCTAAAGCACGTCTCTACAGGAACTAACCACATATACTCAACAACTACATGTGGTTTGTGGCCACCATATTGGACAGAAATGTTTAGATGATGAGACTTCCTCAGGGTAACTGTCTCTGCAGTTACACTCACAGTCACCAGGTGTCACTGGAAGGTTCCATGACCCCGAAACCTCATGGGCAGGAATGGCAGCCCCACTTTCCACCCAAACCCAGAATATACTGTCACTCAGAAGCAAGGGAATTTTATGTATCTATACTACTTTTTTCTTAAAGAAAAGATAATAAATACAAAAAAAATTTAAAGATGAATCTGATCCTTCAAACAAATTTATTATTGTTGTTGTTATAATGGATGATAAGAGTTCATGTGAATTTTTAAATAAATATTGGAACAATTATCCATTTCAGTGGGAAGAACTTTCTATAAAATTATTTATATCATAAATTTATATTTTTATATAGATCTAGAAGGCAAGGCTGATCATGAGTCATATTTTATTGAACTTTGATGACTTGCTTTCCTCTACAAAATTCACAAGCATAATTACTTTCATGAAGATCAATTCTTCCTTAGTACAAATGAGTTACCATCCGTGTTGTAATGAGACCCAGAAAGAAAGGTTTGAGAACTGGCCTGTAGGAGTGACCAGCAGCGCTCCAAGGGGGAGACTCTGAGGGGTGAAGTGGAAGGCAGGGAGGCATCAGGGTGGAAAGGCTGGAGGGTGCTGCTTGACACTATTATTGGGGAGCAGGACTAAGGCATGTGACCCTGCCTTACCTCCAATTATCTTTATTATATTTTTCTGAGTTATTGATCCATTTATTGTTGAGTTCATATATTTACTTTTATAGGAAATATTCTAGCACTGAATACGATTTACAAAAAGATTATTTTCCCCTGTTTTTAAAAATTTTGTGATTTACCACAGGTTTACAATAGCATATGATTTTTCAGGTATGATGTCACAATTTGATAAATCTATGCCCCACACTGCATCCATCACCAAGTGGTAGAGTATATTCATGACTGTCAAATTGCCCTCCTTGATGCATTCCTTCACTCCTGTGCCCCTTCACCTTGGGTAACCACCACCAAGTGGGAAAAGGAGTCCTGGTTCTAACTTGTCAGGAAAAGAGCCTGACACCTGGAGCCTGACCAGGCATCTCAGGTCCCCAAGTCCCACCCACAGAGTGTGTGTTTTCTGTCCCAGAGGGAGCAGTTGGAGGGTGTACAGAGAGACTCGGATTTGACAGGGAATCAGATTCCAGCCCTGTGAGCATCTGAGTGTTCACTGCATAGATGCAGGGAGGACAGACCCCTGAATACAGAAGTTGGGTCCTGACAGGAGGGGCCCGGGAGACCTGGGATCAGGGAAAGGGGAAGACATGAGGCCCAGTGAAGGCAGGGCAGCAGGGGTGAATAAAGTGATCTGAGGTTGGGAATTCTAATCCATCATCACTGTCTTCATTATTTTGAGAAATCACTTGCCCTCTCCCTGTTTCCCCATTTAGTAAATGGGAAGAGAGGCTGCAGTGGGTTATTCCGAGTGTCTGGTGAGGGGCCCATGTCACACTCACCCAGGGCCTGGTCTCCATCAGGGTCAGAAGCAGTCATGCTGGTGACTGTCAGCACATGCAGGATGACATTCATCCTGGCACCAGGGGGCGCTGTGGGTCTATTTTGGAGACCTAATTAGTCCAAGACACTGGGCTGTGCTCAAGTGCACTGGTCATGACTGATGTTCCCTCTGAAGACACTTGAGCTGTAAAATCAGCTCCCACAATGAAACTCACACCTGGACCTTCCTCTTAACTCAGGAAATCACCAGCTTGAGGCCCTTAGGCTCAGGGCTCAGACAAGACTGAGAGACACACACCCAGGGGACTGGAGAGAGATTTGCATTGGCTGCCCCGCCTCCTGGAGCTGCAGGCAGGGAGGATAAGACAGGAGCCTGGAGAGTCCAGTGCAGCTGGGCAGCCTCAGGCCAGAGCTCCTGGAAGCCTCCACCATGGCCTGGGTGTCCTTCTACCTCCTGCCCCACATGGTCTAATCAGGTCAGAGCAGCCCAGTCATCTGGGCCCCCAGCATGTGCCCCTCCAAGAATAGTCATGAGGTGTGTCATTCAGCATGGTTCTTGCATTTTCTTTTCCAGGTCTTTGTGCTGTGCCTGTGCTGACCCAGGCCCCTTTTGCATCTGCCTCCCTGGGAGCCTCAGCCAAGCTCACCTGCTCCCTGAGCAGGGAGCACAGCTCCTACACCATTTAATGGTATCAACAGCTGCCAGGGAGGGCCCCGTGATATCTGATGTATGTGAAGAGTGATGGAAGCCATGTCAAGGGAGATGGGATCTCCAATTGCTTCTCAGGCTCCAACTCAGGGGCTGACCACTACTTGACCATCTCCAACATCCAGCCAGAGATGAGGCTGATTATTACTGTGGTGAGAGGCATACAATCAGTGGCCAAGTAGGTTAAGCCACAGTG
The DNA here is from genome assembly GCF_014898055.3 of Talpa occidentalis. Classification (NCBI taxonomy): domain Eukaryota; kingdom Metazoa; phylum Chordata; class Mammalia; order Eulipotyphla; family Talpidae; genus Talpa; species Talpa occidentalis. The sequence goes on from NW_023601433.1 coordinate 26,999,209, forward strand.
ACACAGACAAAGGAGAAGTGAGGCCAAAACCTCTCTCCCACCTCCCCTCTTTCCCACAGGACTCTGGGGGAGCTACTCCCCATCCAATGCAGGACCCTGAGATCTTTACTCTTCTCCTTCAAACCCTGTGACCTCCTCCCCAGATAGCAGGATGGAGAGGGACACAGGTCATGAAGGTAGTTGTGAAAACACAGCATCCATGTCCTCCCCTCAGGTCTGGGGTGATGATGGGAGAGACAGGAAGGATCCTGACCCTGAGAGAGTGGCAGGGCCGATGACCATGTCCGCAGGGGTCACCACCCTGATCCCACAGAACAGGCTCTGCTCACAGAATTATCTGCAGGGAGTGTCCTGCTTCCTGGTCCCTGTGGAGGGAGCAAGATTCCTGTCAGGAATGAGTTTCAGCAGAAAACATTCATCCTCAGGGGAGGATGGAAAGAAAATTCTTACCCCATGGAGGGTGCAGACTGGGGTCCAGTTGGGCACTGAGGTGCCTGTGAGGAGGTCTGCAGCAGGACAAATAGGGGCACACTGGGGTCTCTTCTGTGGTAATTCTCAGCTTGTGGTGCCCAAAATGGCTCCACATCTGCCCAAGGCCTTTCTAGGAACTGAGCAGGACACATCACTGGGAGCCCAGCAGCAGGGAAGGGGAAAGTGGATGATGATGTGGGATGATTATGTGGGATACATAATGATATGTATCGTTACCGTGTCTCAACCTCGTGGGGAGACCATCTCAATGGCACTTGATTTGTGTGGGGAACAGGTCACTGGAATCGTTGATTCTCCACAGTAGATATAGTGACTGAGTGACCCTCGTCCAGGTACCTACCTGAACTGGGTCAGAGGGGATCAGCCCTGGACCCCTGTTGATTGGTCCCACAAGGGCACAGCTCTGAGGGGGTCTGGTAGCTGCCTGGGCCAGGGTGACTCTGAAGTGGCTGGATGAGAGTGGTCTTGGTATCTTGGGAGGGGTGGACAGGGAGCAGAGCAGGAACTGAGATGGACATCTGGGCTCAGTTCTGCAGTGACCTCTGACACAAGGATGGCAGAGTTGTGGGGCTCATAGACTGTTCTACCCTCCCCACTCCAGTGACCAGTTGTGACTGAGAATTTACAGTAACTGTGTCCCAAATAAGGCCAGTCAAGGGCTCCTATGGTGGGGGGTTTCCTACAGGCCTTCCCTGTAGGAGATGGAGGCAGAGGACTGTGGGGACATATGTCAAAGCCCCACATGCATCACACACATGCACACCTACCCTGTGCTTGCAGGGTTTATCATTTGGAATAAAATGACACAGTGGCCTCAGATAGAAAGACAGAGATAGACTGAAGAAGTGACCGAAGGGATGTACAAGGGAGGCAGATGAAGACCATTGCCCTTCATGTTGGAAGGTAGGCAGGAGGGGAGTGACTTTCTTAAAATGTAAAACTTTTATCCTTCAACAAATAATACATAGGAAATGAAAAGACAACCTAAAATGAGAAATTATAGGCACATTACACATTTCACATAAGATTCATGACAATATTGATAAAACTTACAATGGTGACAATAATAATGATGAAGTTATAGAAGCCGAGAATCTAACGAGATCACTTTTGGGGGAAATATAAAAATAGCCATAAGCTTGTGATGTCTGCACCATTATTCATCATTAAGAAAATGCTATTTCAGCAGTTCTCCTGCCTGCCTGTGACTATGCACTTGTTTATTTTTCTCTTTCTGTTTCCTAATAAAATATGCTTTGACAATATTAAAAAAAGAAATGGAATTCAGATCCTATTTTGTACACACTAGCGTGGATAACTGAAAAGTCAGAAAATAACAAGTGGTAACATGAATGCAGAAGAATTCAAACATTTTACACTATCAGAGTGTCAACGGCACAGCCATCATGATAAACAATCTGTTAAGTACTCAAAACACTAATTCTAAAGATATCAAAGGATCCAGTAATTCTGTTCATGGTGTAAACCCAGGAAAAATGAAAATATATACCCATAGAAAAGGTGTACAAGAATGTTCATTGCAAAATTATTATTCCTAATGGTCAAATGATGGAAATAAACCAAATATCCATCAATGAATGAAAGGGTCAACTTTGTTGTATGTCCATAACATAGAATATTACTCAGCCATGAAGTGGAATGAAATCCTGCTCCATACTCCAGTGGAACTGCAGCTAGGAAATGCTATGTGATGAAAGAAGTGGTTAAGACTAGGGTATTACAGATAGGAAATGGAGGAGGGGTTAGGTTTCTTTTTAGTGTTAACTTTTTGCAGTGTTAACTTTTTGTAATGTTAACTGTAGAGATGAGTGCATGGCTCAGTAAAGATATCGCAAACTGTAGGATTATATACACTTTAATTGATAAATCAAAAGTATTTGAAGGCTTCCCCGGTGGCACAGCGGTTGAGCGCTGGGTTGCGAAGCTGCCCGCAGCCTCTGTAGTGCTGGTTTGATCCCCGGCTGCTCCCCGGCCACCAGAGGAGGGTCCCACATGGCGCAGACCTCTCCTGCTGTCCGCTGCTCCCCTCAGCAGTGTACTTAGGTCCCTCTGCCTGCTCTGCTCCCCGCTCTGGCTCTGGTGAATTCTCTCACCCTCCCACGCTTCTGACTGTACCCAGTGCTTGTATAAATAAATAAATAAATCTTAAAAAAAAAATAAAACTGCTAGAAGTAAAAGGAGATATGCATTTACACATTTGTGAAAAATTGAAGAAAACATTTCCCAGAGAGAGAGAAATTCATTTTTTACATTTTGTTTCAAAAAATCACCTTTTTTTTTTCCTTCTTCAACTATTGGTCTATACAGCTATGAGGCTCTTCACCCAGGTGATCTGATGTGATGTCAAGGCCGCTGGGACCTGATTCAATCTCCAGTGAAACACTTTTCCGGGCCCTGAGTTAAACTGCACCACGGGCTTCGTTTGTTCATGTCAGTGTAGCTGCTGCTTTAGAAACTTTACCTTAAGTCACTTGGATAATCAACAAATGCAAATGTGGACATTTTTAATAAGAAAAAAAGAAACTTCCTGCAAGTATTCTCTGGACAAACACTGGAACTAAAGTCTAATTGGTGGGAAGTTCAGCACATGGGGAGGGAGGGATCAGCCATGGCTCAGAATTTCGCTGACACTGACAGTAGATTATTAGATCTTCATCCTCTTATCAGCTGCGGGAAATAGGCAGGTAATTTACAAGATGTTTTTATACCAAATCTCTGGGAATCTAAGCAAGAATTCAGAGCTTCTAGGGTCAACATCATGAAAGGGCCACGGTAGTTTTTCTAACTTGGATTAATATATCCGGGGGTGTCTGATCCACCCAAAGTCAGCAGGGAGCTAACTGCCCCCTGGGCACCTGAGCTGCCCCAGTGCTGCAGGGTCCCCACAGCCCCTTCATCAGAGGGCCTCAGGCTTGGACATGTTCCCATTTCCATTCCTCATTCATCTGATTCCGTTACACTCAGAAAAGGGTGCTATTTTGAGCCTTCAACTTCCCAGAATTTACTATTCTCACTACCTCCAAAGGTGATCTTGGGAGTATTTCTCACTCTCTCTCAACCCTGCCCTCTTCTGTCAGGTACACATTCCTTCCTCTGTGTTACTGTTGGACCTCAGAGAGATGGCCCAGGTCTGATGCACAGGCAGCTTTTTTGTCCACACCTGGCTGCAAGATGGTGCAGAGGAGAGGGAAAGGTGACATCCCAACTTCAGGCCCCAGTTCCCTACAGAAGTGGCCAGGGGGCTGGTCTGAACCCACTTGTGTAAAACAAGGCTGGTGCTAGAGGACCTCTATGCTGTTCTGCTGCCAGAGAACCTGATGTGTCACCTGCAGATTCCCCTGGGAAGACACAATGATCATTGCTGCAAAGAACTATAAGAATCTGTCACAGTGGAACTGAAGTGACTTTGAATCATAGTTATCTGAGTGTCTCACCAGCTTTCATCCTCAGAAAAGCCAGAACTTTCCCTGTTACAGACCAATAGTCTCCAATCCAACATATATAGAAGCCAATATTATGACTGACATTTGACAATAGAAGGAGTTTATTATGAGCTGACAGGCAAGGACACAGAGGACTCAAGGTTCAAATCTGTCTGCCCAATCCTGGGGCTAAGATAAGTTTTATGGAGGTGAAGGAAGAAAGGAGGAAAGCTAGGACTGAGAAAGGTAACATTCCTGGCAGTTTCTTTAGTCAGACACATATCAGTCCAGAGAGAGAGAGATATTTTCCAATTAATTTTGGTTTTGTGTATGGGTGCTTTGTTCCCACCTGTTTGGATTTAGCTGAAGGTCAGTCATAGGAGCACGTGCTTGGGCTGTCTGACCTCATGCTGAGCTCCTGTAGCCTGAGAAGACTCTTCCACCCTGGAACCCACAAGATTGGCCCCTGCTCCCGCCCATTGGTGGCATTTGGGTTCTGCTGCCTCAGACCAGCAAGTCTACACAGGACTCCCCGTCCCAACACCCCAGTCCCAGATGCTGCCCAGTTTCTCTCCATCACATTGAAGGGAGCACGTCCCCCCTGCATGCTGGCTGTGCAGGTGCAGGGGTGTGGCCAAGAGCCGAGCTCAGGGCCCCTTTTGTGAAGAGAGGAAATATAAAGACAGGGAGTTAGATAAGTTTTGGTGTCTAAGTGTCCAACCATAAATGACCATACTTTCATCGGCACAGGGAAATGAATCAAATTTCTTTGAAGATACTTCCAACTACTTATGCCATCTTTCTATTCTGACAGCAGCTCCAAAGTCTCCTCTCCAGAAAAATCTTCTGTAACCTGTCACCACCCAGCACTTGCCATTTGTTAATTAATTAACTGAAAATGTCTTCCTCCTATTATTTTTATTAATTGATTAATTTTTGTGAATCATTTTTCCAATGGTCAGGAAATGACATCTCTTTCATATGCAACGTCAATACAATACAACCCGAGGCATGAACAGACAAGAGGTTTTTTTCCCTGTAATAACACTGGAGTGAGATGATTGTTGTCCATATACCCACCGTTTCCATGAGAAGCCAGATCTTCTTAGACTCTGGTTCTGCAGCCCCACTATGGAGGGCTTGCTGTCCTTTTTTAACATAGGACCTCAGAGTGGCTGCTGTAGCTCCAGCTATCACATTATCATTCAAGAGGACACTTTCTGTATAAATCCAGTATTTCTCTCTAATTCAAGGTAAAGTTCAATAGAAAAATCCCAGTCAAGTTATGCTTATAACAATTCTGCCAGAACTGGCCATGTGGTTGATGCATTCTATAGGAACCGGTGAACAGTGTCTAGCTTGGGACATAGATGGAGCTACACATAGGGAAATTCATGAGGACCATCTGCTGAGTGTGAAAACCAGCTCTGTCTACTATTCTGCTCCATCCACACTATGAAATCTCCTGAGAGCATGGACAGTGTCATGTTCATGCCACATAGCCCAGAAGCAATGTGTGCAAGACTGAAGTGGGGTTCACAAGTACTTGTTGGATGGACTCTCACCACTGCTTTTCAATATATACTAGAAGTCCTAGCTAGAGCATTTATGTGAGAGAAAGATGTAGAAGGAATTCTAACAGGGAAACAGGAAGTAAAACTCTCACTATTTACAGATGAGATGTTAATATAGAGAGAACCCTAAACACTCTATAGGAAAACTAATTAAAATGATAAACAAGTTTAGTAAATTAGGTTACAAAACCAACACACAAAGGTCAGTAGCCTTCTTCCATGTAAACAATACATCTAAAGAAGTAAATAAAACCATCCCATTCAGACCAGTACCAAAAAAACTTAAAAACCTAGGACTAAACCTCACAATGGAGGGTATAGACCTATACAAAGAAAACTACAAAATTTTGATTAATAAAATGGAAGAAGACACAAAGAAATAGAAAGGTATTCCCTGCTCTTGGATCAGCAGAATTATTATGAAAATGGTGTCACTACCAAAAGCAATTTACAGATTCAATGCCATTCCAATAAAAATCTCCATTGCATTCTTCAAAGAAATAGAACAAATATTGATGAAAATCATATATAATCACAAAAGACTCAAATAGCCAAAGATCTCCTGACTAAGAAAAGGAAGAAGGAAGTATTATTTTCCCAGACTTCAAATTATGCTGCAAAGGCACAATAATACAAAAAGCATGAAATAAAAACAGACACTCAGACCAATGGAATCAAATTGAAAACCCAGACATAAAGCCACATGTTTATGGTTAACTAATCTATGGCAAAGGAACAGGGAATATGTCCTGGAACAAGGATAAACTCTTCAATAAATAGAGCTGGTAAAACTGGACTGCTACATGTAAGAGAATGAAACTAGACTACTGCCTCATTCCATGTACAAAAACCAACACGAAATGGGAAAAAGACCTGAATATACTACCTGAATCTATAAAAAATGGTTTCAGAAGAAAACATGGGAAAAATGTAGGCAACTAGAGATCTGAGGCTTAAAGCAGAAGAGTGGGAGGAAAAGGGATCAAACAGTGGGAAGAGCACATGGGATCATGGTGACAATTCACAGGTATGTGGTGGTGGGATATTTATGGGACTACACTTGAGGGGAGAAATCAAATACTGTGCAAAAATCAATAACAATGTAAGAAAATTAAAAATAAATAGAAAAAAAGCAACAACAAACACTTGCTGGGGAGGTTCACCTGTCTGTCTGGGGTGCAGTCACCACTGAGGCCCCATATGGCACTGCACACACAGCTGGCACCATGAAGAGCCATTCCCTGAATCCTGTTCTCCCCAGTGCCAAACCTGTGAAAGGATAGTTCTTGCAGGTGTGTCTCAGGTGGGCCCTGAACCTCCCTCCTCTAAATGGACGTGCTCAGATTTTCATGGGTGATCTGAAAACTTTGTACCAACTATGCAAGAATATTTCACCCCTGGGTCAGCATCTCATGATCAGGGAGTCACCACCTGAGATGCTGCTTCTGAATCCTCATCTAACTCCTGATTCTCCTGTGTCTCCTGTAGCCAGTGCAGAGTGGCCACCAGGAGGCAGGAAAGAGCCCTATGTGTCAGGATTTTTAAAGCACCCTGGAGATTGGGACAGGAAGGTTGGTAACCATGAGCGAATACCAGAGTAAACAGGTGGTATTTTCCTGTAGTGTCTTCCTTGACAATCATGCACCAATTCAGACTCCATGGACTTCTGATTGAATCTTGCAGAATTGCTGGTTTCACTGACACAGGTTCAGACACATCAGTCCTGGACCCCCAAACACACACACAGCCCAGTCCAGATAAAATGATGTCACTGTCCTCACCCCTGACTTTTCTGTGATCACATAGTCTCCCTCCCTCCCTTTGCTTTGAGTTGTCCCTGTCCTGCCAAACAAACTGCTCCATATTCCTGGATGAGAACGTGGCATCAAGTTGTTGTTCAATGCACTTTTGTTCCCTTGATTATGAACTGAGATGTTTTATCACTTAATACATTTTCACAGGCAAGTAAACACAATTAGAGTGAACATTCATTTCAATTGCTCTTGAGCTTGCACAGATGTCACCAAGCATTTCCTGGGAGCACGTGATACCTGTCTGAACTTAGCACACAGGGGATACTGAGGCACAGCTCCTATCACTGGCCTCAGGACACAATCCTGAGGAAAATATATAACCTCAATGACTCCATGTGTCTTGTGCAAGGAAGAAGGTTTATTCTTTTCTGCTGCTCAGGTACTGCTCCCTGGGGTGGGACCTGCCTCCACTAAGCCCCCTAATTGCACCCTCAGAAAACACAGATAGACTCCACACTGAGTGCTACCTGGGGAGGAGCTGCCCAGCTCAGAGGTCAGGACAGAGTCTAGGGAGGAGATTCAACCAGAGCGTGAGACAAGCAGAGAAGAAGGATCCCAAAGCTGAGGGTGGGGACTCTTAAAAATACCCCTTCCTTCCCCGTGTCCCTGGGGGCTGAGTCTTCTCTGAAACCACAAACCTCCCCAAGCAGCAGCCTGGGCCTGGCTGATTTGCATACCCAGCAGCTCTCTCCAGCAAGGGGATAAAGACAGGCCTGGGGGGAACCTGCCCAGCTTCATCTTCAGGGAGCAGGATGAGGGACACCACCATGGCCTGGACCACTCTCCTCCTGGGCCTCCTGGCTCATTGCACAGGTCTGAACCCAGACTCACTGCATCCCAGCCCCAAGGCTCAGGGACCAGCCTAGCCCTGACTCTGAGCTCAGCAAGGGCTGCCTGTGGGCCAGGAAGCTCATGACCCTGTGCAGGAAGGGGGCGTGGGTGGTTAGCCTTCGCTATGCCCATCGTTTGGTGTGAGCCTTATGGTCTGAGTCATCGAGATTAGGGGAAGGGTGGTGTTTATTCACGTCTCAAAATTGCCATGTATCAGCCTGGCTTATGGGACACTGAGGGAAGGGGCACTCAGGGGAATAGACACTAATGGATCTGAATCCAAACCAGGCAAGGGGAGGTCCTCTGCGCATGGGTCCTACATATTAAACCCCCATCTCTGTTTCTCCCTTGCAGGCTCTGTGGTCTCCTATGAGCTGACTCAGCCTTCCTCAGTGTCGGTGTCTCTGGGAGAGACGGCCAGGATGACGTGTCAGGGAAACAATATTGGTGGTAAATATGCTGACTGGTTGCAACAGAAGCCAGGCCAGGCCCCTGTGACTGTTATTTATGATAACAACAAGCGGCCCTCAGGGATCCCTGACCGGTTCTCCGGCTCCAACTCTGGGAACACGGCCACCCTGACCATCAGCGGGACCCAGGCCGAGGATGAGGCCGACTATTACTGTGGGGTGTGGGACAGCAGCAGTGCTCATCCACAGTGACACGGGGCCATGGGGAAGTGAGACACAAACCCCTTCTCTGTTGGCTCAACTCTCCTGCAGCCCCAGGGGGATGGAGACACAGCCATGAGCAGCTCTGACCGGAACCCAGATCTGTGTCTCCAGGCTCCTTTTCCCCAATTCCCAGGCAAGATCCGCAGCCTGTGTGTCAACAGTGAATTAGGGCGCAGGGTCAGGCTCCCTTTCAAGTGTCTGAGTGGAGGAACCGAGAGGACAAAGAGACTAACAATTGTCCAGTGTGTTAAAAGATAAATTGTGTCAGTTAAGAAATACTCAGTTTGTGAGAATAATTTCATTTGAATGATTAGCACAAAATTAAAATCAAGACACTCCCCCAAAGCGAACTGAGGAAAGACTTTTATAGAGAAGAGGCAGAAGCAAAGTGTGAATAAGTTTTGATGCCTAGGGCCTCCTCTGGTGGCGCAGCGGTTGAGCACTGGGCTGTGAAGCTGCCTACAGCCTCTGCAGCTCCGGTTCGATTCTCCTGCTGGCCTGTCCGTCTGCATGTTCTGTTCCCCGCTCTGGCTCTGGTGAATCCTCTCACCCTCCCGCGCTTCTGACTGTACCCAGTGCTTGTATAAATAAATATTAAAAAAAATCTTAAAAAAAAAAAGATTTGATGCCTAGATGTGCACAGGACATCTATCACACCTTGTGATATGTATATAACAAGTTGTCACAGTCCTTGGATTTCCTTAGTGTGGTGAATGGGAGCTTTCGCCAAATGTTCTGAATGAATCCCCCGAACCTCACAGTTCACTTTACTTGCTGAAGTCTTTTGCTCCAGTGCTCCTCTGAAATTAGATTAGAGACAACCAATGAACTGGACACTGAAGAATGAACCTAGACCCTTTTAGGTCCTGATATGCGCACGCAAGTGCACGCGCACAAACACGCACACACACACACACCCCACAAACACACACCCACCGCTCAAGGCTCCTGGCAGCTCACAGCTGCACCCTCTTGGAAGCCATGGACTGAGAGAAGTTCCTTCCCAGCTGATGCCTCCTCTCTGAGAGACTTGGCGCCAATGATGCCCTGATGCCAGGTCCCAGAACCCACCTCTGTCAGGAGGTCCCTGCAGGGTCTCCCAGCTGCTCAGTTACAACCACATTTGGGGGTGTCTGCAGTACCTGCCGCATTCCTTCCAGCCCATCACCCAAAACCTGGCAACATGGACTCTGTGTCAAATGGGCCTGAGAGGCCAGAGAACAGCTCAGAGACTACTCTGGAGTTTGGAAAGGTTCCTAAGAGCCCTGGTGAGACAAGTGTAGAAGGAAACTGTAAGAGGAGGAGGAAGAATCACCCAAAGACGATAGAATGATGCCCTCAGAGCTCACACCCACAAAATCCCTTGGATTTCCTTAGTGTGTGAACAGGAGCTGTTCCCCAGTATAGGGCAACACCCCTAAGTCAGTTTTACTAATTAGAGAATTTGCCTAATGTTGGGATCCACCCAAACCAAAGACTGCTCTGGTGCCACCTAGAAAATGTAAAGGCAAGTAGAAAGAATTTCCTGTGTCAGAGCTGCTTTACTGAATTAAAAAAATCTCAAACAAAAGCACAGAGGGAATTCAAAGCACCCAGGACCTAACAAGGAAATTCACCACACCTGGTGTCTATTAACATGTCCTGCAAAGAATCAGGGCATATTAGCTCTAACACATGCAACTGTCACTTACACAGACTGGCCCTGAAGTTGCCCAGATGATAGAATTTGGAGAGCATCATAGAAGGTCATTATTGGATTATATTCCATATTCATGAGGGGATGGAGAGAGGGAGAATGTGAAGTGGGGACATAAAAGTTTCATTTGAAAGGATCCAAACTGAATTCCTAGAAATAAAAGTTCAGTATCTGAGATTCAATAATACAATGGCAGTGGTAACAGCATTAGATGTTATAAATGAAAAGACAGAGAAATTGATGACACACCAGTAGAAAATGCTCAAAATAAAGCAGAAAATGCAATAAATTACCAGGTTCTCAGAGTTATAAATGTGATTCAGCTGAGTGTGCATAATTGGAGGTATAAGGAGAGAAGAGTTGTGGGTGGGAGATGTAGCTGGAACTATTCTTTGAAGAAAAAAATATCTAAAAATTCAGAACTTTGTAGAAACAATAAATGAGCAAATCTAAGAACTTAGAAGACCTTCAGTATAGAAAATGAAGAAAACAAGGAAGCCACTTATAATAATGAAATTATGGCAGGGGGAGGGGAGGTAATGCTTAGTGAAACCAGCAGGCAGAATAGGCTAGGGTCTTACATCAAAGAGGCCACTTCCCATACCAAATTCCTGTCTCCCCCTCACACCCATGGATTATGTCATCTCCCCTCACTCATCATCCCTGGACAAGTGATCACCTCATTAACACAAAATTATCCATTTCCATGGATCCATCGACAAGATAAAGACCCAGTGAGACACTTTACTAAATATTCTCACAGGACCTGTCCCCCCTGCCAATTCTTCAGCACAGGTCATCTCTCTGACACCTCAGTCACATGGAGACTCACTTCTGTGAGGTTGAGACTATGTACAGGACCCTGGGAACTAGTGATGATGCTTCACACAACTCCCATGGGAATGGCAGAATGTTCTATGGGACGGGAGAGGACCCTGGACCATGGGCATTGCTCCCCACTGTGACCCCAGAAGGAGCAAGCCTGGAACATAGTATTCTGGCTGTAGGGACAGGAAGGACACAGTGCAGGTGTAGGGGCAGGACTGGACACTGAGCAGGTTTTCTAGGATCCAGCAGACTGGGTAAAGGAGGAATCAGAGTCCTTAGTAGCTTTTTGCAGGTCTTTTTATTGAGATTTATCCGTATAGGGTAAGGAAAAATGTCAGACTTTTCTTCCCTCCTGCCATCAGGATAGATGATGGATCCTTGCGGTCCTGAATGCATGCCTGATGGCGGGCACCTGGAGTAGGGTGTGGGCATAGATAGATGGGATTCACCTGGGCTAAGACTGTGCTTTTTAAGGACGGCCTCACGGGGATGCCAGCAGCAGCAGAAGCCGAAAGAGAAGCCAAGAAAGAAATAGCAGAAGCCGAGAGAGAAGCAGAGAACCCCGGAGAGCCCAGATAGAGTGAAGACTTGCTGGGGGCTGGGAGAGCTGCCAGCCTCCCGGCCCCCCAGCACCCCTGCCTGCCGTACACATGGTAATCCCAATAAAAGACCTGCAAAAAACCTACTGAGGACTCTGAGTCCTCCTTTACCCGGTCTGCTGGATCCGAAAACCTGCACTGTGGTCATTCCTGCCCCTACAACCCGGTACAGAGCAGGTAAGGGTGCTGGGGGGCCAGAAGGCTGGCAGGCCTCCCAGCCCCCAGCAAGTCTTCATTCTATCTCGGCTCTCTGGCCTTCTCTCAGCATCTGCTTCTCTTGCTTCTCTCTCAGTTTCTCTTTCGGCTTATACTGGCGTCCCTGTGATGCCGCCCTTAAAAGCCCCGTCTCAGCCCAGGTGAATCCCATCTACCTACGCCCACACCCTATTCCAGGTGCCCGCCATCAGGCATGCATTCAGGACCACAAGGATCCATCATCTCTCCTGATGACGGAAGGGCAGAAAAGCCTGACATTTTTCTTTACCCTACAGCAGGATTTCTGATCCAGCAGACCAGGTAAAGGAGTCCTAGAGAGTCTTCGGTGGGTTTTGCAGGCCTTTTATTTAGATTTGCCAGGCATATGGCAAGCAGGGGTGCTGGGGGGCCGGGAGACTGGCAGTCCTCTCAGCCCCCAGCAAATCCTTACTCTATCTGTGCTCTCTGGCATTCTCTGCTTCTCTTCTACTCTCAGCTTCCGTTCATTCTTGGCTTCTTCTCGGCTTCATCTGGTGTCCCCGTGATGCTGCTCTTAAAAGCCCTGTCTCAGCCCAGGTGAATCCCATCTACCTATGCCCACACCCTGCTCCAGGTGCCCGCCATCAGGCATGCATTCAGGACCGCAAGGATCCATCATCTATCCTGCTAGCGGGAGGGCAGAAAAAGCCTGACATTTTTCCTTACCCTACACTGGCACCAGAGGATGGTTTGCTGCCTGGGCACTGGAGATAGGTCCCTAGGAGGAGGGTCAGACACTGAGGGGAGGGGAGAACATGGCAGCAGGTTCAGCCCCAGGGCTGGTGATGACAGAGACAGAGTATAGGGTGAGTGAAAATTATCAGGATTTTCCACCCTCCCAACATTAGCATTAATGATAGATCCCTGCTGTCCTACACGCATGCCTGATGGTGAGCACCTGGAGAAGGGTGTGGTCATGCATAAGTGGGTACACGTGGGCTGAGAGACTGGGATTATAAGGGTGGCATCACGGGGATGCCAGAGAGAATGAGTAGTAGAATAAGAAGACAAAACAGCAACAGCAGCAGCAGCAGCAGCAGAGAAGCAGAGAGTAGCAGAGAAGAGCCTGCCAAAGAAGGCCAGAAAGCCCAGAAAGAGTGAAGACTCACAGGGGGCTGGGATGCCTGCCAGCTTCCTGGCCCCCGGCACCCTGCCTGCTGTGTACCTGTGTGCTGCACTACAAATGGTGTAAAAAGTTCAATGAAAGCCTGAAAAAGCCACTGAGGGCTCCAGGACTCTCCTTTACCCGTCTTCCTAGATCATAGAGAACCACTCTGTGCCTTGCTGCCACCACACAGAGGGTCCTGGAAGGAGTGACTGCTAACAACCTGAGAGCAGAGATCTTGGGGGGTTGGGGTAAGTTCTAGGGCTGCAGTGACAGAGAACCACATACCAGGGGCTGATAAGAGAGATGCATTGACTCATTTCTGAGGATAATATCTGATCAAGGCATTGGCAGGGATGGTTTTCTGTTCTCTTTCAGATTTTTGAGACCATGAAATGAATCTGGTCCGCGCCTCATTTCAGCTTCTGCTGGTGTACTGCCTTCTTCTATGGCATCTCCCTTATGGTGCCTGTCTCCAGATGACCCCAACTTATAAAGACCAGGAAAACCAGAAATCTTAACCACCCAATTCAACCCACGACACTGTCTTCTCCATGGTCACACCCTCCCTCTCCTTGGGGACACTGCAGGTGAAGGCTACACCACCAAACACTCAGCGATCAATCAGGTGGGCAGGACTAATGGCCCACAAGGACCCTGACCCTCCCCTGCAATTGACCATTTCTGGCTCCATCCTTCTCTCTTACCTTGACAGGTGACAAATCTCTGACAGGTGATGAGGTTTCCTCCTTCGCCTCCCATCAGGACATGAGACAAGCCCAATGTCTCCTGTCTCGGGGGGGAGGGCCCTAAGCTGCTTCCTGGATGAGCCCCCTGGAGTGCTGCTGCAACTTCTCTCTCTGCAGGTCCTGGGTCTCCAGCCAGCAAAACTCTGGTGTGCTCATGGATCCCTTAGAGTCTCTGCTGCCCTCTGTGTGCTGTGGACTGACTGGGAAGGATCATAATCAGGTGACTCTGCTACCTGTGCCCCAGCTCCCCTCACCTCAGTAACACCAGCCCAGCCTGATCCTCCTCAGGCCTCACCTGCCCTCCCAAGCTGCTTTATTAACTCTGTGCAGGGAACAGAGGACACACACTAGGTCGGTCTCATATAGGAGAGGGATACAGATTCTGCAGGACGAGGGACACCTGCTCACAATGAGGTGGTTACAATGGGGATGCAATAACACACCTCACCTCACAGTGTATGGACAAGCATGAGGCAGCTGTGCTCTAGTTCTGTTGGGTCACCCCATGATGTCTATATGGGGGACACTGACCCTGTCCTTGGGTATAAAGTTCTAGTGCACAGGATAGGGACCTGGGAGGTGTTATGTTCTTCTGCCTATGCAAAGGGATTGAATATGTTGGACTGTGTGTGTGTGTGTGTGTGTGTGTGTGTGTGTGTAGAGTTTGGTATTTTTTTTTAAAGATTTATTTATACAAACCAGGGTACAGGCCAGATGCCAGGAGGGTAAGAGGATTCACCAGAGACAGAGCAGGGAACAGAACAGGCAGACTGACGAAATACACTGCTGAGGGGAGCAGTGGGTGAGACAGGAGAGTTCTGCTGCACCATGTGGGACCCTCGCTGGCTGGCCCGGTAGCCAGTGCTGCAGAGGCTGCAGACAGCTTCACAGCACTGCTGTGCTCAACCACCTGCACCACCAGGGGAGGGCCAAGTTTGGTATTATTAATAAACAGACATGAACTCAATATCTCAAATCAAAAATATATCATTACCATTACTCCTTCCTACATGTTCAGTGTCTTTGTTCTATATTAGAAGAGCTATGGAAGGATATTAACAGGAGGAACGGAATACATTCACATGTGCATGATATATATCAAGAGCCATTCAAAGCACCTCAGATTTATGAAATCCTTCACAGTAACAATCCCTGTGAACAAGTGCTCTTGTTTCACCCGATTCATGGATGTGGAAGCTGAGACGTGTAGGATGTGTATATTACCTGAGTCAGAACTAGAAAACTACGGAGCCCACAGCAGTCCCTCTGGCCCCAGAGAGTGCCCAATCCTCCCCACCAAACTGCCAGCTCTGCTTGTGGTTTCAGAGCTGAGGACGATCTCTCCTTAGCATGCTGGGAGAGTCTCCTCTTCAAAGTAAAGTGACCAATAGTGTGACTTCCCAGGGTACCTCAGTAATATAAATAAAGTGTGAACCATGAATGTAATTTAAATATTCCAGGTATGTGTTTTCAAGATTAGCATCCCACGTGAAAGTAATTCATATTTTATATTAACAGATTTAGTCAAAATTTTTTTCTCAATATGTATTTAATATAACATATACTGTATTTACATTATTTTATACTAAGTCTCTTAAATGTGGTTGGAATTTCAGAGCGTCTGAAACTACAGCGCGTCTCTCCTGAAACTACCCAGAGTTCATGCTCCCACGGCTAGTGGCCCCCACAGGATAGAGCAGTTTGGGGCTGAGTTTCCTCAGGCAACTGTACCTGAAGTTGTCCACCCAGACACTGGCGGCAATAGAGGGTGCCGTGAAGCAGTGTCCTCATGGGAGGAATGAAGCTCCACTCTCCAGGCAAACAGGATACTGAGACCGCACAATAATGAGATAATATATTTTTTTTAAGATTTATTTATTTACACAAGCACTGGGTACAGTCAGAAGTGCAGGAAGGTGAGAGAATCCACCAGAGCCAGAACGGGAAGCAGAACAGGCAGACTGACGAAACACACTGCTGAGAGGAAGCAGCAGGCGGCAGAGAGGTCTGTGCGCCATATGGGACCCTCGCCAGTGGCCGGGGATCAAACCGGCACTGCAGAAGCTGCGGGCAGGTTCGCAGCCAGAGCTTAACCACTGTGCCACCAGGGAGGCTCAACGAGAGAATTTTTATAACATGTGTCCACACAATTCCTGTTCTCAAAGTAAAGATAGTCAATACACACAATTTCAAACATGAGTGTCACCATCAAACACAGTTGTATTATGAGTCAGTGTAAGGAATGACAAGTGTCATGTGAATTACTGATACAGTGTTAAAAAGAGTCCCATTCAGAGGTCCTCCCTGGTGGCACAGTGAGTTGAGTGCTGTGCTGTGAAGCTGTCCGCAGCCTCTGCAATGCGGGTTTGATTCCCGGCTGGCCAGGGAGAAACCCACATGGCGCGGCCAACCTCTCCTGCCTAGCCCGCTCCTCCCCTCAGCAGTGTCTTGGGTCTGTCTGCCTATTCTACTCCCCACTCTCTCTGGTGAATTCTCTCACCCTCCGGCGCCTCTGACCTGTACCCCCGTTCTTGTATAAATAAATAAATCTTTAAAAAAAAATCACATTCTGAGAGAAGATCATTACCTTGATCTCAGGGAATATATCTGGGTGTTGGCTGATCTTCAGGAACTGTTATTGAACTCGGATGACTTCTCATTCTCCACAGAGAGCTATCTTTGCATAGTTTGCAAGCTCAGGTCATTTCAGGAAAGTCCAATCTCCCAGGATGGTGCTAACAACCGGCCACATGCTGCGGTGAGACCCAGAGCGAAGGTGTGAGGACTGGCCCTGGGGAGCCAGCAGCCCCTGGAGACTCTGAGGGGCACGTGGATGGAGAAGGCGTCAGGGAAGGGGTTGTGTGGGGTGCTCGGCTGGGAGCAGGATGGACGGGCCTGAGGCCGTGGTCCTGCCCAGTCTCAGTCACCTCTTTACACACAACTGGGAGGGGCAGCGTGTCAGGGGTGTCTATGGCCAGGGGCACAGGGGCCTCCCAGTGGGTCCAGGTGCAGCATCTCAGCTTGAGTCAGTGAGTCACATTATACATTTTCAGCAGCAAATGCTTTGAAGACAAATACATATGTTCAGGATATTAAGGGGAAGGGCATTTTCAGACTATAAGTTAAAAAGAAATGGCTTCAACTTCATTTCCTAATGAAGGAATGTCATTGCCTCACCAAATTACAATAGGAATGTTGGTTCTAACTTGTCATGAAAGGAGCCTGACATCAGAGCCCAACCAGGCATCTCCGTTCCCCAAGTCCCACCCACACAGCACCTGTGTTTTCTGTCCCAGAGGGAGCAACTGGAGGATGCACAGACAGATTCACAATTGACATGGAATCAGGTTCCAGCACTGTGAGCATCTGAGTGTTCACTGCATAGACATAGGGAGGACAGACTCCTGTATGCAGAAGTCTAGTTCTAACAGGAGGGGCCCATGAGGCCTGGGATGAGGGAAAGGGGAAGACACGAGTGAGGGCAGGGCAGCAGGGGTGAATAAAGTGATCTGGGTTTGGGAACTCTAACCCGTTATCACTGTCTTCATTATTTTGAGAAATCAGTTACCCATTCCCTGTTTCCCCATTTAGTAGACAGGAGCAGAGGCTGCAGCGGGTTATTCCGAGTGTCTGGTGAGGGGTCCATGTCACACTCACCCAGGGCCTGGTCTCCCTCAGGCTCAGAAGCAGTCATGCTGGTGACTGTCAGCACATGCAGGATGACATTCATCCTGGGCACCAGGGGGCACTGTGGGCCTATTTTGGAGACCTAATTAGTCCAAGACACTGGGCTGTGCTCAAGTGTGCTGGGCATAACTGATGTTCCCTCTGAAGACACTTCAGCTGTAAAATCAGCTCCCACAATGAAACTCACACCTGGACCTTCCTCTGACCTCAGGAAATCACCAGCTTGAGGCCCTTAGGCTCAGGGCTCAGTTAAGACTGAGCCACACACCCTGGGGACTGGAGAGAGATTTGCATTGGCTGCCCCGCCTCCTGGAGGTGCAGGCAGGGAGGATAAGACAGGAGCCTGGAGAGTCCAGTGCAGCTGGGCAGCCTCAGGCCAGAGCTCCTGGAAGCCTCCACCATGGCCTGGGTGTCCTTCTATCTCCTTCCCTTCATGGTCTCCACAGGTCAGAGCAGCCCAGTTGTTTGGGCTCCCCAGCATGTGCCCCGCAACCACAGTTGTGAGGTGTGTCATTCAGCATGGTTCTTGCATTTTCTTTTCCAGGTCTCTGTTCTATGCCTGTGCTGACCCAGCCCCCTTCTGTATCTGCCTCCCTGGGAGCCTCGGCCAAGCTCACCTGCACCCTGAGCAGGGAGCATAGCAACTACTACATTATATGGTTTCAACAGCTGCCAGGGAGGGCACCACGGTATCTGATGTATGTGAAGAGTGATGGAAGCCATGGCAAGGGAGATGGGATTTCCGATCGCTTCTCAGGCTCCAGCTCAGGGGCTGACCGCTACTTGACCATCTCCAACATCCAGCCAGAAGATGAGGCTGAGTATTACTGTGGTGAGAAGCATACAATCAGTGGCCAAGTAGGTTAAGCCACAGTGACATAGACAAAGGTGAAGTGAGGCCAAAACCTCCCTCCCCCGTCCTCTTTTCCCCACAGTGCTCAGGGTGAGCTACTACCCGTCCAATGCAGGACCCTGAGATCTTTACTCTTCTCCTTCAAACCCTGTGGCTCTGACCTCCTCCCCAGACAGCAGGACAGAGAGGGACACAGGTCATGAAGGTCACTTTGACAACATAGCATCTGTGTCCTCCCGTCAGGTCTGTGGGGTGATGATGGGAGAGACAGGAAGTATCCTAACACTGAGAGAGTGGCAAGGCCAATGACCATGTCCCCAGGAGTCACTGCCCTGATCCCACAGAACGAGCTCTGCTCATAGAATTATCTGCAGGGAGTGTCCTGCTTCCTGGTCCCTGTGGAGGGAGCAGGGTTCCTGTCAGGAATGAGGTTCAGCAGAAAACATTCATCCTCAGGGGAGGATGGAAAGAAAATTCTTACCCCATGGAGGGTGCAGACTAGGGTCCAGTTGGGCACTGAGGTGCCTGTAAGGTCTGCAGCAGGACAAATAGGGGCACACAGGGATCTCTTATGTGGTAATTCTCAGCTTGTGGTGCCCAAAATGGCTCTACATCTGCCCAAGGCCTTTCTAGGAACTGAGCAGGACATACCACTGGGACCCCAGCAGCAGGGAAGGGGAAAGTGGATGATGATGTGGGAGATATGTAACACCAATGTGTCTCAGCCTCATGGGAGACCATCTCATTGTCACTTGATTTGGGTGGGGAGCAGGTCACTGGAATGGTTGATTCTCCACAGTAGATATAGGGACTGAGTGACCCTCGTCCAGGTACCTGACCTGAACTGGGTCAGAGGGGATCAGCCCTGCACCCCTGTTGATTGGTCCCACAAGGGCACAGCTCTGAGGGAGTCTGGTAGCTGCCTGGGCCACGGTGACTCTGAAGTGGCTGAGGTGGTCTTGGTATCTCAGGAGGGATGGACAGGGAGCAGAGCAGGAACTGAGATGGACATCAGGGCTCAGTCCTGCAGTGACCTCTGACACAAGGATGGCAGAGTTGTGGGACTCATAGACTGTTCTACCCTCCCCACTCCAGTTACCAGTTGTGACTGAGAATTTACAGTAACTGTGTCCCAAATAAGGCCAGTCAAGGGCTCCTATGGTGGGGGGTTTCCTACAGGCCTTCCCTGTAGGAGATGGAGACAGAGGACTGTGGGGACATATGTCAATGCCCCACATGCATCATACACATGCACACCTACCCTGTGCTTGCAGGGTTTATCATTTGGAATAAAATGACACAGTGGCCTCAGATAGAAAGACAGAGATAGACTGTAGAAGTGACCAAAGGGATGTACAAGGGAGGCAGATGAAGACCATTGCCCTTCATGTTGGAAGGTAGGCAGGAGGGGAGTGACTTTCTTGAAATGTAAAACTTTTATCCTTCAACAAATAATACATAGGAAATGAAAAGACAACCTAAAAATGAGAAATTACAGGCACAGTACACATTTCACATAAGATTCATGACGATATTGATAAAACTTACAATGGTGATAATAATAATGATGAAGTTATAGAAGCCGAGAATCTGACGAGATCACTTTTGGGGGAAATATAAAAATAGCCATAAGCTTGTGATGTCTGCACCATTATTCGTCATTAAGAAAATGCTATTTCAGCAGTTCTCCTGCCTGCCTGTGACTATGCACTTGTTTATTTTTCTCTTTCTGTTTCCTAATAAAATATGCTTTGACAATATTAAAAAAAGAAATGGAATTCAGATCCTATTTTGTACACACTAGCGTGGATAACTGAAAAGTCAGAAAATAACAAGTGGTAACATGAATGCAGAAGAATTCAAACATTTTACACTATCAGAGTGTCAACGGCACAGCCATCTTGATAAACAGTCTGTTAAGTACTCAAAAGACTAATCCTAAAGATATCAAAGGATCAGGTAATTCTGTTCATAGTGTAAACCCAGGAAAAATAAAAATAAATACCCATAGAAAAGGTGTACGGGAATTTTCGTTGCGAAATTATTATCCCCAATGGCCAAATGATGGAAATAAACCAAATATCCATCAATGAATGAAAGGGTCAACTAAGCATTGTATGTCCATAACATAGAATATTACTCAGCCATGAAGTGGAATGAAATCCTGCTCCATACTCCAGTGGGACTGCAGGTAGGAAATGCTATGTGATGAAAGAAGTGGTTAAGACTAGGGTATTACAGATAAGAAATGGAGCAGGGGTTAGGTTTCATTTTAGTGTTAACTTTTTGTAATGTTAACTTTTGGTAATGTTAACTGTAGAGATGAGCACACGTCTCAGTAAAGATATCACAAACTGTAGGATTATATACACTTGAATTGATAAATTGAAAGTATTTGAATTATACAGCAGAATCAAAATAACTGCTGTAGAAGTAAAAGGAGATATGCATGTACACATTTGTGAAAATTTGAAGAAAACATTTCCCAGAGAGAGAGAAATTCATTTTTTATATTTTGTTTCAAAAATTACCTTTTTTTTTTTCCTTCTTCAACTATTGGTCTATACAGCTATGAGACTCTTCACCCAGGTGATCTGATGTGATGTCAAGGCCGCTGGGGCCTGATTCAATCTCCAGTGAAACACATTTCTGGGCCCTGAGTTAAACTGCACCACGGGCTTCGTTTGTTCATGTCAGTGTAGCTGCTGCTTTAGAAACTTTACCTTAAGTCACCTGGATAATGAACAAATGCAAATGTGGACATTTTTACTAAGAAAAAAGAAACTTTCTGCAAGTATTCTCTGGACAAACTCTGGAACTAATGTCTAATTGGTGGGAAGTTCAGCACATGGGGAGGGAGGATCAGCCATGCCTCAGAATTTCACTGATAACTGACAGTAGATTATTAGATCTTCATCCTCTTATCAGCTGCGGGAAATAGGCAGGTAATTAACAAGATGTTTTTATACCAAATCTCTGGGAATCTAAGCAAGAATTCAGAGCTTCTAGGGTCAACATCATGAAAGGGCCACGGTAGTTTTTCTAACTTGGATTAATATATCCGGGGGTGTCTGAGCCACCCAAAGTCAACAGGGAGCTAACTGCCCCCTGGGCGCCTGAGCTGCCCCAGTGCTGCAGGGTCCCCACAGCCCCTTCATCAGAGGGCCTCAGGCTTGGACATTTTCCCATTTCCGTTCCTCATTTATCTGATTCCGTTACACTCAGAAAAGGGTGCTATTTTGAGCCTTCAACTTCCCAGAATTTACTATTCTCACTACCTCCAAAGGTGATCTTGGGAGTATTTCTCACTCTCTCTCAACCCTGCCCTCTTCTGTCAGGTACACATTCCTTCCTCTGTGTTACTGTTGGACCTCAGAGAGATGGCCCAGGTCTGATGCACTGGCAGCTTCTTTGTCCACACCTGGCTGCAGGATGGTGCAGAGGAGAGGGAAAGGTGACATCCCAACTTCAGGCCCCAGTTCCCTACAGGAGTAGCCAGGGGGCTGGTCTGAACCCACTTGTGTAAAACAAGGCTGGTGCTAGAGGACCTCTATGCTGTTCTGCTGCCAGAGAACCTGATGTGTCACCTGCAGATTCCCCTGGGAAGACACAATGATCATTGCTGCAAAGAACTATAAGAATCTGTCACAGTGGAACTGAAGTGACTTTGAATCATAGTTATCTGAGTGTCTCACCAGCTTTCATCCTCAGAAAAGCCAGAACTTTCCCTGTTACAGACCAATAGTCTCCAATCCAACATATATAGAAGCCAATATTGTGACTGACATTTAACAATAGAAGAAGTTTATTATGAGCTGACAGGCAAGGACACAGGGGACTAAAGGTTCAAATCTGTCTCCCCAATCGTGGGGCTAAGATAAGTTTTATGGAGGTGAAGGAAGAAAGGAGGAAAGCTAGGACTGAGAAAGGTAACATTCCTGGCAAAGTTTCGTTAGTCAGACACATATCAGTCCAGAGAGAGAGAGATATTTTCCAATTAATTTTGGTTTTGTGTATGGGTGCTTTGTTCCCACCTGTTTGGATTTAGCTGAAGGTCAGTCATAGGAGCACGTGCTTGGGCTGTCTGACCTCATGCTGAGCTCCTGTAGCATGAGAAGACTCTTCCACCCTGGAGTCCACAAGATTGTCCCCTGCTCCTGCCCACTGGTGCCATTTGGGCTCCGCTGCCTCAGACCCCAAGTCTACACAGGACTCCCCGTCCCAACACCCCAGTCCCAGATGCTGCCCAGTCTCCACCACCTTGAAGGGGAGCATGCCCCCCCAACCCCGCAAACTGGCTGTGCAGATGCAGGGGTGGGGCCAAGAGCCGAGCTCTTGGCCAAGACCCTGTTGTGAAGAGAGAAAATATAAAGACAGGGAGTTAGTTAAGTTTTAGTGTCTAGGTGTCTGACTATAAATGACCATACTTTCATCCGCACAGGGAAATGAGTCAAATCTTTTTGAAGATACTTCCTACTACTTATGCCATTTTTCTATCCTGACAGCAGCTCCAAAGTCTTCTCTCCAGAGAGATCTTCTCTAGCCTGTCACCACCTAGCACTTGTCATTTGTTAATTAATTGACTGCACATATCTTCCTCCTATTATTTTTATTAATTGATAAATTTTTGTGAATCATTTTTCCAATGGTCAGGAAATGACATCTCTTTCATATGCAACGTCAATAAAATACAACCCTAAGCATGAACAGTCAAGATTTTTTTTCCCCCTGTAATAACAATGGAATGAGATGGATGTGATCCATATACCCACTGTTTCCATGAGAAGCCAGATCTTCTTAGACTCTGGTTCTGCAGCCCCACTATGGAGGGCTTGCTGTCCTTTTTTAACATAGGACATCAAATGGCTGCTGTAGCTCCAGCTATCACATTATCATTCAAGAGGAAACTTTCTGTAGTAATCCAGTATTTCTCTCTAATTCAAGGTAAAGTTCAATAGAAAAATCTCAGTCAAGTTATAACAATTCTGCCAGAACTGGCCATGTGGTTGATGCATTCTATAGGAACCGGTGAACAGTGTCTAGCTTGGGACATAGATGGAGCTACACATAGGGAGATTCACGAGGACCACCTGCTGAGTCTGAAAACCAGCTATGTCTACTATTCTGCTCCATCCACACTATGAAATCTCCTGAGAGCATGGACAGTGTCATGTTCATGCCACATAGCCCAGAAGCAATGTGTGCAAGACTGAAGTGGGGTTCACAAGTACTTGTTGGATGGACTCTCACCACTGCTTTTCAATATATACTAGAAGTCCTAGCTAGAGCATTTATGTGAGAGAAAGATGTAGAAGGAATTCCAATAGAGAAACAGGAAGTAAAACTCTCACTATTTACTGATGAGATGTCAATATAGAGAGAACCCTAAACACTCTATAGGAAAACTAATTAAAACAATAAAATAGTTTAGTAAATTAGGTTACAAAACCAACACACAAAGGTCAGTAGCCTTCTTCTATGTAAACAATACATCTAAAGAAGTAAATAAAACCATTCCATTCAGACCAGTACCAAAAAAACTTAAATACTAGTACTAAACCTCACAATGGAGGGTATAGACCTATACAAAGAAAACTACAAAATTTTGATTAAAAAAATGGAAGAAGACACAAAGAAATGGAAAGGTATTCCCTGCTCTTGGATCAGCAGAATTATTATGAAAATGGTGTCACTACCAAAAGCAATTTACAGATTCAATGCCATTCCAATAAAAATCTCCATTGCATTCTTCAAAGAAATAGAACAAATATTGATGAAAATCATATATAATCACAAAAAAACTCAAATAGCCAAAGATCTCCTGACTAAGAAAAGGAAGAAGGAAGTATTATTCTCCCAAACTTCAAATTATGCTGCAAAGCCATAATAATAGAAAAAGCATGAAATAAAAACAGACACTCAGACCAATGGAATCAAATTGAAAACCCAGACATAAAGCCACATGTTTATGGTTAACTAATCTATGGCAAAGGAACAGGGAATATGTCCTGGAACAAGGACAAACTCTTCAATAAATAGAGCTGGTAAAACAGGACTGCTACATGTAAGAGAATGAAACTAGACTACTGCCTCATTCCATGTACAAAAACCAACATGAAATGGGAAAAAGACCTGAATATACTACCTGAATCTATTAGATATGGTTTCAGAAGAAAACATGGGAAAACTTGTAGGCAACTAGAGATCTGAGGCTTAAAGCAGAGGAGAGGGAGGAAAAAGGGATCAAACAGTGGGAAGAACACATGGGATCATGGTGACAATTCACGGGTATGTGGTGGTGGGATATTTATGGGACTACACTTGAGGGGAGAAATCAAATACTGTGCAAAATCAACAACAATGTAAGAAAATTAAGAATAAATAGAAAAACAACAACAACAAACACTTGCTGGAGGAGTTCCCCTGTCTGTCTTGGGTACAGTCACCACTAGGCCCCATATGGCACTGCACACACAGCTGGCACCATGAAGAGCCATTCCCTGAATCCTGTTCTCCCCAGTGCCAACCCTGTGAAAGGATAGTTCTTGCAGGTGTGTCTCAGGTGGGCCCTGAACCTCCCTCCTCTAAATGGACGTGCTCAGATTTTCATGGGTGATCTGAAAACTTTGTACCAACTATGGAAGAACATTTCACCCCTGGGTCAGCATCTCATGATCAGGGAGTCACCACCTGAGATGCTGCTTCTGAATCCTCATCTAACTCCTGATTCCCCTGTGTCTCCTGTAGCCAGTGCAGAGTGGCCACCAGGAGGCAGGAAAGAGCCATATGTGTCAGGATTTTTAAAGCACCCTGGAGTTTGGGACAGGAAGGTTGGTAACCATGAGCAAATACCAGAGTAAACAGGTGGTATTTTCCTGTAGTGTCTTCCTTGACAATCATGCACCATCTTCAGACTCCATGGACTTCTGATTGAATCTTGCAGAATTGCTGGTTTCACTGACACAGGTTCAGACATATCAGTCCTGGACCCCCAAACACACACACAGCCCAGTCCAGATAAAATGATGTCACTGTCCTCACCCTTAACTTTTCTGTGGTCACATAGTCTTCCTCCCTCCCTTTGCTTTGAGTCGTCCCTGTCCTGCCAAAAAACTGCTCCATATTCCTGGATGAGAGCGTGGCATCAAGTAGTTGTTCAATGCACTTTTGTTCCCTTTTTATGAACTGAAATGTTTTATTACTTAATACATTTTCACAGGCAAGTAAACGCACTTAATTAGAGTGAACATTCATTTCAATTGCTCTTGAGTTTGCGCAGTGTCACCAAGTATTTCCTGGGAGCACATGATACCTGTGTGAACTTAGCACACAGGGGATACTGAGGCACAGCCCCTATCACTGGCCTCAGGACACAACCCCAAGGAAAATATAATAACCTCAATGACTCCATGTGTCCTGTGCAAGGAAGCAGGTTTATTCTTTTCTGCTGCTCAGGTATTGCTCCCTGGGGTGGGACCTGCCTCCACTAAGCCCCCTCATGGCACCCTCAGGCCAGGTCAGAAAACACAGACAGACTCCACACTGAGTGCTACCTGGGAAGGAGCTGCCCAGCACAGAGGCCAGGACAGAGTCTAGGGAGGAGATTCAACCAGAGCGTGAGACAAGCAGAGAAGAAGGATCCCAAAGCCGAGCGTGGGAACTCTTAAAAATACCCCTTCCTTCCCTGTGTCCCTGGGGGCTGAGTCTTCTCTGAAACCACAAACCTCCCCAAGCAGCAGCCTGGGCCCTGGCTGATTTGCATACCCAGCAGCAATCTCCAGCAAGGGGATAAGACAGGCCTGGGGGGAACCTGCCCAGGCTCAGCCTCAGGGAGCAGAATCAGGGACGCAACCATGGCCTGGACCCCGTTGCTCCTGGGCCTCCTGGCTCATTGCACAGGTCTGAGCCCAGATTCATTCCCAGGGCTCTGGGACCATCCTAGCCCTGACTCTGAGCTCAGCAAGGGCTGCCTGTGGGGGCAGGATGTTCATGACCCTGTGCAGGAAGGGGGCGTGGGTGGTCAGCCCTCACTGTACCCATCATTTAGTGTGAACCTTAAGGTCTGAGTCATCAAGATTAGGGAAAGGGTGTTTATTCATGTCTCAAAATTGCCATGTATCAGCCTGGCTTATGGGACACTGAGGCAGGGGCACTCAGGGGAACAGACACTACTGGATCTGAATCCAGACCAGGCAAGGGAGGTCCTCTGAGAAAGGGTCCTACATATTAAACCCCTCTCCTTTTCTCCCTTGCAGGATCTGTGGCCTCCTATGAGCTGACTCAGCCACCCTCAGTGTCGGTGTCTCTGGGAGAGACGGCCAGGATGACGTGTCAGGGAGACAACTTGGATAAGAATTATGCTTACTGGTACCAGCAGAAGCCTGGCCAGGCCCCTGTGCTGGTCATTTATGAGGATAACAAACGGCCCTCAGGGATCCCCGACCGGTTCTCTGGCTCCAGCTCGGGGAACACGGCCACCCTGACCATCAGCGGGACCCTGGCCGAGGACGAGGCTGACTATTACTGTGCAGCAGGTGATGGCAGTGGGAGCAGCCGGCGTTACTCACAGTGACACAGACAGATGGGGAAGTGGGACAAGAACCTCTATCCCTGGCCTGGCGCTCACTCCCACAGCCTTCTGAGGCCTCCTGTGGGGTCCTCTTCAGGGTTGGGAGAATCCAAGCAGCTTCTTTGTTCTCAGGGCTGCTGTTCCCCTGCTGAAATAGAGAGGGCGGGAGTCTGTTCTGAATTCTGAGACTTCTTGTCAGCATCCATAGATGCAAGGACCCTCTAACGAAGGCTCCAGGACAGCCAAGACCATCTCCAGGCTCAGTCTCTTCACTTGTCCTGGGATGTTGAAAGGAGTCAAGATTCAGAAGGACAGTGTCTGGCTCTGGGTGGCCTCTGACCTTGTGGTCATTCCTCTTATTAGCTCAGGATCACCCTGCACTAGAGCCCAAGGCCTGCTTGTTAGAGAAAGCCCTCCCTGGGAGGAGAGGGGTGGGGCAGCAGCCATGTCTTCCAGACTCTCTGCTCCTTTGTAGGTTCACATCTGAGCATTTTCATCAGACATTTGTAAAACACGACATCACTCTTTTACATTATTAGATGTAACAAATATCATCAGGTTTAGATGGCCATTCTTTTGAAATTTTTTTTTATTATTTACAACTGTTTCTTCTTGCCATCTTTAACTTAGCTTCCATACCATACTTCTTACTGATGATCTAATGCATATTTTTGTGCCTAGGAGTCTCTCATTCATTATCCCTTCTTACATCTATCATAAAAATAGACATTTAAAAATGTGTTTTCTTAACCCAAATACCCCAAAATAGATGACTGGATCAAGAATATGTGGATTATACATGCACAATGGATAATCACTCAGCAATCAAAAAGATAAACTTAGGCCATTCACAGCAATTTGGATGGAGCTGGAAGGGATATCCTAAGTGAAATAAGCCAGAAAGTAGAAGAAAAATATTGGATGGTTTTTTCACTTATAGGAGGAACACACAGGATATAAATAAGGTATCAGAAAAAAAGTAGTTATAATAAATTAAAAAATCAAAATCAATAGTCACCTATAAATAAGAGACATTCTGCAGGGGAAGAGGAGAGAAAAGGATCAAAACAGGGAGTGGGGAAGAGCACAAGGGACTGACTAGGTGATGGTGCACGGGTGAATTGGTGGTAGGAATCTCATGGGGACTACACCTGAGAGGAGAAAGTATGTATTGTACAAAAACGAAGACTGATGTAAAATATATATAAAATTTAAAAAAAAAAAGAAAAAAGTATAAAGAAAAAAATAAAATGCCACTCATTCTGGGAAAAAACAGTGCTTTTTTTCCTGTGGTTTTAAGTGTTCATTGACTCTCTTCCACATTGTCAAAACTTCTAGTAGTAAAATGTAATCAAAACAACACACATATTAAGAGTTTCATAAATAAATATCAAATAGTGTTTGTTTATGGATCCACCAGTCTATACAATTTTCTGCTAGAATGAATCAAGGTCTGACTTTAATTCTGTCCTGGCTTCCACTTTATGAAACTTGGAGAAATTTTCATCTCATAAGCAGAAGTTGTGTAATACAGTGTCTCTCACCAACCTGAGCTCCTCCCTAGTTCCATGCCAAAAATCTTGGTCATTGATGATAAAAGTTGTCCATCAATGACGAAGATTTTTTGCATGGAACTAGGGAGGAGCTCAGGTTGGTGAGAGACACTGTATTACACAACTTCTGCTTATGAGATGAAAATTTCTATTAGATGAAAATTTTAGTCTATTAGCTGACAGTTTTCATGCTCTTCTACTTTTGCTGAAAGCTAAGAATTGGAAACCACTGGGCTGCAAGAGGGTTGGTTGACAGTATGTAGCAGCAGGAAACCCCTTCTGAAACAGAGGGTTCATTTATCTACCTACTGCCCGCAGACAGCCTGGCTTCAAAAGCTAGCCCTCCCCATGAAGAGAGCCACCTTTCCCCCTGTGCTGCGTCCCTGCCCTAACGTCGGGTATCCAAGCCTGATTAGAGGGTCCGAAGACCAGGCCCCCAGACACCGGGCAGAGCTCCGAAGGGGCATCGGAGAGCAGAGTCCTGTCGGAGTACATGCCAGAGAAACAAGCTGGTTTCTACAAGCCTCAGATCAGAAGCCACAGAGTCTGATATGAGGACATGATTGTCAAGGGTGACACTGTAGAAA